>NW_023665695.1:0-600000 GCF_014743375.2 Drosophila subpulchrella | reverse complement strand
CTTTTGCGGGCCATTTCTCTACAAGTCAGAGGTGCGAAGCAAGCCTCCAGTAAAATGCTACGTTTGTGTCTTCATTTGCTTCGCCACGAAGACTACTCATTTGGAGTTGTTCAAGGATCTCTCTACGATATCGTTTCTACATGGCCTCAAACGATTAATATGCACTAGAAGAAGGCCGCGGCAGATTTGGTCTGATAATGCAACCAACTTTGTTGGAGCTCGCAATGGCGCCAATAAGGCGCCTATTCCTCAGCAGTGATCATCAGAGAGCTACATTGGACTTTTGCCTAGCGGAGGCTATTGATTGGTGTTTCATTCCTCCTAGGTCGCCACACTTTGGCGGTCTTTGGGAAGCGGCTGTGAAGATCGCTTAGCATCATTTCTACCGCGCTGTTGGCACTGCTGTTTTAGCCTTTGAGGAGTTGCGGACCCTGGTGTTTCACATTTCGGCGGTTGTTAATTCTCAAGTGGCGCACCCCAAAACCTGGCCTGGTTGTCGATGACTTAGATCTGGTCAAGGACGAAAGCTTGCTTCCCATGAAGTGGCCCCTCGCCAGAGTAATCGAGCTTCTGTTCGGTGGAGATCGGGTTGCTCAAGCTGCCGTTCTGAAGACAGCATCAGGAGTGAAAAAGCGAGTAGTAAACAAGCTGTGTCTGCTACCCCTTAAGGATGATATTGAAACCCAGGCTTCCAACGGGGGGAGTATGTCGGGTCACGCAGCCGCAGCAGCTAGTTAACGTCTTAATTCGATCTCTTATATTAATTGCATCGCGAAAGGTAGCTCTTTCCATCTAGCTCTCTCGATTTTTGTGTACTTGCACTCTTGCTGCTGTCCTCGACATTAAATGCACTCTCGTCTCGCCTGCTGTACTCTCTTTCGCTAATAAATTGTTAACAAGCATAAAGCAACCTGAAATTCGTATTTCTTAATTTGCAATAACTAATAAAAAAGCTTATTAGTTCAACCAACTTCATAAGTCTTTTCGAAAGCTTGGTTCATAATGATGCATCTTTAACAAATGTCGAAAAGTTTAATCATTAACTTTCTTGTCTAACTGATGGTGCGCAAAGAACTGTCAAGGCTGATCAGATTTCGGAGAGTAATTACGAAAAGGTACTGGATAGTTTAAAAGGTGTTTATGACAACAAATGTCTGATCTTTTTCGATACAGTGTCACAATTATTTGAAGTCCCCCCTGTGTTAAAACCATCGGCTTCCAGTTTAAGGTCTCTTATCGATGAAATGTCAGCTCTTTATGCATCATTAGAACTATTGGGGAGCGAGAAGGAAATAAATAACGCCATGTTGATTCATATAGCAATGTCCAAAGTAGATAACGTTACGAAATCTCGCTTTAAGGAACAGTTAGATTACAATACTCTGCCAACATGGTCCGATTGCGTGGTTCAGTTGAATCTTCGGTATCAGCATTTAGTTGCTGAGGAATCCACAAGGAACAAGAGAAAGTCCAACCAGGAATCAAGTAAGGGATATTCAAGATCTTCCTTTTCATGCACAAAGACAGAAAGCCGGACTAAGACAAAATGTCAATATTGCTCAGGGTCGGACCATAGTTTAGGCAGTTGTCAAGCCTTTGTTGCTCTCCCGGTAATTCACCGCTTGTGCATTAATTGTCTACGTCAAGGACATCCAGTAAAGAAATGCAGGGCTGCGAAGTGTCGAGTTTGCTCAACACCACATAACACGCTCCTTCACCGCTACGAAGTAGAGCATCAGTCAACTATTGGATCAGTGCTCAGGTGTGTAGCGTCACTGTTAACGATAATATCAGTCCAGATTCAATATTTTTGTAGCAAACCGGGTAGCTGCCATTCGAGAGCTAACTGAGTCAGTGGAGTGGCGATATGTTCCAACTTCTTTAAATCCAGCTGACATTCTCTCCCGAGGTGCTTTTCCTGCTGTGCTCAACGAGTCTTCTCTATGGGCACACGGACCAAAATTCCTCTGTGGCCCCAAAGCTGACTGGCCTACCCCAATCACTGCTGAAAAGCTAACGCTTGAGGTTCGCCGGAGGATTCTACTATCAAAATCTCCATACGAAGACATATTGGCCAGTTCAAAGTTTGCCAATTCCTTTGCGGCCCTTCAAAGAATTTTTGGATACGTCTATAAGTTTAGTAATCGCATCCGGCGCCCTACGCTCACGGTGTCTGACCTTCAAGGCGGTACTCTGCTTCGTCTTGTCCAGCGCTCACATTTATGGGATGACATCAAATCATTGCAGTGAAAGGGAATGGTTTACTCCTCTAGCTCGCTCGCATCTCTTTCGCCATTCATTGACCAATTTGGGCTTCTTAGAGTGGATGGCCGGCTAAGGAATTCTTCTCAGGATTTTAATGGGCGTCATCCAATTATATTACCACGGAGTCATTAAGTCACTATTGCCATTATTACTCACTTTCATGAACGCAATCTGCACACTGGGCCACGGGCACTACTCGGCATAATTCAATCCCAATATTGGCCTATTGTGGGAAGGAAGACGGTTATAAAGGCGGTGAACAAATGTATTAGATGCTTTCGAATGAAGCCTCGAGTAGTGGAGCATATAATGGCGGATCTTCCAAAGGAACGACTTGATGGATCTCATGCATTCGAAGTCACTGGCATTGACCTTTGCGGGCCATTTCTCTACAAGTCAGAGGTGCGAAGCAAGCTTCCAGTAAAATGCTACGTTTGTGTCTTCATTTGCATCGCCACGAAGACTATTCATTTGGAGTTGATCAAGGATCTCTCTACGATATCGTTTCTACATGGCCTCAAACGATTAATATGCACTAGAAGAAGGCCGCGGCAGATTTGGTCTGATAATGCAACCAACTTTGTTGGAGCTCGCAATGGCGCCAATAAGGCGCCTATTCCTCAGCAGTGATCATCAGAGAGCTACATTGGACTTTTGCCTAGCGGAGGCTATTGATTGGTGTTTCATTCCTCCTAGGTCGCCACACTTTGGCGGTCTTTGGGAAGCGGCTGTGAAGATCGCCTAGCATCATTTCTACCGCGCTGTTGGCGCTGCTGTTTTAGCCTTTGAGGAGTTGCGGACCCTGGTGTTTCACATTTCGGCGGTTGTTAATTCTCGACCATTAGTCTTTCCTCGAGCCGGATGTGACCAGTCTTAACTTCAATCGCTTAGATGGATGGCAACGCGTGGCTTACTTGCTGAATATCTTTTGGTCCCGATTGAAGGAAGAATACTTAACATTACTGCAGCAGCGCTGCAAGTGGCGCACCCCAAAACATGGCCTGGTTGTCGATGACTTAGATCTGGTCAAGGACGAAAACTTGCCTCCCATGAAGTGGCCCCTCGCCAGAGTAATCGAGCTTCTGTTCGGTGGAGATGGGGTTGCTCAAGTTGCCGTTCTGAAGACAGCATCAGGAGTGACAAAGCGAGTAGTAAACAAGCTGTGTCTGCTACCCCTTAAGGATGATATTGAAACCCAGGCTTCCAACGGGGGGAGTATGTCGGGTCACGCAGCCGCAGCAGCTAGTTAACGTCTTAATTCGATCTCTTATATTAATTTCATCGCGAAAGGTAGCTCTTTCCATCTAGCTCTCTCGATTTTTGTGTACTTGCACTCTTGCTGCTGTCCCTTTGTAAAATCAGTACGAATTCTGATCACGATATTAAATGCACTCTCGTCTCGCCTGCTGTACTCTCTTTCGCTAATAAATTGTTAACAAGCATAAAGCAACCTGAAATTCGTATTTTTATACCCGTTACTCGTAGAGTAAAAGGGTATTCTAGATTCGTCGGAAAGTATGTAACAGGCAGAAGAAAGCGTTTCCGACCCCATAAAGTATATATATTCTTGATCAGGATCACTAGCCGAGTCGATCTAGCCATGTCCGTCTGTCCGTCTGTCCGTATGAACGCTGAGATCTCGGAAACTATAAGAGCTACAATACTGGGATTAGGCATGCAGATTCCTGAGATTCCTGCGCAGCGCAAGTTTGTTTCAGAAGAGTGCCACGCCCACTTTTACGCCCACAAACCGCCCAAAACTGTGGCTCCTACAGTTTTGACGGTAGAATAAAAATTTAAACTTAAATGTATTGTTTTCATCAATACCTATCGATTGACCCAAAAAAAAGTTTGCCACGCCCACTTTATCGCCCACAAACCGCCCCCAAACTTCAAAAAATCGTAAATATGAACGTGGATATCTCGGAAACTATCAAAGATAGAGAATCGGGACTTCAGATTTAGATTTCGTAGCTTTGTACAGCACAATTTTGTTACGCGAATATGCCACGCCCACTCTAACGCCCACAAACCGCCCAAGCCTGTGGCGCCCACAATCTTCATGCTAGATACAACATTTTAACTGAACTGTATTAATCTCGTCAATACCTATCGATTGACCCAAAACAAAATTTGCCACGCCCACCCTAACGCCCATAACGCTTAAATCTGTCTACCGCCGGTAGGTGGCGCATTTCAGTCTTGCTTTGCTGCTTGCTTATCTC
Organism: Drosophila subpulchrella; assembly: GCF_014743375.2. NCBI lineage: Eukaryota > Metazoa > Arthropoda > Insecta > Diptera > Drosophilidae > Drosophila > Drosophila subpulchrella. Next base: position 595,510 of record NW_023665695.1, on the reverse strand, counting down.
CATTTCCCTTTGGTCCCTTTAGCTGAGTAACGGGTATCTGATAGTCGAGGCACTTGACTATAGCGTTCTTTCTTGTTTACTTTGCAATAACTAATAAAAAAGCTTATTAGTTCAACACACTTCATAAGTCTTTTCGAAAGCTTGATTCATAATGATGCATCTTTAACAAATGTCGAAAAGTTTAATCATTAACTTTCTTGTCTAACTGATGGTGCGCTAAGAACTGTGAAGGCTTTTCAAATTTCGGAGAGTAATTACGAAAAGGTACTGGATAGTTTAAAAGGTGTTTATGACAACAAATGTTTGATCTTTTTCGATAGTTTCACAAGTATTTGAAGTCCCCCCTGTATTAAAACCATCGGCTTCCAGTTTAAGGTCTCTTATCGATGAAATGTCAGCTCTTTATGCATCATTAGAACTATTGGGGAGCGAGAAGGAAATAAATAACGCCATGTTGATTCATATAGCAATGTCCAAAGTAGATAACGTTACGAAATCTCGCTTTAAGGAACAGTTAGATTACAATACTCTGCCAACATGGTCCGATTGCGTGGTTCAGTTGAATCGTCGCTATCAGCATTTAGTTGCTGAGGAATCCACAAGGAACAAGAGAAAGTCCAGCCAGGAATCAAGTAAGGGATATTCAAGATCTTCCTTTTTCATGCACAAAGACAGAACGCCGGACTGAGACAAAATGTCAATATTGCTCAGGGTCGGACCATAGTTTAGGCAGTTGTCAAGCCTTTGTTGCTCTCCCGGTAATTCACCGTTTGTGCATTAATTGTTTACGTCAAGGAAATCCAGTAAAGAAATGCAGGGCTGCGAAGTGTCGAGTTTGCTCAACACCACATAACACGCTCCTTCACCGCTTCGAAGTAGAGCATCAGTCAACTATTCCTGGATCAGTGCTCAGATGTGTAGCGTCACTGTTAACGATAATATCAGTTCTCTCGACTCTCTAGTTGAACGTTTTTGGAATTTGGAACAAGTCACAGAGAGCTCGAACAAGTTGCTTGTGAGCAACACTTCAAGGAAACAGTAAAAAGACTTGCCAGCTGAACAAGTTGCTTGTGAGCAACACTTCAAGGAAACAGTAAAAAGACTTGCCTCAGGTCGGTTTGAGGTGAAGCTATCATTTAAAAGAAATCCAAATGTGGTAGGACTGTCCTTCGAAACAGCAAAGCGCAGATTTCTTGCGTTGGAGCGCAAACTAAACCATGACGCCAAGTTGCTTGATATGTATCAATAATTCATGAAGGAGTATCTTACCCTTGGTCATATGTCATTGCTCCCCACACCTTCTCCAGGTCACCATCAGTACATTCCGCATCAATGTGTCCTGAGACCTAAAAGTAGCATCACGAAGTTGAGAGTTGTGTTCGACGCGTCAAGTAAGACGTCACCTTCGGTCTCGTTAAATGAGACGCTAATGGTGGAACCAACTATTCAGAGGGATTTGTACGCCGTTCTATCACGGTTTTAATTAAAGAAGTATGCTTTAACAGCTGACATCTCAAAGATGTATCGACAAGTTAACGACGCCGAAGATGTTCGGGACTTTCAACTTATTTTGTGGAGAGAGAAGGGCGCAGACCAACTTCAAACTTATCGTCTCAACACTGTTACTTCGATTCGTTGTCTACTTGAGTTATCAAAAATCTATTCGGAATCACACCCGATTGCATCTCAGGTGATCGCAAGTGATTTCTATGTTGACGACATGATCACACGAGATGATAGTTTAGAAGAGTTAAAAATTATTCGCAGAGAAGTACCTGATGTTTTGAAATATGGGGGCTTCGAACTGGCCAAATGGGCCACCAATCATTCCAGCCTTCTGACTGATACAGGGCCGGAAAAGTCTCTGACACTTAACTATTCTACATCCATCAAAATTCTTGGTATGAAATGGAATCATCGAAATGACGTGTTTTATTATAGCTTAGATAAGTCATTTAATTCATTGCCACCAACAAAACGTAACATTTTGTCTGTCACAGCTCGTTTGTTTGATCCCTTAGGATTACTGTGTCCTTTAATAACTAAAGCTAAGATCTTGTTACAAGAACTGTGGCGACAAAAATTGGATTGGGATGAATCGGTCCCTATGAGTCTGCTTACCAGTTGGAACAAGTTTAAGCAGAGTTTGCTGGAATTAAACAAGATCTCAATTCCTCGATATTTTTGTCTGCCTGCATATGAATCTGTTCAGATCCACGGTTTCGCTGATGCGTCAAGTGAAGCCTATGGCTGTTGCATATATGTCCGCACAAGGGTTGGGACAAAAAGTTTATCTAGATTGTTAAGCGCCAAATCGCGAGTGTCACCTCTCAAGACGAAATCCATTCCAAGGCTCGAGCTATGTAAAGCGCACCTGCTTGTAAAACTCTAGGCTCAGTTAGCCCCATTGCTTGACACTTTGGAGATCGAAAGCAATAATTTTTCGTCAGATTCTCAAGTCACTCTTTATTGGCTTAAAAGGGGCCCATCCACACCAGCAACGTTCGTCGCAAACAGATTTTCTGAGATCCAAGAGCTATCAGAACGTGGAACAGACGTGGACGGCTTGAAAGGTTCTTTGTGGGAAAACGGACCAGATTTTCTACTACGCAGTTACATCGAATGGCCTCACCTTCACCAGATTGATGTTTCTTTGGATTTGAAGCTGTCAGAGAACAAGAAAAGTGCTACAGTACACTCCGTTGCGAAAAGTGAACCAAACGTGTTCCTTGGTCTTATCGAAAGATGTTCGTTATTCGACAAACTACTCCGGATTATGGCATATGTACATCGTTTTACTAAAAAGAAAAAGGACTTATGCGAATCTGTTATTTCCGCAAGGGAATTGAGATTGTCGTTCCTAAGGCTAGTGTAAATAATTCAAGAACACAATGGCTGTGGTGTAAGTTGCGAAGGAACAGCTTAACAAATTGAGATTTTTGAGAGAGCATTAACGGAAATTTGGCGTCATACGGATTTGATGCATTCAACAATGCAGGCGCCAAGGTGGTGGTCTCTCTTTTGAGGCAGCAGATTTGGCTGATCAATGCTCGAGAGGCGTGCACGAAAATTGTTCGAGACTGCGTACGGTCCATTTTATGTCTCTTTAAAACTCCGAGGAAAGCCTCCAATCAAGACCTATGTGGCCGTCTTCGTGTGTTTTTCGTCAAAGACAGTTCACCTGGAACTCGTTGTCGATCTTTCTACTGACAGTTTTTTATCTATATTTAAAAGGTTCGTCGGACGGAGGGGTATTCCGGAGAAGATATACAGCGACAATGCGACCAACTTCGTAGGAGCAAGCAAGGTCCTGGCAGAGCTGCAAGCAGCGTTTCGTCAGAACCAAGGGCAACTGACGTCATACGCGGCACAGAGAGGCGTCGAGTGGTGCTTCATTCCTCCGAGCTCTCCACACTTCGGCGGACTTTGGGAGGCAGCCGTCAAGGCAGCCAAGCATCGGTTGCTTCGAGGAGTCGGCAATGCCAAACTCACATCAGACGAACTGAGCACACATCTGGTCGAAGTCGAGGCGCTGCTCAACTCTGGCAACGACCCCAACGATGGAGAGGCACTGACTCCAGGGCACCTTTTGATCGGCCAGCCTCTTCTTACGCTGCCGCAAGAATCCAACACAGACGGGATATGCAGAAAGGCGTCGGATATTTGAAGCGGTGGCGAATGCTGTCTGCACTCAAGCAGCAGTTTTGGCGAACCTGGTCCAAGGACTACCTGGCCAGCCTGCAGCAGCGCAGGAAGTGGAGGACAGTGGGCACCGATTTGGAAATAGGCTGCTTGGTTCTCGTACACGAGGACAATCTGCCCCCGCAACGGTGGTTCACAGGACGCGTCGTGGCGACATCACTCGGCGAAGATAAACGAGTGAGGGTGGCCGAAATAAAAATAAAAGGAGGCATTATAAAGCGAGCAATTCACCAACTGGTGTTGCTGGTATTATCTGCTGTGTAGATAAATTGAAGTAGATAAACTGAAGTAATGCAAATTAAAGTTATGTTAGAACTCACATACTCATATACGAGCTTTTGTACTCTAAGCCGAGCTTGTAAAGTAGTACACTCTTATATTGATAAGCATGGAGAATTGTAAGCTAATTTTTTCGCACTGCTCGTCTGCGGCAGTCGTGCATAATCTCTTGTCTTTGCTGGATGCGCCAGCGCAATAAATATATCGAATTTGACTGCTGCGTCTTTTTTTTGTGCGGCGGAAAATCCCCAGCTAGGCCGCTAGACCGCAAGTTCAACTTGTATCATTTTCTTTCCGTGAAAAACCTCACGGAATTTTCACCGGTCTATATGAACCCCGTATTGGGGGCTCCAGACGGGTGCTCAGTATTCAAGAATTGGTCGGGCCAAAGAAACGAACAAGGTTTTTGTGACGTTAAGGTCATTAAATACCTTGGACCACCTTTTTATAAGTCCAAGCACACCCCTGGCATTTATCACCATGGTAGTAATGTGGTCAGAAAATTTAAGTTTGGGATTAATATCAAGGTCATTAACATGCGTTATCTTGTCCAACTCATAACCACTTAGAGTATAATTGGTGTTGTAGGGGCTTACTCGAAAAAAGGTCATTACTTTGCATTTAAAACCATTAAAATTTCATTTATAATCATTGCTCCAAGTTTGAAATGCATCAAGATCAGATTGTAAAACGAGGCTCTGCGCGGGCTCATTATATTGCCGGCACAGCTTAACATCATAAGTGGACATAAGTATACGTGACTTTGTTAGGACTAGAGGAAGATCATTAATAAATAATGTAAAAAGGAGCGGACCAAGGTGACTTCCTTGTGGTACACCTAAAGTAAGTCTGATGAGGGATGAAAAAAGTTTTTAAAAATGATTCTTTGTGTCCTTTCATTCAAATTACCTCAGATCCACTCAAGAAGATCACACGGAAACCCTAATTGGTCCAATTTCAGAACTAGAAGCGGATAGTTTACAGAGCTAAACGCTTTACCGAAATCAGTGTAAGCCACGTCAGCTAGACAATTTCTGTTGAATCCATTTGAAATAAGCTCCAAAAGGTTCGTTGTCGTTGACCTACGTTTTATAAATCCGTTTTGGCATGAGGAAATAAGAGACCTATTATGTTGCAAATTGGGTGTAATAATGTTTTCAAAGAGCTTCCTTGTTGCTGATAGCTTTAAGATACTTCGGTAGATATATGCGTTCATTTTGCTCTCCTTTTTATGTAGTGGGATAATATACGTCTCCTTCCATCTGTGTGGGAAATTGCAGGTTTCTAAGGACAAATTAAAAAGTTTTTGCAGTGGTCCACACAAAGTCTTTGCGCAGTACCTAAGCACACAGCCTGGGACACCGTTTGTTTGAGATCAAAGGATAATAGGTAGAAACGCATGGTCCAAATACTGAGGCTAATACCTAAAAAAAAATATATTCACGGCCTCAGTCATATTAGTGCATGAGTACATATCAGACAAATTAACGAAAGCTATAATCCTATTTAAGAGTTCAAAGCTTACTTTATAAGGGCAGTAAACTCTTTTAGCTGACTCTTAAGATATTTTATTCAGTTTTGACCTCGTGTCGATAGTCAGCTCATGCGTTGGGTGACGTGGGTCTTCTGGTAACGTTGTTGCAGAAATTCCGACTATACAAACATATTTCGGAAATGGTTTACCTAAGATAAAAAAATATATAGCAATCCTTCAAGAAAACCATGCTACACCAAAGGTAATAATATACTGTATGTTTCAACGGTGTACCATCTCGCTTTAGGTAAATTAAAGTCACCTAAACCTATAAGTTGATAGTTTGGATACGGGTCAGGTGAACATAGGAACACGTTATGTATATAGAACTACCGGGAAAAGACCAGAAATTCGATGTCGTTTCTTCAGATGTTAATTCTGAGTCAACGGCAATCAAAACTCCACATCGACGTTGGGTCGGCCGATCAAGCCTATAAGTTGTGTACGTACTTGGAATAACTTCGGGACTAAGAATATCCGGTTTTAACAAGATTTCTGTAAATACAACAAGGAAGAACGCTATAGTCGAGTACCTAGACTATCAGATACCCGTTACTCAGCTAAAGGGACCAAAGGAAAATGGAGATATGCAAGCAGCAAATGCGCCACCTCCCGGCGGTAGACAGATTTAAGCGTTGTGGGCGTTAGAGTGGGCGTGGCAAAGTTTTTTTTAAATCAATCGATAGGTATTGACGAGACCAATACATTTCAGTTAAAATTTTGTATCTAGCATGAAAATTGTGGGCGCAACAGATTTGGGCGGTTTGTGGGCGTTAGAGTGGGCGTGGCATATTCGCGTAACAAACTTGCGCTGCGCTCAAGCCTAGGGAATCTAAATCTGAAATCCCGTTTCTTTATCTTTGATATTTTCTGAGATATCCGCGTTCATACTTACGATTTTTTGAAGTTTGTGGGCGGTTTGTGGGTGTTAAAGTGGGCGTGGCAAACAAATTGAGATTTTTGAGAGAGCATTAACGGAAATTTGGCGTCATACGGATTTGATGCATTCAACAATGCAGGCGCCAAGGTGGTGGTCTCTCTTTTGAAACAGCAGATTTGGCTGATCAATGCTCGAGAGGCGTGCACGAAAATTGTTCGAGACTGCGTACGGTCCATTTTATGTCTCTTTAAAACTCCGAGGAAAGCCTCCAATCAAGACCTATGTGGCCGTCTTCGTGTGTTTTTCGTCAAAGACAGTTCACCTGGAACTCGTTGTCGATCTTTCTACTGACAGTTTTTTATCTATATTTAAAAGGTTCGTCGGACGGAGGGGTCTTCCGGAGAAGATATACAGCGACAATGCGACCAACTTCGTAGGAGCAAGCAAGGTCCTGGCAGAGCTGCAAGCAGCGTTTCGTCAGAACCAAGGGCAACTGACGTCATACGCGGCACAGAGAGGCGTCGAGTGGTGCTTCATTCCTCCGAGCTCACCACACTTCGGCGGACTTTGGGAGGCAGCCGTCAAGGCAGCCAAGCATCGGTTGCTTCGAGGAGTCGGCAATGCCAAACTCACATCAGACGAACTGAGCACACATCTGGTCGAAGTCGAGGCGCTGCTCAACTCTGGCAACGACCCCAACGATGGAGAGGCACTGACTCCAGGGCACCTTTTGATCGGCCAGCCTCTTCTTACGCTGCCGCAAGAATCCAACACAGACGGGATATGCAGAAAGGCGTCGGATATTTGAAGCGGTGGCGAATGCTGTCTGCACTCAAGCAGCAGTTTTGGCGAACCTGGTCCAAGGACTACCTGGCCAGCCTGCAGCAGCGCAGGAAGTGGAGGACAGTGGGCACCGACTTGGAAATAGGCTGCTTGGTTCTCGTACACAAGGACAATCTGCCCCCGCAACGGTGGTTCACAGGACGCGTCGTGGCGACATCACTCGGCGAAGATAAACGAGTGAGGGTGGCCGAAATAAAAATAAAAGGAGGCATTATAAAGCGAGCAATTCACCAACTGGTGTTGCTGGTATTATCTGCTGTGTAGATAAATTGAAGTAGATAAACTGAAGTAATGCAAATTAAAGTTATGTTAGAACTCACATACTCATATACGAGCTTTTGTACTCTAAGCCGAGCTTGTAAAGTAGTACACTCTTATATTGATAAGCATGGAGAATTGTAAGCTAATTTTTTCGCACTGCTCGTCTGCGGCAGTCGTGCATAATCTCTTGTCGTTGCTGGATGCGCCAGCGCAATAAATATATCGAATTTGACTGCTGCGTCTTTTTTTTGTGCGGCGGAAAATCCCCAGCTAGGCCGCTAGACCGCAAGTTCAACTTGTATCATTTTCTTTCCGTGAAAAACCTCACGGAATTTTCACCGGTCTATATGAACCCCGTATTGGGGGCTCCAGACGGGTGCTCAGTATTCAAGAATTGGTCGGGCCAAAGAAACGAACAAGGTTTTTGTGACGTTAAGGTCATTAAATACCTTGGACCACCTTTTTATAAGTCCAAGCACACCCCTGGCATTTATCACCATGGTAGTAATGTGGTCAGAAAATTTAAGTTTGGGATTAATATCAAGGTCATTAACATGCGTTATCTTGTCCAACTCATAACCACTTAGAGTATAATTGGTGTTGTAGGGGCTTACTCGAAAAAAGGTCATTACTTTGCATTTAAAACCATTAAAATTTCATTTATAATCATTGCTCCAAGTTTGAAATGCATCAAGATCAGATTGTAAAACGAGGCTCTGCGCGGGCTCATTATATTGCTGGCACAGCTTAACATCATAAGTGGACATAAGTATACGTGACTTTGTTAGGACTAGAGGAAGATCATTAATAAATAATGTAAAAAGGAGCGGACCAAGGTGACTTCCTTGTGGTACACCTAAAGTAAGTCTGATGAGGGATGAAAAAAGTTTTTAAAAATGATTCTTTGTGTCCTTTCATTCAAATTACCTCAGATCCACTCAAGAAGATCACACGGAAACCCTAATTGGTCCAATTTCAGAACTAGAAGCGGATAGTTTACAGAGCTAAACGCTTTACTGAAATCAGTGTAAGCCACGTCAGCCAGACAATTTCTGTTGAATCCATTTGAAATAAGCTCCAAAAGGTTCGTTGTCGTTGACCTACGTTTTATAAATCCGTTTTGGCATGAGGAAATAAGAGACCTATTATGTTGCAAATTGGGTGTAATAATGTTTTCAAACAGCTTCCTTGTTGCTGATAGCTTTAAGATACTTCGGTAGATATATGCGTTCATTTTGCTCTCCTTTTTATGTAGTGGGATAATATACGTCTCCTTCCATCTGTGTGGGAAATTGCAGGTTTCTAAGGACAAATTAAAAAGTTTTTGCAGTGGTCCACACAAAGTCTTTGCGCAGTACCTAAGCACACAGCCTGGGACACCGTTTGTTTGAGATCAAAGGATAATAGGTAGAAACGCATGGTCCAAATACTGAGGCTAATACCTAAAAAAAAATATATTCACGGCCTCAGTCATATTAGTGCATGAGTACATATCAGACAAATTAACGAAAGCTATAATCCTATTTAAGAGTTCAAAGCTTACTTTATAAGGGCAGTAAACTCTTTTAGCTGACTCTTAAGATATTTTATTCAGTTTTGACCTCGTGTCGATAGTCAGCTCATGCGTTGGGTGACGTGGGTCTTCTGGTAACGTTGTTGCAGAAATTCCGACTATACAAACATATTTCGGAAATGGTTTACCTAAGATAAAAAAATATATAGCAATCCTTCAAGAAAACCATGCTACACCAAAGGTAATAATATACTGTATGTTTCAACGGTGTACCATCTCGCTTTAGGTAAATTAAAGTCACCTAAACCTATAAGTTGATAGTTTGGATACGGGTCAGGTGAACATAGGAACACGTTATGTATATAGAACTACCGGGAAAAGACCAGAAATTCGATGTCGTTTCTTCAGATGTTAATTCTGAGTCAACGGCAATCAAAACTCCACATCGACGTTGGGTCGGCCGATCAAGCCTATAAGTTGTGTACGTACTTGGAATAACTTCGGGACTAAGAATATCCGGTTTTAACAAGATTTCTGTAAATACAACAAGGAAGAACGCTATAGTCGAGTACCTAGACTATCAGATACCCGTTACTCAGCTAAAGGGACCAAAGGAAAATGGAGATATGCAAGCAGCAAATGCGCCACCTCCCGGCGGTAGACAGATTTAAGCGTTGTGGGCGTTAGAGTGGGCGTGGCAAAGTTTTTTTTAAATCAATCGATAGGTATTGACGAGACCAATACATTTCAGTTAAAATTTTGTATCTAGCATGAAAATTGTGGGCGCAACAGATTTGGGCGGTTTGTGGGCGTTAGAGTGGGCGTGGCATATTCGCGTAACAAACTTGCGCTGCGCTCAAGCCTAGGGAATCTAAATCTGAAATCCCGTTTCTTTATCTTTGATATTTTCTGAGATATCCGCGTTCATACTTACGATTTTTTGAAGTTTGTGGGCGGTTTGTGGGTGTTAAAGTGGGCGTGGCAATCTTTTTTTAGGTCAATCGGTAGGTATTGAAGAGAACAATACATTTCAGTTAAAATTTTTGTTCTAGCATCAAAACTGTAGGAGCCACAGTTTTGGGCGGTTTGTGGGCGTTAGAGTGGGCGTGGCACTCTTTTGAAACAAACTTGCGCTGCGCAGGAATCTCAGGAATCTGCATGCCTAACCCAGTATTGTAGCTCTTATAGTTTCCGAGATCTCAGCGTTCATACGGACAGACGGACAGACGGACAGACGGACGGACGGACGGACGGACGGACGGACGGACGGACAGACGGACAGACGGACATGGCTAGATCGACTTGGCTAGTGATCCTGATCAAGAATATATATACTTTATGGGGTCGGAAACGCTTCCTTCTGCCTGTTACATACTTTCCGACGAATCTAGTATACCCTTTTACTCTACGAGTAACGGGTATGATAACGTGGGAAGACAAGGAAAACTATCAGTGTACAAATTAGTCAGCTTACTCAGTTATCCTCTTGTATTCTGATGAAAAAGCACTAGGAATGAATCTAGATTTTTGGACAGAAGAAGAAGTAGACGCCAAATAGACAAATTTTCACTTTTTCAGCGTCATACTCTTTAACAAAAAAGCCTACAGGACAAAATTTGGTAGAGCACTCCGTTGCAAAATGAGCAACAGGAATACAAATCTTAAAAGATGACATATTCCTAGCATATGAAAATTAAAATTGTTCAAGCTTTAAGTCATCGGTACACAGGTTATAGGTTTTGATACCACGCATGTGCCAGGTTTTGGTACTACAGCATTAATGGCCGCACCACCAGATTCAGTAGGTACTCCGGAGATTAAGTCCACATGCGGCGTTGCATTCAGTGTTAATTATTAAACTCAGATTTTCCGGGTATATCAGACGGCAAAATATTGCGAGCTGCACATTCGGGAACCGAGTTTTTTTTCAGCCTTCGATCAATTGCTGCGCCAGAGAGCGTTTCACTCGCGAAAACCGCGGACTGCGACTCAAGCATATCAAGCGGATCCATATTCTTACGGCTGTTGCGGATGACTTCCGTAACAGTGCTCTTAGTGAGCCGCCTTATAGAGATTTGCCTGGACTTTATATGCAACGCAATCATCTCATTACTAGCGCCACTACTCTTGTCAATTGCACCGCGTACCAGACCCGAAAAATCAATGCAGCTTGCATGGTAAATATTTTTGCATGTATGGCACGGAATACTCCGTTGTCCAGCAAAGATTACCACCTTTCATTTCCTTGAACAACAGACTGCCATTATTGCGGTATATTGAACCACTGTGAAAATTAAAGCTGTAACAAGATAAGAGCGAATCAAAGAGCAGTATAGAGTGAACGGCAGGAAGTGAGCGGCTGGCGGGCGTCGGATGCGGCGGACTGCTTCGAAGCTGTAGGGGAGAAACCACACAATACGCGAAGTACCCCGTTGACCGAAAGAAATTACACTTGATGGTTTATTGGTATGACTGCTAGAATCGTACCGCTTAAGTCTAAGCTGAGTTCCGCGCTCCAAAGCGCAGCGGAGACTTCACGGAGGGGAGCTGGGAACAGAGTGGGAGAGCGAGAGAGCGGTGCAATTGTATAGCGGTGCCGGGGTCCAGATTCGCGGAACAGTGGACCTGAACACTCCGCCCCCCTTGCAATCGCCAGCGTTGCAAAAAGAGACGGAAACCCGGCCAGTCGCTTACGTCTTTAGTCTGCGTACAGGCGCCGCAGAGGATCCACCCGAACACCGTCTTCTGGGCTACTGGCAGTCCCTCGTCGACCATGTGGAAGCCCGGCTGTATCACCTTCGGGTAGACGTCCGCGCCCAGGATCAGGGAAATGGTGGCTGGCCGATCACTCGCTCATCCGCGAGCGGTAGCTCCCTATACTTCTTTATTACACTCTCACTGAGCGCATGGATGGGGGTGCGGATGCACACGTTCGGTTCGATCTTGAGGACCACCTCCAGCTTGATTGCCTCGTCGACCTTCGACCGAATCGTCGCCGTGCAGATGCTCTCATCTCCCACGTTTGTTGGCGGCAAACGAAACGCGGCGGCCAGGGATGCATCGATGGAGCTTGTCGGGGTGCACGGATCGATGAGTGCGGCGGTGTCGAACGTCTTCTCCCCGGTTGACGCTATGACGTTTGAGAAGTGCCGCGAGCGACAGAGCTGGTGTCGAGGATGCTGAGCGCGGTGGAGGGGCAAGCGTTTGGCGAGTTGGCGGATCTTGCCGGCGCAAACGCTGTGGAGAAGCGGGCTGTTGCTGGGAGCCGGCCTTTTTCCGGGAAACATGTTCGTGCATGTGGAGCAGCGTGTGATGGTTCCGGTCGCACGTTCTGCACCGGTCACCGCTACGACAGCTCCCAGTGGAGTGCTAGTGTGAGAGACAGTTCGCGCAGTACTTGTTTATAAGAACTGCCCGCAGCCGCTCAGCTTTAGGAACCTCTGTCACTTCCGAAGAGGGTGGTTTTCACGGCAGACTCGGCATCGGTAGGATTGAGTACCTCTCGTACGTCTGCTATTCAATGCCTGAGCGCTACGTGGACGGGGAGCCATTTTCCTGGTTAGAGTGTGGGTGAGGAAAAAACAAACAGGGCTGCTTATCAATGACGTTACTTCAGGTTCCACTATGGGTAGAAGAGGTCCGCCAACAAGAAAGTGCCCTGGTGTCGACGCTAAGAGATCAGTTGGATCCTCGGACATGGGAGATAGCGGTCTGGAATTCAGACAAGCTTCAATTCTCGCTAGGAGGGTGGACAGCTCTTCAACGGTGTACTTCCTTGTAGCGGTGGACTTGTTAAACATGGTCTTGAAGCTCTTGACACCAGCTTCCCATAGGCCGCCCATATGGGGTGCCCAAGGAGGAATGAATTGCCAGTTGAGCTGCTGATGACTATACGCATCGGTCACAGACTCTTTAACGGCTTGCAGGAAGTCTCGGGAAAGCACGGTGGAAGCGCCCAAGAAGGTCTTTCCTTTGTCGGACTGGACTTGGCGAGGACATCCTCTTCTAGATACGAAACGAGCGAAGGCGGCAAGAAACTTTTCAGTTTTAAGTCGGATGTAGGCTCTAGATGGATGGCCTTTTCTGTGAATGTGTTCCTGATAGTTTTCCTCCTAAGTTAGACAGGCCTCCTTGATTTACCAATGAGTTGCAAAGACTTAGAAACAAACTTCTATAAAAAGTAGATATTATGTGGCTCGTACTAATTTTAATGTACTTAACAGTCATTGCTATTCCATGTATTTGAACCGATGTAAATTTAAATTTTCAAAGGATCCGAGGCAGTCTTATAACTTTTTTAAAGCTAAGCGAAAGTCTTCAGCACTGCCATCATCAGTACGATTAAACTCTATTGAGGCATCTACGGATCCCGAAAATGCAGATCAATTTGGTGTATTCTTCCAATCTACTGATATATCTCTTTCTCGGTCTAATTCTAGCTACCCTAATCATCTAAACTGGGTAAATTGTAATTATTCTCCTGTAATTACCGAAAGTTCCCTTTAAAGTGATTTAGAAACTATAACGCCAACCTATTCTCCGGGGCCAGATGGACTCCATTAGTGTGAGCTTAAGTTTTGTGCCCGAACTATTTGCAAACCCATTCTTAAGCTTTTTCATTTGTCTATCTCATCATCTGTTTTTCCTACTATCTGGAAAGATTCTTTTATAATTCCACTCCACAAAAGGGCTGCGACGGTGAATGTTCAGAACTATAGAGGAATCTCCAAGTTGTCTGCAATTCCTAAACATTTGAACGCATTATTACCTCTTATTTGCAACATTTATGCTCCTCTTTGATATCTCCGTGTCAACATGGTTTTGTTAAGCGAAGATCGACAACCATTAACCTGCTCGAATTGACATCTTTTGTAATAGATGGATTTAACAAAAAATTGCAGACAGACGTTATATATACAGATTTTAGTTAAGCCTTTGACTCTGAAAACCACTCTCTTCTTTTATTCAAATTAGAACAGCTCTGGTTCCCGAATAATCTGTTAACTTTGATTTCAAGTTATTTTAATGGTAGATCTCAGAGGATTTTATTCAAAAACGCTGCTTCCAAGATGTTCAACGTGACATCTGGAGTGCCTCAGGGCAGTCATTTAGGCCCTTGCTGTTTACTCTGTTTATAAATGATCTTCCCTCTATCGTAACTCACTCTCGTGTACTAATGTATTCTGATGATGTTAAGCTTTGTTTATCATATAATAATATTGAGTCTTGTTTCTGCTTGCAGTCAGACATTAATAGATTCCAGGAATGGTGTCAGTACAACCTTTTAAATTTAAACTATATGAAATGCAACGATATGACATTTTATAGGGGTACGTCAACGTTCATGAGTTACTCTCTTCAGTACATGTCCCTGTACCGAAGATACTCAATAAACGATTAAGGTGTTCTCCTAGATCCTAAACTTAAATTTGACTCCCACATAACCCCTACTGTAAATAAAGCTATGAGTGCTCTTGGGTTTATAAAGCGTTGGTCCATACACTACCATATTATTATTTACCTCCCTTGTCCGTCCTAATTTAGAATACTGTTCTTCCGTTTGGAGTCCTCAGTATCAAGTGCACATTGACCGTATGGAGTCTGTATAGAAACAATTTCTTCCTTTTGCCTTACGTGGTTTGAACTGGGATCAAAACGTCAGGATGCTTTCTTTCTCGAGTAGATTGCTATTAATTAATTTTCCTTGGTACTATTTTTATACCCTTGCAGAGGGTATAATGATTTCAGTCAGAAGTTTGCAACGCAGTGAAGGAGACGTTTCCGACCATATATATATTCTTGATCAGCATCATCAGACGAGTCGATCTAGTGATGTCCGCCTGTCCGTCTGTCCGTCCATTTCTACGCAAACTAGTCTCTCAGTTTTAAAGCTATCGGGCTGAAACTTTCCCAAAAGTCTTCTTTCTTTTGCAGGTAGTATGTAAGTCGAAGCCAGCCGGATCGGACAACTATATCTTATAAAAATATTTCTTTGGTGTTTTTTAACATATAACCTCCTACGCTTGGAAATAACATTTTTCAATTAGTTCTGAATTTCGAAAATTAGTGAGAAAATAATATGAAACAAATAATAGCTTCGGTGTTTTTTGACATATTATCTTATACTATTGGAAATTTTTTTTGTATTTTTAGGAATTTCGAATTAAATTTAATAATTACAACTGCAAGGGTATACAAACTTCGGCTTTGCCGAAGTTAACTCACTTTCTTGATATGAATAATCTTATCAGAGGCGATATTGTTTCTGTAGATATGGTAGGCCGCCTAACTTTCAATATTCCTGTTAGACTGAAGCGAAACTACTATCCTATCAACTTGCCACGATTAATTTTAGTCAGCATGAGCCCTTTCGCGTTCTTCCTAATAATTATAGCACCCTATATCATTTAATTTGTTCCTCAACTTCTATCCGTGTATTAAAAACTAAAATTTTAGCTGATTTTTTGTCTTATTGATTCATGTTTTGTCCTGTCTTTATTTGTTCTCTGTACCTTCCTCGCGAACCGTATTTGCCCGAAATGAAAATGGGCCCGCCCGTAACAAGCAAGTGCTTGGTGTCGTTTGGGCCACTTGTTTGTACTGCTCTTAGTGCATCAACGTTCAACAATACAAAAATAAGCGATTGCAGGTGAGCATCCACCTGAAAACACTTTTCAATGTGCAATCCATAGCACAGGAGCCGGGAGCAGCCTTAAAGGAACTTTAACGCATTTTTCAAGGTTTCTTAACTTTTTTAAAATTTTCCGGTGTTAATATTGAGAATTGGGACCCTATCCTGGTTTATATGTGCTCCGATCTGCCCATTTCCTCCACGTCCGGTCCAAAGACACAAATCGAACTTCCAAAAATAAATTCCTTCAACACAAGGTTAGTTCCGATACCCAAAGGCTGCGATCTGTGTTCGAGGAAGAACCACCCCGTTCGTATATGTCCACGCTTTCTACAGATGACGGTAGACGATCGCCTATCCTATATCCAAAGGAAGCAGTTTTGCACCAATTGCTGTGCAAGCAACTCACAGCTGTCTCACTTGCCAAGCTCGACATCACCCATTGCTGCATCGAAACAGCAGTCCTACTACTCCGCCGATTCCATCCGACCCTCCAAGGCCAGTTTCCGCCTCAGTCCCACACACCATTTCGTTCTATTCAGCGCAAGTTTCCGTACAAAAAGTCCCTCCTAAGAGTACTTCATCCGAATATTGGATTCCATACCCCGCCTTGGATGACAGACATACTCGAGGTATTAAATCCTCGATGCCGAGTCTGCCACCACTTTCTACGGCTAAGCCCCCATAATCGACTCCAGGAAGTACATAACCAGAAGTACTGCTCCAATTGTTTGGCTCACAATCATTTCAAGGACTTCTTTAGTGGTCATCACTGCCAAAAGTGTGGAAAGGGCCACTATCCTTAGGTTCTTGCTCCTCGCAATTTGGGGGGAGAATGTTTACGTCAAAAGGGCGTTTAATTTTAGGAGGCAGTGGGATACGAAATAAACATATTTGAGGCAGAAAAGGATTCATTTTCATCTTCAACGGACAAAACGTCACCCTTAAATCAACCTGCTACGATTAAACACAGCTGGATGGCTCCATTATAGTACGGTACTAGAATTGTACCGTATGGATAAACGAAGTGGAATACAGCGAAAAAGAATTGGTGTATCTCTATCATTTCACCTTAGTTCTCCCACCAGTTGATAAGATAACAAAAATCAAACCAGCAAGGCACTATCGCTAGAGTAATAACACCTAGAGGCCCTATAAACAGCCACATATTTGGCAATATCATTGATCCTAATCCTCATCGCCACCCTCCGAATATGCCATAAGCCGAAAACCATCTTCCTCCCACACACCACGACTATGCCTACCTTTGTGAAGTCGGCCATCTCGTCGTTACGGACTTACAGCCGCCCCCCAAACCTCAGCGACAACTAAATGGTCATTAACCTATACACTGGGTGCATAAACGCTGAGCTCGTAAACCTGCGGGGGTGAGCAGAGCCAGCCGCCTCAGCAGAACGGAGTCCGCCGCCTCAGCAGAGAACGGAGTCAGCCGCCTCAGCAGTGAACGAGGCCAGCCTCATTGAAAGCTACACGAAATCTGCCGACTATGCAGATATCCATTACCCACTCCAATTGCCAGCTATTAAGTTCCCATTTCCTATTCCATTTCATTCTGATACATTTCAGTTGATTCCATAAGTTAGTTCTTAGTTTACGAAAGAATAAAGGGGCGTTATAATTCGGACTGTCAACGAACAAGGTTCTTTCTCTTTATTCAAACGGTAATTATTCACTTTTAACCAAAAATCGTACACTGAACTCTGAGGCGATATACTCAGATACATGAATCGCACACTGGACACTCGGACAGTATACACATATATACTGTAATTTGCGCGCCAACAAAGTTGGTTGCATTGTCATACCAAGTTTGCACTTAAATCTTTTTAGACCATGAAGAAACGAAATCGTCGAGAGATCCTTGCTCAGCTCAAAAATGAATACTTTTCGTTGCAACGCAAGCGAAGACGCAAACGTAGCAGACTTTTAGAGGAATGGCCCTCAAACATCAATGCCAGTGACTTCAAATGCATGAGATCTATCAAGTCGCTTCATTGGAAGATCCGCCACTATATGTTTTACTAATCGGGGCTTCGTTCAAAAGCAAGTTACGCATTTGCTTACTTCCTTGTTTACCGTCTTGCTCCCCCAAAAGGCCAATATTGGGATCGAATTACGCCAAGTAGTGCTCGTGAACCAGTGTGCAGATCGCGTTCATGAAAGTGAGTAATGATGGCCCAGTGACTGAATGAGTCCGTGGAAAAAAAATTGAGTGACGGGCATTAAAATCTAGCGAAGAATTCTTCAGTCGTCCATCCATTCTAAGAAGCCCAAACTCGTCAATGAAAGGCGAATGTACTAATCCCTACCACGGCAACGATTTGATGTCGTTCCAACATAAAACTCTTTGAAGCGCAGCAAAAGAATTAGCAAATTTGAAACTGGCTGCTATGTCTTAGTACGACGACTTTAATTTTTTTTTATTGTTTTTTTTAGCCGTTGATGCACTATGATCAGTACAAACAAGTAGGCATACGACACCAAGCAATGATTGTTACGCACGGAGCCCTACTCCCTATTCGTACCCAAAGGTACCCAACATGACCAAACCCAACAAATCAAGCAGTAGCCAAGTTGGGAACAGTACCAGGCGCTCAGTAGCACTCACTGCAGATGAGAATTGCTGGTCAGCATATTATATGTCTCACTGACTCACCATCTCACCGTCACAACGATACGCTGAGCCGCCAATGCAGTCAGCACATTTGCGGTGTCAGCCGAGCCAACTACGCAACTGCTACCATAATCATAATTCCCTGACCTACTTTAGAATATAGCTTATTTCACTAACCATTACACTAAACTTCCGTGTTCCAAGTAGAATATAAGCAGGTATCAAATGAAGAATAAATCAGTTATCAACACACCTAATAACTCCGCGGTTCTATTTCCTACCTCTGGGAATAGGGCTCGTAATACACTATCTCAACTAGCAGCTAACCACGGTAGCTCAACTGGTCCGGCATCGCAGTAACCTTCGTTACCATTGCCGCGACGCGATCGTCCTGCCAGCAAAGCGTCTCCGTGCCACCGACAAGTGCTCATTACCCCCTTGTGCCGCGGTGTGACCCAGAAGTGTCTACTTCGGTTAGGCACAAACATTGGTGACCCCGACGTGATCCTTTACCAACAAAGGATCACACTTCAGCAACCCCCTTCCTACCAAAAGCTGAACCTCTGACTGGTGAGAAGACCCGTTAAGTTCACTACATCCACCCGCCCTGGAAACCCTAGCTCATCCAGCTTCACAGGATACGCTTCGTCATCCAGCGTCACAGGGTCGTCAGCTTAATCCAGCTTCACAGGATACGCTTCTTCTTCCAGCGTCACAGGAACTCAGCTTAATCCAGCTTCACAGGATACGCTTCGTCATCCAGCGTCACAGGGTCGTCAGCTTAATCCAGCTTCACAGGATACGCTTCTTCTTCCAGTGTCACAGGAACTCAGCTTAATCCAGCTTCACAGGATACGCATCTTCTTCCAGCGTCACAGGAACTCAGCTTAATCCAGCTTCACAGGACTCACAGCTTCATCCAGCTTCACAGGATACGCTTCTTCTTCCAGCGTCACAGGAACTCAGCTTAATCCAGCTTCACAGGATACGCTTCGTCATCCAGAGTCACAGAATCGTTAGCTTTATCCAGTTTCACAGGATACGCTTCTTCATCCAGCGTCACAGGATCTTCAGCTTAATCCAGCTTCACAGGACACACAGCTTTATCCGGCTTCACAGGATTCTTTGTTTCCAAGACACACAACATGCCTTCTTTGTTCATAGAGGAAACAAGTTACACAAGAATCGATTTCCACAATCGATTACCAGACACCCAAAACGAGCTGCAAGGGAAAATCCAACAGCTCATTAAGAATTATGGCAAGGATTCTGTCGACCGACGCCACCGAGACGGCTATTATTCCGGTAAGCTAACTCAGTTAAACGATCTCTGGCAGTAGTTTTGCGACCTAGATGATGAAGTCCAACAAGCGACATTACCCACTGGAAGTGAGTACTCTTCACGACTAGTAGCACTTAAGGAGCTGGTCGAAAAATATCAGAATATCTTTCTGGACAACATGCCGACTGGAAGCCGGCTTCCAAAGGCCCCCAGACGAACTTCGGCCAACATCAAGATCACAACAAGAGATCAAGTCAAAGGAGATTCCCCAATTGTCACGGTGATCCGACAGTTGCAGAGAAGATGTAACAAATTGGAGTCATCATTAACATTAGCCTCGAACGCCCCAACCGTCACCCCAGCCCTACAAAGGCACCTGGATCTCCATTGGGCGTTAGTGAGGCAAGCCCACGACGAATTGGACAGCACACCTGGGGCCGCAGCTCTGGCAGTAGCAGAGCTAGCTCAATTCCACACATTATACGAGGAATACGAAATGAACCTGCTTCGAGAAAACGACGCGCCAATGAGCCTAAACTTGGCACTTCCGCCAATTAGCATTCCGGAGTTCAACGGCGAGTATCTAGACTGGCCACGGTTCCATGATCTCCTTGTGGAATTGGTACATAACAAACCATATTCGGCTAATCAAAACTACATATTCTACAGAGCTCGCTTCGTGGTGAAGCGAGGAACGTCTTGACAGACACAGACTTCTCACAGGGTGGCTATGACGACACCTGGTTGCGATTGAAGGCCAGGTACCAGAACGGAAAGATAATAGTATTCGCCGCTATATCAAAAATAGTTGACTATAAGCCTATAGATGGCTCCTCGCGCCAACTAAGGGCCTTACATGACACTATCAAAAACTCAATGAGTACTCTTAAAAACCTCGATGTCAGCACAAATTCCTGGGATCCACTCCTGTGTTTTATTATCAGAAGAAAACTAGACCAGCAGTCTCTAGCTGCTCTGGAGAATTCCGCGGATGCACCTACGGAAATCCCAACGTTAAGGAGTGTACTGACTTTTATTGAGAGGCGCACTTGCGTGCTGGAGACGATAAGCACTCAACCCACAGCAACACTCCGCTATCAGTCAGTTCACAACGAAGAGAGCTGTAAGATTTGTCACCTAGGACCACATCATCTTAGAGCATGCAGCCGTTTCCAGGAAATGGACCCCAAGACACGGCGCCAAGCCATTATTCAAGTAGGAGCATGCACAAATTGTTTATCTACAGCTCATAAGGTTGAAAACTGTGGATCACCAGCCACTTGTCGAGTCTGCCAGCAACGGCATCATTCACTGTTACACCAAGGACCGACTAGCAATCCAGTGGCCGGTGCAGTAACCATTGCAGGCTACGACAACCCTAGAGGATATACGCTACTCGCGACCGCCAAGGTATCATTACAAGGACCAACGGGTCACCTACAAACATGTCGCGCTGTAATAGATGGTGGATCACAGGTGAATCTTATCTCAAAGAGAATGGCAGATCTGCTATCTCTTAAGGAAATGTCACCGATTGAAATATCTGGAATCGGAGGGAAAATATCAACAGCAATAAGATCAAAACTAAAGCTCTCATCATGTACATCAGGATTTGAAACACTATTAGAGGTATTTATTATGCCCGCAGTCATTACAGACCAACCGTCAGTACCGATTGCAACCGATCTTAATATTCCCGAGGGACTGCCGTTAGCAGATTCTGACTTTCGGCAACCTGGACCCATTGACCTGTCCTTAGGGGTTGAAGTATTTGCTCGTGTAATAGCCGGTGAACTTCTTGAACTAGGACCTAATAGACCATTGACCCGAGGCACAAGGCTTGGGTATGTAATCACAGGTTTTCTCGATAAAGAAACCTCATCTGATACGGCAGTCAACCCTATTCTGGTGGAAGACAGAGGAGATTTTGCAGAACCGAACGCTGCTTATGAGCCAAAGAAAGATAAAAATCCGATGATTAATAATCAATTTGATGTAGAAGCAGGCAAACGGCAAAATGAGATTTCACTCGATGAAGAAGGGATTCATTTAACGAACGTATCAATGATGGATAATACAATAAAAGATACTGAAAATAGATGTATCCAATCAAGAACTAACGACACAGACTCGTCCGATCGAGAATTAACCGAAACATATAATGGTTCATTGCAGTTGACTGAACTTTATACTGCAAGAGAAAAGCCAATTAATATAGAATCGACTTCTCAGCAATTTAAAACCTACAAGAAGTCTGACTTTTGTTCAACATTTCTAAACTTAACCAAGAAATATCTAAGTTTTGTTGCAGAAGGTCCACAAACCATAGACGTGCCAAATGATCAAGTTTTACGAGAGCACAATTTCAGTCCCCACGGTAATGGCAATTGTATCGCAAAGGGGAGTGTTAAGCAGCATCAAGAAGATGTGAAGGACCTGAATCACAAACAGGAACCGCCGCAGTCGAAGGAAAGATCCTCCTTGGTCAATGATTTGTTAGGTGCTTTCTATACAATTCGGCCAAGGGCTGACCGACATCACGCCTTTAATTGAGGATACCCCTCAATGGGGGGAGAATGCTCGTACCCAAAGGTACTCAACATGACCACACCCAACAAATCAAGCAGTAGCCAAGTTGGGAACAGTACCAGGCGCTCAGTAGCACTCACTGCAGATGAGAATTGCTGGTCAGCATATTATATGTCTCACTAACTCACCATCTCACCGTCACAACGATACGCTGACCCGCTAATGCAGTCAGCACATTTGCGGTGTCAGCCGAGCCAACTACGCAACTGCTGCCATAATCATAATTCCCTGACCTACTTTAGAATATAGCTTATTTTACTAACCATTACACTTAACTTCCGTGTTCCAAGTAGAATATAAGCAGGTAACAAATGAAGAATAAATCAGTTATCAAGACACCTAATAACTCCGCGGTTCTACTTCCTACCTCTGGGAATAGGGCTCTTAATACACTATCTCAACTAGCAGCTAACCACGTTAGCTCAACCTCAGCGCAGCTCAACATCGCCTGTGGTCCGGCATCGCAGTAACCTTCGTTACCATTCCCGCGACGCGATCGTCCTTCCAGCAAAGCGTCCCCGTGCCACCGACAAGTGCACATTACCCCCTTGTCCCGCGGTGTGACCCAGAAGTGTCTACTTTGGTTAGGCACAAACAAGTATAATCGGTGTTGTAGGGGCTTACTCGAAAAAGGTCATTACTTTTCATTTAAAGCCATTAAAGTTTCATTTATAATCATTGCTCCAAGTTTGAAATGCATCAAAATCAGATTGTAAGGCAAGGCTCTGCGCGGGCTCATTTTATTGCTGGCACAGCTTAACATCATAAGTGGACATAAGTTTACGTGACTTTGTTAGGACTAGAGGAAGATCATTAATGAATAATGTGAAAAGGAGCGGACCAAGGTGACTTCCTTGTGGTACACCTGAAGTAAGTCGGATGAGGGATGAAAAAAGTTTTTAAAAATGACTCTTTGTGTCCTGTCATTCAAATTACTTCAGATCCACTTAAGGAGATCACACGGGAACTCTAATTGGTCCAATTTCAGAACTAGAAGCGGATAGTTTATAGAGCTAAAAGCTTTACTGAAATCAGTGTAAGCCACATCAGCCAGACAATTTCTGTTGAATCCATTTGACGTAAGCTCCAAAAGGTTCGTTGTCGTTGACCTACGTTTTATAAATCCGTTTTGGCATGAGGAAATAAGAGACCTATTATGTTGCAAATTGGGTGTAATAATGTTCTGAAACAGCTTCCTTGTTGCTGATAGCTTTGAGATACTTCGGTACATACATGCGTTTATTTTGCTCTCCTTTTTATGTAATGGGATAATATACGACTCCTTCCGTCTATGTTTCTGAAGACAAATTAAAAAGTTTTTGCAGTACTCTACACAAAGTCTTTGCATAGTACCTAAGCACACAGCCTGGGACACCGTTTGTTTGAGATCAAAGGATAATAGGTAGAAACGCATGGTCCAAATACTGAGGCTAATACCTAAAAAAAAATATATTCACGGCCTCAGTCATATTAGTGCATGAGTACATATCAGACAAATTAACGAAAGCTATAATCCTATTTAAGTGTTCAAAGCTTACTTTACGAAAGCAGTAAACTCGTTTAGCTGACTTTTCAGATATTTTATTCAATTTTGACCTCGTGTCGATAGTCAGCTCAAGCGTGGGGTGACGTGGGTCTTCTGGTAACGTTGTTGAAGAAATTCCGACTATACAAACATATTTGGGAAATGGTTTACCTGAGATAAAAAAATATATAGCAATCCTTCAAGAAAACCATGCTGCCCGAAGGTAATAATCGCATTTGGTAAATTAAAGACACCTAAACCTTTGAATTGATAGTTTTGTAGTATGCATGTATCATTGTAGCGAGTACCCACTGTACCGACACCAACATTGTGTTACAGTGTACTTAAACAAATACAAAAGTGCCAGCCGCTAAACTTTTGGGGCCAGCCGAAATATAAATGTGCCCCAGAGCCCAACTTATGGGAAGTGCTAGTTTCAGCATATTCCCATGGCCTGAGTGCAGACACATACAGGGCATGCATGTACAACTTCTCTCGCGCTCTCAGTGCTACCAGCACAAATACAATTGCGTGCATATACTTCGATATATATAACGACCGCTGCCAATGTTTGCAGGCAGCGCAGCCGCAAATAGCTAGCTGTAAGTCATTCATATTTTGACCATTCCCAAATAAAGATCTGCCCATGGCAGTTGTAACAAATGACAAATCTTTTAATTAAAATATAATGGGAAACATAACATGGCGACCGTGACAGCGATATTGGACCAAAAAATAAAAACACAAAACAAAGTTGGAAGTGAAATAAACGCGAGGAAAGTTATGAACGATTTCCGCCACATCCATTTGTGTGAAAGAGTGCAAGCGAAAATGTTTACGTGAAACATCGTGTGTCCCTAGTATGACAGAAATGAGATATTCAATCTAATGAGACGAGTACAAACAAAAGTGGAGACCAAAAAGAGGAAGAGCAAGCGCCCACTATTTAAATGAAAGCAATCACCGCCTGTGCGAGGACCAGCACCGGCACCGCCTAAAACCATAGGCCAAACAACGCAAAATAAAAACTAAATGAAAGCAATCACCATAGGCCAAGGACTACAAAAGGATAAGAAGTGTGGGAGGAATGGCAAATCCTTCTACACCTACGATGGAAAACAAGCAAGTATAAGCGACGACCGACACCACCCAACTTACACTGGAGAAGGAGAAGCCTGTGCAGCCAGCACCGGCCCCGTTCGGCGCGCCAAGCCGGACCCTGGAGAAGTGAACCGAGAGCGATTTAAATTAATAGAGCACAAACAGTTATTATAAAAATATGTTTCAAAATACAAATTAAAATCCAAAATTTATAAATGTATGCAATGACATACCAAAAATAAAAGAATTAAAATTTTGAAATAAAATAAAAATAAAATATTGGGTTGGCAAGAAAGTCATGTCGTTTTTTTTCAATATTTTCAAAGATGATTTATTTATATCAGGACTTATAATTAATCAATTATGTATTGGCCGTTTTGTTCGACCACTAATGACCATCTCTCGGGCAGCTGCATAATTCCGCGCTCGAAGAACTTTTGGTCTTTTCCAGCAAAGAATCGAGACAAGTGGTTTTCGACAGCCTCATCTGAATCAAAGTTTTTACCATTCAAAGAGTTTTGAAGAGAGCGAAACAAATGGTAATCTGAAGGTGCTAAGTCCGGACTATAAGGTGGATGTGGTAGCACTTCCCAATTCAGCTCCGTTAATTTTTGCCGAGTGACCAAAGATGTGTGGGGCCTAGCGTTGTCATGGTGAAAGACTATACCCTTGCGATTAGCTAGTGCCGGCTCCTTTTCTTTAATTTTTTCCGCCAAATTGGATAGCTGGCGACAGTACACATCTGAATTGATGGTTTCATTCCGTCCCAGCAGCTCAAAGTGCACTACACCCTTCCAATTCCACCAAACAGACAGCATAACTTTCCTCTGATGGATATCGGCCTTTGATGTGGCTTGGGCTGGCTCATCTTTCTTGCTCCATGATCTTTTTCGTTGGACATTATTGTAAACAACCCACTTTTCGTCGCCAGTAATGATCCGCTTCAAAAAAGGATCGTTTTTAATCCGTTGCAGCAGAGAATAGCAGATGTTGATACGCTTAGTTAGGTGAATTTCCTTTAAGTTATGCGGAACCCAAACATCGAGCTTGCTTACGTAGCCAAGTTTCTTCAAATGGTTTTCAACCGTTGTATGCGACACACTGAGCTTCTCTGACATCTCCCGCGTTGAATAGCGCCGGTTTTCATCCAGCAAAGCCTGAATTTGTTCGTCAAAAACGGCCGATGGTCGACCAGAACGTGGGGCGTCTTTAACTCCAAAATCTCCAAGCCTGAATTTGGCAAACCAGCGCTGACATTGGCGATCACTCATGGCAAACAAACAACATGAATACCACAGATTGCATCAGAATTACTCTAGCCAATAAACCAAATTTTGAGAATAGGGTATTAGCCATACTTAGAAACAGAGCAGAGCCTCTATCAATTTCAGATTTTGAAGTCGAATATATGATTAGGTACGACCTAGCTTTTTCCCCGCTTATTCATTGCAGCGGTACGCAAAAAGCAATAGTACTGTCTACAGTAAGAAACTGTAAAGTATTTTCGGAAGTAGACATACACCCAGTGCTAGGACATATAAATGTGCTAAAAATTATGCACAACTAATTCACAAAAAAAAATAAGTCCTTAGTATGGAATGGGAGTAATTAACTCTCCACATACGAGAATTAAAAGACACATTTGACAAGTCTTACAAATGTATAAGCCAAAATAGGCCAATACATAAGGACACTATTAATAAACATGCAAAGATTCTTGTAGATTCTTTCAATACTGAAAGAACTTTAGTACATGAAAATAGGGCAGCGATAAATAAAACGAATTGGTCAAAATTATCTAAATTATTGATCAAATTACGTACAAATCTAATAACTGTCAAAGATAGGTTGTAACGAACTGATTTTTATAGTCTGCTCGCTACGAGATTCGTGCGGCTAGCTCAGTATATTGTGTGTTCGTCCCACCAAATTTATATTAACGTGACCGCCCAGTAGCTCAGTGAGAAAGCACAGAATTCACGGGTTCGTATTGGGTTTATTGTGGGTATATTATTACAAGTGTCTTAGTCGCTTGGTTGGCCTTGACTCGTTGCTTGTGACCCTCGGTACGTCCGATGGTCCTGATTGACTCGACGACCTCTCGCCTTTGAAGACTCGGTGCTCCAGTCCTGTAGCTCTCTGAAGATACTCGCAGCTCCCTGAAGATCCTCGCAGCTCCCTGAAGATACTCGCAGCTCCCCGAAGACGCTCGCTGCTCCCTGAAGACGCTCGCTCGCTGATCGCTTCGCACGCGTGACTTGGTGACTGCTGGTAACGACTCGGACTCGCGAGGGGGTCAGCCGTACGGGCTTAGGGAAGCGTCACCGTTCTCAGACTAGGGTGAACAGAAGCTGCGCTCTCCAGGATCGCTCCTTTCGACACACCGCCGCCTGTCCCTTGCTCTGTCCCGGATGGTCCCACTGGGGTTTGTGCTCAGCCCGCGCGGACAGTCAAGGCGGTAACGCCAGGAAGCTGCCTCGCGCTTTACTTCGCTTCCACGCCTAGTGTAAACGAACGTTCCACCCGAGACCGTACCGATCGACCGCTCTCCCTTCTGGCTTGTTATATTTGGGGTTCGGGCACGCCGCTCCGGGACCTCGCAAGTCCAATCTGTAGGGCTCTCCTGGACAATTCCACTCGAGACCGTACCGATCGACCGCTCTCCCTTCTGGCTGGTTATACTCTCTCCAGGCGTAACGCCAGGACTTTGTGGATAAAGTTAAACGACCGCCTTGACCTAGCCGTGTGACGCCCTCTGGATCTCAGCTACCTGCGTCTCAATTCGGAGATTCCTGGTATCCCAATCCCGAACGTCTCGACGTAGCAATCTTGCTCCTTGTAGGCTCCCACGGCGTTGTTTCCCTGGCGACTCGACTTGCTGTTGCTCCCTTGTAGATTATCGGGTTGTTTGATTGTTCCCTTTGGTATCTGATTGATCTTGACGGTTTGACTCCTTGTGATCGACTGATGCAACTGCCAGCGCTCTGTGGCCTTATATAGGGCCTCCGGGAACCGTTATTTCCCTTTTGCGCACGGCCCGCTGGATCTCTCCACTCTGGGTCCAAAGTCCGTGCCTCCTGGATGACCCACTTGTCGTTCCCGTACCGTTTCCAATCGATGCTCCGCCCACTGCTGCCATCCCGCTGATTCCCGTGATGCTTGTGGCACGCCTGTGTGCCGCTCCACCGCCGAGATGTGGCACTTCCTCTCCCGGTCCAAAGTTCACGGGAGAGTCCAAAGTCCGATGGAGTCCCGTTACCCGCTTTTGCACACGGCACTCTTGCCTTGCCCGCGAAGTCTCCACTCTCTCTCGATCTCCATCCTCGGTCTCCAAACTCTCTCGCTCTCCTTCATTGGTCTCCAAACTCTCTCGCTTTCCTTCGTTGGTCTCCAAACTCTCTCGCTCTCCTCGCCGCGCCGTTACTACGCGAATTCGCCGCGTATCTGGCAAGCGGCCGGCCATCTGCTGCTGTTTCTATTTGTGGGGAGTTATTCAACTCCTCACATTCCCCCCTTACTTCGGGAAACATTTTAAACTTGTTCCTACTCTCTGGCGTTTTCTTGTTTATCCTAGCCTTCGAGTCCTTGTGATTCCCGCGGCGCTCCCTCGTTGCTCCCTCGATGCTCCCACGACGCTTTTAACTCCGTTGAGTTTCTACAGCGCTGGTCATCCTCCTCGTTGCAACTTGAATCTCCCGCGCCGATATCTTTCCTGACTCCACTGGGACATCGATACTCGTGTGCTATCGATCACCAGTTCGCTGCTCATCGCTGCGTTCTACTCCTTTCATTTGCTTCCTCTGCCTGGTCACACCATTCGCGTGTGATCGATGTGCGATATCGATATCGACGGTGCGGCGTTGCCACCTGCTCGTTGCGATACTTCCACCTTTGGCCGATATTACCATTTGACGTGTACCCATCGATCGCACTTTCATCTAGTGCCAATCGATCGCCTATCGAGGCGCCCCCTTCCCTGGCCCATGGTGATTTTACAACTTTCTAGGTAAGTTTTCGCATATCTTTAAAATTTATTTCCTCTCATCTTTTTCTTTCCTTCCGGCCTTCACTCGTCAGCCTGATCATCGCGCATGAGTCGCTGGAAGGCGCTATTGACGCCATCGCCGACTGCGCCCCAGGCTTCAGACTCCACGCTGTCTTGGCGTTCTCCTCCTCCACAAGGCACAACTGGCCAGCACAGCTGGCGCACATTCTCACAGCCGGCCATTAGGGATTACATGATCGTATCGATGGCCTCGTTTTCCAATCGCAGAGTGAACATCTCAGGGGACACCGACATACCCCACACCTTGCTCCGATTGCCCTCCAGCTGCTGTTCCAGTGGCGATTCCGGCTGCGGTTCTACCAATTTTGACACCGTCTGCAGGATGAACCGATTGCTGAACATCGTGTTGCCCAATGCTCCAGCCGTTCCACCTCCTCGGCGTCATCGTGAGTGGGCGGGGCGTGGTCGAGGCGCTGCTGGCGCTGGCAGAGGCTTGTGGCAGAGACGTCGCTTACCTCGTGGATCGCAATTTCCGCGGGGCACATCGACCGGCAGTGGGCGATAATCAAGTTTTTATTTCCTTCGGCCCCCCCTTCTTCCTACGGATCTACGGATCTACGGTACAGCTCTCTGATCTGTGCCGTCTTCCCCCTTCCCTGGCAGACTGTTAATGCGTGTTTTTCTTCCCTCCAATCAGTCCCAATCGAGTCCTTGGACGCTCTGGTTTGCTCCCTTTGTGTTCTTGACGTTCTCCTGATGTCCTTTATGTGTTTCATTGCGCCTTTGTAGATGCCCTGTAGTATCCTTGGAGATATCCTTGGAATTTGTTCGTAGTATCCTTTGGGCATCCTTGGAGGTATCCTTGGACTCCTTTCGTAGTATCCTTTGGGCATCCTTGGGGGTATCTTTGGACTCCTTTCGTAGTATCCTTTGGGCATCCTTGGAGGTATCCTTGTGATCCTTTCGTAGTGTCCTTTGGTCATCCTTGGAGGTATCCTTGGACATCCTTCGTAGTATCCTTTGGGCATCCTTGGAGGTATCCTTGTGATCCTTTCGTAGTGTCCTTTGGTCATCCTTGGAGGTATCCTTGGACATCCTTCGTAGTATCCTTTGGCCATCCTTGGAGGTATCCTTGGACTTTTAATGTTGTTTTGCATCTGTTGTGTCTGCTTGCTGTAGCCGCTCGCCTGTGTTTTCCGTTTGTTGCTGTTTCAGCTCGCTTACGTGGATGGTCCGCTCTTTCTTTGTGTTTATGTGTCGTATTTTGCAGATTACTGGTGACGCAAAACCTATGACTTGGTAAGGTCCGTCGTATCTTGGGGCCAATTTTGCTGCGAACCCCTCGGCCGCTTTTGATAAATGGTGTTCCTTGGCCCACACGACGTCACCCACCTTTGGCGTCCATTGCCTCCTCCTTAGGTTATAATGCCTAGCCTGGTCCTGGGATGCTTTTTCCAGGTTCCGCCTTACAATCTCGAAGATTTCCCTGAGTTTGTTAGCATTCTCTTCCGGGGTCTCTGTCGGTCGTCCGGTCCCTACGGTTTCTCTGTCGTATAGGGCGCTCGGTAGTCTTGGTTCTCTGCCTTGGGTAATGAACGACGGTGTGTAACCTGTGGATTCTGAAACGCTCGTGTTTACTGCCAGCATGATTTCTGGCCATTTTTCGTCCCAGTCTCTTTGGTTCTGCCCTGCGAACTGCGCAATCATTGTTTTCACCGTCCTATTGGCTCTCTCAGTCGGGTTCTCCTGTGGGGTGTATGGAGCTGTGAACTGTTGCCTGGCTCCCATTTCGGCCAGGAAACTCTTGAAGGTTTTGCTGGTAAACTGGACTCCGTTGTCCGTTATGACTATTTTGGGGACCCCATACCTCGCGATTATGCGTTCTTTGAAAGCTTTCTTTAGGGATTCGGCCGTCGCGCTTCGCAGCGGCACCAACTCAGTCCACTTGGAGAACCTGTCTATCAATACCAGCAGCATTTGGTTGCCGTGTTTCGAACGCGGCAGGGGTCCGACGAAGTCCGCACATACCGTAGCCCATGGTTCCTCTGGCACCTGCGTAAGCATTTTCCCAGCCATTTGCATCTGATTCGGCTTGAACCTCATGCATGTCTCGCATACTCGCACGTGGGCTCGGGCGTCTCTGTGCATTCCTGGCCAGTAGTACCGGGCTGCCAGACGTGCTATTGTCTTTCGGCTGCCTACATGGCCAGCCGCCGGTGAGTCGTGGTTCTCCTTCAGCACCGTTTCCCGTAGAGCTTCCGGGACGCACATCTTCCATGTTGCAACATCTTCGCTGCCCGCTCTATGAGGTATATTCCTGTACAGGGTGTTACCCTCCATCACGTAGTCTGGATACTTTTGCGGCTGGGTCCTTATCTTTTCGCGCATTTCCAGAATCCAGCTGCGTGCTGCAGAAGCTTCCGCCGCCGACGTCTCCTTGATCCCTCGAAGCGTTTCCGGCAGTGGCTGCCTTGACAAAGCGTCTGCCACCACGTTGAGTTGCCCTTTCCTGTACGCTATTTCGAAGTCGTACTGCTGCAACTCCAGGGCCCATCTGGCGATCCTCCCTGAAGGGCTCTCTATGCTGTTGAGCCACTTCAGTGCCATGTGGTCGGTTACTACTTTAAAGTGGTAACCTTCCAGATACGGCTTGAGCTTTCGGATTGCCCAGACGATTGCCAAGCACTCCTTCTCGGTTGTTGAGTAATTCTTCTCAGCGCCGTTGAGCGTTCGGCTTGAGTAAGAGATTACCTTTTCGCCTCGTTCCGTTTCCTGGGTCAAGATTGCCCCGATGCCGTAGTCGCTTGCGTCAGTTTGCAAGATGAATGGTTTGTCGAAGTCCGGGCACGCCAGTACTGGGTCTGCGACGAGTCTTGCCTTCACCTCTTCGAACGCCGTCTGATGTTCCTGTGTCCACACCCATTTATTGCCCTTGCGTAGCAGATCGTTGAGAGGTTTGACTATTTTTGCGAAGTCAGGTACAAACCGGCGGTACCATGATGCTACGCCCAGGTACTGTCGGAGCTCTCTTACTGTCGATGGTGGTTCTAGTTCGGCGATGGCTGCTACCTTTTCCGGATCCGTGCCTATTCCTTCGCTAGTCACTCGATGACCGAGATATAACAGCTCTTTCTTGAAAAATTGACACTTCTCCGGGTTTAATCTCAGATTTGCCTCTTTTAGTCGTCGGAAAACTTCCTTTAGGTTGGCCTTATGTTCTTCCAGCGAGCGCCCGATCACTATGATGTCGTCCTGGTAAGCAAATGCGTGCGGCAACATTTCTGGGCCGATCACCCGGTCCAGCACCCGTTGAAAAGTCGCAGACGCCGAATGAAGTCCGAATGGCATTACTTTCCATTGGAATAAACCTTTCCCCGGCACTGTAAATGCCGTATACTGCCTGCTGTCCGCTTTCAGTGGGATTTGCCAGTACCCATCCTTTAGGTCCAAGCTGCTGATGTACCGTGCTTCCCTCAGTTGGTCGAGAATATAATTTATTCGGGGCATCGGGTAGGCATCCTTTACAGATTTGGCGTTTATTTGCCTAAAGTCGACGCACAGTCTCCATTTGCCCGTCTTTTTTCTAACCATCACGATGGGAGAACTGTATGGGCTTGTTGAGTGTTCTATGTATCCCATTTGGAGAAGCTCGTCCACCTTCGCATTGATCTCCCCTTGAACTTTCGGATTCTTGGGATAGTATCGCTGCTTTATTGGTTTGTCGTCTTTCATCGTGATCTGATGCTCTGCCATGTTTGATGTTCCCTTCATGCTGCTGAAAGTCGATAGCTCTGCCTCCAGGAATTTCGTCGTGTCGTCATTTTCGCTTGCCCGTTGTACGACTGCCACCGACAACTTTTCCTCGAGCCATCCCTTGTGACGATTCCTGGCCGGTATTATCACTTCGTGTCCAGCGCACTTAATTTCGGTACCGACTTGTGTTAGAAAGTTCCATCCCAACACCAATGAATCCACTACTCCTGGTAGTATCAGCAGGCTCATGCTCAGTCGCTTGTTCCCGAACGCGATTTCCACATCCAGCTGCTCATCGATTCCGCCACATCTTCCGTCTGCCAACCTAACTTGCCGTCGTATCCTCGTAATCTTTCCGAGGGCAGCCAGGTCGTCCGCCAGCTCTTTGCTTATAAAGCTTGCTGTTGCCCCGGTGTCGATTGTGGCCTTGTATGTGCCCCCACCAATCGTCACCGCTGCGGACAACTGCTGCTCCTCCTCGATCAGCTTTCCCGTTAGTTTGGAGAGGTAGCATCTTGCGACCCCCGCTCGCCTCTCTGCGGCTGAGATCGCTGGGCATTTCCCGCCTGCTGGCAGCATTCAACGCTCCTGACGCCTACTCTCCCGCACACCCAGCAGAACAACAGGCGTTGGTGCCGACATCCCCGCGCCCAGTGTCCATGACCGCCGCACTTTCGGCAGGCCTCCTGGGGGTCTGTGATTCACGACGCCTTTGTGTTGTACTTGGTGGCCTCCAAACATTGTTTGCTGGTTGCATCTGTTGCTGTTGTGGTGGTGTCCATTGGCCTCCGCGTGGTGCTCCTGTTGCCTGCTGCCGTGGTACTCGGTTAGGTGGCGACCATTGGTCATTTCCCCGCGTCTCCTGGATTCCTGTCTCTTCGCATCTTCTGCATGTTACCTGCGCTGGCGATGACGACTTGTTCTTCGAGAATTTGTTTTCTTGCGCGAACGCTTCCCGCTCCTTTTCGAGTTCTTCATACTCGTCTGCTAATATCATGAGCGTGTCCAGGTCCGACAATTTATATGCCCTTAGGAAGATCCTTAGACTGGGGGTGCAGTTCTCCTTGATGATTCTTAGGGTCTCTATAGCGGAGTAATTAAGTGGCCTCACCATCGTCTGCATGTCGATCATGTAGTCTTTGAACGACTCGCTGAAGCCCTGCTTCCGTTGCCTGACCTGATCCGCCAGCCTGGTGAAGAAGTCTCTCGGTAGAAAGTATGTGTGGAAATTATCTATGAACTCCGCCCAGATTTTCCATTGTTTGTTGTTGGCGATGAACCACTTCAAAGCCCTTCCCTTCAGTAATTCAGGCATCGCTCGGGGAATCATGTCTAACTCCAAGCCGTATGTGTTGGCGGACCATTCCACCTGCTCCAGGAACTCGAACGGTTTTTCCGCCCCGTCGAACCTGAACGACCATTCGCGGACCTGTTTAGCGATCCTTGCATAGTCTGATTGATTGGGTCTCGAGATCAGCGCTGTTGTTTTCCTGTCTTGGCTTAATTCTCTCCTGTTTGCCTCCTTTTGTAGGTTGTCAACGCTCAGGCTTGCCACTAAGTTGTCCCCTTCGACGGTTGTTAACGTGATGCTGGGGCCGGCTTTGTCGTGGTATGTGGCTTCCAAATCGGCCCAGATGTCAACGAGTTGTGGGTCATTATCCGTTTCTGAGTAATACTCGGATAATGCTTTTCTCATGTCCTCTAATCTGCCGTCCAGGGTGACATTAAGCCTCTGTGCGACATTTGCGAAATCCTCCTTTTTAAGTCGGTAGATCCACTTCTTCCCCATTCTGTTTAAATTGCTTTCACTGCTGGGACAATCACGTTGGGCGCCAGATGTAACGAACTGATTTTTATAGTCTGCTCGCTACGAGATTCGTGCGGCTAGCTCAGTATATTGTGTGTTCGTCCCACCAAATTTATATTAACGTGACCGCCCAGTAGCTCAGTGAGAAAGCACAGAATTCACGGGTTCGTATTGGGTTTATTGTGGGTATATTATTACAAGTGTCTTAGTCGCTTGGTTGGCCTTGACTCGTTGCTTGTGACCCTCGGTACGTCCGATGGTCCTGATTGACTCGACGACCTCTCGCCTTTGAAGACTCGGTGCTCCAGTCCTGTAGCTCTCTGAAGATACTCGCAGCTCCCTGAAGATCCTCGCAGCTCCCTGAAGATACTCGCAGCTCCCCGAAGACGCTCGCTGCTCCCTGAAGACGCTCGCTCGCTGATCGCTTCGCACGCGTGACTTGGTGACTGCTGGTAACGACTCGGACTCGCGAGGGGGTCAGCCGTACGGGCTTAGGGAAGCGTCACCGTTCTCAGACTAGGGTGAACAGAAGCTGCGCTCTCCAGGATCGCTCCTTTCGACACACCGCCGCCTGTCCCTTGCTCTGTCCCGGATGGTCCCACTGGGGTTTCTGCTCAGCCCGAGCGGACAGTCAAGGCGGTAACGCCAGGAAGCTGCCTCGCGCTTTACTTCGCTTCCACGCCTAGTGTAAACGAACGTTCCACCCGAGACCGTACCGATCGACCGCTCTCCCTTCTGGCTTGTTATATTTGGGGTTCGGGCACGCCGCTCCGGGACCTCGCAAGTCCAATCTGTAGGGCTCTCCTGGACAATTCCACTCGAGACCGTACCGATCGACCGCTCTCCCTTCTGGCTGGTTATACTCTCTCCAGGCGTAACGCCAGGACTTTGTGGATAAAGTTAAACGACCGCCTTGACCTAGCCGTGTGACGCCCTCTGGATCTCAGCTACCTGCGTCTCAATTCGGAGATTCCTGGTATCCCAATCCCGAACGTCTCGACGTAGCAATCTTGCTCCTTGTAGGCTCCCACGGCGTTGTTTCCCTGGCGACTCGACTTGCTGTTGCTCCCTTGTAGATTATCGGGTTGTTTGATTGTTCCCTTTGGTATCTGATTGATCTTGACGGTTTGACTCCTTGTGATCGACTGATGCAACTGCCAGCGCTCTGTGGCCTTATATAGGGCCTCCGGGAACCGTTATTTCCCTGTTGCGCACGGCCCGCTGGATCTCTCCACTCTGGGTCCAAAGTCCGTGCCTCCTGGATGACCCACTTGTCGTTCCCGTACCGTTTCCAATCGATGCTCCGCCCACTGCTGCCATCCCGCTGATTCCCGTGATGCTTGTGGCACGCCTGTGTGCCGCTCCACCGCCGAGATGTGGCACTTCCTCTCCCGGTCCAAAGTTCACGGGAGAGTCCAAAGTCCGATGGAGTCCCGTTACCCGCTTTTGCACACGGCACTCTTGCCTTGCCCGCGAAGTCTCCACTCTCTCTCGATCTCCATCCTCGGTCTCCAAACTCTCTCGCTCTCCTTCATTGGTCTCCAAACTCTCTCGCTTTCCTTCGTTGGTCTCCAAACTCTCTCGCTCTCCTCGCCGCGCCGTTACTACGCGAATTCGCCGCGTATCTGGCAAGCGGCCGGCCATCTGCTGCTGTTTCTATTTGTGGGGAGTTGGGCGCCAGATGTAACGAACTGATTTTTATAGTCTGCTCGCTACGAGATTCGTGCGGCTAGCTCAGTATATTGTGTGTTCGTCCCACCAAATTTATATTAACGTGACCGCCCAGTAGCTCAGTGAGAAAGCACAGAATTCACGGGTTCGTATTGGGTTTATTGTGGGTATATTATTACAAGTGTCTTAGTCGCTTGGTTGGCCTTGACTCGTTGCTTGTGACCCTCGGTACGTCCGATGGTCCTGATTGACTCGACGACCTCTCGCCTTTGAAGACTCGGTGCTCCAGTCCTGTAGCTCTCTGAAGATACTCGCAGCTCCCTGAAGATCCTCGCAGCTCCCTGAAGATACTCGCAGCTCCCCGAAGACGCTCGCTGCTCCCTGAAGACGCTCGCTCGCTGATCGCTTCGCACGCGTGACTTGGTGACTGCTGGTAACGACTCGGACTCGCGAGGGGGTCAGCCGTACGGGCTTAGGGAAGCGTCACCGTTCTCAGACTAGGGTGAACAGAAGCTGCGCTCTCCAGGATCGCTCCTTTCGACACACCGCCGCCTGTCCCTTGCTCTGTCCCGGATGGTCCCACTGGGGTTTCTGCTCAGCCCGCGCGGACAGTCAAGGCGGTAACGCCAGGAAGCTGCCTCGCGCTTTACTTCGCTTCCACGCCTAGTGTAAACGAACGTTCCACCCTAGCCTCACCCTTTTGCTTTTGGTCCTGGACGTTTCCGCGTGGCTTTTGGTACTCGGGGTTCGGGCACGCCGCTCCGGGACCTCGCAAGTCGAATCTGTAGGGCTCTCCTGGACAATTCCACTCGAGACCGTACCGATCGACCGCTCTCCCTTCTGGCTTGTTATATTTGGGGTTCGGGCACGCCGCTCCGGGACCTCGCAAGTCCAATCTGTAGGGCTCTCCTGGACAATTCCACTCGAGACCGTACCGATCGACCGCTCTCCCTTCTGGCTGGTTATACTCTCTCCAGGCGTAACGCCAGGACTTTGTGGATAAAGTTAAACGACCGCCTTGACCTAGCCGTGTGACGCCCTCTGGATCTCAGCTACCTGCGTCTCAATTCGGAGATTCCTGGTATCCCAATCCCGAACGTCTCGACGTAGCAATCTTGCTCCTTGTAGGCTCCCACGGCGTTGTTTCCCTGGCGACTCGACTTGCTGTTGCTCCCTTGTAGATTATCGGGTTGTTTGATTGTTCCCTTTGGTATCTGATTGATCTTGACGGTTTGACTCCTTGTGATCGACTGATGCAACTGCCAGCGCTCTGTGGCCTTATATAGGGCCTCCGGGAACCGTTATTTCCCTTTTGCGCACGGCCCGCTGGATCTCTCCACTCTGGGTCCAAAGTCCGTGCCTCCTGGATGACCCACTTGTCGTTCCCGTACCGTTTCCAATCGATGCTCCGCCCACTGCTGCCATCCCGCTGATTCCCGTGATGCTTGTGGCACGCCTGTGTGCCGCTCCACCGCCGAGATGTGGCACTTCCTCTCCCGGTCCAAAGTTCACGGGAGAGTCCAAAGTCCGATGGAGTCCCGTTACCCGCTTTTGCACACGGCACTCTTGCCTTGCCCGCGAAGTCTCCACTCTCTCTCGATCTCCATCCTCGGTCTCCAAACTCTCTCGCTCTCCTTCATTGGTCTCCAAACTCTCTCGCTTTCCTTCGTTGGTCTCCAAACTCTCTCGCTCTCCTCGCCGCGCCGTTACTACGCGAATTCGCCGCGTATCTGGCAAGCGGCCGGCCATCTGCTGCTGTTTCTATTTGTGGGGAGTTATTCAACTCCTCACAAGGTATAATTTAAATATATCGATACCGACAATTTTAAATACACATTTGACAATAGATCAAGACATAGACCTAAAGGAAAATTAAGATTCCGATTCGAGCGAAGGAATCGAAATAAAAGAAAAAGATCTACATGATCTAACAATTCCTGCAGTTATAACAGTAACAGAAGCAGAAGAAGAAGAAGATATAGAATCAGATGTAAGCGTGCCAGACACAAAAGAAAGCATAATGGCAGATCCAGCAGCCCAAAGGGCATATATAAAAGATATCTCGAATGCCATCCCATCTTCAAATTCATAACAGCCTTAAAGTTGGTTAACTTGACTAAAGGCACATTCGAAGATTTGGCTGTAGAAGTCATTAAATCCAAAATAATAGGATCTACACTATACAAAGTACAGAACGAAACAACAATAAATTCAATAATAAAGAAATTGCAAGACACTACAGTCGGCGAAACATCCGACGTAGTCAAAGCGAAAATGGCGAAAACAAGCCAGTAAGGCAAAACAGCCGAGAAATTTACATCAGAAATAGACAACTTACGAAAGCTCCTTGAAGCTTCGTACATTGACGAAGGCCTACCAGCCGAACACGCTGACAAATTCAGCACAAAAGAAGCCATTACCACAATGGTTAAAAATTGTGAGCATGGCCGCCTAAAAACAATTTTAGAGGCAGGCAACTTCACAACTACGAATGAAGCCGTCACTGAGTACATACGATGCAGTACTGAAATGCAATGCAAATTCAATACTGTACACACAAAGAGGAAACAACTATCGCGGTAACAACTTCAGAAATAATTACCGCGGTAGGGGCAATAACCGAGGTAATTATCAGCATAACGGATATTACCATAATAATGGCTATAACCAAAATAACGGTTATAACCGAAACTATAATAATCAGACCAACAACAATTATAGAGGTCGTGGTTATTATAGAGGAAACAACCGTGGTGGAAACACTAACAATGCAAATACGAACACCAACAGACAGAATAATAATAATGTCCGACAGGTACACACCACGTCGGAAAACCAATAAAGACCCTTAAGGTAAAAAACCCAGTAAAGAATACGGTTCTACGGTACTATCATACTTAATTTTAACCTTTACGTTTCTCTGAAAAACGAATACACAAATAAATTTTATACATTACTAGTTGATACAGGTGCAGACATATCTTTAATAAAAGAAACTTCGGACTCGTTTAACAATGTTGATTATACAAATATTACCCAAATCTCAGATGTTGGTGAAGGAACAACCAACTCAAAGGGATTAGTATCAATAGAACTTCTTTCAAGCAACTATGCTATACCACATACTTTTCATTTAGTAACATCAAATTTTCCTATTCCATGTGATGGAATCATAGGCATAGATTTTATGAAAAAATACAATTGTCAAATATATTTAAAACCAGAAAACGATTGGCTCATACTGAGACCAGATAACCTCTATAATCCGATACGTATTCCAATAAATCATACACTAGAAAATAATTTGACAATTCTACCAGCAATATCCGAAGTTGTCCGAAAAATTGTTATAAATTTAGCAACCAGGTATATATTAATATCAAACCAAGAAATCCAAAATGGAGTATTCATTGGAAATTCCATTGGAGATTCTAAAAACACTTTTGTCCGAATTTTGAACACAACTAATAAAACTGCAATCATTCAATTAAATACACTGAAAGTTGAACCATTGGATGATAACGACATAATTAAATATAATAAAAATGTATACCAAGAAGAAATTTTAGAGAAATTGAACAAAAATTGTCCACCCCAGTTCAAGGAAATTCTTAACGAATTATGCACAAAATACACAGATATATTCGGAAAAGAATCCGACAAATAATTTTTATAAACAAAAAATAAGAATGAAAAATCATGAACCTGTATACATAAAGAATTATAGAATTCCCCACAGTCAAAAAGACGAAGTAGAAAAACAAGTAGATAAATTAATTAAAGACAAAATAGTAGATCCTTTAGTCTCTGAACACAACAGTCCATTACTAATCGTCCCGAAAAAATCATTACCAAATTGTGATACTAAAAGATGGCGTTTAGTAATTGATTACCGCCAAATTAACAAAAAAATTTTATCAGATAAATTTCCACTACCAAGAGTAGACGATATTCTTGACCAATGTTTAGATCTAATGTCAGGATTTCATCAAATAGAACTCGAAGAAACGTCTAGAAATATAACATCCTTTTCCACGAGCAATGGCTCCTATCCCTTCACGCGACTACCTTATAGTTTAAAAATAGCGCCAATTTCTTTCCAAAGAATGATGACAATTGCATGTATATGGATGACCTAATTGTCATCGGTTGTTCAGAAAAACATATGATTAAAAATCTTACAAACGTTTTTGATTTATGTAGGAAGCACAACCTTAAATTGCACCCAGAAAAGTGCACATTTTTCAGACACGAAGTTACCTTCCTTGGACACAAGTGTACTGACAAAGGTATTTTGCCAGACAATAAAAAATACGATGTAATAGAAAAATACCCAGTCCCAACGGACTCAGACAGCGCTAGAAGAATTGATGTTAGCGATATGTGCACCAATGGAATTCTCGACTTAGGTCAGTTCTTTCAAAGGCTTGAAAAAGAAGCCGGTATACTTAATATCAGCAATCTCAAAGTGGCACCGAGCGAAAAGATCTTTGACACTATATCAATAGAATCTTTTAAAATAATGAGCAATAAAATATTACAATCTCTAAGAGTAGCGCTACTCAAGCCGGTGACCCTATTATCAAATAATGATAAAGAGAAAGAAGCATTACTGTTTACATTCCATGGCGATCCAATACAAGGAGGTCATACAGGCATAGCTAGAACATTAGCAAAGATAAAAAGCCATTATTATTGGAAAAATATGACTCGATTTATAAACAAATTATATAAGAAAATGCCAAAAATCCAAAACAACCAAACATCCTAAAACACCATTGACTCAACGCCACAAATGGCTTTTGACAGGGTAATTATGGATATGATCGGTCCACTACCTAAATCTGAACACGGAAATGAATATGCAGTAACCCTAATCTGCGATTTAACCAAATACCTTTTGGTATTTATATAGCAAAAGCTATATTTGAAGATTTTATTCAGAAGTACGGCCCAATGAAGACGTTCATAACGGACATGGGTACAGAATATAAAAATTCGATAATTGAAGATTTATGTAAAAATTTAAATATCAAAAACATAACTTCTACCGCACACCATCACCAAGCTGTAGGAACCGTGGAGCGAAGCCACAGAACATTTAATGAGTTCATCCGCTCATACATCTCAGTTGATAAAACAGATTGGGATGTATGGCTCCAGTACTTCGTATATTGTTTCAACACATCACCCTCTATGGCACATGACTATTGTCCATATGAGTTAGTTTTTGGTAAAACTTAAAATTTACCTCAACATTTTAATAGCATAGATAAAATAAAACCTCTATGTAATGTAGATGACTACGCTAAAGAATCTAAGTGTAGACTAGAACAAGCACTTAAGAGAGCTATATCAATGTTAGAATCTCATAAAAAGAAACCAAAAATTAGATATGACAAAAATACCTTAGATTTTGATTTAAAACAAGGAAGAACGCTATAGTCGAGTACCTCGACTATCAGATACCCGTTACTCAGCTAAAGGGACCTAAGGAAAATGGAGATATGCAAGCAGCAAATGCGCCACCTACCGGCGGTAGACAGATTTAAGCGTTGTGGGCGTTCGAGTGGGCGTGGCAAAGTTTTAGATCAATCGATAGGTATTGACGAGACCAATACATTTCAGTTAAAATTTTTTATCTAGCACGAAAATTGTGGGCGCCACAGGCTTGGGCGGTTTTTGGGCTTCAGAGTGGGCGTGGCATATTCGCGTAACAAACTTGCGCTGCGCTCAAGCCTACGGAATCTAAGTCTGAAATCCCGTTTCTCTATGTAACGAACACACTCTATGAGCGTTGTCCACCCTAACACCTCTGTCTACGCTTTGACCGGCCTGCTCAGGGAGATGGGTGTGGGTTTGTGTTAAGATGAAACAAGAGTGTCACAGAACTAACAATAGTAGACAGAGAAACGGTAACGATAAGGATTTTTAACCAATCGCCTAAGATTCGGACGAGAGACTGTACCTATCGAAGACGGAGGCCCAGATGTTATTGGCCACCTTCTATACCCACCCTACCTGTGAAGTCTCGTTAGACTCCACCCTTAAAGCAACCGCTGCGCTACATCCTCTAAGGTGCCCTCACAAGATCACAAATTAATTCATCTTAAATTTCATTTAATGCGGCAAATATGATAATATGGTTCATGGTTCTTAATACTACAAATCCTAACACTAAAACCTTAAAACTAAGCGTTCTTTACGCCGAAAGACTCTCTATATGATCGTGTGTCAATACAAGATTATCAAATAGGAAAAGAAATGGATATTTTGTTTACGTTAAATTATTACGAAACTGATTACATATTTTATCGATATGCGGCAAACTTATTCAAAAATTACAGAAAAGCACTTAGGCGGATTACGTTAAATTATATAAGTGAAAACGATTCTTATTTAATATTTATCAATAAACGAATGTGGAAAAATTACATGTATATATAGGTACCAAAAGTGTGCGGGCTCAGACAAGAATGAATATATATATATATATAGAAATGTAAATGGTTTACGGCTATGCCGTACTTACGAACTCTCCAACGAAGTCAGCAGGCCTGATGACGATCGATGTGCGCTGTAGAATAGTTTAATTTAGGTGTATATATGTCATACTATGTCGTAAGCACACACGCAAGTATAATGGCTAAATAGGAATCGTAAATTAAATTAGAAACTTATCGTACAAGTATTTAGAATAAGAAAATTAAACTACAATCGCTTTAGCGATACAAAAACGAGTTGGCAGTCCCGGTCAAAATTAACTGGAAGCCAGAATTGGAATTCAAATTCCAATTGGGATGCGGCATCCGCCTCCGCTGTCTGGCCCGAATTACGCCGAATCGGCGCCGGTGCGTTTTTCGCCCGAACTGCAACGTGATCTGACTTGTAGATCGTGGTGCGGACTTGGTAAGGTCAAAGCCTCACGCGGGTTGACTGCGGCGATCCTTGAAGCCGCTTATGGTTTGCCGATGATGAAATTAATCCAGGTGTGGCAAATCCTTTCACGCGGTGTGCGGTTTGAGAATCTCAATTGGCGATTATGGCCTGGCGCTGAAGAAATGTATAGTTCCGCTAATGAACCGCTGCACGCGGCACCTGCTCCTTGCTGTGCGCAGAGGGAGGACTGTAAAACTTCCGTCAATTTCGAGAATTTGCACGTGTCTCTGGTCACACCAATATTGGGAGTGATAAAAGGTCGTACTGCTCAACCAAAATTCCAAGAATTTCACACGCGGATGTATGGATGCGGACGGGTTTGGAAATTGTACCACTTTACGCAGGGAGCGTACCGATCTCGGGAGAAGCTTGCGACAAAGAGGAGGAAATCATGGCGTCTAGAGTGGACGTAGGATGCGCAAAATCCCTAAAATACATCAAAATGGTATTTTTGGTATTCGGGCGAGGATCGGATCCTTGCTAAACTGAAGGGTTGCATCTGGGCTATTTATGTTAGCTACCATGGGTAATGTCTTAACTAGGAATGCCAACTTAGCCGAAAATACTGACTCCCACAACCACAGTTTTGATTTTTGGTCCCTGTGACTAACAATAAAAACTGAAAAAGGAGTCAGGAGGGATCACCAGATGTCCTTGGCATGGAATTTGCCATGCACTTTGCCGTTCATGTCTTCCAGAACATATAATGATTGACCAAGTTTCTCCTTAACTCTCGCTTTTGTTCCGACTGGGGCTAGCTTTGCGTTGAAATAGTTGGCAGCGTTGCTCAGCGCAAAGTTCCGTTTTGTTACCTCTTGACCTACTTCGAACGATCTAGGCCTCGTACGTAGGTTATATGTGCGCTGGTTCGTCTCATAAGCTTTGCTCAGATGTTGTGTGAAACTCCTTGTGTTGGAAATGTTAATAATCTTTATCCATTTATTGAGAACACATCCTTTTGAGTAGTTTTATTATATTCTTTATTTATTTGGTTTGCATGATTGGGGCAGCGTTAATGCCGCTTCCAACGTCAAGTTGTTTCTGATTTTTACAATTTGCCTTAGGATCTAAGTAAGCCTAATTCTCGTTGCTGCGCTGCTTACAGTTGGGCGGCAGAGAGATGGCTATGTATATCTTATGTATATAAAGTGTATTTAATTATGCTCTCTTTGGGTGGAGCGCGAGGGCATGTGTATGTACTTGAGTTTGGCTGAGCGGCCGGCGTGTGCAACAGAATGCTGACACTTGCACTTTCTTTAAGCGCGCCGATCGACTCATGTTTCGGCCACTTAGGGTTTTTGACCGAGCCTTTTGTTTATAAAAACAATGCAACAAAGTGTTACAGTGTGTTTGTTTCAAGAACTCTTGGTACAGTAGATATTCGATATAAGTGCATACTACATCTC
The DNA here is from genome assembly GCF_014743375.2 of Drosophila subpulchrella. Taxonomy (NCBI): domain Eukaryota; kingdom Metazoa; phylum Arthropoda; class Insecta; order Diptera; family Drosophilidae; genus Drosophila; species Drosophila subpulchrella. The sequence goes on along the minus strand of NW_023665695.1, from coordinate 551,153 downwards.
CCTCCTTTTGAAAAATAACGTAATTATATGAAGTTATTTTATTAATATATTTTATTTAAAGGAATATTTATTTATTTTTTTGTTTTTAATCTTTTTTTTTTTTAAATTTCTTATTTTTTTTTTTTTTTAAAGAGAATGGAATTGAGAATAATATACGTATTAAAAGAAGAAGTATTTTTAAACATGGAGTGTAAAAGTATTTCTGAACATGGTTACACTCATAAGTATTTCTAAACATGGCCATGTTAAATGCAATTATGAAATAAACATTTTTAATCTATCTTTATGTACTATTTGTTTTTTATTTTTGTTATTTATTATAGTTATGTTATCTCTATCTCCTATTTGTTCTACCCTATAAGGACCTGTATATTTCGAATCTAACTTATGTCCTGTTTCATTTTTCAATAAAACCTGATCTCCTATTTTTAAATCGAAATCTAAACTAGTTTTGTCGTAACTAATTTTCTGTTTTAGCTTATGAGATTCTAGCATTAGTCTAGCTCTCTTAATTGCCTGATCTAATCTAAATTTGGATTCCTTAGCATAATCTTCTATATTATAAAGGGGTTTTATTTTATCTATGCTATTAAAGTGTTTTGGTAGATTTGAAGTTTTACCGAAAACTAGCTCATATGGACAATAGTCATGTGCCATAGATGGGGTTGTATTAAAACAATATACGAAGTATCGTAGCCATACATCCCAATCTGTTTTGTCAACTGAGATGTATGAACGAATGAACTCATTTAGTGTTCTGTGGCTTCGCTCCACGGTACCTACAGTCTGGTGGTGGTGTGCAGTTGAAGTTATGTTTTTAATATGTAAGTATTTACATAGATCTTCAATAATTGAATTTTTATATTCTGTTCCCATGTCCGTAATGAACGTCTTCATTGGACCGTACTTTAGAATAAAATCTTCAAATATAGCTTTTGCTACTGTATTTGCACTTTTATTTGGTATAGGTATAGCTACTAGGTATTTGGTTAAATCGCAGATGAGTGTTACTGCGTATTCGTTTCCATTATTCGATTTTGGAAGTGGACCAATAGTATCTACAATTACTCTATCAAAAGCTCGTTGTGGAGTTTCGGTTATAGTTAGTGGGGTCTTAGTATGTTTAGTCGTTTTCGACTTTTGGCATTTAGGACATTTCTTTATGTACTCTTTTATGTCTTTGGACATATTTTTCCAGTAATAGTGTCTCTGGACCTTGGCCAAGGTTTTTGTAATGCCTGTATGACCACCTTGTATTGGATCATCATGGAATGTAGACAATATAGCTTCTTTTTCTTTATTATGTTTTATTACGGTCACCGGGTTGAGTAGCGCTACTCTCAATTATTTCAATATTTTATTGCCCATAATTTTAAAATTATCAATTGAAACAAGTTCAAAGATATTTTCCCACGGTGCCACTTTGAGTTGGCTGACTTTGTGAATACCGGCCTGCTTTTCAAGCCTTTGAAAGAATTGACCTTAGTCAATGGTTCCATTAGTATACAAATCGCTTACATCATAAATTGCTGTAATTTTCTTTCCGTGCTTAAATAAACACATTTTATTATTTACATGCAAGGTCACTACTTTACGTACTTCATCATTGTTTATGACTTCATATACGTTGGGCTTTGAAGCTTTTTCTATAGGTTGCTTATGCAATTCTATTTGATCTTTTCCTGCGCAGGATTTCTGTCTACTTTGGTTTCTGGTAGTGACTTTCAGAATCTTATTACTTGTTTGTATATTTGTTAGGTCTGTGATTGTTATTCTGGAGAGCGCATCGGCTACATAGTTGTCTTTACCCTTTAGATACTCCACCGTAAAATTATATTCCTCTAATTCAAGTCTCATTCGTGTTAGTTTGGAACTTGGATTTACCATTGAAAATAAGTATGTCAGTGCTCTATGGTCTGTTTTGACAGTGAAGTGTCTACCATTAATATATGGTCTGAAGTGTGTTATTGCCCAATGAATGGCTGCTAATTCTTGTTCTGTGGTGCTCTTGTTGCTTTCACCTTTCGTAAAGGATCTTGATGCGTATGCCACTGGAAGCTGTAGTCCATTTTTGTTTTGAGTTAGGACTGCTCCACAAGCGTATTTGCTAGCATCTGTGATTATGCAAAATTCTTTGCTAAAATCTGGATATTGCAACAGAGTAGGATTTATTAATGCTGATTTAAGATGTTCGAAGGCGTTTTGACATTGTGTTGTCCATTCGAATTTTACATCTTTCTTACATAATCTTGTTATGTGACGGGAGTATTCAGCAAAATTCTTTATAAAACGTCGGTAATAATTGCAAAATGCAACGAATCTTCTAGCGCCGTCCGCATCATGTGGGACTGGATAATTTTGAATGACGTCGTATTTTTTGTCGTCGGGCAAGATTCCTTTATCTGTGCATTTATGTCCTAAGAAAGTGACTTCATGCATGAAAAATGAACATTTTTCAGGATGTAACTTCAGGTTGTGTTTCCTACATTTCTCGAAAACATCAGTAAAGTTCTTGAGCATATGTTTTTCGGAACAACCTATGACTATTAAGTCATCCATATAAAGAAATGCTTGCGAAGGTTCTAATCCAGAGAAAGCTATAGTCATCATTCTTTGAAAAGAGTTTGGCGCTATTTTTAAACCGAATGGTAATCGCGTGAAGCGGTAAGAACCATTGTTTGTTGAAAAAGATGTTATATCCCGTGAACTTTTTTCCAGTTCAATTTGATGGAAACCTGACATTAAGTCAAGGCATGAGAAGTATTTTGCTCTACCTAGTTGATCTAAAATATCATCGATTCTAGGCAGTGGAAATTTATCAGACAAGAGTTTTTTATTAATTTGACGATAGTCAATTACTAATCGCCATTTTTTATTTTCCGTATTTGGAAGTGACTTTTTTGGTACTAACAGAAGTGGGCTATTATAAGGTGATACAGAGGGTTCCACTATTTCATCATTGATGAGTTTTTGGACTTGTTTTTGAATTTCGTCTTGTTGACTATGAGGATTTCTATAATTTTTTATATATACGGGTTCATCATCAATTAATCTCAGCTTTTGTTTATAAAAATTATTGGTAGTGATCGATTCGGTTTCTAGTCCGAACACATCACTATACTGGGTGCATAATGCTGTAAGTTGTTTATTGAATTGAGGCGGGAAGTATTTTGTAAGTTGGGATAATACAATTTTTTGTCTGTCTTCTAAGTTCGTTTTTACTATGTCGTAGTTTGAAAGTGGTTCATGATGAATGTTTTTGATATAGACTACTTGATCTGTGTTTGTAGTATTTAGTAATCTTATATATGCATTTTGGACTGTTGCTATGGTATTTGCGATATAGGCATGCTGAATTTCTTGATTCGGAATTAATACACTGTCTTCTTCTGAATTTATTTCGATTTTTCGGACGACTTGGGATCTTGCTGGCAGAATTAGGGAGTTGTTGCCAGAACTGTATGCTATTGGAACATAAATTGGATATTTTAGGATATTTGGTCTTATTATAAGCCAGTCTTCAGACGGCTTGAAGTCTAATTGACAGTTGTATCTTTTGATAAAATCGATTCCTAGTATTCCATCACATGGAATAGCGAATTGCATATTTACGATATGGAAATCATGTTGAATTATGTACTTAGAAGTTTGAATTTCAATAGAAGTTAAGCCTTTAGATTTTGTAACTTCCTGACTTATACCCTATATGTTTATGATGTGATTATCTTGAATGTTTTGAAAATTATCAGAATTTTCCTTCAATAAGGATATTTCCGCACCTGTGTCTAGTAAGAGAACTAATTCTTTTCCTGTTGCTACGTTCGTGAAAGTGACAAATGTATTTTGACTGAGATTTAAAGTGTGAATTTTGATGTTGTTTACTGTCGTGTATCTAAAGGTGTTTGGTAGTTTCCCGAATTTGTTTGCGCCACTCTAACATTGTTATTGTGGATGTTGTTTCCCCCACGGCTGTTTCCGCCGCTGGTGTTTCCACCACGGTTGTTATTTCTGTTATAATTGTTATTTTGGTTATTTCTGTTATAACCATTGTTTTGATTATATCCGTTATTCTGATAATATCTGGTATTGTTATAATTACCTCGATTATTACCTCGATTATTACCTCGTCCGCGATTTCCACCGCACTGCGGGTAAATTTTGTAATATAGGACAGTGTTTGGCTGTCCGGTTGCTTCTGTGCAACTGCTTACAAATTTGGATATGGCTTTATTCATTGTATTGAAGGTACCGGCTTGCATTATAGTTTTTACCTTATCTATTTGGCAATTTTTAGTCATTGCTTTCACTGCATGCCGAGTGGAATAACGTCTGGCTAACTCTAGGGATAAGCCATCTGTTATAAATGCACCTTCTAAGGATTTCGTCATCTGCTCAACCTCTTGTGTGTACTGGTTGGCAGTTTTATTGCGTTGTTGTAGGCTCATCAGTTTTGCTGACAACACTTCTACAGATTCGCCTTTGACGTTGTTTTTTAATCTGGAAATGACTTCAGCTATTGTTGTTTCATCTCCGATTAGATTTCTGGCGACACCTTTTAGCTTTGTTTTTATAATTGAAACTGCTAATTGTTCGTGTTCGCCTTTTATTGATTCTATTATTTCTAATGCATCCATAAAACTTGTTAAGTTTTCAGATTTACCATCGAAAACTGGTATAAGTTTGGATGCTGTGTTAATGAAATCAATATTAGATTGTGCCATTGTGATATTGTTTCTTATTTTATTTTCTATTAAGGAATTATCATCAGAATCTGTAGAATTATCCAGATCTGACATTAAAACAGCTGGAATAGTAAGATTATTTAAATCTTGCTCTTCTATTTTAGGATTTGTTTCTGTAAGGTCTTCTGATTCTATTTGGTCACTGTCAGTTTGTTTTGTTGATTCCGATTCATCACCAGTTTCAACTGCTAGGGAGGTGTTAAGTATAGTTGGTACCGATATGTCCAACTTAAACTTTTGTTTAATTGATATTAAATTATATCGTAGTCTGATCAAAAATTTTGATACTTGGGACCAATGATCTTGATTTAATTTTTCCTTCTGGCCATATATTAGTATTCGTGCTTCATTAAAGCATTTTACTAGAATTTCCACATGTTTTTTAATGGTATTCTTTTGAATTGGCCTGTTTTGAGTAAGTGATTTATATGATTTGTCAAAGTCAACTTTTATGTTATTTAGCTGCTTATATAATTCATTCCATTCCATTATATTGTGGAGATGAATTATTTCTTGAAGACCATCATTACTATTGTTTTACCTAGTACTGGGTGTTCGTCTACTACTGATCTAACCTGTACCCCTGGGATGGTTGATAGGACAATTGCCTTTTGGGTGCTTGTGCAATGAATTAGTGGAGAGGCATCTAAATTAAATGTTTCAATATATAAGTTTTCTAACTCGTAAATGCTTACTGAAGTTGGTGCAACTAATTGCAGAATTCTTTCTCTAAAATAGATGTCCCTATCATATGTGTTTGCAATTGCTTTTAGCGTAGCCATTTTTAATTAATTTGTTTTTATTTATTTATTTGTATTTTATTCCATTTTCTTTAACTTTTTAAAATTTCAATACAGCAATATTTTTATAATAATGTTGTTTGTGCCAAAATGTTTAAATTTTGTCCAGATCATTTGCCTGGCTCATATATTTTTTTTTTAGACATTTATTGTGCAATTTATAAAGTTTATAGAAACAGTTTGCGCACATTATTACAACAATTATTATAAGCAATGTATGAATTAATTCTAAGTCTATGGGGTTTGATTCTACCTTATTAATAACATTTGCAGTGGAATCCACTGTTTTTGTATCTATTAAACCCATCTTTGGGGTTGGTATTCTTAATATATATCTTGGTCTGTCAAATTCTTTTGATTTTTGAATCAATTCGTAAATGTTGTTAATGTTATTCATAAACAACTAGTTTAATATTATTAATTTTGATTTTACTTTTTTGTTTTTGACCAATTATTATCATATTTTACATATCCTTACATATCCTGCCTATTTTGTGTATGGTTTTCAGGCCATACTCTAATCGGGCAACTTTTATGTTGCTCAATTTTTACAATTGTTTTTATAAAATAAATAAAAAAATATGCATCGCAGAGCAATTAAAAAAATTTTTGCAACGCAGTGCAAAGATAAAAAAATTATTCGCTCTTGGTAGCGCTGTCGGTTCACACTTCCTTGGTACCGGTGCTGGCTGCACAGGTGTACTTCATGGTGGGGCACCGGTGCTGGCTACACAGGTACTCGCAGAACGGGGAGCACAGTGGTCCCTCGCAGTCATCTGGGCACGTCTTCTTTAGTTTTGGGATGGCAACTTTTCCTGGAGGAGGCAATGTGTTTTTATTTTTTGAAATATTTTGGATTACAGGGTAGGTGGATGTGGCTGTAGCTGTGGTCTGATTTCTTCGTTCTGATAGCAAATTTTTTAGGTATTCGACTTATGCATGTATTTTTACCGAGTCGTTCCACTGTATTGCTTTGCCGCTGTTGACCAGCTTCAGTAGATGAGCCTTTCTGGCTTTTAATCTTTTGACCACGCCACTTCTTTTGGCACACATCACACTCTACTCACTGCGTTTCTTCTCTTGTTCTTGTTGTTGCTGCCGTTTTTGCTGCTGTTAATTGCTGCTGTCGCCTTGGTTGCTGTTTTATTTTTCGAAGTCCCTATCCATGTCCAGATCCAGGTCCAGATCCTTTAGGACCAAAGTCACGGTCGCCATGTTGTGTGAAACTCCTTGTGTTGGAAATGTTAATAATCTTTATCCATTTATTGAGAACACATCCTTTTGAGTAGTTTTATTATATTCTTTATTTATTTGGCTTGCATGATTGGGGCAGCGTTAATGCCGCTTCCAACGTCAAGTTGTTTCTGATTTTTACAATTTGCCTTAGGATCTAAGTAAGCCTAATTCTCGTTGCTGCGCTGCTTACAGTTGGGCGGCAGAGAGATGGCTATGTATATCTTATGTATATAAAGTGTATTTAATTATGCTCTCTTTGGCTGGAGCGCGAGGGCATGTGTATGTACTTGAGTTTGGCTGAGCGGCCGGCGTGTGCAACAGAATGCTGACACTTGCACTTTCTTTAAGCGCGCCGATCGACTCATGTTTCGGCCACTTAGGGTTTTTGACCGAGCCTTTTGTTTATAAAAACAATGCAACAAAGTGTTACAGTGTGTTTGTTTCAAGTACTCTTGGTACAGTATATATTCGATATAAGTGCATACTACACAGATGTTTATGGATGCTTGCACGAATTTTCTGACACTCGTCAGTCCTTGAAAGGTTGACATCACCTTCGGCGAGTAAACCCAACTTGCGCAACAATTTATAGTCCTGGCCGTGTGAGATCATGTTGCCCAAAAACAACTTGGTAAGGTGATACACCGATAGACTGATGAAGAAAGTTACGAAGTGAGCAATTGATGCTGCTGAGGAAAACATCCCATTCACGCTGGTCCGAACGGATGTAAGCTCTCAAAGCCGCGTTGATTGAACGGTTGACTCTTTCCGCTGCGTTGGACTGCGGAGCATAGGCACCTGTGAACATGTGGCGCACGCCATATTTCGAGAGGAAGTCGGAGAAGTCACGGCTTTTAAACTGAGTGCCGTTGTCACTCACGACTGTCTCAGGCACACCAAAGCAGGGAAAGATTTCGTCCTGCAGTATACTGGTTATCACTTTAGTGGTGAACTTTTTCACTGGCTTTAGAAAAGTGAATTTTGAAAAGTGATCCAGGATAATAAATATGCCTATGTTTCCAGACTTGGAACGCGGAAATGGGCCAATAAAATCCAGATAGAGTCGTTGAAATATCCTTTCGCTATGCACTTGAGCGCCCATAGGTGGTTTCAAGGAACGCGTGTGATGCTTTGTAGTGAGGCACGTTTCGCAGTTGCGTATGTAGTCCCGCACGTTGATTACCATGTTTGGCCAGTAAAAGCGGCGGCGAATGCGCTCTAGGCATTTGGACATTCCACAATGCGCGGATGATGGTTGGTCATGGGCGGCACTGATTACGCTTTGGCGTAACGATTCGGGTACGAACAATTTCCAGCAATCGTCTGGTGAAGTGTCAATTGAATTGGGAAATGCTGCACGGTGATAGATAAAGTCGTCGACTACTTGGAAATCAGGTAGCTGTGAGGACGAGAATTTGTTCCGGAGTGCAGAATATTCTTCCGATTGGAAAGCATCTGATGCGAGATCGATTTCAGGGAGAACTTCAAAATTCAGCGCAGCAATTATGCGCTCTTGGTAGCGCTGTCGGTTCACACTTCCTTGGTACCGGTGCTGGCTGCACAGGTGTACTTCATGGTGGGGCACCGGTGCTGGCTACACAGGTGTACTCGCAGAACGGCGAGCACAGTGGTCCCTCGCAGTCATCTGGGCACGTCTTCTTTAGTTTTGGGATGGCAACTTTTCCTGGAGGAGGCAATGTGTTTTGTTTTTTGAAATATTTTGGATTACAGGGTAGGTGGCTGTAGCTGTGGTCTGATTTTTTCGTTCTGATAGCAAATTTTTTAGGTATTCGACTTCGGCATGTATTTTTACCGAGTCGTTCCACTGTATTGCTTTGCCGCTGTTGAGCAGCTTCAGTAGATGAGCCTTTCTGGCTTTTAATCTTTTGACCACGCCACTTCTTTTGGCACACATCACACTCTACTCACTGCGTTTCTTCTCTTGTTCTTGTTGTTGCTGCCGTTTTTGCTGCTGTTGATTGCTGCTGTCGCCTTGGTTGCTGTTTTATTTTTCGAAGTCCCTATCCATGTCCAGATCCAGGTCCAGATCCTTTAGGACCAAAGTCACGGTCGCCATGTTGTGTGAAACTCCTTGTGTTGGAAATGTTAATAATCTTTATCCATTTATTGAGAACACATCCTTTTGAGTAGTTTTATTATATTCTTTATTTATTTGGTTTGCATGATTGGGGCAGCGTTAATGCCGCTTTCAACGTCAAGTTGTTTCTGATTTTTACAATTTGCCTTAGGATCTAAGTAAGCCTAATTCTCGTTGCTGCGCTGCTTACAGTTGGGCGGCAGAGAGATGGCTATGTATATCTTATGTATATAAAGTGTATTTAATTATGCTCTCTTTGGCTGGAGCGCGAGGGCATGTGTATGTACTTGAGTTTGGCTGAGCGGCCGGCGTGTGCAACAGAATGCTGACACTTGCACTTTCTTTAAGCGCGCCGATCGACTCATGTTTCGGCCACTTAGGGTTTTTGACCGAGCCTTTTGTTTATAAAAACAATGCAACAAAGTGTTACAGTGTGTTTGTTTCAAGTACTCTTGGTACAGTATATATTCGATATAAGTGCATACTACACAGATGTTTATGGATGCTTGCACGAATTTTCTGACACTCGTCAGTCCTTGAAAGGTTGACATCACCTTCGGCGAGTAAACCCAACTTGCGCAACAATTTATAGTCCTGGCCGTGTGAGATCATATGTTGCCCAAAAACAACTTGGTAAGGTGATACACCGATAGACTGATGAAGAAAGTTACGAAGTGAGCAATTGATGCTGCTGAGGAAAACATCCCATTCACGCTGGTCCGAACGGATGTAAGCTCTCAAAGCCGCGTTGATTGAACGGTTGATTGAATGCGCTCTAGGCATTTGGACATTCCACAATGCGCGGATGATGGTTGGTCATGGGCGGCACTGATTACGCTTTGGCGTAACGATTCGGGTACGAACAATTTCCAGCAATCGTCTGGTGAAGTGTCAATTGAATTGGGAAATGCTGCATGGTGATAGATAAAGTCGTCGACTACTTGGAAATCAGGTAGCTGTGAGGACGAGAATTTGTTCCGGAGTGCAGAATATTCTTCCGATTGGGAAGCATCTGATGCGAGATCGATTTCAGGGTGAACTTCAAAATTCAGCGCAGCAACATCAACGTCCTCGAAAGCACGGGATAGAGCATCCGCCAAGACATTTTCACATCCTTTACGATGCTCGATTTCAAAGGAGTAACCCGGAAGTTTGATAGCCCATCTGGCCAGTCTACCGCTTAAATCAGATTGATTCATAAGCCAACGCAAACTGGAGTGGTCAGTGACTACTTTGAAAGAATGTCCATCAATATACATCCTGAACTTTTTTATTGCCAAGACTACAGCCATGCATTCAAGTTCGGTAACTGTATAGTTACGCTGGGCTTTGTTAAGTTTTTTGGACATGAATGCTATTGGTCGTTCGCAACCAGATTGGTCACATTGGGCCAGAACTGCACCAACACCATGTAGTGAGGCATCGCACTGCAGAATGAACGGTTTCTCATAATCGGGGTGAACGAGACATGGGGCAGAACATAACTTGGCTTTGATGTTCTCAAAGGCCTCTTGAGCATGTTCATTCCATTGAAAGTCTTTGCCACGTAGCAACTCTGTTAGGTGGAATATGACTGAGGAATAGTTCGAAATGAAGCGCTGGTACCAACCAGTCATACCAAGAAATCTTCTCAGCTGTTTCTGAGTTTTTGGTATCGGGAATTCACTGACAGCGCTAATCTTGTTTGGATTCACTTGAAGTGTTCCTTCTCCAACCAAATATCCCAAGTAATCTACCCTTTTCAGACAGAACTGACTTTTCTGGACGTTAATTGTCAACCCTGCTTTTCTCAGCTGGGTGGCTACCTCAGAAAGATGTAGAAGATGGTCTTCAAAGCTGTTTGACAATACCAAAAGGTCATCAAGGTAGACTAGCACGTGCGATACGGTATTACAAGGTCCATTAAATGGCACATGGTTTGCGGTGCGTTGGTCAAACCAAATGGCATCCTTTTGAATTGGTACAGCGGACGGTTCGGTATCGTGAACGCTGTCTTTGCACGGGACTCTTGATCTAGACAAATTTGCCAAAACGCATCCTTGAGATCGATTTTAGAAATGCAATGCACTGGCGGGAGACGACTAAGCAGACCTTCCATAATAGGAATCGGATAAGCATCCTTAATGGTAACTGCATTAAGTTTCCTCGCATCGAGACAGAAACGTACCTTGCCAGTTTTGACGTGCAAGGTAACCGGAGAAGACCAAGGCGATGATGGTGCCTCTTCTATGACGACCATTTCAATCATGCGATCGATTTCGACACACAAAAGCTTTTCCTTAGCTGGCGATAACGGATAAAACCTTTGTTTGATTGGTTTCGCGGTAGATGTGTCAATGTTGTGTTCTATCAATCTGGTCAAACCTAGGCCCTCACTTTCGAATGATGGAAAGAGGTCGATTACCTTTTTCAGCTTTGATTTCTGTGCGTTGGATAAACAGATGTGTGAGGGGTCGTCCTCGGGTTTGTATTCAATTTCGTTACCTGAAAACGAAAGTTGGATGGAAATGCCAAAGGTTTCCCAGAAATCCATGCCGCATATCACGCTGTGTTGAATAGAGGGTACTATTAAGAATTCAAATTTTGAATCTATAGAGTTGTACGTCAAGGGAATGGAGATTGTGCCAGCCACGGATTGTGTTTGGCCGTCTGCAGTACGGACTATGCTTTTGAATTTTTTATACAGTTTGTTAGATATTATTTGTTGGGCAAGCTTTCCACCAATGACACTTTTGTTGGCTCCGCTGTCTAAAAGAGCTGAATATTCGAGGCCGAATATCTGCACCATTGTGAAAGGCCGGATGTCATTCTTTTTGTGGATGATTGATGAGATAATGCAACGGTTAAAAGCTCGTTTGCGCATCCAGAATTTACGTATACGCAAGGTAGAACGACGTTTGTAAGCAAAGATCGAATTGACACTTACAGGTTTAAGCCTTGGTTTAAGATACTCTTGCAAGCACAGGTGATACGGATTGAACGCTTTAGTAGTCGGTACATCAGGTTTGGGAGTAGACAAATCAGGTAAATTATCCGTTGCCGCAGCATCCGGAGTACTAAGAATATCCAAGGCTAACGGCGGACATTCATTTGGCGAATGTCCTGCTTGGAGTTTTCCGATACCGATTTACATTTTGCACAATTTGGTTTATATACATCGGGTATGCCGCAACCGTAACAGAAAATACGGCGGGGTTTTAGACAATCATGGTACCTGTGACCTGTTCCATCACAGTTCCAACATATGGATTTGTCTGCAGGCTTAATTGCGCAGACTTCGCCCTCGACATCGGCTTCATCTTCGGACTGATCTTCAGAATCGTATTCGTGAAGAATTGTGTTGACAAACCGTTTGGTTACATTAGGGCGTTGAATTGGCTTCGATCGAGTGCTACGATAAAATTCTTCGTGGCGGTGACACGCCTTACGCAAAGCTTCCAAAGAAGGGGTGTCAACATGCAGTAACTCAAGTTTCAAGTCTGGCTTAAGATTGTGGCGCACTTCGCTGGCTAGCTCACTATCATGCATGGGCTCTCGGAGGGAATTAGCTATGATAAGCATTGCGTCAAGAAAGTCATCAAAATTTTCGTTTGAACCCTGCTTACGACGACGCATGGCACTTTTTATTTCACGGTCTGATCTCTGATCTGAGTATCTCTCCTTTAAGCGTCTGCATAGTACATGCCAGTTCATGTCATCTACCGACCTATGAACACGCCAGTAAAAAGATAGAGCAGGACCTGCAAATAGCAAATTTGCAAACTGCGACAACAAATCGAAATTTCCGTTTAGGCTTTGAGTAGTGAGACAGTTTACACAATATATAAAATCCTCAACTGCGATGTCGTCAGCTGACCCACTGAATTTGATTCGCCAGTTGGAAATCACATTTGAAATTCTGTCAGGACGATCCAGAGAAAGATTGCTGCGATCGCTTCGCACATCCGGAGAGTTCCTAACTCGCTGACTGTTTTGACCCTTATTGTTCTGGAAATCGACTTGTCCTGAATTGTTAAGGAATTCATGATGCGTATTGTTATCCGCAAAAGTAGACCTATTCAATTGGCTAAACATCTGAGTCATTTTTTCTGTGATTGTATCTGTCATGGTTACTTGAAATGTTCTCTGGTTGTCTAACATGCTTTTTTGAAATGCTCGCATTTGATTCGCAAGACTTTGCTGATCTGGGTCTTCGCTTACATCTGAGTCATTAGTTTGCCTATTGTCTTGATGGGGATTCGAGTTGCCATTCTGAGAGACGATAATATTGTTCTGATTATCGGCGTTACGAGACCTAGATCTGGTCATCATTCGATTTTGCATACCGGAATTCGGATTAGATACCGTCTGGGACTGAGAACATGGTTGAGAGCATGTTGGACAAGTGTTTTAATCCTGCAGCCAGTTTTGTAGACAAGCCTTATGAAAGCAATGTTTACAAGCAGTTTCAATTAAATCCAATTCGAAAACTACTGCGTTGCAGAGGGTGCACGTCACTGAGTCATCATCATCTAGAGAAACTAGGTTCTCGTTGCTGTGCCTAACCGACATTTTTAAACGATTTCAAGCCTAACTAAACAACTAACTAAGCTCGAAAACTTAAAAAGAGAAATGGAAGATATACGATATGCGATAGAAATATACGATATGCGATAGAAATGTACGATATGCGATAGAAGTATACGATAATCATTCAACAATGACAAGACGAGAAAGATCCTTGGGAAATGCGGAATGCGGTAGTATCATAAAAATAAGAGGGGCTTATCCTGAGGAGTAATGTAGCAGCAGGTTGATTTTTGTTCGATAGGTACTAATTATTAACTGAAAATGTTTGCGGAATTAATTTTATGAAAATAGTATTTTGAGGTCTAACACATCAAAAGAGGGACTAGCCGAATTTTTCCAGCTAGAACAAATCTCGATTTTAATTGGATAGAAGATGTGGTTTGAAAACTGAAAACCTGGTAAAGAACCGACTTTAAGTCAGAACTAAAATTCCGAAGTATCAAATAATCAAAATGGAATGTTTTTAACTATTATGTCCGAGTATGACCGAACTGATAGAAAAACATGTAACAAAAGTATAACATTTCTGCTGGTATGGCTCCGAATCTATCCAGAGTACCGTCAAATAAAAGTCAAAAATGAAATACTAACTGAAACTACAATTTTACAAAAATGGATGGATTGAAATATTTTCGGGAAGCTCGGCTGTCAAACGACAGATGCCTGATCAGGCATCGGGCTGGCCCCACGTTGGGCGCCATTTAATTCTGTAACGAACACACTCTATGAGCGTTGTCCACCCTAACACCTCTGTCTACGCTTTGACCGGCCTGCTCAGGGAGATGGGTGTGGGTTTGTGTTAAGATGAAACAAGAGTGTCACAGAACTAACAATTGTAGACAGAGAGACGGTAACGATAAGGATTTTTAACCAATCGGCTAAGACTCGGACGAGAGACTGTACCTATCGAAGACGGAGGCCCAGATATTATTGGCCACCTTCTATACCCACCCTACCTGTGAAGTCTCGTTAGACTCCACCCTTAAAACAACCGCTGCGCTACATCCTCTAAGGTGCCCTCAAAAGATCACAAATTAATTCATCTTAAATTTCATTTAATGCGGCAAATATGATAATATGGTTCATGGTTCTTAATACTACAAATCCTAACACTAAAACCTTAAAACTAAGCGTTCTTTACGCCGAAAGACTCTCTATATGATCGTGTGTCAATACAAGATTATCAAATAGGAAAAGAAATGGATATTTTGTTTACGTTAAATTATTACGAAACTGATTACATATTTTATCGATATGCGGCAAACTCATTCAAAAATTACAGAAAAGCACTTAGGCGGATTACGTTAAATTATATAAGTGAAAACGATTCTTATTTAATATTTATCAATAAACGAATGTGGAAAAATTACATGTATATATAGGTACCAAAAGTGTGCGGGCTCAGACAAGAATGAATATATATATATATATAGAAATGTAAATGGTTTACGGCTATGCCGTACTTACGAACTCTCCAACGAAGTCAGCAGGCCTGATGACGATCGATGTGCGCTGTAGAATAGTTTAATTTAGGTGTATATATGTCATACTATGTCGTAAGCACACACGCAAGTATAATGGCTAAATAGGAATCGTAAATTAAATTAGAAACTTATCGTACAAGTATTTAGAATAAGAAAATTAAACTACAATCGCTTTAGCGATACAAAAACGAGTTGGCAGTCCCGGTCAAAATTAACTGGAAGCCAGAATTGGAATTCAAATTCCAATTGGGATGCGGCATCCGCCTCCGCTGTCTGGCCCGAATTACGCCGAATCGGCGCCGGTGCGTTTTTCGCCCGAACTGCAACGTGATCTGACTTGTAGATCGTGGTGCGGACTTGGTAAGGTCAAAGCCTCACGCGGGTTGACTGCGGCGATCCTTGAAGCCGCTTATGGTTTGCCGATGATGAAATTAATCCAGGTGTGGCAAAGAAGACAGATTCCTTTCACGCGGTGTGCGGTTTGAGAATCTTAAATGGCGATTATGGCCTGGCGCTGAAGAAATGTATAGTTCCGCTAATGAACCGCTGCACGCGGCACCTGCTCCTTGCTGTGCGCAGAGGGAGGACTGTAAAACTTCCGTCAATTTCGAGAATTTGCACGTGTCTCTGGTCACACCAATATTGGGAGTGATAAAAGGTCGTACTGCTCAACCAAAATTCCAAGAATTTCACACGCGGATGTATGGATGCGGACGGGTTTGGAAATTGTACCACTTTACGCAGGGAGCGTACCGATCTCGGGAGAAGCTTGCGACAAAGAGGAGGAAATCATGGCGTCTAGAGTGGACGTAGGATGCGCAAAATCCCTAAAATACATCAAAATGGTATTTTTGGTATTCGGGCGAGGATCGGATCCTTGCTAAACTGAAGGGTTGCATCTGGGCTATTTATGTTAGCTACCATGGGTAATGTCTTAACTAGGAATGCCAACTTAGCCGAAAATACTGACTCCCACATCTATCTTTGATATTTTCCGAGATACCCGCGTTCATATATACGTTTTTTTGAAGTTTGTAGGCGGTTTGTGGGCGTTAGAGTGGGCGTGGCACTCTTTTGAAATAAACTTGAGCTGCGCAGGAATCTCAGGAATCTGCATGCCTAATCCCAGTATTGTAGCTCTTATAGTTTCCGAGATCACAGCGTTCATACGGACAGACGGACAGACGGACATGGCTAGATCGACTCGGCTAGTGATCCTGATCAAGAATATATATACCTTATGGGGTCGGAAACGCTTCCTTCTGCCTGTTACATACTTTCCGACGAATCTAGTATACCCTTTAACTCTACGACTAACGGGTACAAATAGGAGATCAGGTTTTAATGAAAACTGAAACAGGGCATAAGCTAGATTTTAAATATACTGGACCTTATAAGGTTGAAAGTATAGCAGAAAACGATAACAGTAATTTCAAATAACAAAAATAAAAAACAAACAGTACATAAGGATAGTTTAAAAAGTTTTATTTCATAATCACTTTAATTCTCTTATAAATATATCACGTATGGCCATACATAAATTAAAAACCAAAATTATAATGGATATATAATACAAAATTAAAAAAAAAAATACCAAAATATATAATACTTTCTGATTCGAAAAAAAAAAATAAATTAAATAAATAACACATTAAAAAAATATATATACAAGGGTGGTCAAAAGTATTTTCTCAAAAAAAAAGTTAAGTATACTCATAATTTGAACTTACATCTTATTAACTTTGGCATCAATGGAAAGGTAATTTAAATGCCGTTTGAATGATACAATACATTTTTTAACCCATTCAGTACTTATTGAAAAGGACGAATTTGTCTGAAAATGTCCTTTTTGAACTTTTTTCCTCGACTTGAAAACTTAAATTTTTTGATGCAAAAAGTTTCTTCAAACAAAAATAATAGTAACTGCAAAAAGAATTTTTCAAAAATCATTTTGCTTATATTTTTTATGATTTTTTGAAAATGCTTAGAAACATGCATTTTAGCCATATTTTTCTCTTTTTCATACAAATTTTTTCCGACATTGTCACCTTTAAAAAAATCATAAAAAATATAAGCAAAATGATTTTTGAAAAAATCTTTTTGCAGTTACTATTATTTTTGTTTGAAAAAACTTTTTGCATCAAAAAATTTAAGTTTTCAAGTCGAGGTAAAAAGTTCAAAAAGGACATTTTTACACAAATTCGTCCTTTTCAATAAGTATTGAATGGGTTAAGAAATGTATTGTATCATTCAAACGGCATTTAAATTACCTTTCCATTGATGCCAAAGTTAACAAGATGTAAGTTCAAATTATGAGTATATTTAACTTTTTTTTTGTGAAAATACTTTTGACCACCCTTGTATATAGTGACGTGTCTGCACTGCGATTTCTCAAAGAACGAAACAGTTCACAATTAACAGAATCGCCAATTTCGGCTTTGATTAAAAACGATACAGAAGCTCGAGATCTTAAAACTTAAATCAGCTTTTGTCCCAGATCCGGAATATTCCAACGTTTGAAAGGGATCCATCTACCCTAGGAACCTTTGTCAGAAGAGTTAACTACCTTTTGCGTCTGTATCCTACAACCAATGATCGACAGACAAGCATTATATTTGGAGCAATTGAACTTCAAATCACCGGTGATGCCCAGAGGACTCTGCAAGTTCTACAAATCAACAACTGGCCAGATCTTAAAGCAGCCCTAATCGACGAGTACAAAACGCAAACCCCTGTGGAGGAACTATTAAGGCAAATATACACTACTAATTTTCAAGGTAATCTAAGAAAATTTTGTAATGAGATCGATCTTAAGCAGTTAGTTATAAGCAACAAATTAGAACTTGAGGGAAATCCAAATGAATTAATATTGTACACAGAAGCAATGTTTAGGACTACAAAGAACCTAATGCAACGAAAATTACCTGACAGAATTTTTATGACATTAGCAAGAAGCGATATTTTAACAGTACTTAAAATGAAACAAGCGGCTCAGCAAGAAGGGCTATACGAAGAACATGAAAATTTAAAACATTATAACATCAATGTTAATAAAATTCAAAAGCATCAACAAACAAAATATACGCGTAACCTCTACCCTTACACTAATTTGTACAACACCCAACAATTTAATCCTGGCCCAGCTCTTTCAATTCAACCACACCCCAACCAACCCCAAAGATTGGTTCCACAAAATTATAGGTTCCAATCGAATAACAGAAATAATACTTTTGACCAAAATAGGGGAAGTTAATAAGAGTTTCGAAGAAATTTAATTCAGGGACAGCAAAATAATACAATGAATCAAAGCCAACAGCCAAGTGGACGATAGGGCTCAGTACCCAACCAATCACAAAAGAGAGTCAGAGAAAGTAATAGTGGACAATCAAGAATGCAAGTAGACGAAAATTATCAACAAAATAAAGAGTACAAAGAAGAAGATGTTTATGATCAAAATAAAAATTTTCCAATGCAAGCCCCGGACCAATTACATACATAGAAGAAACTATAAATAATCATAATTATCGTTGCCTCGTCGATACCGGTTCATCAATTAACTTGATGAAAAAGAATTTTCTCAACGGGAGCAAACATAAAGATCCGACAATTATACGCACTATGACAGGTCATTATGAACTAAATGAATTTGTAAAAGTTGCACCTAATAGTTTCAATATAGTTCACGAATAGTTCACGACTTTTCTTCCAATTATGACATACTACTAGGACGAAAGTTACTAGAGGGCAAACCAGGCAAATATTGATTATTTAAATAATTGCACTACTATTAGTGGGCGCATTTTTATACACAAAAACATTAGTTTGAAAAATCCAACACAATTAAATGATTTTGAGGCATTGCTTGAATCTAAAAATTATACTGATGAAATAAATTATGCTGTTCAAAATTAATTAGCAGAGGAAAAAAATTATCGTTAAGAACACTTAAATGAAGAAGAAAAAGTTCAATTATTAAAATTAATTAACCAATATAAATGCATTCAATATCGTGATGATGAAAATTTGACCTTTACGAATGTTGTTAAGCATGAAATAAAAACTCATCATGAAAATCCAACTTATAAAAAACCGTATGGGTATCCTTTTTCATTTGAAAAAGAAGTTGAGTCTCAAATACAGGATATGTTAAAGCCAATCACCTTATTGCAGTCCATTGTGGATAGTACCAAAAAAAGAAGATGCTTCAGGTAAACAAAAATTTAGAGTTGTAGTAGACTATAGGGGCTTAAATAAGATCACTATTAGTGATAAATTTCCCAATCCCAATATGGACGAAATACTAGGCAAGCTAGGACGGTGTCAATACTTTACCACCATTGATTTGGCTAAAGGCTTCCACAAGATCGAAATGGACCAAAATTTCATAAACAAAACAGCGTTTTTCACAAAGTACGGACCCTACGAGTACACACGAATGCCATTTGGATTAAAAAATGCACCTGCAACTTTTCAGCGATGCATGAACAATGTCCTTCGTAAATTAATAAACAAGCATTGCCTTGTATACTTGGACGATATAATTGTTTTCTCTACGTCTCTTGACGAACACCTTACTTCATTAAAAATTGTTTTTGAAAAACTTAAAAACGATAATCTAAAACAAGGAAGAACGCTGTAGTCGAGTGCCTCGACTATCAGATACCCGTTACTCAGCTAAAGGGACCAAAGGGAAATGGAGATAAGCAAGCAGCAAAGCAAGATTGAAATGCGCCACCTACCGGCGGTAGACAGATTTAAGCGTTATGGGCGTTAGGGTGGGCGTGGCAAATTTTTTTTTGGGTCAATCGATAGGTATTGACGAGACCAATACAGTTCAGTTAAAATTTTGTATCTAGCATGAAAATTGTGGGCGCCACAGGCTTGGGCGGTTTGTGGGCGTTAGAGTGGGTGTGGCATATTCGCGTGACAAAATTGCGCTGCGTACAAAGCTACGGAATCTATATCTGAGATCCCGATTCTCTATCTTTGATAGTTTCCGAGATATCCACAGTTTTGGGCGGTTAGTGGGCGTTAGAGTGGGCGTGGCACTCTAATGAAACAAACTTGCGCGGCGTAAGAAGCTCAGGAATCTGCACGTGAAAACTCAATAGCCTAGCTCTCATAGTTTCCAAGATCTCAGCGTTCATCCGGACAGACGGACAGACGGACAGACGGACATGGCTAGATCGACTCGGCTAGTGATCCTGATCAAGAATATACAGGGGTGGTCAAAAGTATTTTCACAAAAAAAAAGTTAAATATACTCATAATTTGAACTTACATCTTGTTAACTTTGGCATCAATGGAAAGGTTATTTAAATGCCGTTTGAATGATACAATACATTTCTTAACCCATTTAGTACTTATTGAAAAGTACGAATTTGTGTGAAAATGTCCTTTTTGAACTTTTTTCCTCGACTTGAAAACTTTAATTTTTTGATGGAAAAAGTTTCTTCAAACAAAAATAATAGTAACTGCAAAAAGAATTTTTCAAAAATCATTTTGCTTAAAAAAAACTATTGCACCCAGGAATTGAAAAAATGGTAAGGCTTTTCAAAGAAACCTATTATTATCCCGACTACCAGAATTTAATTCAGAATTTAATTAATAAGTGTAATGTTTGTAACCAAGCAAAAACCGAACATAGAAAAACATCGCTTTTATTAAAAACAAACTTCCAGAGACAAAAGAAAGTTAATAAAAGTAAATATTTGCAGGAGGACCCAGATCAAGACCCAGCGCTTTAACCTTCATCTTTCTGACATCAACGTTAATAATAATGATGCCAATGGGTAACAACCAATTTATAGAAATTAACCCCTTTAAAATCGTACAATGGCTATTTGTTATTTATGACCGACACAATCAACATCCCAGATAGTTTTGAATACCATTGCTTCACAATTAATATTACAAAAACGGAAGAAACTGACAAAAATTTGCTATCACAAGCGTTTGGCTTTAAGGAAATAATACAGATTAAATATTTAACGGAAAAACTACAAAGAGAAATGAATGGGTTAAAAATTGTTAGGAGAAACAAAAGAGGATTAGCAAATTTTGTAGGAACAGCTTACAAATATCTTTTTGGAACATTAGATAATAATGATAAAGAAGAATTAGAAGAAAAAATCAATGTAATAGCTCAAAACAGTGTACAGATAAACGAACTAAATTATATAATCGGTACAGTTAACAAAGGCATCGATATAATAAACAAGCATCTCGAATACAACGAAAACGAAAAAATTCTTGTATTATTGGTTTCGCAGAATACATTGAAGACCTGGAAATGGGAGTGCAGCTAGCAAGATTAGGAATATTCAATCCAAAGTTATTAAATCACGACTACTTGACAAACATTAATTCTGAGATACTTCTGAACATAAAAATCTCAACTTGGCTTAGGTCAGATTCAAACGAAATTTTAATTATATCCCACATACCCAGAGAAATAAAGAAACTTCCCGTATACGAAATATTACCTTATCCAGATGAAAATAATAAAATATTACAAGATAACACCCAAAACAAATATTACGTATACAGAAACAGCTTGTATAACAAAGAAACAAGAAAACCTGTTACCAACACATGTCTTTTAGGTATTGTCAATCAAACAGATACTAGTTGCAGGTACACAAAAACGCTATTAACTACCCAAATTAATTGTGTCGAACCAAATATCATAGTTACATGGAATTTGTCAAAAACTATACTAAATCAAAATTGTATTAAAAATGAAATTGTAATTGAAGGAAACAATGATCAAAATACACAATTGCTCAATTGCAATTAACGATTTATCCATAAGCAATTATAATTCTGACTACACACAATACAATAATACTGACAAGAAATAATGTCACCAAATTAGACCCAATATCATACATACAAGCAAAAGAAATATTTTTTGAACAAAATAAAGAAAACCAGATTTACAAAATATTTGTAATTGTAACACTGGGTCTCTTAATATTAAGTATATCACTGTACCTACTTTATAAATTTAAGGAAATACCTAAAAGAATACTTATAAAATACAATAACACAAAAGGTGACGACCCAACAATAGAAACACAAGAGTTACAAGAAATACCAAAGCTATACCCCAAAATCACATAAATAACCATATGATTTTGTCTAAGTGATGGGGGAGTGACGTGTCTGCACTGCGATTTCTCAAAAAATGAAACCGTTCACAAATAAACAGAATTGCCAATTTCGGCTTTGATTAAAAACGATACAGAAGCTCGAGATCCCGCAATGCAAACAAACAAAGAAAATTGATTAAGTCCGAACGTCAACAATAACGTAATTCCATAAACGTAAAAATTCAATAAGATCGCAAAATCTAATAAGACCGAATTATGTAAACATAAACAAAGAAGTGTCGATCGCATCATCCACTTGCGATTGCGTCACCTAATGCACTAACAGTAAATTCTAAGACGCAAACCGAAGTTTCATTCTAACCAATTCTGTAACATACAATTAGTCTTTTTCCAACGTTCTAATAAAGAATAACCAACAAATATAAAAAATCTCCTGATTTTTTATTCGGGCGAGGAACGACTCATGTAAATGTATATATATTATTATAAAACAAGATGTTCATTTCTATTTCATATACATATAGTAAGAAAATAACTTCATAGAATTACGTTATTTTTCAAAAGGAGGGAGATGTAGTATGCATGTATCATTCTAGCGAGTACCCACTGTACCGACACCAACATTGTGTTACAGTGTACTTAAACAAATACAGAAGGGCCAGTCGCTAAACTTTTGCGGCCAGCCGAAATATGAATGCGCCTCAGAGCCCAACTTATGGGAAGTGCTAGTGTCAGCATATTCCCATGGCCTGAGTGGAGACACATACAAGGCATGCAAATTAAGTTTCTCACTCGTGATTTAATTAAAAAAATTTATTTTTATTTTTTAATCACTTGATCACTATTACAATTTTTTAATAGGTCGAACTTATTTTATTCACTGCTCGTTTACTTTTACTCGATTAGTACTACTGCTCGATTCGGATCTCAAAAACGGACTCCTGATCTCTAGTTCAATGATCAATAATCAAACCTCGGCTTAAGAGAATTTATCCCCAAAAAATGATAAAGAGAATGACTCAAGAGAGTCGCAAAATAGGATGATGCAATTTGCCAATTAAATTTGAAGTCCAATCTTGGCCGGAAATTGGTGTTTACATTAGCGGAGTTTAGGGACCGCTTTGGGGATCTTTTTGTTTACGTTAGCGGACTCGGGGCTCGCTTTGGGGATCTTTTGTTTACGTTAGCGGACTCAGGGCTCGCTTGGGACTCCGATGTTTACAATATCGGTTTGGATGCTTACAGCATCCGTTTGATTTGGGCTGCGTGAAATTGATCTGGGTGGGAATGATTCGGAGGCCTGGTCGACAGAAATAGCTGACCACGGATTTATCTCGGCTCTGTTAGAGTTATTTGGAAATTAGCTCTCAGCTCAAAGTTGTTTATAAATTGGGTAAGAGCCCCTAAATAATGTGTCATATAACTCCCCCCATTCTAAATTGAATCGTCCCGATTCATTGGAACTGATGGGTATATTGAATGTAATTGATTGGTTAATTCGACAATGATATTTTCTTCTAGGGTATTTTCATTGTCGGGTATATTATTTATTTCATTATCGGAAATATTGTTTTCTGGTTCAATTTCTATATGAATTTGCCATGATTTGAATATTAAAAATTTTCTGAATTTGATTATAACCATAATAATTAAATATATAAATGTGAATATGATTAATATTAACGTAACTGGTATTTGAGTTTATTTAATTTGAATAAATGGATTTAGTATGTTAATATTATCAAATGTGAGTTCCGAATCATTAGATATAATATATTCGGATACTAAAAAATCTGTATATGGTAGAGCTGTGATGTATTCCAATATGTTATTGTCTACAATGGTGTAGGAAATATTATTAATTTTAGTGGTGCCATTAAAAGTTATTAAATATGACCCATTTAAATGAGTGTCATTAACTGTATTTTCTCCATTTACAAAAATGGCTCCATCTTGGATTACATCTACATTTTTATTTTTTTCTCGGATTTTGTTACAAAAGGATTTTTCTCCATTTATTAATCTGGTGAAACAAGAACCTTCTGGGTTAAGTGTGCAATAATTACTAAATATTTCTGTCTTAAAATTAGACATTACCTATTACTTATTTCTACATTTTGCGACGTGATTATCAATTAATAATTTTCCATCATTATGTGAAATGGATCTTGAATTGTAAACGTCACAACGATCGGTAATAATAGGGTATTTATGTAAATTATAATAAGATCTTGATGCAAAGCGATTTTAAATTCAGATATATCTTAAAGTTCTGTTATAACTACAGGTCTATCTTCGTGCTTATAAATTTCTTGTATATCATCATTGTTTAGAATTTTAGTATTAAATACATCAATTTTGGCAAGGTTAATTGTGTCTATTAAATTCATAAGATCGTAAGTAAGCAAGCGCAGGCGATATTTTCTAAGTGGAATTTCTTGATCTTTAATGGCTGTTTTTAATTGTTCAGATAAAGATTTTATCTCTTTAAATATTTTAGAATTAATAACGAATTGATCGTTATTATTTTGTATTAAATCATCGATTTTATTTTGGACTGTTATAAAATCATCATGATCTGGTGTTCCCGCTATCCATTTCCAAATGGTGCCTATTTCATTAATGCCTCTTTTTGATCTACTGGGTATAATTTGATAGATAAGTATTTTGATAATTTTTAAATGGTGGGATATTTCCCAAAGAAAATTCTTGCTGTCGTGACCCTTTAGAAATTCTGTTTCAAGATTAATTATTTCTCTATAAAGACTTATATTAGTTATATGAAATAAATCTGCGTATGATTTATAAATAAGAACTTCTTTGGTTTCCTTGTAAAGAAGGAAATCATGGTTCGTATAATCCATAATTTCGGATTTGCTTGTAGCTACCAGCAATAATCAGTACATTATTGAAATCATTATCTGTAATTTGAAACAAATTATTTAATATTATCTTTATGAATGGTACGGTTTCTGTTATTTATAATAACTTTATTGGGGAGATTTTCCTTAACTACTTGTTTTTTATATCTAGAATTATGCTTGTTTCCTTCCCCGTGTTTCTTTTCGTAAACTACCTCTCCTACGTGATAATTCTTATTTTGTCTATCCTTATTGTGAAAATGCAACATTTTCTCTTGAGCTTGTTGAAATAATTTAGGAGTATCATCGTGTTTGATTTTATTAAGTAATATATCAAAAGGTCGATGATTGGTTATTGAGTGAATTGTTAAATTGTATTTTTGTGCTGCTCTAATTATAATTTCGGAATAATCAATTAAATGAAGCTCATCTTTAATACAGCGAGCGATTTCTGTTAAGGTAGAGTGTGCTCTTTCTATTTGTCCGTTGGACGTACTATGTCGAGGATCTGCGAAGAATAGAGATATCCCATTTCTTTGTGCAAAAGATTTAAATTGGGATGAAGAAAAACTTGGTTCGTTATCTATCATCAAAGATTTGGCTAATGGAAATTGTTGTAGAATTTCTGAAACTTTATTTTCTATATTTAGTTTATTAGGGATTTCTTTTACGACTAAGTATTTCGAATACGAATCTATACAAGTAATGAATATTAGATTTTGGGCGTAATATATGTCAAGATGCAAATTTTCACCTTCTCTTTCTGGAATAGGTGCTTGGCCGATAGGAATCTGTACTGGGTGTCTGTTGTATTTGTTTTGATTGCAGATTGTGCAATTCTTTATAAACTGCTTAGGCTTTTTGTATAAATTGGGCCAATAATAAAGTCTAGTTATTTGTTTATAATTTTCATCAAGCCCTCTATGAGCTCTACAATGAGTTTCTGTGATAATAAGAGATCTGTCTTCAGCGTTCTCGACATCCTGGAAAAATGTCTTAGTGTATAAAAATGTATTTATAAAATTTTCCTTAAGTGGTTTTTGAATTCTGTAAAAATCTTCTAGAGTACAGTGAACTCCTATTGTTATATTGGGTGGAATATATTCCCTTAAGATTGATACTAAATTTTCTGGAGTGTCATACTCTATTATATGTTTAGTATTTCCAAACACATTAATCGACTCATGTATTGTATACCTCCCCGTTGCTATTAGCAATTGTTGCTTAAACTGGTTTAAGGGTTTTCGGGTTTCTTGTATAACATTCTCAAAACTACTCTCTGCTGAATGCTGAGTATTTTGATCTGAGACTGATTCATTACTTTCCGTTAAGTTATTAATTTGGATCCGTGATAAAGCGTCCGCAACAACATTTGTTGCTCCTGGCTTATAAATAATTTTTGGTGAATAGCTTTCTTTTCATCTCAATGATGATGATGTGTATGATGATCGGTATAGATCTCGACGTTGTTAACCCCATATAAGTAATTTCGAAGATTTTTAAAAGCCCATACAATGGCTAAAAGTTCCTTTTTATTTTTTGCGTGTAATTGTTCGGTTTTTGTCAGAGTTTTTGAAATAAATGTAATTGGTTTTCTTTCTTGAGAAAGAACAGCACCAATTGCTAAGTCAGATGCGTCAGTTATAGTAAATTTTTTATTATAGTCCGGTTGTACTAGTTCTACTTGTGCAATTAAATTTTCTTTGAGCTCGCTAAAAGCTCTTACAGCTGAACCATCAAACTGTATTAAAGTTTTACGTGAAGCCTTTTTTGATACTTTGCCGTTTTGGCCTTCTAAATATTTTGTTAAAGGTTTAGCTATCTTTGCGTAATTTTGCACAAATTTTCTGTAATATCCTGTAAGGCCTAGGAAGCTTCTAAGCTCTCAAATATTTTTAGGTATCGGATATTTTACAATTGTAGAAATTTTTCGGGATCGGCTTTTATCTAATTGTGAGAAACAACGTAACCGAGAAAATTGGTTTCTAATTTAAAGAACTTTGATTTTTCAATTGAAATTTTCATGTTTGCGTTCAGCAAAATTTTAATAATGAGAATTAAATCTTTGTAATGTTGTTCAATTGTTTTTGAAAATATAATTATGTCATCCATATAAACGTGACATGTTTTACCCACTTGTTCTCTTAAAATATCATCCATTGCTCGTTGGAATATTCTTGGAGCGTTGGTCAAACCGAAAGGCATTCTTAGGAATTCGTATTTCCCGTTGTTTATTGAAAATGAGGTCTTCTCAATGTCTGGTTCATTCATGAGAATCTGATGAAATCCAGATTCCAAGTCAATTGTTGAAAAGTATTTTGGCCTTTCCAAGATTTGACAAAATCACTGAAGGGTCCTGCATTGGATATCTATCAGGTATTGTATTTTCATTAAGTTTTTTATAATCAATTCCGTCTTCATTGAAACCTTTTTTGGTACCACTAGTACTAGTGAGTTATAAGGACTTCTACTTGGCCTTATAATTTCTTCTTTTAACATTCGACTTATTTCAGAATTTACAAAATCTGAAGCTGATAGAGCATAAGGGTATTGTTTGCTGTAAATGGCCTTATAATTTACGGTGTTTATTTCACCGCGGATATCTGTCCTAAATGGAATCTGCATATTTATTTTTGAATGCTCTTCATTGATAATATTTAATATTTCGTTCTCCAGATCTTTTCTTTGATCTGCAGACGATAATTTTATGTTGTTTATTCTTTGATTGTCGGATACCAAACTTTTATTTTTGTCGGATTTCTCAACGACGGCGTGTTCGGAATTTTTGAATTCCAAACTTTTATTTTTGTCGGATTTTTCAACGAAGGCGTGTTCAGGATTTGTATATCCCAAACTAGATTCGCGTTGATTACCCATTTCAGATTCGGATCTGATTTGAGCTTTTTCATTTAAGTATTTTTTTAATATAAGTTCTTTTAATGGAAGAATGGTGTTTTATTCTGTTAAAGAATGTTGGTTTAATATGTTTCCGTTATCATAATTTAATTTTTCTTCTATTCCATTATATTTAATTACCTTCTTAGCTGTATCAATTACCGCTCCTATTTTTTTGTAATAGGTTATAGCCGACCAGTAAATCTGAGTCTAGCCCATCTATTTCATAAAAAGTGTATCGCGTATCAAAAATAGTTATCATATGATAAAATTTAATTATTGAATATCCATTCACTGTGGATACTCTTTTGTAAATTGGAAGCTCGTTCTTATTTTTATCAATTCCTGCTCTTATATAACACGAGGTTGCCCCAGTGTCAATTAATATTTTTAATTTTTTATTTATTTTTGGGTCATTTCTAATTAAGTAGGATAAGCCTACTCCTGACTTTTGTCTAAAAAATGGTTCTCCTCAATGTTATTTAGTCTCATCGTCTTGTTAGCCGGTTGGTTAACAGTTCCAGTTGGTACCCTTTTATTTTGGGCTTGGCCTTGCTGAGTGTTCGGGGTCTCAAATTTTTTTGTTTGATCCCACTTGTTCTGACTATAATTATTATTTTGATATTTATTATAGCCTTGATTATATCCGTTGTTAGCCCTATTCTGAACCTGGATAGACTCGTCTACCTCCATTGGCTCCGGCTTATTTTGTGGCTGCCTATAGGTGTTCCACTGATTTTGTTGGTTATTATTAAATCTATCCTGGTTCCAAGAATTATTTTTATTCTGATTATAATAACCATAATTATTTTTGTTCTGGTTGTTGTCATGATTAAACCTTAAATTATTATTGTTTCGCTGGTTACTGTAACTATTGTTTTGCTGTCTTGTCTTGTGGTTGAAATGTGTTTGTCCATTTCCACTAGAGTTTGGCTCGCTATGTTTTCTCTGAGTAGTAGAGAAATTATTTGCGAAATGAGCCCTCATGTTGTTGCTTTCCAATTCCTGAACTATGACCATTGCATTTGGTAGGTCAGGTTGGTTCATTGAGAAAATAGCATCTGAAATTTGGCCGTTGAGGCCGGTAATGAAAACTCTAAGAGCTGTCTTCCTATGTTTCTCATTCACTCCCGCTGGTATAGGTTTGTTTCTACCGTAGGTCATAATAGATTTATTAATT
This sequence comes from Drosophila subpulchrella, assembly GCF_014743375.2. Classification (NCBI taxonomy): domain Eukaryota; kingdom Metazoa; phylum Arthropoda; class Insecta; order Diptera; family Drosophilidae; genus Drosophila; species Drosophila subpulchrella. Next base: position 522,173 of record NW_023665695.1, on the reverse strand, counting down.
AGTAGAGTTCATTTTCTATTAACTGTACCATAATAATCCATTATGGATAATTTTCCTTGACTCAATACACTCAATTCCTGTTCAATAATGTGAATTGGTCGTTTGTCGCTAAAGACAAAGTCAAGTCGGTATTAAATTTCGATGCACTAATGGCCAGAATTAGTGCATCGAAATTTAATACCGTACCGTTACGACACTATCTGTACACGGTCAAAGACATAAACATCTTTACCGACCATCAGCCTTTGACTTTAGCAGTATCGGAATCCAATCCGAAAATCAAGAGGTGGAAGGCACGAATCGATGAGTCCGGCGCGCGACGTTTTTACAGCCCCGCAAGGACAACCTCGTTGCGGATTCTTTCTCAAGACAACAACTCAATGTTGTCAGAAACCAAGAGTCAGAATCGTGCGCAGCCACGGTACGCAGTGAGCTCTCCCTGACCCACACCATTAATTCCACAGAAAAGCCGCTGAACTGCTTTCAGAACCAACTAGTTCTTGACGAGGCGCGCTCCCCATTGAAACGCAGTTTCATACTGTTTGGGAACAAGAGGCGTCACTTAATCAGCTTCTCGAGCAAAGGATCATTACTTAAAGACATTTCGGACATTTTCGTTCCTAAAGGTGTAAGCGCCATCCATTGCGACCTACACACATTGGCCATGACACGAGACGAACTTGTTCGACAGTTTCCAGCCACAAAATTTTGGCACTGTAAACATTGAGTAGCAGACATTTTTGAAGTCGCGGAGAGGCGGAAAATTCTCACAGCTGAACATAACAGGGCCCATAGATCGGCCCAGGAAAATGTGAAGCAAGTACTCTCTAAGTACTATTTCCCAAAAATGGCAAAATTTGCCAGCGAAATTGTCGCAAACTGTAAGACATGCACGAGAGCCAAATATGACATGCATGCGAAAAAACATATAGGTGAAATACACTTGCATTGACAAATTCTCGAAATTTGCCGTCGTGCAGCATGTCCACTCGAGGACCATTGAGGATCTTAAACCAGTTTTGCTTCAGCTTATGAATTATTTCCCGAAGGCTAGGGTTGTCTATTGCGACAATGAACCACCATTGAACTCGCACGCAATATCAACCTGGTCAATAACCATTTTGGCGTTAGCATTGCAAATGCTCCGCCCCTTCATAGTATTTCAAACGGGCAGGTAGAGCGGTTCCACAGTACCCTATAGGAACTTAGTGGAATAAGCGACACCGTATAAATAGTCCTATTAGCTGTAACAAAATACAACAAGTCAATTCACTCAGTAATTGGCAAGCGACCAACCGATGTTGTGCAATCGCACCCGGATGATCCACAGACAGACGTTCAAGACAAAATCAAAAGTGCGCAAATCGCACTCAGGACCAGAGAAAACGCTTCCCGACAGAATATAACATTTGAAGTCGGTGAAAAAGTTATTGTAAAATCCAACCGTAGACTCGGAAACAAACTCACACCTTTGTGTAAGGAGAGAACTGTCGAAGCAGACCTGGGGACCACCGTCCTAATTAAAGGGAGGTGGTCCACAAAGACAATCTTAGATAGGGAACAATATTTCTTCTTAACAAGCCACTTGGCACATATTTTTTCTATCTATAAGTTCCGTTGCCACTGGCATAATTATTTCAGTCGGTAGTGACTATTTATACCCGTTACTCGTAGAGTAAAAGGGTATTCTAGATACGTCGGAAAGTATGTAACAGGCAGAAGGAAGCGTTTCCGACCCCATAAAGTATATATACTTGTATACTTGATAAGGATCACTAGCCGAGTCGATCTAGCCATGTCCGTCTGTCCGTCTGTCCGTCTGTCTGTCCGGATGAACGCTAAGATCTCGGAAACTATAAGAGCTAGGCTATTCAGATTTGGCGTGCAGATTCCTGAGCTTCTTACGCAGCGCAAGTTTGTTTCAGCAGAAACCGCCCAAAACTGTGGCTCCTACAGTTTTGATGCTGGAATGAAAATTTTAACTGAAATGTATTGTTCTTATCAATACCTATCGATTGACAAAAAAAAAGTTTGCCACGCACACTTCATAGCTCACAAACCGCCCACAAACTTCAAAAAATTGTAAATATGAACGCGGATATCTCGGAAAATATCAAGGATAGAGAAATGGGATTTCAGATTTAGATTCCGTAGGCTTGAGCGCAGCGCAAGTTTATTACGCGAATATGCCACGCCCACTCTAACCCCCACAAACCACCCAAGCCTGTGGCGCCCACAATTTTCATGCTAGATGAAAATTTTTTGCTGAAATGTATTGGTCTCGTCAATACCTATCGATTTATCCAAAAAAAACTTTGCCACTCCCACTCTAACGCCCACAACGCTTAAATCTATCTACCGCCGGTAGGTGGCGCATTTCAATCTCGCTTTGCTGCTTGCATATCTCCATTTTCCTTTGGTCCCTTTAGCTGAGTAACGGGTATCTGATAGTCGAGGTACTCGACTATAGCGTTTTTCCTTGTTTTTTATTCATTTTTTCTGCACTTGGCGCTAGTTCTTAATAGAAATAAGTTACATTGTCACTGGCAAAATTGTAATATCTTAAGTCAACTTCTTTTGGTGGTGGGATACCTCTCATTGAACAAAAATAGATATAACTCAATTCCACAGGGTCAAATTCATCTGCCTTTTCTCCTCTCTGGGCATGTCGTTGGCGTACATCACAGACTACTCCCAATCCAAATACATTCCTGTTATTGACGGTAGAAGAAACAGTCAATCAAATTCTAAAAACAACCAAGAACTCCCAAATTGATACAGGTCACCTATATGAAACATTACTTGCTCGTAATAGGATGGTTATGATGGAGTTGCAAAACTTGAAGCTCGCCATTGAACTCGCTAAAATTAACGTAGTCAGCCCGAATATATTAAGTCACGCAGACTTGAAAATTTTTGGATGGAGGAGCCCAGCGATACCCCCATTAAAGATATATTGTCCGTGGCGTCCGTGAAAATTTTACAATCTTGCATTTTATAATAAAATATTGCAAAGTTAAACTAGCATGTAGAAAGATAACAAAATTCGCCGTGGCGCATAACAATATGATGTTATGGATAGTGGATAACGTCGTGGCTGAATGTAACGAAAAAGTCCATGCAATTAAAAGCTGCTCTACAACACCAGGAGCCACTTTCTGCCAGCTGGCGAGAGACTTCGTGTGCCCGAGAACTTCATGCTGGTGGAAAGGCACACTGCGAGTCCCAGCTAAGCGATCTACTCCCAATCACGTATGTCGAATGGGAATCATTATTATCAATGATCGAACAGCTCTGGTACAAGTGGACAACGGGAGCAGCGTCTGGTTACACGGCACTCATCTTATTACCTTTAATGAGCGAGCTGCCATCAATGAAACCCTGCTCGTTAACCATAATTCCGCCGAGAAGAGGACTTCTGGAGTGGCAAGCTCGCTGTCACTAAACAACACCATCAGTCAGGATGTCATAAGTCTTCCTTACCTTCACCGTCTGACAACAACAGTTCGGAGCAGAAATCAACACCAGCTGTAATTTGCGCGTTGATTTGCGTTAGTCTCGCCTATCAGCGATTCCAGCTAAGGGAGGTGATCGCCCAAATAGGGTCGGCCGAGGGCGGCCTAAGTCTCGAGGGGGGAGTAGTTAACTAATGTCAACAGTACAATGTCCGAGGACTGAGCGCTGGCCAAATTGCTGACACTGCATTTGACATGACGCTCGTGCATAGCCGGCAAACACAGCATATTTGCGTGGCCGCTATGAAATTCTCTTTTTGTTAGCCTTAAGTCACTTTCCTTTTGGCATTTATTTAATAAAGAACAGAAGTTATCAGCAAAATAACTCCGGTAACTGCCGTTAAATTTGTATTGATTTGATCTTGACTAAGTTCTAGGCCAGCAATAAAAGGAGGATAGTTTCTTTCCAGCATAATCTTCATAATTCTGCAACAGGTGATCCACAGCCAACCGGCCCGTCAAAGAAGAAACTATAGCGAGGAACACCCTCGCGCCCACCTACGTGTTAACGTAGTTCTCTACTAATACAACGACTCTGCATTGGATTACCAACGACCAGCCGGCCCTTCAATATTGTGACTGCACACATATGTGGGCCTCCCCGATCCCACTAGCTCACTGTTCGCGATTAGTAGGCCTGCCTTAACCCTAGACTGCTGCGCGGGATCACGTCAGCACCGATAGCGGAATACAAAAGTTAATTTGTACAAGTTCTTCATAATACCCACTGATTTCCTTTTGCTAAACAATATTTCATTTGCAAATCTTAAAAAGATTTAACACATTTCCTGCAAAGGGCAAAATTAATTTCCAATTACCAAAGTATATTGTTGTTCTCAAATTAAAATTGCTTTACAAGGCTTAAACTAATACAATTGCTTAAAAAATAGTTTCACGGCTTTTCCTCACACCCGTCTCCAACATCCAAGAAGAATACTAATGAAGGCAAGAATAATGGGTGCTAGTATGTGTGTGTGTATACCTACCTATATGCTTCTACAGCTGACGGGGGAAATGAGATTCGATAAAAAATATATTCTTTATAATTTCCACTGATATCCTTCTGTAAAAAATAAAAGTTAGTCATAGACTAATGGGAAAACAGAAAGACTTACAGAGCTGTTACGTGCATAACTTTTCGGTCCTTTTACTGCCTTCTAGTGCTTTTCAACACTGGGTAAACGATCTTCTGTGTCTTTATGTTCGCTTATGTGAATGCACTACATCTCAAAATGGAGAGAGGGGTAATGCAAAGAGTTTATTGGAGAGATAGAGGGGTTGATGACCTGCCGCCACAATAACAATAAAGTCAAAACATAAACATAAATGTTGTTTCTATTTTGAATGCGCGGGCAATCGAACACCACCCACGCAACCCTAAGGACACGATAACAATCGACCGCCACCCACGCAATCCTAAGTACACGATAACAATCGATCGATAAGTACACGATAACTAAGATGGGACAATCCCAACACCTGAGCACACTATAAGTGTTCTGATTACAGTTCTTGGTGGTGGTTTCATAAGAGAGCGGTCTTGGATCCGACTTGTGACCTAGGGAGGATCACCGTCGCCCGGCTTGGTTAGTACTAACCAGCCTTGTCCCGGTCACGATCTCTGATTCCTGTGTGATTTGTAAGTCATCCCAGCTTAGTGAGGCCTAGAAGTCTCGTTTCCGGCTTCCGACGCGAAGTAGCAATCGAACTCCCGTTGCATGAACCCCACTCGAGTAGGACGTTCACTAACGACCAGTCAGAACACGTCTCAACGAAGCATCCCGTAGTCACGACTACCCGCCCGGCGGGTCTGTCAGAGACAAGCGAAAGAGGCCTACGACGAAGAACCGTCAGCTTGGGGAGAAGAGTTGTCTGACACCCAGCGTACCTTGCCCAACCAAGCAGGACCTTGCGTGACGGACGAGCGGTGTATCGATTTGCGGTTTCAAGAGGCGTTCGCCTGGAGAGCCCTGCGATTACCGGTGAAGTTCCCGAACAGGAACCGCACAACTCCCCGAGTGCCAGAACGCCAAGCTACTGGTTAGGAGACAGCGCAGAAGACATCGGCAGCGACACCAGCAGACATTTCCGGCAGCCACGTTACCATCGCCGCGCGGAGCTCATTGGGGAGCGCGAGGAGCATCGCGGACGTCAAGCATTAGGGTGAAGCCGGGTGGAATGTTCGTCTGCGCTAGGCGTGAAACTGCTAGGCAGCTTCCTGGCGGTAGCCTTGAGTGTCAGCGATCTGAGCAAGAACCTAGCGGGACCGTCCGGGACAGAGCAAGGGACAGGTATTGCCTCGAAAGGCGTCGGCCTGGAGAGCAAGGCTTGTTCACCCTAGTCTGAGAACGGTGACGCTTCCCTAAGCCCACAAGGCCGAACTCTCTGCGAGTCTAAGGCGCGACAAGCGACCCCGAGGCAGCGCGTCGGCAAGGGAGCAGAGGCGGCCACTACCAGCGTCCCGAGACTCAGGAGCCAGCGGACGTCGAGTCAACGCGTCGACAAGCCAGGAAGAGGAGCACCAGCAGCCGGCGGAGCCAGAGCAAGGAGATACCGAAGCCAGCCCTGCCTCACACCCGCTGTACAAATACCACAAGAATAAATCCCACTGTTATCATTTCACGTCATATAAATTTGGTGAGACGAACACACAATCTTCTGAGCTAGCCGCACGAATCTCGTAGCGAGAAGACAACAAAATCAGTTCGTTACATCTGGCACCCAAGTGAATCTACCGCCTTAAGAAGGTGGACTTCGCCCATGTCGCACAGAAGCTTAATGTCGCCCTGGAGGGCAGGCTAGACGACATGAGGAAAGCACTTTCGGAATACTTCTCAGAAACAGAGAACGACCCGCAACTCGTCGACATCTGGGCCGAGCTGAAAGCAACATACCACGACAGAGCCGGCCCAAGCATTACGTTAACGAACGCTAAAGGAGACAACCTGGTGGCAAGCCTGAGCATTGACAACATGCAATAAGAGGCCCACAGGAGAGAGTCAGGCCAAGATAGGAAAACAGCAGCGCTGACCCCGAGACCAAGCCAGTCGGACTATGCAAAGGTCGCTAAACAGGTCCGCGAATGGTCGTTCAGGTTCGACGGGGCGGAAAAACCATTTGAGTTCCTGGCCAACACGTACGGCTTGGACCTTGATATGATCCCTCGAGCGATGCCGAAGTTGCTTAAAGGAAGGGCTTTGAAATGGTTCATCGCCAATAACAAGAAATGGAGAACCTGGGCAGAGTTGATAGAAAGCTTCCACACCTGGTAAGCTTCCTGGCGGTAACCTTGAGTGTCAGCGCGATCTGAGCAAGAACCTAGTGGGACCGTCCGGGACAGAGCAAGGGACAGGTATTGCCTCGAAAGGCGTCGGCCTGGAGAGCAAGGCTTGTTCACCCTAGTCTGAGAACGGTGAGGCTTCCCTAAGCCCACAAGGCCGAACTCTCTGCGAGTCTAAGGCGCGACAAGCGACTACGAGCGTCCCGAGACTCAGAAGCCAGCGGACGTCGAGTCAACGCGTCGACAAGCCAGGAAGAGGAGCACCAGCAGCCGGCGGAACCAGAGCAAGGAGATACCGAGGCCAGCCCAGCCACACACCCGCTGTAGTAATACCACGAGAATAAATCCCACTGTTACCATTTGAACCCTTTGTTTTCTCACTGATCTACGGGGCAGTCACGTCATATACATTTGGTGGGACAAACACACAATCTTCTGAGCTAGCCGCACGAATCTCGTAGCGAGCAGAGAACAAAATCAGTTCGTTACAATCTCTCGGCCCTCCCGTAGTGCCGATCATCGAAGAACACATGTTTATATGTATGCATTTGTTTGTATGTATTTATATATGCTTTTACATCTGACGGAGGAAATGAGATTCGATTAAATATAAATTCTTTATAATACTACTGATATCCTATTGTAATAAAATATATCATATGTAAATCTTAAAGACATTTTCTTTAAAGGGCAAAACTAATTTTAAAATACAAATTAATTATGTTGTTCTGAAATTGAAATTTCATTCATGTGTTTTACCAACTACATATAAATGTTTAAGCAAATAGATTCATGGCCTTCTTTTACACCTTTCCGCTACATTATTATTTAAAAAAATAAGGAACAACGCTATAGTCGAGTGCCTCGACTCGTTACTAGGCTAAAGGGACCAAAGGGAGATGGAGATATACAATCAGCAAAGCGAGATTGTAATGCGCCACCTACCCGCAATCTCAAAATATGGTTATGTGGAAGGCAGACAGATTTATACGATATTAGCGTTTATGGGCATTATTAAAATTTGAATTATTCAAATTTTTGAACGTTTGAATGGGCGTCCCATATCCGGTTAACAAACTTGCTTTGCGTACAAAGCTATGAAATCTAAATCTGAAATCCCAATTTTATGGTTTCCGAGATATCCGCGTGCATATTTTAATTATATGACGATCTATTTACAAAATTTCCGCAGGGGAAGCTGCTGGCGACTTTGCGTGTAGTTATTAAAATATAAACAGGATATTTTAAATTACAACAACCATCTTTTAAATATGAAGGGCGTTGGCACTACTAGTATGTTGACCGCAGCTTTATGTCTGTGACTATTACTATGTTTATACTAAGGGATTCATGATTTATTAAAAGCGTGAAAAAGAATTAGCCCCTGCTTATGCGAAATGACTGATGCATTTATTTAATCTAACCTGACAGAGATGTCGGACCGGTGGAAAAAGGTGTGATCGATTGTAATATTCTTGCTAATACTAAAGAAACAGTTTGTGCAAACCAGTATTACGTTATTTCTACAGTCAATATAAAACATGAAAACTAATATTCATTGCCACTGTATTTATACCATTCTGGCAACTGCGATAATTATATTTTCTGCCAAGAGATTTCTTCACCAGGCTGGCGGACCAGGTCCGGCAACGGAAGCAAGGCTTCAGCGAGTCGTTCAAGGACTACATGATCGACATGCAGACAATGGTGAGGCCTCTTAACTATTCTACGAAAGAGACCTTAAGGGTCATTAAAGAGAACTGCTCCCCAAGCCTACGGATTTTCTTAAGAGCATACAAAGTGTCGGACCTGGATACGCTAATGATCGGAACGGGCAGTTTTCGCACAGGAGAACAAGATCTCAAAGACCAAGTCGGCATCACCAACGCAGGTGACATGCAGAAGATGCAAGGAGACACATAGCCAGGACACACGAGGAAATAATACCACCAAGCCAGACGACAGCAGGCAACAGACGCACCACGCGGAGGCCATTGGACACCACCCCCACAGCAACAGAGGTTGCCAAGCAACACACAGAGGCCACAAGATGCCACCCATATCACAGACCCGCAGGAGGCCTGTCGGAAATGCGGTGGGAACGAACACTGGGCTAGAGGATGTCGAAACCAGCGGCTGTTATTTTGCTGGATATGCGGCAAGGTGGGTGTTAGGAGCGTCGATTGCTGCCGACGATCGGGAAATGGCTAGCGATCTCAGCCGCAGAGAGGCGAGCGGAGATCGCACAATGCCACCTCTCCAAACTAACGGGCAAGCTAATTGAGGAGGAGCAGCAGTTGTCCGCAGCTGTGATGATTGGTTTGAACTGCTACAAAGCCACAATCGACACCGGAGCAACGGCAAGCTTCGTTAGCGAAGAATTGGCGGACATATTGCTGCTCTAGGAAGGATTACCAGGACGAGACGGCAAGTTAGGTTGGCAGCTGGAAGGTGCGGCGGAATTGATGCGCAGCTCGAGGTGGAGGTCAAATTCGGCAACAAACAAGTGACCATGACCGGGGTAGTGGATCCATTAGTGTTGGGATGGAACTTCCTGAAACATGTCGGAACCGAGATAAGGTGTGCTGGACACGAGATAATAATACCAGCCAGGAACCGACACAATGGATGGCTCGAGGAGAGGCTATCAGTAGCAGTCGTTCAACAAGTAAACGAGTTGGACGATACTACAGCGTTCCTTGAAGCAGAGCTTGCAGACCTCAGCACAATGACGGGAACATCGAATATGGCAGAACACGAGATCAAAATGAAGGATGACAAGCCGATCAAGCAGAGATACTACCCCAAGAACCCAAAAATTCAAGGGGAAATCAACGCAAAGGTGGACGAGCTTCTCCAAATGGGGTTCATAGAGCATTCAAAGAGCCCATACAGCTCCTCCATCGTGATGGTGAAAAAGAAGACAGGCAAGTGGAGACTGTGTGTTGACTTCAGACAGATCAACGCGAAGTCAGTGAAGGATGCCTACCCAATGCCCCGGTTAAACTACATCCTAGATCAACTAAGGGAAGCGCGATACATCAGCAGCTTGGACCTGAAGGATAGATACTGGCAGATCCCACTGGAAGAGAGTAGCAGGCAATACACGGCGTTTACGGTACCAGGCAAAGGTCTATTTCAGTGGAGGGTAATGCCGTTCGGACTTCACTCGGCGTCGGCAACGTTTCAGCGAGTCTTTGACCAAGTAATTGGGCCCGAGATGTCACCTCACGCATTCGCTTACCAGGATGACATAATAGTGATCGGTCGCACGCTGGAAGAACACAAAAGAAACCTGAGGGAAGTGTTCCGGCGTCTAAAGGAGGCAAACCTCAGACTGAATCCAGAAAAATGCGAATTCTTTAAGGAACTGCTGTACCTGGGACATCGAGTGACTAGCGAGGGAATAGGAACAGATCCAGAGAAAGAAGCCGCCATCGCCGAACTGGAACAGCCATCGACCGTCAAAGAGCTCCGGCAATACCTAGGAGTAGCATCGTGGTACCGCCGATTTGTACCAGATTTTTCCAGAATCGTCAAACCAGATGGCGTTTGAGGAAGTAAAGGCAAGACTCGTGGCAGATCCAGTGCTAGCATGCCCGGATTTCAATAGAACTTTCATCCTGGAAGCAGACGCCAGCGACTACGGCATCGGAGCGATACTGACCCAGGACACCGAAAAGGTCGAAAGAGTAATCTCCTATTCGAGCCGAACACTGAACGGCGCAGAAAAGAACTATTCAACAACGGAGAAGGAGTTCTTGGCGATCGTCTGGGCGATACGGAAGCTCAGGCCATATCTCGGAGGTTACCACTTTAAGGTAGTAACCGACCACATGTCCCTGAAGTGGCTCAACAGCATCGAAAGCCCTTCAGGAAGGATCGCCAGATGGGCCCTGGAGCTACAACAGTACGACTTTGAGATAGCTTACGGAAAGGGTCAGCTAAACGTGGTGGCCAACGCATTATCAAGTCAACCACTACCAGAGACGCTAGGAGGATTAAAAGAGGCATCGGCAACAATAGCTTCAGGAGGGTGCAGCTGGATCAAGGACATGGGCGTGACAGTGAGACACTGTTCAGAAACATACCTCACCGAGCAGGCAATGGAAAATTTGCGTCCCAAAGTCGCTACGAGAAACAGTGTTGCACGGAGGACAATTGCACGGTTGGCAGCCCGATACTACTGGCCAAGCATGCATAGAGACGCCCGAGCCCACGTAAGAAAATGCGAGATTTGCATGCGGTTTAAGCCCAATCAGAGATGGCTGAGATGGGTATCAGATAACAGTTCACCGCACCATACACACCACAAGAGAATCCGACCGAACGAGCAAACAGGACGGTCAAGACCATGATTGCGCAATTCGCAGGGCAGGACCAGAGAAACTGGGACGAGAAGTGGCCGGAGATTATGCTAGCAGTGAACACGAGCACATCGGAATCCACCGGCCATACACCGGCGTTTCTTACCCAGAGCAGGGAACCACGTCTACCCAGCAGCCTATATGATAAGGAAACCCTAGGCACTGGACGAACTACGGAGACCCCTGAGAAAAATGCCAATAAACTGAGGGAGGTGTTCGATATCGTGCGGCGAAATATGGAAAAGGCGTCCCAGGACCAAGTCAGACACTATAATCTGAAAAGGAGGCAATGGTCACCAGCGGTGGGCGACATAGTGTGGGCCAAGGAACATCACCTGTTTAAAGCGGCCTTTACCAGGTTGTGAATTTCGCCTCTTCAGTGATCTGCAAAATTCGCCACACACAGTCGAAGAAAGAAAGGACAGTACACGTTGGCGAGCTCAAGCAACAACAAGACGAGCAGATAGCAGAAACGTCAGATGTCTAACAACAGGTACGTGAACTTTGGACCGGGAGAAGATGTGCCACATCTCGGCAGTGGAGCGGCACACAGGCGTGCCACAAGCATCCGAGTCGTCGGAAACAGCGCCGTGGGAAGCATACAAGGAGCAAGATCGCCACGTCGAGACGTTCGGGATTGGGACATCAGGAATCTCCGATTTGAGACACAAGTGGCTGAGTTCCGGAAGGTATCACACGGCAGTCAAGACGTTTGTTTTTCAACTTTGTCACGACCACACCCTGGCGAGTCGGCCGGCGGGTCTGTCAGAGACAAGCGAAAGAGGCCTACGACCAAGAACCGTCAGCTTGGGGAGGAAAGTTGTCTGAGACCAGCATACCATGCCCGACCAAGCAGGACCTGGCGTGACGGACGAGCGGTGGATCGATTTGTGGTTTCAAGAGGCGTTCGCCTGGAGAGCCCTGCGATTACCAGCGCAGTTCCCGAACAGCAACCGCCCAACTCCCCGAGTGCCAGAACGCCAAGCTACTGGTCAGGAGACAGCGCAGAGGATATCGGCAGCGACACCAGCAGACATTTCTGGCAGCCACGTTACCATCGCCGCGCGGAGCTCATTGAGGAGCGCAGGAGCGTCGCGGACATCAAGCATTAGGGTGAAGCCGGGTGGAACGTTCGTCTGCGCTAGGCGTAAAGCAAAGTGAACTGCTAGGCAGCTTCCTGGCGGTAACCTTGAGTGTCAGCGCGATCTGAGCAAGAACCTAGTGGGACCGTCCGGGACAGAGCAAGGGACAGGTATTGCCTCGAAAGGCGTCGGCCTGGAGAGCAAGGCTGGTTCACCCTAGTCTGAGAACGGTGAGGCTTCCCTAAGCCCACAAGGCCGAACTCTCTGCGAGTCTAAGGCGCGACAAGCGACTACGAGCGTCCCGAGACTCAGAAGCCAGCGGACGTCGAGTCAACGCGTCGACAAGCCAGGAAGAGGAGCACCAGCAGCCGGCGGAACCAGAGCAAGGAGATACCGAGGCCAGCCCAGCCACACACCCGCTGTAGTAATACCACGAGAATAAATCCCACTGTTACCATTTGAACCCTTTGTTTTCTCACTGATCTACGGGGCAGTCACGTCATATAAATTTGGTGGGACAAACACACAATCTTCTGAGCTAGCCGCACGAATCTCGTAGCGAGCAGAGAACAAAATCAGTTCGTTACAATCTCTCGGCCCTCCCGTAGTGCCGATCATCGAAGAACACATGTTTATATGTATGCATTTGTTTGTATGTATTTATATATGCTTTTACATCTGACGGAGGAAATGAGATTCGATTAAATATAAATTCTTTATAATACTACTGATATCCTATTGTAATAAAATATATCATATGTAAATCTTAAAGACATTTTCTTTAAAGGGCAAAACTAATTTTAAAATACAAATTAATTATGTTGTTCTGAAATTGAAATTTCATTCCTGTGTTTTACCAACTACATATAAATGTTTAAGCAAATAGATTCATGGGCTTCCCTTACACCTTTCCGCTACATTATTATTAAAAAAAACAAGAAAGAACGCTATAGTCGAGTGCCTCGACTATCAGATACCCGTTACTCAGCTAAAGGGACCAAAGGGAAATGGAAATAAGCAAGCAGCAAAGCAAGACTGAAATGCGCCACCTACCGGCGGTAGACAGATTTAAGCGTTATGGGCGTTATGGTGGGCGTGGCCAATTTTTTTTTAGTCAATCGATAGGTATTGACGAGACCGATACAGTTCAGTTAAAATTTTGTATCTAGCATGAAAATTGTGGGCGCCACAGGCTTGGGCGGTTTGTGGGCGTTAGAGTGGGCGTGGCATATTCGCGTATCAAAATTGCGCTGCGTACAAAGCTACGGAATCTAAATCTGAAACCGTGATTCTATATCTTTGATAGTTTCCGAGATATCCACGTTCATATTTACGATTTTTTGAAGTTTGGGGGCGGTTTGTGGGCGATAAAGTGGGCGTGGCAAACTTTTTTTTAAGTTAATCGATAGGTATTGATGAGAACAATACATTTCAGTTAAAATTTTTATTCTAGCATCAAAACTGTAGGAGCCACAGTTTTGGGCGGTTTGTGGGCGTAAAAGTGGGCGTGGAACTCTACTGAAACAAACTTGCGCTGCGTAAGAAGCTCAGGAATCTGCACGCCAAATCTCAATAGCCTAGCTCTCATAGTTTCCAAGATCTCAGCGTTCATCCGGACAGACAGACGGACAGACGGACAGACGGACAGACGGACAGACGGACAGACGGACATGGCTAGATCGACTCGGCTAGTGATCCTGATCAAGAATATATATACTTTATGGGGTCGGAAACGCTTCCTTCTGCCTGTTACATACTTTCCGACGAATCTAGTATACCCTTTTACTCTACGAGTAACGGGTATAATAAGGAACAACGCTATAGTCGAGTGCCTCGACTATCAGATACCCGTTACTAGGCTAAAGGGACCAAGGGGAGATGGAGATATACAATCAGCAAAGCGAGATTGTAATGCGCCACCTACCCGCAATCTCAAAATATGGTTATGTGGAAGGCAGACAGATTTATACGCTATTAGCGTTTATGGGCATTATTAAAATTTGAATTATTCAAATTTTTGAACGTTTGAATGGGCGTCCCATATCCGGTTAACAAACTTGCTTTGCGTACAAAGCTATGAAATCTAAATCTGAAATCCCAATTTTATGGTTTCCGAGATATCCGCGTGCATATTTTAATTATATGACGATCTATTTACAAAATTTTCGCAGGGGAAGCTGCTGGCGACTTTGCGTGTACACCCAAAAAAAAAACCAAAAGTATACACTTAATAAGCGTTGTGTTAAAAGTATACTAAAGTTAGTATAAAAATGTAAGTATTAACTCAACACTAATTAGTTTCAACTGTATACTTTGTAGTGTAAGTGCTCTACCAAAGAGTATAAAGCGTAAACCTGTAGTGTTATTTTTAAACTAGTCATATTTGACTATTTAGTTTATAATTTATACTTTTGGTTTCAACAAAAACTTGATGTAGTATAAAGAAAATGTAGTTTCAAGTTATTACAAAATAGTTTCATGCCAACACTTTATAGAATTAAGCTTATACTAATTATTATATGAGTGAGACTCAGTAGCATAAATAGTATACTGAACATTAAATAGTTTTTCATGGTGTGAAACTAGGACAATAGCGATTATTCGAACATATATTTTGGTGTAAAACCAGGACAATAGCGAGTATACGAACACAGAAAATGCTACCGGAGTTGGCGTTGCTTGACGCGTTAATTATTATTGCCTTCCGGACGATCTCGGACGACGCAGCGCTCGTCATTGCAGGCCAAGTTCCCCTATGTGAACTGGTTCGGGAGCCACAGAACCAAGACCGAGGTGAAGAGGAGTGCCAGGATGCAGAGCGTCGATAACTGGCAGGCAGCCTGGGACAACTCCAGCAAGGGACGCTGGACGCTGGGCGCAAGGGTAAATAGGAAGCACGGCCAGGTAGATTTCTACTGCACGCAGGCGCTGAGTGGACATGGTTGCTTCCGAAGCTTCCTTAAGCGCTTCGGGCACGACACGGAGAACGGTTATCCAGAGTGCGGCAGTGGGATTGTTGAGGACGATCAGCATGTCCTATTTTAATGTCGCCGCTTCGGGTCTGATCGCCAAATGCTGATGAAGACCACCGGGGCAAGAGTTCGGTCAGCGACGGCAGCCTTCGCAGCGAGTGTACTGCGAACGCTGCGTCGCATCGAGAAGGAGAGGAGAGAAGCTACAGCCTAGGTGGCTACCATTGCGCTAAGCAATACCTTGCGGTGATACCGCGCAATCACGGCGGTGTTATGTGTGTTGCGCAAAATATGAATATTTGTGAAATAATAACAAAATAATATGTGAAATAGAAATAAAAGAAAAACAACATACAACTTGATTTTATTGGGTTTGGGATGCCACGAAAAACAAAATAGTATAAATTTTATACTACAGGCATCGGGGAAATCGTATAAGTTTTATACGAAATAGTATAAAATGTATACTAACGATTTCGATAAATAGCTTAAAAAGTATACTACGGCCCTCTAGATTAGTATAAAATGTATACGAAATAGTATAAAACGGAGACTACATAGGATAGCTTTTATACTAAATAGTATAAAAAGTAAACTATCAGCATAAATTTCAGTACACTGAGTGAGTATAAATTGTATACTCGTTAGTTTAACTTTGATAACTTCGAAAGTTTCAGTTTAATACTTTGGGTGTCATAAGGTTAATACGCATCTTATCAAGATATTTTTGGCACTTAATAGTTTAGTTTTAATGTACGAATAGTTTAGTTTCTATGATCATTTTTTTTTTGGGTGTAGTTATTAAAATATAAACAGGATATTTTAAATTACAACAACCATCTTTTAAATATGAAGGGCGTTGGCACTACTAGTATGTTGACTGCAGCTTTATGTCTGTGACTATTACTATGTTTATGCTAAGGGATTCATGATTTATTAAAAGCGTGAAAAAGAATTAGCCCCTGCTTATGCGAAATGACTGATGCATTTATTTAATCTAACCTGACAGAGATGTCGGACCGGTGGAAAAAGGTGTGATCGGTTGTAATATTCTTGCTAATACTAAAGAAACAGTTTGTGCAAACCAGTATTACGTTATTTCTACAGTCAATATAAAACATGAAAACTAATATTCATTGCCACTGTATTTATACCATTCTGGCAACTGCGATAATTATATTGAGCTACCAGAGTTTAATTGTCACCATTAACGCTTTGAGGTTGAATCGTGTGTTGTCGATTGCATGAAACCGCGTTTATGCACAGACGAATCAGCCCATTTCATAAGATGAATCCGATGAATACCCATCGCATAAACTCAGTATATGTCTTCATTCCTTTATAACTCCCTTAAAAAATTGTGAGTATTAAAACTATCAAGTAAAAACACCTCTTAACGAGGCAAAGAGTAGTAGCAAACGCGCCTTTAACAAAAATTTCTGATATCAACAATTGTGACGAAAAATGATATTACATTCGATAAAATAAATAAACTATATTAAATTTATGATTTGAGGAGTAAATTATCTTTTCAGAGATATATAGCACGTTTCTGTAGCATTAGTTGTTTAGATACTATAAGCATTTTAAATCTGGCTTTTTTTTGATTTTCCGCTAAACTAGCGGAAGGTCGTAGAACAAACGTTTTCTATTTCAAGCTACTTTACGGACTTATAGGGTTTCCGAAACCCTAAAACTAAGATGGGATGCATACAAACCCACAAACAAAGTTACAAGCATTTTCATTTTGGGAAGAAGAAGAAAATCTTGTTTGTTGAATTACTTTTGAACGGGACCTCGGATTTCAACAATGGAGGAGTCATTCGACGCGTATTCTAAGTAAGAATAAAACTAGCTAAACAGCCGGGGGTTTTTATCCCCACCGTATCCAGCAGTTCCAATTTTCTAAATTTTTACTTTTACACTTTCACCGCTTTTTCTCCCAAACAAATTTATATTTCGAAAGTCTTGGTATGCAATCTTCTTAGTTTTTGCGATACCTTTCGATTGGTGTATCACTCGTTACGATCAGACCATAATGGCAGATTTTCAATTCTGGGGCTATATATAGTTGTTGTCTTCGCACGCTCTCTTGCGCGCTTCCCCACTACGTGTACTGCCGTCCACAGTGATTTTGAGTAAAGGGGTTCTAATGATAACGATTGGAACTTTTCAAATTCCTTGACGAGCTTAAAAACGAAGAATCTGTTCGTCTGATCGAAACCTAACCTTCTTTTCCCAAAAATTTTTGCGTAGGGGAACTTTTTCGTGAACACAGTTTTTTTGCAGCCATCGAGGTACATTTTTGGTGTAACATAGTGAAAAAAATAACTAGAAAATTCAATAGAGTGCGAGGGGGACGAAGTACCGCAGCATCCCAACCCATAATCAAAACAAACGCAAATATAGCCTTCGCTAATCTACTTTCCGATCAGCGCAACTAACAATTTTGGCCGCTTTAAAGAAGCCTTAAAGTTTGTTGACCTCATCATGCCTGACCCTCCGGACATCTGGAGAAGACACCCGCCAGACGGAGTATTCCTAATAGCGACTAGGACAGATGACGACTCGAAGTCTCTAGCTGAAGTCTCACCATTCATCATAAAAAGAACAATAGACCATACAATCCAAGGAGAAGTCACAAGTTGTACAAAAACCAAAGACGGAAAACTTTTAATTCTAACCAAAAATTTACTACAAGCTGAAAAATTAAAAAATCTTATCAGTTTACCTTCAAATACTCCCTACATCACTATCCCAATTAAAATAACAGAGCACCGAAGCCTTAATTGCACTAAAGGAGTTATTTACTCAAACGATCTACAAAGAATCGACGAGCAAGTTATATTACAGAACCTTAGATCTCAAAAGGTTGATGAAGTTGAAAAAATTTACTAATATACCTCTGCCAAATAACACAAAAAACTAAAAAAAATTAAACAGGTCTAATTAAACCAACATTCAAACTAACCAATCTCCCAGAACATATATACGTTGGATACGAAAGAGTCCAGGTCCGCCCACACATCCCTCCTCCAATGCGCAAAATACCGCAAAGTCTTGCAAAAATTCTTCAATCTGCTCAAACTGTGGCCTTGCAGCCCATGAAAACACAGAGAAAGGTCTATTATGCCTCAACAAATCCAACTGCATCAACTGCTCTGAGAAAAAACGACCACTTACTGATCACCAAGCCCGCGACAGAAACTGTCCAGTTTTCTTGCCACACAAGGAAGTTCAAGCGATTAAGACCCTACAAGGTGAGTTCCAAAGTAAACAGGACTTTAAAAAAAAACACAGAACAAATAGTTTTTTCGGCAAAATCAATTTATTTTATTCAAAATAGTCTCCTTCTGCTTTAATACAGCGTTTTGCACGGTCCAAAAGCATGTCGAACGAGTGTTTTAGCTCGTTGCCCGGTATGGCCGCCAGTATGCCGGTGCAAGCCTTTTGAATGGCCTCTACGTCTGCATAACGCTTTCCTTTCATCGGCAAATGCATTTTTCCGAAAAGGTAGAAGTCGCACGGTGCCATATCAGGTGAATACGGGGAGTGGTTGAAGGTTAAAATGTGATTTTTGGTCAAATAGTCGGACACAAGTGTCGATCGATGAGACGGCGCATTATCGTGCAACAAACGCCAACTTCCATCTTCGCGATATTCGGGTCACCAGTCACAATCTTGTAAAGGAAGTTCGGGTCTTTTTTGCCTCTTTAATGATGTCCTTCGAATGTTGAGTTCTGAGCAATTTTTGGACGTCAGTCAATTTGTGCGGAGCAAACCGTGCACACACCTTTTGTAAGCCCAAATGTTCGGTCAAAATGCGATATATCGATTTTTTGGAGATGTTCAATTCTATTTCCATGAACTTCAATGATGATTTCGGCTGATTTTTTTTGAATTCACGAACAGTTTCGATGGAATTTTCGGTGATCACGGATTTTGGTTGGCCCACATGTTCATCGTCATTTATGTCCTCACGACCACTTTGAAAACGTTGAAACCACTCGTGCACTCTGCTACGGGATAGGCAATCATCGCCATAAACTTGTTTCATCAATTGAAACGTTTCGGTAAAAGTTTTACCAATTTTAAAACAAATTTAATGTTGGCTCTTTGTTCGAAGCTCATTTTCGCACCGATGACAAACACATACTGACACTTAAAATGCAATAACCTCACTTCCAATAGATGAAATGTCATAAAATTTTTACTGGAAGTCGATAAACGATAGCAGATAGCAGACATATAGATGGCGCCACTAGAGGGCGCTAGATTCAAAAAGTCCTGTTTACTTTGGAACTCACCTTGTAAATAAAGTAGACAACAGGACAGCCCGGTCCATCTACAAAAGCCGCCACCACGGTGGCTCCCTATACTCCTATGCAGCCAAAGCTTCCTCCTCTCAATCTAACCAAATGCAACCACCGACCACCACAGTAACACCGATGCAGCGCAATACGGTAAGCTACGAATCTTATGAGTTTACCCTCCCGAATGCGTCTAATTTTGACCCAGATGATCCCATGTCATCCGGTTCCGAAATACAAGACGCCAATCAGGCAAAAAGAAAAGCTAAAATCCTACCTCTAAACATCTCAAATAAAACTGAAAAACTAAAAAAACTCTGTCATGACTAGAGCAAAACTTTAAGCCATTTCCTCTTGAGATACAAATCCAACACCAAGCCAAATCTAAAAATGAATCTAAGAATCCTTCAATTGAATATAAATGGTTACTTTAACAACTACAACGAACTGCTAATTGTATTAAAGCACTTTATCCCAAAATCGTTTCCCTCCAGGAGACCCACATCACTTATTACCAAAAACTACCTATCCCAGTTAACTTTGAATTTCCTCGCACAGTCCAGATAGCGGTGCAGCAATCTTGATACAAAAGTCAATGGATCACACAATAATTCCACTTCAAAACTCATTCGATACCAAAGCACTGGAAATTAAATCTTTCAAGAAACTCAATATTGTTTCTTCCAACATCCTACCGAACTGAAGCAGACCTGGAATCAATAGTCCCTATAGGAAACTCTCCAACATTATTTACAGGAGACTTCAATAGTTGGAATAGTTACTGGGGCTGTCCCACAATTAACTGTAGGGGACGAATACTAGGCAAATTCATCCTGAACAAGGGCTTTATCATTCTAAACAACGGCCAACCAACTCACTTCTCAACCCATACATCACTCACACACATCGACTTAGCATTTTTTTCACCCGACTCTCTTCAAGGGAGTGACCACTTCCCAATTACTATCGACATGTTCCCAAGCAGCACAAGATAGAAAGACAACTTCAATCAAAGTTTTGTGACAAAAAACGGAGATTGGAACAAATTTGAAACACTCACAAACATCCTTAGTAATTCCATCCCAACGTCAACAAATATAAACCAGGAAGGAAGTAATATAATCAAAATTATATTTCAAGGTGCCTACAAAAGTATTCCGCATACAAAACCTCCAAGATCGCACCACAATGTCCTCTGGTGGAATAAAAAACTGGGAAATTTAAAAAGGGAAAAGATTAAGGCCTGAAGGACCTTCAATAGAGATATGTCGACAAATAATCTAATTAACTACAAAAAACTAAACGCCCAATACAGAAGAGAAATAAGGTCAAGCAAAGCAGACAGCCTCTTGAACTCACATCCAAAATCACGCCACAATCTAAGCTAAAGCTCTGTGGGCTCCACAAAGCCACAAATATCCATGCTATTAAAGACAACAATAGTAACAATGTCCTTACTTGCCCGGAACAAACTGCCGACACATTTCTTTGCTCAGAGCACGCATAATTTTCCATAAGCTTCATCGAGGAAAAACAAAAACAAGAGAGAAAGTTAACTTCGGCAAGCCGAAGTTTGTATACCCTTGCAGCTATACTTATTAAATTAAAAAAAAACAATTAAGAACGCTATAGTCCACTACCTCGACTATCAGATACCCTTTACTCAGCTAAAGGGACCAAAGGGAAATAGAGATAAGCAAGCAGCAAAGCGAGATTGAAATGCGCCACCTACCGGCGGTACACAGATTTAAGCGTTATGGGCATTATCCAGCGTTATGGGCGTTATTTTTTATCTAGCATGAAAATTGTGGGCGCCACAGGTTAGGGCGGTTTATGGGCGTAAGAGTGGGCGTGGCATATTCGCGTAACAAACTTGCGCTGCGTACAAGACTACGGAATCTAAATCTGAGATCCCAGTTCTCCATCTCTGATAGTTTCCGAGTTATTCACGTTCATATTTGGGGGTGTAAAAGTGGGCGTGGCAAACTTTCTTTTGGGTCATAGGTATACGCATCAAGTTAGCAAAACAACTTTTGATATCCAAACTTTTTTCCTATTGACAATTTGCCGTTAATTATCCGTAAATTATTCGTGAAAGAAATAAATTTGCCGCTTAATTTTTTTAAAAATTATAAGGTATTCTGCTAAGTTGATATCAAGTTAGCAGAACAACTCCTTAAGCTTGAACTTTTCAAAAATGTTTTTAGCTGGTATTTTGCCGTTATTTATCCGTAAATTGTTCGTGAAAGAATAAATTTTGTCGCTCAATTTTTAAAATTTATTTTTTAAAAAACTTGGTTGTTCTGCTAAGTTGATATCAAGTTAGCAGTACAACTCCTTAAACTTGATCTTTTCCAAAATGTTTTTAACTGGTATTTTGCCGTTATTTATCCGTAAATTATTCGTGAAAGAATAAATTTTGTCGCTCAATTTTTAAAATTTATTTTTAAAAAAAACTTTGTTGTTCTGCTAAGTTGATATCAAGTTAGCAGTACAACTCTTTAAACTTGATCTTTTCCAAAATGTTTTTAACTGGTATTTTGCCGTTATTTATCCGTAAATTATTCGTGATAGAATAAATTTTGTCGCTCAATTTTTAAAATTTATTTTTAAAAAAAAGCTTAGTTGTTCTGCTAAGTTGATATCAAGCTAGCAGTACAACTCCTTAAACTTGAACTTTTCAAAAATGTTTTAAGCTGGTATTTTGCCGTTATTTATCCGTAAATTATTCGTGAAAGAATAAATTTTGTCGCTCATTTTTCGTTGGTCCTCCAGTGACAACCAGGATGAATAATACAGTTTCGCACTACAAAGCATTTTGCCGAAGGCGCACTACGTGGACGGTCTACGACGACCTGTTAAAAAAACCACATGCTGCAGAACAATTGGACAAAGTGAAACCAGAATTATTAATATATTCTAAGATGTAAAATAAAATTATTAAAACAATATATACATACAAGTATAAAATTAAAAATGTTTAGTTTATTTCGACAAACAATTGGGGGTAGCCACCCGAATAACTTTTTATTCGTTATGAACATATATTGTATTTTTTAAAAGTTTTTAATAGGTTATTGGTCAAAAGATGAATATTTGTGTATATATGTTGATTTATCAACGCAAAATATATTTTTTGCTACGAGGACCCGGACAAATGTTTGAGAAAGGCGATGAAGAACGTGAAAAACAAACTAACAAAACAAAAAATCAGAAATACTAACAATAATTGTCCCTTTATTGAAAATCTGAATAATACGATGTAATTAAAATGAATTTAAATGTAATTAAAAATATATGTATTTTAGATTCTATATTTTCATAAGTGAAATCTCATGGGAAAAATACTGAATTTCACAAGTGATTTCACTTGGGACGTGTCACTTGCAAGTGATTTTATAAGTGAAAAGTCATTGGAAAAATTCTGATTTTCACAAGTGATTTCACTTCCCAAGTGTGTCATCGACACGTGACAGGCCATACGAAAAATGAGTATAAGGAACAAGTGAAGTCCCGTGGAACTTCGAAAAACTTTCATTTGAATTTTCACTTGTGAAAATGCGGACATCCCATACAATTTTCTATATCGAGCGTCCCTTGTTCTTCACTTGTGCCCGAGGACATGTCCCACGGGATTCACAAGGTGATTCCCAAGTGAAACTTCTTTTTTGGAACTGAAGGGATGTTGGTAGAATCTGAGGACAAAAGCAATACATTTCCAATGACGTCACAGCCAGCCTACGATGTGTTGGCAGCTTTCATGATAGACGATGTTTAACACTGCTGCTGTATTGGCCTGCGTTTCTATTAGTAAAGCTGCATTTCAAAGAAAGGGAATAAGGGGAATTCTTACAGTGCTAAGGATCACAAGAGGGTATTTTTCTCCAATGTACACATACGTAAAATAACCGCTTAAAAACAAAAAAAAAATATTTTAAAAATGGGGCGACAAAATTTATTCTTTCACGAATAATTTACGGATAAATAACGGCAAAATACCAGCTAAAAACATTTTTGAAAAGTTCAAGTTTAAGGCGTTGATATCAACTTAGCAGAACAACTAAGTTTTTTTTAAATATAAATTTAAAAAATGGAGCGACAAAATGTATTCTTTCACGAATAATTTACGGATAAATAACGGCAAAATACCAGCTAAAAACATTTTTGAAAAGTTCAAGTTTAAGGAGTTGTACTGATAACTTGATATCAACTTAGCAGAACAACTAAGTTTTTTTTTAAAATAAATTTTTAAAATGGAGCTACAAAATTAATTCTTTCACGAATAATTTACGGATAAAGAACGGCAAAATATCAGCTAAAAACATTTTTGAAAAGTTCAAGTTTAAGGAGTTGTTCTGCTAACTTGATATCAACTTAGCAGAACACCTTATAATTTTTAAAAAAATTAAGCGGAAAATTTATTTCTTTCACGAATAATTTACGGATAATTAACGGCAAATTGTCAATAGGAAAAAAGTTTGGATATCAAAAGTTGTTTTGCTAACTTGATGCGTATGTCATAGGTATTGACAAGAATACATTTCAGTTAAAATTTTTATTCTAGCATCAAAACTGTATTAGCCACAGTTTTGGGAGGCTTGTGGGCGCTAGAGTGGGCGTGGCACTCTGCTGAAAGAAACTTGCGCTGCGTAAGAAGCTCAGGAATTTGCACGCCAAGTCTTAATAGCCTAGCTCTTATAGTTTCCGAGATCTCAGCGTTTATCCGGACGGACAGACAGACGGACAGACGGACAGACAGACATGGCTAGATCGACTAGGCTAGTGATCCTGATCAAGATTATATATACTTTATGGGGTCGGAAACGCTTCCTTCTGCCTGTTACATACTTTCCGACGAATCTAGTATACCCTTTTACTCTACGAGTAACGGGTATAAAAAGGGAAATCTGTTATGGACTGTCTGCTTTACGCAGACGCTCTTATCAAGAGAGCCCTCAGCGAAAACAGACACCTCTCAATCATATCCCTAGACTTTGCCAAAGCCTTTGAAAAAATAGGGCTACACACAATTATTAACCAACTCTCGGCATGGGGCTGTGGTCCAATTATAATGAACCACGTGTCACACCTTATGTCTAATAGGAAAATCCGAGTTTTAGCCAACTGTAGCACGTCGATGGTACAACCATTAAACAACGGCATACCGCAAGAATCCCCACTCTCGGTCATAATTTTTCTTATCGCATTCAACAGCCTCTCCGATATCTTAGACAATCACAAAAACCTTTCCCACACAGCATACGCCGATGACTTTAACATATTTATCAATTTAAAGCGAGACAAATATGTCTTGATAAACTTAAATAATCTATTTAACGAAATTAACGCTTGGTGTCAAAAATCATGGTCAATGCTCTCTGTTCAAAAATGCAAGCACATCCATATATGCAGAAAGAGAGCCTGCTCATGCCAGGTATCAACACAAGATACGACCATCAAAACCGTTACGGAACTGTCGTTATTAGGACAACATTTTGATCATGGATATAAATTTAAGCCCCACGTCAAGAAACTACAAAAATCAATAGACAAATCCCTAAACATAATAAAATGCTTATCCAGCGGAAAATACAATAGCCACACACATACCCTAATCGAAATCGTAAAAATCCTATGCATCTCCAAGATAGATCACGCTCTTCCTATATACGGCACGTCAAAGAATTCTATTCTAAAACCAATCAAACCCCTACTAAATTCCGCACTACAAACATCATTAGGAGCATTTTGTTCTACGCCAACAAATAACCTCTACCTTGAAGCAAACATCAAACCAATAGAAAATAGAACCGAATACCTAAAAACAAAATCAATCCACATTATTCTTCAGGCCAAAGACACTCCGCCCAACCGAATCATACAACGGATCTCCAAAAACAAAAATAAACAAGGATGAACGCTATAGTCGAGTACCTCGACTATCAGATACCCGTTACTCAGCTAAAGGGACCAAAGGGAAATGGAGATATGCACGCAGCAAAGCGAGATTGAAATGCGCCACCTACCGGCGGTAGACAGATTTAAGCGTTATGGGCGTTAGAGTGGGCGTGGCAAATTCTTGCTTGGATCAATCGATAGGTATTGACGAGACCAATAAATTTCAGTCAAATTTTCATCTAGCATGAAAATTGTGGGCGCCACAGGCTTGGGCGGTTTGTGAGCGTTAGAGTGGGCGTGGCACTCTTACGCTGCGTAAGAAGCTCAGGAATCTGCACGCCAAATTTCAATAGCCTAGCCTTATAGTTTCCGAGATCTCAGCATTCATCCGGACGGACAGACAGACGGGCAGACAGACATGGCTAGATCGACTAGGCTAGTGATCCTGAGCAAGAATATATATACTTTATGGGGTCGGAAACGCTTCCTTCTGCCTGTTACATACTTTCCGACGAATCTAGTATACCCTTTTACTCTACGAGTAACGGGTATACAAATACAGAAATTCTGCCATCAACCAATGCATTAATAGCTGCCAACACCTCGATATCCCTACCCAAGCTCTTCACAAATCCAAATCAACAAAACCAACTTGGCTTATGGACTCAAGCTTAATAGACATCCAATTAAGCAGTGCCAAAATATCGACTACCAACACAGATATTAACCTGAAAAAGTTCCTGGACACTAAACACAATCTTATAAAGAAAAAATTTTCCTTCTTATATACCGATGGGTCCAAAAACAATGAAATAATAGGTCTAGCAGTTACCACATAAGAGGAAATTATCAAGCAAGCTGTCCTACCATCTTACTCCTCAGTATACACAGAAGAGGCAATTGCGATTCTGGAAACTGTAAGAATAGCCGAGAAGAAAAGAGGTCAAATCTGCATTTGTTCCGATTCACTGTCAACCTTGGAAGCTTTCCTTAATTGTAACAACGTGTTATTTTACACTACATCGATCCGGAACTCATCATAAAACACGCCCCAAAAATAATGTTGCTAAGGGTCCCTAGTCACTTTGGGATCAAAGGAAACGAATGCGCAAACACAGCAGCGAAAGAAGCAACGATATCACCCCTAATTTCCATTTCAAATTTAAACGGATATTAACAAACTCTTAAAAACGAATATACCTCAAAAAATACAAACCTACAACAAAAAGCATCCCCTTGGTAACAAGCCATTAACCCAGAGATGATAAGCATCCACACTACATCGATCCGGAACTCCCCCAAAAATAATGTTGCTAAGGGTCCCTAGTCACTTTGGGATCAAAGGAAACGAATGCGCCGACACAGCAGCGAAAGAAGCAACGATATCACCCCTAATTTACTTCCAAATTTAAACGGATACTAACAAACTCTTAAAAACGAATATACCGCAAAAATACAAACCTACAACAAAAAGCATCCCCTTGGTAACAAGCCATTAACCCAGAGATGATAAGCATCAACAAATACACCGTAAACGCACAACTTTGCAGCTTGCCAATAAAAGAATTAACGAAGATCATCAGGATTCGCCTAGGACACACAAAACTGACACACGAGTACCGATTCTCCCAGCCAATGCCGATTCTGCACCACAGACGCCATATCAATCCCTCATATCCTTAACGAATGCACCGCACTTCAAACACATATACTAAGCAACTCAAATATTAAACTATCTCATCTTTTAATTAACCCTTCATTTGAAAATCTTCAGCAAATCCTTAAATTTCTCAAATCAGCCAACCAGCCTCAACTCATTTAAATTGTTAATCTCTTTCTCTTCCCATTCTTATGTAAAATTCTAGTTATTAAGTAAACCTGTAATAATAATTTAGTCCGGCCGAAAGTCATAGCAACTATGGCCGATTCCTCCCTGTGCCTTAAGTCTTAAACTTTTGGCAACAGTGTACAATAAATAGATAAATAGGTTAGGTTAGGTTAGGTAGGAGTGGTTGGAGACTAAATATTAGTCCCCTTACTTAGGCCACAATGGGCCCCTTGTGATACCACATGATCTCTGAAAGATCCGTTTCCCTAGCTCATGGGTTTTCTGCCTTCGCGAAGTATTCTGTTCTTCTTAAGAAACATAGTAGTTTTTGAATGCTTACGTCCTGAATGGCCGCAAGGTTCGGAAGTGTGTAGCTACCTAGTGTTTGAAAGCGCTTTAGGTTATGCGCTGGGCAGAAGCATAGGAGGTGTTCGATGCTCTCCTCTTCGTCTATCTCTTTGCAGCTGCGGCAGAAGTCGTGGTTACTTAGACCCAGCCTTATCGCATGAGTCCCTATAAGACAGTGGCCCGTGAGGGCATTTAGGAGAGTGGAGATGTCCTCCCTGCTACATTGTAGGAGAGTTTTTGTTCTTTTCGTGTTATAGTTTGGCCATGTGAGTCTAGAATTGTGGCATGTTGAGATTGAGTTCCAACGGTTGTTGGAAAGAGTATACAATCTCTGCCTGAGATGGAGCTTGCAGGTAGCCATGGGCATCCCTACCGTGTCCTTATATCGAAGGATATCGGCGGTTGTCCCCTGTCTTGCCAGCTCGTCTGCTATGCAGTTGCCCTCAATGTTGCGGTGCACAGGCACCCAGATGAGGTTGATTCTCAGATGAGTGGCCATCTCGTTAAGAGATTTGCGGCATTCAGAGATTGTTTTTGAGCTCGTTGTGTAGGAGTCGAGGGCCCTGAGGGCAGCTTGACTATCCGAGAAGATGAAGATATCACTGTCTTTATGTACAGACGTGTTCAGGTGGGTAGTGGCTTCCTGAATTGCCATCACTTCCGCTTGGAAAACACTACAGTGGTCTGGTAGGCGGAATGAGACTCCCCCACCTGTTTGGAAGTTAAGCTTGGAGCCGTCCGTGTATATGTTGACGGCGTTTACGAATTGATGTGGGAGGTTGTCCCAGTCTGAACGGGTGGGTATATAAATTTTGTATCTTCTTTCGAAGTTGACTATGGGTGGGACGTAGTCTGTATAACGTGGTAGGGGTGAATGTTTTGATAGGATAATGGAGTGACCCGTGGAGCCCGTTGTCCATGCCGCTGCTTCACGGAGCCTCAGCGCTGTTGCAGATGCCCAGCTTTTGGCAAGTAGGTCCAGGGGTTGGAGATCGAGAATTGTGTTTAGTGCCTCAGTGGCGGTAGTGCGCAGCGCCCCACTGATGCAGAGCTCTGCGCTCCTTTGGATCTTGTGAAGGATCCGGAGGTTCCAGTTCTTATCTAGAGAAGGCCACCAAACGATGTTTCCGTAGAGGAGAATGGGCCTGACTATTGCAGTATATAGCCAGTGAACTATCATGGGGGAGAAACCCCACTTCCTCCCTATGGCTTTTTTACAAGCGAAGAGGGCTATGGCCGCTTTGCGTGTGCGATCTAGGATGTTATCAGTCCAGAGGAGCTTTTTGTCAAGGATGACACCTAGGTACTTTGCTTGGTTGCTAAAGGTTAGGCACGTTTGGTGTAGTTTTGGGGGAACTAGAATTGGTACCTTGTACTTCCTTGTAAAGAGAACTAGTTCGGTCTTTTCCGGGTTAACTCCCAGTCCACAGCCAGACGTCCACCGGGAAAGGGTGGATAGGGCTGTCTCCATTAGATTACAAAGGGTTTGCGGGAATTTGCCCTGCAGTAGGATAACCACGTCATCCGCGTAGGCTACCACTTTTGTGCCCGCCTCTTCTAGAAGTGATAGCAGTTTGTTGACCACTAAAACCCATAGAAGAGGTGAGAGTACGCCCCCTTGTGGGGTTCCTCTACTGACATTCCTGGTCGAGTGGGCCGATCCCATAGTGGAGTGCACTACCCTGCTGGTTAGCATGGTGTGTATGATTCCCACTATGGGCCGCTCAATGCCCAGTTCAGTCAGAGCACCAGTAATCGCCGTTGGGGTGACGTTGTTGAAGGCGCCTTCTATGTCTAGAAACGCTGCAAGAGAGTATTCCTTATTATGGAAGCCTCGTTCTATACTGTACACTAGAGAGTGGAGGGCGGTATCGGTTGATCTACCCTTACGGTACGCATGCTGTGCGTCAGAGAGTAGGCTATGGTCGATGGTTAGTCTGATGTGGGTGTCAATTAGCCTTTCCAGGGTCTTCAACAAGAAGGAAGAGAGACTGATCGGGCGGAAGTCCTTTGGGTTGGTGTGGGAGGGCTTGCCGGCTTTCGGTATAAAAATTACCTTAACGTCCAGCCACCTTGTTGGAATATGGTTTAGAGCAAGGCAGCCGTGGAAGATGGCTGTCAGCCAGGGAAGGGACATATCTAATGTCCGTTGTAGCTGGGCCGGGAAGAACCCATCTGGGCCAGGTGATTTGAAGGGCTTAAAAGAGTTAACAGCCCACTGAATGCGGTCAGGGTTTGAAATGTTGGCAATACTCTGGTCGTCTAGATTCACCTCTATGTGGAGGTCCACCACTACCTGGGTATTGTTAGGGAAGTGTGTGTCTAACAGTAGTTCAAGGGTTTCCTGACTGTTTTCCGTCCAGCCATCAGCATTGGTTTTAAGATAGCCAATGGTAGCTGGAGCTTTAGCTAGAATTCTTCTGAGTCTGGATGCCTCCGCAGTAGATTCTATGCTACTGCAGAAGTTAGCCCAGGCTCTTCGTTTTGATATTCTTATTTCCTTTTTGTATAGGCTTTGTTTTGAATGATATAGATTCCAGGAGGATTCGCTATTGTTATATTTAGCTTTATTGAAGTAAGTTCTACACTCTCTTTTAAGGTTCGCCAGGGTTGGGTTCCACCATGGGGGTTTGTGCTTTGTTTTGACTGTTCTACTTGGGCAAGCCCTTTTTAAGGCCTCACCGCAGATATCAGTAAAAGTGTTAACTAGGTTATCTAATTCTTGACGGTTGCGTATGCGTGTCGGGGGAGCGTGTAGGTTCCTGTTGAGGAGATTTTTGTAGTATCCCCAGTTGGTTAATCATAGATTAGTGATGTTCTCGGCGGGAGGATAGTCTAGAGTTATTGTAAATTCTATGTAACGGTGGTCTGAGAATGAGTGTTCGATCCCCACCTTCCACGCTTCTAGGTGGTTAAGTAGGGGATCAGATATTAGAGTAATGTCTAGTACTTCCCTCCTATTTCTAGTGATGAAAGTTGGGTCATTACCTTTGTTGCAGATGAATAGATTTAATTGAAGGAGATAGTCGTAGAGTAACTCACCCCTTTCGTTGGTGTTTGTACTTCCCCATTGTGTGTGGTGTGAGTTAGCGTCCCCACCCAGGATGAGTTCCTTAGATGAGTGAGTGCGTATGAGTTGTTGTGTAGTGGTGTTTGGTAGTGGCCCTTCGTGGTCGTGAGCCAGATAGAATGATGCTATGGTGTGATGGGTGTGTTCGTTTAGCTCCAGTCTGACCGTGGTAAGGTCGCCTTCGCTAAACTGTGGAATAATAAATGTATTAAAGTGTGTTTTTGTAAGAATGCAGGTTCTGGTTTTACCCTTGTCCCTGGTGTAAAATAGCTTGTATAGGGGGGTTGATAAGCCACAGATGTTGTTACCAACAATCCATGGCTCTTGAATGAGGACTACGTCTATGTTGCCTGTTGCCAGGCGGGTGAGGAGGGCAGCGGATGCTGCCTTGCTGTGGTGCAGATTAATTTGCAGAAACTGCACCATCTTTGGGACTGGGGTCGGGCTGGGTACCCTCCGCTTCCTCCGCTATGTCCTGGAGAACAGAGCGCCCTGGTCGGGTTGTGTCCTGGGTGCACAGCTGTTTCAGGCTCTCCGTCAGCTCCGAGTCGGTTGACACGTAGCCGGTGAGGGTGGCCTCTTCGTGATCTGGTTCGTCGTCGCTCGGAGGTTCGTACGACGCACAGGCAGCCAGGTTGTCTGCCGCTATCTTATCGGTGTCATAAATGCGAAGCTGCACCTTATCGAACCCGTAGTTCACTCTGTGCTGTTGGGCTGCGAGGGGTTCCAAGCAGGCCTGGTTTAGGAGGATAACCACTTTCATGGTGACTCGCTCGGTTTTCTCCACCTTCCAACCGTCTGTTGGAAGTTTTGGGTTGAACCTGGTCAGCAGGCTGAGTATAGCCTCTGGTTCCGATGGTTCCGACGGCAGCCACACCCTCGCTCTCGGTCGAGACGGGATGTCTGCAGCCTCACAAACTGCCAGCTTGGCCCCGGGGTAGACCTCGCCGACTTTGGTAATTGCAGCCTTGTAGAGTGCTGCCGATCTCTCGTCTTCGCAGGCGATCAACTTTACGTTTCCCTTGTACCACCCTGCATCTGTGCATTCGGGTGGCGGGCCTGGGTTTTCGTCCAGCACTTTCAAGGCCACTGTCGCAAGGGCCCGTCTAACCAGACCCCAATGGTTTCTTGGGATCCTTCCGCCTTCATCGCTCTGGTCGATGACTCCAATGATCTTCCGATCCTTTACCACTTCCGCAAAGGATCTCGACCATGTGCCGCGGTTGGTTACTTTGGCCTTCTTGCTCGCTGGTTGAGCTGACTCCATCGACCTCTCTCGCTTGTTGCTGTTGCTGGTAGTCATAGCGATGTCGAAGTCTGGGATAATTGCCTTTGCCCAGGCTATGTCCTCTTGGATTTTCTGGTAATCCAATTTCGATGTCTGATCCTCACGTATCGGATTGGTGGCCAGCCGTTTGAGGATCCTAGAAGCCTTCTTTCTTTCAAGAGGTCCTGCCTGGTTAGGTGGTACCCTCTTAAACTCCTTTGCCCTGGTACTCACCACGAGACCGGCTTTGGCGCTCCCCTCAGGTTGGAGTGGCTGGTTAGCCACACCTACGATGGTGGGGGGCTTGGGCTTGTCGCTATGGCGAGTTGGGCTTAGCCGGCTACGTGGTTCGCTGGCCTTGGCAGGGGTGGACGTCACATGGACTGGGGTGGTCAGAGCCGTGATCTTGCTCTTTCTCTCGTCGTTGGTTGCGACTTCCGACTTTATAAGAGTGTCGGGCTCTTGTTCTGTGCAGTCTTTTGGTTTTTTATATTTTAAATTCTCCATTCTTAAATTCCCACGAGCTGCGGAGAAAGGACAGGTCCACCCGGGCAGAGATCCGCCGTACCCGGGTAAGGCTGACTTAGAACAGGCGGTCGCCACTTGCCTGAGCTCACCGTTTGAGACTGAGTTATTTGATGACTCGGGCTCCCAGCCAGATTGACTCTCGGCACGGTACGAGTGACACCTTAGTGCAGCCCGGGGTGAGATGAGTTGTGTGGGTAGGGAAGAGGTAGGTTCAAAGAGTGTGGGAAGGGGTGTGTGTGAGCTATTTGTCGGAGGCGGCAGCACAAGCGCGACGTCGGTACTGCTACGGCGCAGATACCCGCTGACTGTCCGGGGCTACTTATTTGCGCTTCGTGTTGGGGGCTTGGCGGTAGCCGGGCCGTGTCCAACTTCCACGCTTATTCGTAGCTACCCTGGAGAACCAGGGCGCTCGCTATTCGCAACCTGCGACCCGTTCGGTAGCCTTCAGCTCGGCGCCCTCAGAGCCATCCCACTAGCTCTTTGGCCGAAAATAAATAAATAAATAACTAGAAAATTCAATAAAGTGAGAGGGGGACGAAGATATATTCATGCAACAAATCGGCTGCTTACGAGATTTAACTAACACGTTAACTAGCTTTCATTCCTATAGACGCTAGGTGGCGTGATAGTAAAATCTCGTGAACAGCTCATAGGAATTAACGCTAGTTGGCGCTTTTATGTGGTGTGCAATCTAGCACTCCCCTCAGCTAAGTAACGGGTATCTGCTACTTTGGGGTGTCGACAATATCGTTTTCTCTTGTAAAATTTACATTTCAGATAAACCGCTTTGCGGAATCGTGTCCACCACAAGGCTCTTAAATATTATAGGCACTTAACAAGTGTACAAATGTATATAACCTCTTTATCCTAACTGCGTAGTTTCCGAGATCTCAGCGTTCATTCGGACGTCTTTGTGCAGTTTGTGGGCGCTATATAAATAACCAACATTTTATACGCAATTACATGGGCCAAATCGAACACAATAAATTCTTTTGTATTTACAAGCACAGAAACCACAGTAGTAGAAGATATTTTTAAAAAAGAAACAACTTATTTTTTCACATATAGGAATTATTGGAAAATTAGCCACGAATGGCAACGACCTCATTTGTATTATTAGCCTCCCAACCATTAAAACGGATAATTGTAGAACTTTAAAAATTAAAGCCATATAAAAGCCCAAGTAATCAATGATATAAAATACGAAAACTTGTTAGAATGTAAGAGACAATTATTTACAATTAAAAATCCTTGTGAATCCCATAATGATAAGACAATTTGTAATTCAGAAAATCGGTTAGATTTAAGCAATGATATTTGCGTAAATGCTCTCTTGAACCTTCGAGAACCAGAATGTAAGATGATCAACAATCAACACATACCGGACTTCGAGGATATACTGCCAAGCACCAAACTGCCTAGCAACTTCAATGGGCCAGTCTCGCTAGACGAAAAACTTTTACAACTGCAAGGTTCCTTCATAATACAATACCGTAATTCAACCGTAACTATTGGCGAAACTTCTTACAAGTCAAGGGAAATCAACATGGTCGAACCAGAACCTCCGTTATTCCAACTTATGGGATAAAAGACGAAGCTAGAGGAAGTTCTATCACTACAAATGGTCAAGGAACTCAACATCAGCAACACAAACGTGCTGGAAAAACTAAGAAGCAAAACAACTATAGAATCTTCAGTTAGTTATGGATCTACCATCATCCTACTTCTACTAATAATAGGATCGATCACGAAACTCCTACAAAGACAGAAGTCAACGGAAAGTACATCGGCTTCCATTCCAGAAACGAAAGAAAAGCCTCCACATTTCGGACCTATACTCTACTACGTTGTGACCGAGGCCAGTCGCGTTTAAGAAGGGAAGAGTTAACACCCAAAATGATATAAAGACCCAGACATAAGTAGAAGTAAGCATTGATTGCACAACCAATGCCCCCAATAAAGTTCACACGAACTAAGCCACGTGCGCTGAGCTTGCACCTTTTCATTAGCGATCGTGGGAATGCAGAATAGCCGAAATTGACTGAAGTAGAAGTAGGCATTAATTGCACAATCAATGCCCCCAATAAAGTTCACACGAGCTAAGCCACGCGCGCTGAGCTTGCACCTTTTAATTAGCGATCGTGGGAGTGCAGAAAAGCCAATTTCCAGAGTTGACCGATCCCAGCCAAGTGCATACAACAATAACAATAACTTAAATGCATTGGCCAATGACAACTAAATTTGGCAACAGCGACAGCGATGAAGAGCAGCAGCCAATGACAATAAAGAACGCTCCTTTTACTGAATTCTAGTGCTTTTCAACACTGAGTAAACGATCTTCTGTGTCTTTATTTTCGCTTATGTGAATGCACTACATCTCAAAATGGAGAGAGGAGTAATGCAAAGAGTTTATTGGAGAGATAGAGGGGTTGATGACCTGCCGCCACAATAATAATAAAGTCAAAACATAAACACAAATGTGGTTTCTATTTTGAATGCGCGGGCAATCCATCACCACCCACGCAACCCTAGGGACACGATAACAATCGACCGCCACCCACGTAATCATGAGTACACGATAACAATCGATTGCAATCCTGAGTACCCTTTAAGTGATGGGACAATCCCATAACCTGAGCTGGTCACACTAACCACTAACTAGAGCCTATATAAACAGAGCCACGGCTCCAGTCCGGTCACTTATACTCCGGCGTTTGACCGAACATCTAAGGATAAGTGTTCTGATTTCAGTTCTTGGTGGTGGTTTCGTAAGAGTGCGGACTTGGATCCGACTTACGACCTAGGGAGGATCACCGACGCCCGGTTTGTTTAGTACTAACCAGCCTTGTCCCGGTGACGATATCTCAGAACGGTGTGATTTGTTAGTCATCCCAGCTCAGTGAGTCATAGAGTAGGACGTTCACGAACGACCAGTCAGAGCGCGACGAAGCAGCTCTCGGCCCTCCCGTAGCGCAGATATTCGAAGCATCTCTCGGTCCTCCTGTAGCGCCGATATTTAAAGAATCTCTAGGCCCTCCCGTAGTGTCTATCATCAAAGCATCTCGGCCATTCCGTAGCTCCGATCATCAAAGCATCTCCCGGCCCTCCCATAGTGCCGATCATCGAAGAACACATGTACATGCAAGTTAACACCGGCCAAACGCCCCCTTCCCTTCACCCCCTCTCGGCCACCCAGCAACACCAAAACATTCGAGTGGCTGCAGCCGCTAAGTTATGGTACCAGCAGCGATGGAGCAGCAGCGGGCTGGCCGGCCGGCTTCACCTTCCCCCCGCCGCGATGCCGACGCAGCGCGGAAACATGCGCCGGCCGGGCGCTGACCTAACTGCCCCCCGCACCCCGTGCCAAGTCAGCACAACGACATCCGCTGGCCTGGCTCGGGAACGCTGACCGTTCGCCGTGCAAGTGGAGCACGGTGAGAACTGCAAGGTCGGCAAAACTTCAGCCGGCCGCTGACGCTGACGCCGACGTCGACGCCGGGACCGGACTCACGGGGCTCTAGCAGGTGTCGACGCAGAAGACTGGGGCAGAGCCAATTGGACCGGCAAACCAAGACGACTTATCAAACTAGATTTATTAAATAAAGAATTATTATAACGAACTCTAAAGGCCGACGCTATTCATTGGGAGGAGCACTAACACACATAAAGGGCAACTCTACCGATCGTGAAGAACGAGCTACGCTTGGGACCGCACGAGCACTCCGGAATGTCTAGGTATTGAGTCGGTCCTTCCCGGGGACATGCGAGGCCCCTCGGGAAGGACTTAACTGGCGCCCGAACAGGGACCTCTCCATTAGGCGATGAGGATCCCTAGGATAAAAAGTGGGAGGTGAAAACTGTGTGTGTCGTGTGAAAATTTTTTTCCAAACGGAAAATTTGGTTTTAAAAAAGAGAAAAAAATGAAATAAATGTGGAAAAAAGTATATGACAAGAAAATGCGTTCCCAGTCGATTCCGAGACAAATGAACGAGAAAAAATAATTAATTAAAGTGACCGACCCGCTGCGGTGATATAATTCACGAGCGCAAAAGGTTATAGTGAGACAAAAGAAGCGGCCAAACCGCCGCGGTGGTTGTGTGTTGCAAATATAAAGAAATATAAATTTTGATAACCGCTGCGGTAACTTGTTTACGAGCGGCCACCCTCTATAATAAAAAATATATAAAGTGGAAAGTGGTGTGGGTAATTCACTAGATATGCTCAGTGTTACCAGCACAGGAAGAGCCGCCTAGTGGATTGTGTGGCAACCGTACCTTAGTAGGTGGTAAAACCAAAAAGGAACAATACGGCCCACCGTGCCTAACATCGAATAAAGAAGGGAATCGGAACGATGGAAAAAAATATATACAACAAATATGTTAAAAAGAATATACAACAAATATTTAAAAAAAAAAAAGAATATACAACAAATATGTAAAAAAAAAGAATATACAACAAATACAAAAAAATATATACAACAAATATGAAAAAATATATACCACAAAATAAGAAATTTATACAATATATAAAACCACGAAACAAGTATAAAAAGCTCGAACACACGCAAAAATTCACTTCCCGCTTTAAAAAGAAAAATATTTGTACCTATACTAAAACAATTTTTTTTCTAGAATCTGCACTTTGTAAGTGACACAAATATAACTACACGAATCACGGGTGAGTGAAGCTTTTTCAGCGAATTTATTAAATAAAAATATATCCCATCAAAATCTTAACCGTCACCCCATTGTCATTTAAAAAATCCCAAGACTTTCATTTAAAAAAAAACCCCAAGACTTTGAATCGATTTTTTTAATATGGAGGAAATGAAGGCAGCACTTACCAAATTTGAGGCGACCTTGGCCCTGTTGCTTGGCCAAATGGTCGATGTTAGAGAGGATGTAAAGAAGGTTAGCGACAAGGTAGCGAGCCTGGAGGAGGCTCGAGAAAAGGTTAGCGAAGTTGCTCCCCAATCAAAGCCCTTGACCCCCGCTCGTACAGAATACGAGCTAAAAGAGATAGCTAGATTGCCAGATTGTGTAAAGGAATTGCAGGTGTTTGAGGGCGAAGCTGGTGGCTACGACCCTTGGATGGGTAGAGCGGAGGCCATTCTGAAGGATAACGAGATAATCAAGGAAAGGCCTCTCTATCGCTCTATAGTCGTTAGCATTAGGCAAAAGATTAGGGGTAGTGCCGAGACGACCCTTTTGTCTTACAATGTGGCAGAAGACGACTGGCCCGAGACGAAACGCGTCCTGATGCTCCACTACGCCGATAAGCGGGATCTGCGCACGCTGGAATACCAGATGGGGCAGATGACTCAGGGGACGAAGACGATAGACGCGTTTTACTCAGGAATAAATGCTCATTTTGCCCTGATAATACGCTGTCTTAAAAATGGTAATCAAAACCCGGAGATTCTTAGCGCGCTCGTCGAAACCTATAGGGACAGAGCCTTGGATGTTTTTATCAGAGGTCTGAACAGTGACCTCTCGAGGCTATTAGTTATTCGCGGCCCGAAGAATTTGCCAGAGGCCTACGCAATCTGCTTAGAATTACAGAATCTGACCTCAATGAATCATGTTACATACCCTAGCAAGTTTTCATCCCCTCAGCCTTACCGCCAAAAGTACTCTTGGCCCCAACCTAACTACTCATCTTATAATAAACAATACCAGTACCAGGACGCAGGCAGGAATTCTCAGCCCCCGCACAGATATTCAAATCCCCGAGCAATCAAAATGGAGCCCCACCAGTCCGGCCACTCCTATCGCTCGAACCAGGGTAACGATAACCCGAGCATTAAGCGCAGCCCCAGCGCCTCATCTAACCTTAACCCTTTCCGGAAATCCCAAAGACTGTATCAACTAAATGCTACCCCATCCTCGGGTGAAGCCGCTTTTAGCCAGCATGAAGAAAAATCCGTCAGTGAAGCCTTGCCAGACGATCAGGCTGGCCACCAACCCCACACGGAGGTTGGTAATAGCGGGGCGGCAAATTTTATGGCCGACGCCTCTCTAGCGTTCCATACATAGAGTATGGCGTGAAAGATAAGGCTAAGCTGCAGTTTTTGATAGACACCGGCACAGTACAACCAGGGAGACATTGTTTACGTCTCCAACAGGCAGTGTTGGGGCGGTGCGGCTTGATCGATGGAAATAGTTGAAGCCCCAAGACTGAATGGTACCCAAAAAACACGGGAGTACTTTTGGGGTTTTTTCGCGACGAGCGTAGGTGTTTATTAGTACACTTTGAAACATGAACTGCCTAAGCCTAACTTAACTTAAGCGCTCCAGAGCAGAGCGGAGACTTAGGGGAGAGATGGAGAGGGAGAGCGGACGGCAGTTCGAGCGCGCGAGATGTAGACATCTGGATAAAACTGCCGCTCGACACTGCCTCCTGAAATTAAACGCCCTTTTGACGTGAACATTCTCCCCCCCCTTGCGAGGACACCCGTAGCAAGAACCTCAGGATAGCAGGCTCAGGAATATGTTGGAAGTGTAGATCGGTCGTCCGTATGTAGGAGAGTGTGGTGGTCCTTTCCACACTTCTGGCAGTGATGACCACTGCGGCAGGAGTCCTTGGTATGATTGTGAGCCAAGCAATTGGAGCAGTACTTCTGGATATGTACTTCCCGGAGCCGATTCTGGGGGCTTAGCCGTAGAAAGTGGTGGCACTTCCGTAGAGGATGGATCTTTTGGCAGACTCGGCATTGGTAGGATTTAATACCTCGAGTACGTCTGCCATCCAAGGATGGGTATGGAACCCAATACTCGGATGGAGTATTCTTAGGAGGGACTTTTTGTACGGAAACTTGCGCTGAATAGGACGAAATGATGTGTGGAACTGAGGCGGTTACTGGCCTTGGAGGGTCGGATGGAATCGTCGGAGTAGTAGAGCCGCTGTTTCGATGCAGCAATGTGTGATGCCGATCTTGGCAAGTGAGACAGTTGTGAGCGCTTGTGCAATCCCGGAATTGATGGCTACTTGCAAAGCAATTGGAGCACAACTGCTTCCTTTGAATATAGGCTAGGCGATCGTCTACCGTCATCTGTAGGAAGCGTGGACATATACGCACGGGGTGGTTCTTCTTGGAACACAGATCGCAGCCCTTGGGTATCGGAACTAACCTTGTGTTGAAGGAATTTATTTTTGGAAATTCTGCCACTCGATTTGTGTCTTTGGACTGGACGTGGTGGAAATTGGCAGATCGGAAGCTATCGACGGCCTCAAGAGTTCGATGGCGCTCTGTCAAATATGAATCAAGCTCAAGCCACGTAGGAATTTCGGCTTTATTTTGGATGGATTGCTCCCATAATGAGAGAGTGAGCTTTGGTAGTTTTGTCGAGCACATATAAACCAGGATAGGGTCCCAATTCTCAATATTAACACCGGAAAATTTTAAGGAAGTTAAGCAACCTTGAAAAGTGCGTTGAAGTTCCTTTAAGGCTGCTCCCGACTCCTGTGCTATGGATTGCACATTGAAAAGTGTTTTCAGGTGACTGTTCACCTGCAATCGCTTATTTTCGAAACGCTCAGTTAGGTTATTCCAGGCTGAGCGAAAGCCATCATTGGTGAGTGGGGATCTTGAAACTATGGAATGAGCTTCGCCACTTGTTTTTGAATTTAAGTGGAATAATTTTTCAACGGGCGTTAGACTCGGATTGTCTATGTATATTGCCGTGAAAAGGTCCCGGAAAGTCGGCCAGCGAAGATAGTCGCCAGAGAAAACCTCTGTGTCGATAGGAGGGAGCCGACAGCCATAAGACGTGGAATTTCGGGACGGAGTTACTGGAGCTTGAGGTATTTGGGAGGAGCCTTTTTGGATTTGTTCCATCAGCTGCGCGGCAAATATTTCGTAAGTGGAGTACGTTTGGTAATACGTGGACTTTAGTATGGATTTTGTGTCTGCGGCGCTCTCGCCTGCAGATATAATGCTGTCGGAGCATATGTCGTATGCTGCCTTTACCGTTTGCCACAAG
Source organism: Drosophila subpulchrella (assembly GCF_014743375.2). Classification (NCBI taxonomy): domain Eukaryota; kingdom Metazoa; phylum Arthropoda; class Insecta; order Diptera; family Drosophilidae; genus Drosophila; species Drosophila subpulchrella. The sequence continues at coordinate 481,726 of NW_023665695.1, read as the reverse complement.
GAATTGAGGTGATCGCGACGGATGTTACAGGCGGATAAGGCGTTTGTTTGTCACCTGCACAACTAAATTGCAAACGATTTGCTGGAGTAAATTTGTGGATATTGTCACTTTGTTTTTAATTTTAGAAATAGTTTAGCCGTATTTGTAGGTCGAGAAAGGTAGTTGGAGTGGACTGTATTAGAAAAAAGTAGTTCGAGTGGACTGTATTAGATTGTTTTTGTAAATATACACATGCAGCTGGAACACAGTAAAAAATAAAGAGTGCAAATCTTAAGGACAATCTTTATGATCGGGAATTTTTTACTGTGGCTGAGTTATATTTTACACACAATTGGAATTGAAAATATATTTGAGAAATATTTTTGTTGAATAGTAGCACTGAAATATCTTCTGGAATAGTTTCAAGTGTACAATTGTGGGCAAAGGAATCTGGAATATTGTCGGGCACAAGTAACGGAATCGAAATACATATATTAAATGCCGTTGCGTCGGATTAATCACTTTTGGATTTAGACAATATATCATACAGAAAGTTAGTCGAAATAGGGTTCGAAAAACTGGCGTATGACCGGCAATTATAGTAAGTGAAACTTATCTGGAGCGGTTCAAGCCTGCTGGCAAGCAAAGAAAACTCCAGGAGAGGAAAATCCAAAGATTTTGAAATCCGGCTTCGACTGGACCAAAATGTTGGGGCGGTGCGGCTTGATCGATGGAAATAGTTGAAGCCCCAAGACTGAATGGTACCCAAAAAACACGGGAGTACTTTTGGGGTTTTTTCGCGACGAGCGTAGGTGTTTATTAGTACACTTTGAAACATGAACTGCCTAAGCCTAACTTAACTTAAGCGCTCCAGAGCAGAGCGGAGACTTAGGGGAGAGATGGAGAGGGAGAGCGGACGGCAGTTCGAGCGCGCGAGATGTAGACATCTGGATAAAACTGCCGCTCGACACTGCCTCCTGAAATTAAACGCCAGAAAATCAAAACCAGAGGAGGTGGAAGTTGACGGTAGGGTCACGGTCAAGACAAAATCAGGGAAAGTCTTCCATAAATCCCATATAAAAAGTTAAAGACCGCTTCGCTGAAAATGTTTCACAGACCCTTTATAAGAACAAATATAGAAAAAAAAATAAAAAAAAAAATACAATAATCAAGAATAAATAACAAAATTAGTAAAATATTAAAACGCCAGCCAAACTGAAATATATTAAAGGCAAAAAACCCTATACTTAGATTGAAAACAAAAAAAACATACAACTAAAAATAATTAATTAAGTAATAACAATTAACAAAAATATAAACACTACGTTAAGATTAAATACTAAAAAAAAAAAAATTGAATAACGTCTCTCCCCCAAGTATGGCGATTATTCAAGTCGCGACTGCTCTCCATATTTTCAAATATGATGCACCGGTTGTCCCCTTGCAACAAGGTACCGTCTGGAGGACCAATGGCGTCTTCAAACTGGCTCACGTCATCAATCTAGGCCGCATGCAGCAACTCATCGACCAGGTAGCAAACGAGGCTATGATAATCACCGATCAACATATTGGCGCCTTGGTTGGCCACTATCTGCAACACGCTTCGGAAGGAATCTCGCGCATGGATAGCGCACCAACACGGAGACAACGCTCAATCGATTGGCTAGGATCAGCCTGGAAGTGGGTCGCGGGATCACCGGACAAATCGGATTGGAATGCCATCTTGAAAGAGGAGGACAGCTTGGCAAGGAACAACAACCAGCAGTTTCGAATCAATACTAAGCTGTTTGACTCAACGCACGAATCGCTCCAGAAGCTGAACGATGTTATCGGGAGAGTCAACGCAATAGACGGGGACTTCCACGTGACGACGGCCGTTCTCCACAAGGCGATTATAATAGCGGACCAGGTCAACGAGATACTGAGAGCCTGCCAACTAGGAAAGACTGGAGTGGTCAACACGAATCTCTTGGATCACGACGAAATCAACATGATATTGGCAGAGGTGGACAGCCTTCCTTATCAAAACGTCGTGGAGGCAGTCGAATTTTCGAGACCCACAATCCTTACAAACGGGACTACCCTTTTGTACATCCTAGCGATGCCCAAGGTAGTGGACAGGAAGTACCGATTGATGAGGATCTACCCAACGACATCCGACGGTAAACAAGTTGTGCTAAAATATACCACACTGGCAATGGACAGCCTGGAAACATACGCCCTTCTCGGAAATTGTGTATCCATTGGTAACACAACAGTCTGCCGAGAAAAGGACCTGCTTAAATTGGAGGACGACAGTTGCATACCCAGACTGTTGAATGGAGGCCAAGCCGAATGCGACTTCTTGAGGACCAACCAGGAAACAGTGGAGCTTGTCGATGACGGCACAATTTTTTTGACAAACTTCAATGGAACAGTATCCACTCCGGTCAAGAAACACCACTTAGAAGGCTCATACGTCGTGCAGTTTGACAACGAAACGATCACAATCGGCGACCGGAACTACAGCAGATGCCAATGCCAGCCTTGCTAACCCAGATAAAATCTACGGGTTATGAGCTATCACTGAAGTATGTCCACGAACTCAGCATGGAGAACGCGACGAGCGTAGGTGTTTATTAGTACACTTTGAAACATGAACTGCCTAAGCCTAACTTAACTTAAGCGCTCCAGAGCAGAGCGGAGACTTAGGGGAGAGATGGAGAGGGAGAGCGGACGGCAGTTCGAGCGCGCGAGATGTAGACATCTGGATAAAACTGCCGCTCGACACTGCCTCCTGAAATTAAACGCCCTTTTGACGTGAACATTCTCCCCCCCCTTGCGAGGACAGCCGTAGCAAGAACCTCAGGATAGCAGGCTCAGGAATATGTTGGAAGTGTAGATCGGTCGTCCGTATGTAGGAGAGTGTGGTGGTCCTTTCCACACTTCTGGCAGTGATGACCACTGCGGCAGGAGTCCTTGGTATGATTGTGAGCCAAGCAATTGGAGCAGTACTTCTGGATATGTACTTCCCGGAGCCGATTCTGGGGGCTTAGCAGTAGAAAGTGGTGGCACTTCCGTAGAGGATGGATCTTTTGGCAGACTCGGCATTGGTAGGATTTAATACCTCGAGTACGTCTGCCATCCAAGGATGGGTATGGAACCCAATACTCGGATGGAGTATTCTTAGGAGGGACTTTTTGTACGGAAACTTGCGCTGAATAGGACGAAATGATGTGTGGAACTGAGGCGGTTACTGGCCTTGGAGGGTCGGATGGAATCGTCGGAGTAGTAGAGCCGCTGTTTCGATGCAGCAATGTGTGATGCCGATCTTGGCAAGTGAGACAGTTGTGAGCGCTTGTGCAATCCCGGAATTGATGGCTACTTGCAAAGCAATTGGAGCACAACTGCTTCCTTTGAATATAGGCTAGGCGATCGTCTACCGTCATCTGTAGGAAGCGTGGACATATACGCACGGGGTGGTTCTTCTTGGAACACAGATCGCAGCCCTTGGGTATCGGAACTAACCTTGTGTTGAAGGAATTTATTTTTGGAAATTCTGCCACTCGATTTGTGTCTTTGGACTGGACGTGGTGGAAATTGGCAGATCGGAAGCTATCGACGGCCTCAAGAGTTCGATGGCGCTCTGTCAAATATGAATCAAGCTCAAGCCACGTAGGAATTTCGGCTTTATTTTGGATGGATTGCTCCCATAATGAGAGAGTGAGCTTTGGTAGTTTTGTCGAGCACATATAAACCAGGATAGGGTCCCAATTCTCAATATTAACACCGGAAAATTTTAAGGAAGTTAAGCAACCTTGAAAAGTGCGTTGAGGTTCCTTTAAGGCTGCTCCCGACTCCTGTGCTATGGATTGCACATTGAAAAGTGTTTTCAGGTGACTGTTCACCTGCAATCGCTTATTTTCGAAACGCTCAGTTAGGTTATTCCAGGCTGAGCGAAAGCCATCATTGGTGAGTGGGGATCTTGAAACTATGGAATGAGCTTCGCCACTTGTTTTTGAATTTAAGTGGAATAATTTTTCAACGGGTGTTAGACTCGGATTGTCTATGTATATTGCCGTGAAAAGGTCCCGGAAAGTCGGCCAGCGAAGATAGTCGCCAGAGAAAACCTCTGTGTCGATAGGAGGGAGCCGACAGCCATAAGACGTGGAATTTCGGGACGGAGTTACTGGAGCTTGAGGTATTTGGGAGGAGCCTTTTTGGATTTGTTCCATCAGCTGCGCGGCAAATATTTCGTAAGTGGAGTACGTTTGGTAATACGTGGACTTTAGTATGGATTTTGTGTCTGCGGCGCTCTCGCCTGCAGATATAATGCTGTCGGAGCATATGTCGTATGCTGCCTTTACCGTTTGCCACAAGGAATTGAGGTGATCGCGACGGATGTAACAGGCGGATAACGTTGGTGTAGGAGCACCTGGAGCGTTCACAGTGGCCTTAAAGTGGATCAGACAGTCAGCTGTGGCCATAAATCGGGTTAAAGCGGATTTTACTGATGTTGCCATGACGTTAAATAATTTAGAATTTTAATTCGGATGTAAGGAAACGGATTGGAATCAAATTGGAATTTAGGAACCAATTAAGATTGTAAATATATACGGTCACACTGTCGGATAGGCAATAAATATTTATTATATCGGATGGTCGGACTTATGTAAGGAATTACGGACTTTAATATTGTTTGTTTGAAAGGAACACTTTTTGTGAGCTCTTGACCCACTGTGCACTGGCGATATACGTATGTATGCACACTGTACATATGTACATATGTGGGGTGCGAATAGCGGAATAACGTTGCGGGAATTGGAAAGACTTCGCTTATGTTTGTATGTCGGTGCGTTTGTTTGTCACCTGCACAACTAAATTGCAAACGATTTGCTGGAGTAAATTTGTGGATATTGTCACTTTGTTTTTAATTTTAGAAATAGTTTAGCCGTATTTGTAGGTCGAGAAAGGTAGTTGGAGTGGACTGTATTAGAAAAAAGTAGTTCGAGTGGACTGTATTAGATTGTTTTTGTAAATATACACATGCAGCTGGAACACAGTAAAACATAAAGAGTGCAAATCTTAAGGACAATCTTTATGATCGGGAATTTTTTACTGTGGCTGAGTTATATTTTACACACAATTGGAATTGAAAATATATTTGAGAAATATTTTTGTTGAATAGTAGCACTGAAATATCTTCTGGAATAGTTTCAAGTGTACAATTGTGGGCAAAGGAATCTGGAATATTGTCGGGCACAAGTAACGGAATCGAAATACATATATTAAATGCCGTTGCGTCGGATTAATCACTTTTGGATTTAGACAATATATCATACAGAAAGTTAGTCGAAATAGGGTTCGAAAAACTGGCGTATGACCGGCAATTATAGTAAGTGAAACTTATCTGGAGCGGTTCAAGCCTGCTGGGACAAAATCAAAGAAAACTCCAGGAGAGGAAAATCCAAAGATTTTGAAATCCGGCTCGAAGGACCAAAATGTTGGGGCGGTGCGGCTTGATCGATGGAAATAGTTGAAGCCCCAAGACTGAATGGTACCCAAAAAACACGGGAGTACTTTTGGGGTTTTTTCGCGACGAGCGTAGGTGTTTATTAGTACACTTTGAAACATGAACTGCCTAAGCCTAACTTAACTTAAGCGCTCCAGAGCAGAGCGGAGACTTAGGGGAGAGATGGAGAGGGAGAGCGGACGGCAGTTCGAGCGCGCGAGATGTAGACATCTGGATAAAACTGCCGCTCGACACTGCCTCCTGAAATTAAACGCCCTTTTGACGTGAACAGGCAGATTAAGAGCAAGGATAAAAATCGATTCAAACCAGAGGAGGTGGAAGTTGACGGTAGGGTCACGGTCAAGACAAAATCAGGGAAAGTCTTCCATAAATCCCATATAAAAAGTTAAAGACCGCTTCGCTGAAAATGTTTCACAGACCCTTTATAAGAACAAATATAGAAAAAAAAATAATAAAAACAAGAAAGAACGCTATGGTCGAGTACCTCGACTATCAGATACCCGTTACTCACCTAAAGGGACCAAAGGGAAATGGAGATATGCAAGCAGCAAAGCGAGATTTAAATGCGCCACCTACCGGCGGAAGACAGATTTAAGCATTGTGGGCGTTAGGGTAGGCGTGGATCAATCGATAGGCATTGACGAGACCAATACATTTCAGTTAAAATTTTTAATCTAGCATAAAAATTGTGGGCGCCACAGGCTTGGGCGGTTTGTGGGCGTTAGAGTGGGCGTGGCATATTCGCATAACAAACTTGCGCTGCGTACAAGGCTACGGAATCTAAATCTGAAATCCCAATACTCTATCTTTGATAGTTTCCGAGATATCCGCGTTCATACTTACGATTTTTTGACGTTTGTGGGCGGTTTGTGGGCGTTAAAGTGGGCGTGGCAAACTTTTTTTTAAGTCAATCGATAGGTATTGATGAGAACAATTCATTTCAGTTTAAATTTTTACTCTAGCATCAAAACTGTAGGAGCCACAGTTTTGGGCGGTTTGTGGGCGTTAGAGTGGGCGTGGCACTCTACTGAAACAAACTTGCGCTGCGTAAGAAGCTCAGGAATCTGCTCGCCAAATCTCAATAGCCTAGCTCTCATAGTTTCCAAGATCTCAGCGTTCATCCGGACAGACGGACAGACGGACAGACGGACAGACGGACATGGCTAGATCGACTCGGCTAGTGATCCTGATCAAGAATATATATACTTTATGGGGTCGGAAACGCTTCCTTCTGCCTGTTACATACTTTCCGACGAATCTAGTATACCCTTTTACTCTACGAGTAACGGGTATAAAAATACAATAATCAAGAATAAATAACAAAATTAGTAAAATATTAAAACGCCAGCCAAACTGAAATATATTAAAGGCAAAAAACCCTATACTTAGATTGAAAACAAAAAAAACATACAACTAAAAATAATTAATTAAGTAATAACAATTAACAAAAATATAAACACTACGTTAAGATTAAATACTAAAAAAAAAAAATTGAATAACGTCTCTCCCCCAAGTATGGCGATTATTCAAGTCGCGACTGCTCTCCATATTTTCAAATATGATGCACCGGTTGTCCCCTTGCAACAAGGTACCGTCTGGAGGACCAATGGCGTCTTCAAACTGGCTCACGTCATCAATCTAGGCCGCATGCAGCAACTCATCGACCAGGTAGCAAACGAGGCTATGATAATCACCGATCAACATATTGGCGCCTTGGTTGGCCACTATCTGCAACACGCTTCGGAAGGAATCTCGCGCATGGATAGCGCACCAACACGGAGACAACGCTCAATCGATTGGCTAGGATCAGCCTGGAAGTGGGTCGCGGGATCACCGGACAAATCGGATTGGAATGCCATCTTGAAAGAGGAGGACAGCTTGGCAAGGAACAACAACCAGCAGTTTCGAATCAATACTAAGCTGTTTGACTCAACGCACGAATCGCTCCAGAAGCTGAACGATGTTATCGGGAGAGTCAACGCAATAGACGGGGAATTCCACGTGACGACGGCCGTTCTCCACAAGGCGATTATAATAGCGGACCAGGTCAACGAGATACTGAGAGCCTGCCAACTAGGAAAGACTGGAGTGGTCAACACGAATCTCTTGGATCACGACGAAATCAACATGATATTGGCAGAGGTGGACAGCCTTCCTTATCAAAACGTCGTGGAGGCAGTCGAATTTTCGAGACCCACAATCCTTACAAACGGGACTACCCTTTTGTACATCCTAGCGATGCCCAAGGTAGTGGACAGGAAGTACCGATTAATGAGGATCTACCCAACGACATCCGACGGTAAACAAGTTGTGCTAAAATATACCACACTGGCAATGGACAGCCTGGAAACATACGCCCTTCTCGGAAATTGTGTATCCATTGGTAACACAACAGTCTGCCGAGAAAAGGACCTGCTTAAATTGGAGGACGACAGTTGCATACCCAGACTGTTGAAAGGAGGCCAAGCCGAATGCTACTTCTTGAGGACCAACCAGGAAACAGTGGAGCTTGTCGATGACGGCACAATTTTTTTGACAAACTTCAATGGAACAGTATCCACTCCGGTCAAGAAACACCACTTAGAAGGCTCATACGTCGTGCAGTTTGACAACGAAACGATCACAATCGGCGACCGGAACTACAGCAGATGCCAATGCCAGCCTTGCTAACCCAGATAAAATCTACGGGTTATGAGCTATCACTGAAGTATGTCCACGAATTCAGCATGGAGAACCTGAAAAAATTATCAGTCATGTCCAATGAGATTTTGATATCCTCCTCAGTGGAACTAGTTATAGCTCTCTCCATCATGACAGCGGTGTACCTCGTGTGGAAGAAGATAACGTCGACCAAAGGAATCCCTGAGCTGCGGGATCCGCTTGCGAACCTGGAAACGCAGGGCACCCTGGAGCCCGCAACAAAGGCTAGTTGGGACACAGATCTTGTGGGGGGAGGAGTTAACACCGGCCAAACGCCCCCTTCCCTTCACCCCCTCTCGGCCACCCAGCAACACCAAAACATTCGAGTGGCTGCAGCCGCTAAGTTATGGTACCAACAGCGATGGAGCAGCAGCGGGCTGGCCGGCCGGCTTCACCTTCCCCCCGCCGCGATGCCGACGCAGCGCGGAAACATGCGCCGGCCGGGCGCTGACCTAACTGCCCCCCGCACCCCGTGCCAAGTCAGCACAACGACATCCGCTGGCCTGGCTCGGGAACGCTGACCGTTCGCCGTGCAAGTGGAGCACGGTGAGAACTGCAAGGTCGGCAAAACTTCAGCCGGCCGCTGACGCTGACGCCGACGTCGACGCCGGGACCGGACTCACGGGGCTCTAGCAGGTGTCGACGCAGAAGACTGGGGCAGAGCCAATTGGACCGGCAAACCAAGACGACTTATCAAACTAGATTTATTAAATAAAGAATTATTATAACGAACTCTAAAGGCCGACGCTATTCATTGGGAGGAGCACTAACACACATAAAGGGCAACTCTACCGATCGTGAAGAACAAGCTACGCTTGGGACCGCACGAGCACTCCGGAATGTCTAGGTATTGAGTCGGTCCTTCCCGGGGACATGCGAGGCCCCTCGGGAAGGACTTAACTTGCATTTGTTTGTATGTATATAGTAGTAGTAGTAGTAATAGTAGTATTCTTTATTTATTGTGAGGAGTTGAATAACTCCCCACAAATAGAAACAGCAGCAGATGGCCGGCCGCTTGCCGGATACGCGGCGAATTCGCGTAGTAACGGCGCGGCGAGGAGAGCGAGAGAGTTTGGAGACCAACGAAGGAGAGCGAGAGAGTTTGGAGACCAATGAAGGAGAGCGAGAGAGTTTGGAGACCAATGAAGGAGAGCGAGAGAGTTTGGAGACCAAGGATGGAGATCGAGAGAGAGTGGAGACTTCGCGGGCAAGGCAAGAGTGCCGTGTGCAAAAGCGGGTAACGGGACTCCACCGGACTTTGGACTCTCCCGTGAACTTTGGACCGGGAGAGGAAGTGCCACATCTCGGCGGTGGAGCGGCACACAGGCGTGCCACAAGCATCACGGGAATCAGCGGGACGGCAGCAGTGGGCGGAGCATCGATTGGAAGCGGGACGGGAACGACAAGTGGGTCATCCAGGAGGCACGGACTTTGGACCCAGAGTGGAGAGATCCAGCGGGCCGTGCGCAAAAGGGAAATAACGGTTCCCGGAGGCCCTATATAAGGCCGCAGAGCGCTGGCAGCTGGATCAGTCGATCACAAGGAGTCAAACCGTCAAGATCACTCAGATACCAAAGTGAACAATCAAACAACCAGATAATCTACAAGGGAGCAGCAGCAAGTCGAGTCGCCAGAGAAGCAGCGCCGCGGGAGCCTACAAGGAGCGAGATTGCTACGTCGAGACGTTCGGGATTGGGATACCAGGAATCTCCGAATTGAGACGCAGGTAGCTGAGATCCAGAGGGCATCACACGGCTAGGTCAAGGCGGTCGATTAACCCTGTCCACAAAGTCCTGGCGTTACGCCTGGAAAGAGTATAACAAGCCAGAAGGGAGACCGGTCGATCGGTAAGGTCTCGAGTGGAATTGTCCAGGAGAGCCCTACGGATTCGACTTGCGAGGTCCCGGAGCGGCGTGCCCGAACCACGAGTATAACAAGCCAGAAGGGAGAGCGGTCGATCGGTACGGTCTCGAGTGGAATTATCCAGGAGAGCCCTACGGATTCGACTTGCGAGGTCCCGGAGCGGCGTGCCCGAACCCCGAGTACCAAAAGCCACACGGAAACGTCCCGGACAAAAAGCAAAAGGGTGAGGCTAGGGTGGAACGTTCGTTTACGCTAGGCGTGGAAGCGAAATAAGGTGCGAGGCAGCTTCCTGGCGTTCCGCCTTGACTGTCCGCGCGGGCTGAGCAGAAACCCCAGTGGGACCATCCGGGACAGAGCAAGGGACAGGTGGCGGTGTGTCGAAAGGAGCGATCCTGGAGAGCGCAGCTTCTGTTCACCCTAGTCTGAGAACGGTGACGCTTCCCTAAGCCCGTACGGCCGATACCCCTCGCGATTCCGAGTCGTTACCAGCAGTCACCAAGTCACGCGTGAGAAGTGAACAGCGAGCGAGCGTCTTCAGGGAGTTGCGAGGATCTTCAGGGAGCGGCGAGGATCTTCAGGGAGCTGCGAGTATCTTCAGGGAGCTACAGGACTGGAGCACCGAGTCATCAAGGCGAGAGGTCGTCGAGTCATTCAGGACCATCGGAAGCACCGAAGGTCACAAGCAACGAGTCAAGGCCAACCAAGCGACTAAGACACTTGTAATAATATACCCGCAATAAAACCCAATACGAACCCATGAATTCTGTGCATTCTTACTGAGCTACTGGGCGGTCACGTTAATATAAATTTGGTGGGACGAACACACAATATACTGAGCTAGCCGCACGAATCTCGTAGCGAGCAGACCATAAAAATCAGTTCGTTACATCTGGCGCCCAACGTGATTGTCCCAGCAGTGAAAGCAATTTAAACAGAATGGGGAAGAAGTGGATCTACCGGCTTAAAAAGGAGGATTTCGCCAATGTCGCACAGAGGCTTAATGTTACCGTGGACGGCAGATTAGAGGACATGAGAAAAGCATTATCCGAGTATTACTCAGAAACGGATAATGACCCACAACTCGTTGACATCTGGGCCGATTTGGAAGCCACATACCACGACAAAGCCGGCCCCAGCATCACGTTAACAACCGCCGAAGGGGACAACTTAGTGGCAAGCCTGAGCGTTGACAACCTACAAAAGGAGGCAAACAGGAGAGAATCAAGCCAAGACAGGAAAACAACAGCGCTGATCATGAGACCCAATCAATCAGACTATGCAAGGATCGCTAAACAGGTCCGCGAATGGTCGTTCAGGTTCGACGGGGCGGAAAAACCGTTCGAGTTCCTGGAGCAGGTGGAATGGTCCGCCAACACATACGGCTTGGAGTTAGACATGATTCCTCGAGCGACGCCTGAATTGCTGAAGGGAAGGGCTTTGAAGTGGTTCATCGCCAACAACAAACAATGGAAAACCTGGGCGGAGTTCATAGATAGTTTCCACACATACTTTCTACCGAGAGACTTCTTCACCAGGCTGGCGGATCAGGTCAGGCAACGGAAGCAGGGCTTCAGCGAGTCGTTCAAAGACTACATGATCGACATGCAGACGATGGTGAGGCCACTTAATAACTCCGCTATAGAGACCCTAAGAATCATCAAGGAGAACTGCACCCCCAGTCTAAGGATCTTCCTAAGGGCATACAAAGTGTCGGACCTGGACAAGCTGATGATATTAGCAGACGAGTATGAAGAACTCGAAAAGGAGCGGGAAGCGTTCGCGCAGGAAAACAAATTCTCGAAGATCAAGTCGGCATCGCCAGCGCAGGTAACATGCAGAAGATGCGAAGAGACAGGAATCCAGGAGACGCGGGGAAACGAAAAATGGTCGCCACCTAACCGAGTACCACGGCAGCAGGCAACAGGAGCACCACGCGGAGGCCAATGGACACCACCACAACAGCAACAGATGCAACCAGCAAACAATGTTTGGAGGCCACCAAGTACAACACAAAGGCCTCGTGAAACGACACACATCACAGACCCCCAGGAGGCCTGCCGAAAGTGCGGCGGTCATGGACACTGGGCGCGGGGATGTCGGCACCAACGCCTGTTGTTCTGCTGGGTGTGCGGGAGAGTAGGCGTCAGGAGCGTTGAATGCTGCCAGCAGGCGGGAAATGCCCAGCGATCTCAGCCGCAGAGAGGCGAGCGGGGGTCGCAAGATGCTACCTCTCCAAACTAACGGGAAAGCTGATCGAGGAGGAGCAGCAGTTGTCCGCAGCGGTGACGATTGGTGGGGGCACATACAAGGCCACAATCGACACCGGGGCAACAGAAAGCTTTATAAGCAAACAGCTGGCGGACGACCTGGCTGCCCTCGGAAAGATTACGAGGATACGACGGCAAGTTAGGTTGGCAGACGGAAGATGTGGCGGAATCGATGAGCAGCTGGAGGTGGAAATCGCGTTCGGGAACAAGCGACTGAGCATGAGCCTGCTGATACTACCAGGGGTAGTGGATTCATTGGTGTTGGGATGGAACTTTCTAACACAAGTCGGTACCGAAATTAAGTGCGCTGGACACGAAGTGATAATACCGGCCAGGAATCGTCACAAGGGATGGCTCGAGGAAAAGTTGTCGGTGGCAGTCGTACAACGGGCAAGCGAAGATGACGACACGACGAAATTCCTCGAGGCAGAGCTATCGACTTTCAGCAGCATGAAGGGAGCATCAAACATGGCAGAGCATCAGATCACGATGAAAAACGACAAACCAATAAAGCAGCGATACTATCCCAAGAATCCGAAAGTTCAAGGGGAGATCAATGCGAAGGTGGACGAGCTTCTCCAAATGGGATACATAGAACACTCAACAAGCCCATACAGTTCTCCCATCGTGATGGTTAGAAAAAAGACGGGCAAATGGAGACTGTGCGTCGACTTTAGGCAAATAAACGCCAAATCTGTAAAGGATGCCTACCCGATGCCCCGAATAAATTATATTCTCGACCAACTGAGGGAAGCACGGTACATCAGCAGCTTGGACCTAAAGGATGGGTACTGGCAAATCCCACTGAAAGGGGACAGCAGGCAGTATACGGCATTTACAGTGCCGGAGAAAGGTTTATTCCAATGAAAAGTAATGCCATTCGGACTTCATTCGGCGTCTGCGACCTTTCAACGGGTGCTGGACCGGGTGATCGGCCCAGAAATGTCGCCGCACGCATTTGCTTACCAGGACGACATCATAGTGATCGGGCGCTCGCTGGAAGAACACAAGGCCAACCTAAAGGAAGTGTTCCGACGACTAAAGGAGGCAAATCTGAGATTAAGCCCGGAGAAGTGCCAATTTTTCAAGAAAGAGCTGTTATATCTCGGTCATCGAGTGACTAGCGAAGGAATAGGCACGGATCCGGAAAAAGTATTAGCCATCGCCGAACTAGAACCACCATCGACAGTAAGAGAGCTCCGACAGTACCTGGGCGTAGCATCATGGTACCGCCGGTTTGTACCTGACTTCGCAAAAATAGTCAAACCTCTCAACGATCTGCTACGCAAGGGCAATAAATGGGTGTGGACACAGGAACATCAGACGGCGTTCGAAGAGGTGAAGGCAAGACTCGTCGCAGACCCCGTACTGGCATGCCCGGACTTCGACAAACCATTCATCTTGCAAACTGACGCAAGCGACTACGGCATCGGGGCAATCTTGACCCAGGAAACTGAACGAGGCGAAAAGGTAATCTCTTACTCAAGCCGAACGCTCAACGGCGCTGAGAAGAATTACTCAACGACCGAGAAGGAGTGCTTGGCAATCGTCTGGGCAATCCAAAAGCTCAAGCCGTATCTGGAAGGTTACCAAAGTAGTAACCGACCACATGGCACTGAAGTGGCTCAACAGCATAGAGAGCCCTTCAGGGAGGATCGCCAGATGGGCCCTGGAGTTGCATACAGTTGCGTACAGGAAAGGGCAACTCAACGTGGTGGCAGACGCTTTGTCAAGGCAGCCACTGCCGGAAACGCTTCGAGGGATCAAGGAGACGTCGGCGGCGGAAGCTTCTGCAGCATGCAGCTGGATTCTGGAAATGCGCGAAAAGATAAGGACCCAGCCGCAAAAGTATCCAGACTACGTGATGGAGGGTAACACCCTGTACAGGAATATACCTCATAGAGCGGGCAGCGAAGATGTTGCAACATGGAAGATGTGCGTCCCGAAAGCTCTGCGGGAAACGGTGCTGAAGGAGAACCACGACTCACCGGCGGCTGGCCATGTAGGAAGCCGAAAGACAATAGCACGTCTGGCAGCCCGGTACTACTGGCCAGGAATGCACAGAGACGCCCGAGCCCACGTGCGAGTATGCGAGACATGCATGAGATTCAAGCCGAATCAGATGCAAATGGCTGGGAAAATGCTTACGCAGGTGCCAGAGGAACCATGGGCTACGGTATGTGAGGACTTCGTCGGACCCCTGCCGCGTTCGAAGCACGGCAACCAAATGCTGCTGGTATTGATAGACCGGTTCTCCAAGTGGACTGAGTTAGTGCCGCTGCGAAGCGCGACGGCCGAATCCCTAAAGAAAGCTTTTAAAGAACGCATAATCGCGAGGTATGTGGTCCCCAAAATAGTCATAACGGACAACGGAGTCCAGTTTACCAGCAAAACCTTCAAGAGTTTCCTGGCCGAAATGGGAGCCAGGCAACAGTTCACAGCTCCATACACCCCACAGGAGAACCCGACTGAGAGAGCCAATAGGACGGTGAAAACAATGATTGCGCAGTTCGCAGGGCAGAACCAAAGAGACTGGGACGAAAAATGGCCAGAAATCATGTTGGCAGTAAACACGAGCGTTTCAGAATCCACAGGTTACACACCGTCGTTCATTACCCAAGGCAGAGAACCAAGACTACCGAGCGCCCTATACGACAGAGAAACCGTAGGGACCGGACGACCGACAGAGACCCCGGAAGAGAATGCAAACAAACTCAGGGAAATCTTCGAGATTGTAAGGCGGAACCTGGAGAAAGCATCCCAGGACCAGGCTAGGCATTATAACCTAAGGAGGAGGCAATGGACACCAAAGGTGGGTGACGTCGTGTGGGCCAAGGAACACCACTTATCAAAAGCGGCCGAGGGGTTCGCAGCAAAATTGGCCCCAAGATACGACGGACCTTACCAAGTCGTAGGTTTTGCGTCACCAGTAATCTGCAAAATACGACACATAAACACAAAGAAAGAGCGGACCATCCACGTAAGCGAGCTGAAACAGCAAAAAACGAAAAACACAAGCGAGCGGCTACAGCAAGCAGACACAACAGATGCAAAACAACATTAAAAGTCCAAGGATACCTCCAAGGATGCCCAAAGGATACTACGAAAGGAGTCTAAGGATACCTCCAAGGATGACCAAAGGATACTACGAAAGGATCCCAAGGATACCTCCAAGGATGCCCAAAGGATACTACGAAAGGAGTCCAAGGATACCCCCAAGGATGCGCAAAGGATACTACGAAAGGAGTCCAAGGATACCTCCAAGGATGCCCAAATGATACTACGAAAGGAGTCCAAGGATACCTCCAAGGATGCCCAAAGGGTATTACGAAAGGATTCCAAGGATACCTCCAAGGATGCCCAAAGAATACTACGATAGGAGTCAAAAGATACGTCCAAGGATTCCCAAAGGGTACTACGGAAAGAGTCCAAGGATACCTGCAAGGATTCCCAAAGGATACTACGAACAAATTCCAAGGATACCTCCAAGGATTCGAAAGGGACATTACAAACCGACTCCAAGGATACCTGCAAGGATTCCCGAAGGATACTACGAACAAATTCCAAGGATATCTGCAAGGATTCGAAAGGGATACTACAAACCGACTCCAAGGATACTACAGGGCATCTACAAAGGCGCAATGAAACACATAAAGGACATCAGGAGAACGTTAAGGACACAAAGGGAGCGAACCAGAGCGTCTAAGGTCTCGATTGGGACTGATCGGAGGAAAGGAAAAAAACACGCATCAAAAGTCTGCCGAAGGAAGGGGGAAGACGGCACAGAGCAGAGAGCTGTTCCGTAGATCTGGGTAGTAAGAAGGAGAGGCCGATGGAAATAGCGGGATTGAGCAAAGAGGAAGGCTCGGAACCGAGGTGTCGTTAAAGGGAGCCCAGGCTCCAGCTGAACAATCAAAATCGACGAGCATCATGAGCACACGTGTGACGAGGAGCGAAGCGCGCAAGATGATGGCTGCCCACCAGCCGTCCGGAGGATCTAGCCCGGGGCAAGGATGGTCGGCAGCGCGGCCTACCCGAACCTCGCGGCGGATCTCCGGGCGGGGCGTCCCCGAGCCGGTTATCAGCTCCGACAGCGACGTCGAGTTGGTGGAGGACCCGCGGGGGGAGCAACGGCGATGGCGGCTTCGCAGAGCGGTCAACCGGGCCGACGGACGCATCCCGACTGGCGCGGCGGAGGTGGAGTGGGCCAGCGAAGAGCCGCCCCAGGACCAGCTAACTCCCAGTAGCCATGCCGAGGCTGTGGTAGCGGCTACGTGGGAGTTTCGACGAAAGTGCGAGGCGCGAAGGCGGAGCGAGGAGCGGCGGTTAAAGGAGATGGAGGAGGCGCCGGAGTGGCAGGCCCAACTGCGGATGGCCGAGGAGGAGGAGCAGCAGCTGTGGGAAAACCCGGGGTACCCACCCACGCCGAGGTATGCACCCGAGCCCTGCATCCCGCCGCAAGAAGTGGCAGACGACTGGGCGTCCTCACCTCCGCGGTGGCTTTCAAAGAACATCTAGCGTACGCTAGTGGCAAGGCAAGTAGGACCGCGGCCGCGATATCGCGAATTATGGCGAACACTCGGGGACCAAGGCAACCAGGACGTAGATTACTGGTTAGTGCTGTCACATCGACGCTGATGTACGCTGCTCCCATATGGGCTCGAGCCACAAAAAATGGAAGTTATATGCAAGACGGCGACTCCGTGCAGAGATTGTGTGCACTACGGGTATGCTGTGCGTTCCGCACGGTATCCCATGACGCGGCGCTGGTAATATCGGGAGGCATACCGATTGATCTGCTGGCAGTGGAATCAGCTAACATCCGCGCGGGCAGCACAGGGGTCGCAACTGCAGAATCCGTACGGAAAAGGTGCAGAGAACTCACCATTGCTAAGTGGCAAGAGAGGTGGGTAAATAGTAGCAAAGGACGATGGACGTATAAGCTTATCCCAGAACTGCAGAGATGGCTGGGACGGAAGCATGGACATGTGGACTACTACTTAACGCAACTGTTGACGGGACATGGATGCTTTAAATACTATCTGAATAGGTTTAAGCATGAACGTTATCCGCACTGCCCACTCTGCGAGTCGGATAATGAAGACGCAGAACACGTGTTTTTTGTCTGTCCGAGATTCGAAAATGAACGAAGAGATCTGAGCATAAGGGTTGGGAGGACGCCAGCCGCTTGTAACCTGGTGGACATTATGCTCGAATCAGAAGTAAATTGGTCTGCGGTATGCAACATGGCCACAATAGTACTCAAAAAACTGCGCATCGCAGAAAGACTGCGAAATTCCAATAGGATAGAATCCTAGAGAGCCCTAAGGGCATTCCCCCCCCGGCGAAGTAATACCTAACGGCAGTACCGCCGGGGAAGCGGGGAGGGGGTGGAGTTTTTACTGGGTTAGAGTCCCAGACTTCGGCAAGCTAGTTCAGCTCCGAGTTGGCTTTCGATGCTTTAAACCACCACTAACACAAAAAAAAAAAAAAAAAAAAAAACCTCCGCGGTGGCTGCCCGAAGTCCCGCCCACACCGCGGTACGAGGGGTCACCACAGTAGACGCCAGCACGACCGCCCACGCCGAGGTTCGAGCAGCCACCACCGCAGCAGCAGCCACCACAGCGGCAGCAGCTCGACCGCGAGCAGCCACCACCGCAGCAGCAGCCACCACCGCAGCAGCAGCCACCACAGCAGCAGCAGCTCGAGCGCGAGCAGCCACCACCGGAGCAGCAGCCACCACCGCAGCAGCAGCCACCACCGCAGCAGCAGCCATCACCGCAGCAGCAGCCACCACCGCAGCAGCAGCCATCACCGCAGCAGCAGCCACCACCGCAGCAGCAGCCACCACCGCAGCAGCAACACATCCGGACGGACATACCGGCGGCCCATGTGAGCCGCAGCACCCGGACGTTCGTGGCCGAAGGAGTAAGGTGGCGACAGCAGACGGTTGTCTGGACCTGGCCGGAGGGACCCGTAGAGGAGACGGCAGCGACGGAGGAGCCCCGAATCTGGGAGGAAAGTGGTCCCCGGGTGAGCCCGCTGGATCCCAGGACCCGTGGCAGACCGGAGCAGTGGGCGCCACCGACGCCGAGCACCGGACCCACAACGCCAAGGACTGGGCCATCGACGCCAATGTCTACCGGGAGCGCGACACTAACCGCGGAGCCTCTGGAGCGAGGACCCTGGGTGTGGCCTGAGACCGTGGAAAACGGCCGTCCTCCGCTCAAGCGGCAGCACTCGGCGCCCGAAGTATCCGAGGTGGTGGCACGGTCGAAATTGTCGCGGACGGTGTCGGCGCCGGAGGGCCAGCGATGCCGAGAGATCACGGAGCATGAGTGGCCCGAAGGGATCGCGGAGGCACCGGTGGTAGAGGAGGCTCGCATCCTGGGCGGCAGGCGCAGCGTACGCGTATGGCGAGAGAGGCGCGCGTTCCGCGTCCGGTTGGGGCTGGCGGGCACGAGAGTGTTCGAGGAGCGGCAATAAAATTTGAATAAAACGAAAAACAGAGTTTGAAAAACCGGCATAGAACGGGAAACGCGGCTGAAACAGGGGCCAGAAGTAAGGGGCATACATGGCAGCTTCAGCATCCTGAAATCAATATTGGGTTAATACAGGAAGCAGCCAAGCGACACCAAAATAATTACCTGCAGCGAAGCAAATGCGAAGTCCTCCCCGCACCAGCTTTCGAGTGTTGCCAGCGTAAAGCCAGGCTCAGCCGGTTGAGGACGATTGAAGGGCGAGAGAGAGAGACGAGAGAGGTCGTGTGGAGAGAGAAAGGATGAAATAGAAAGGAGTGAGGAAATGCGAAAACTTACCTAGAAAGTTGCAAAATCACCATGAGCCAGGGAAGGGGGCGCCTCGATAGGCGATCGATTGGCACTAGAGGAAAGTGCAATGGTAATATCGGCCAAAGGTGGAAATATCGCAACGAGCAGGTGGCAACGCCGCACCGTCGATATCGATATCGCACATCGATCACACACGAATGGTGTGACCAGGCGGAGAAGGCAAATAAAAGGAGTAGATCGCAGCGATGAGCAGCGAGCTGGGGATCGATAGCACACGAGTATCGATGTCCCAGTGGAGTCAGGAAAGATATCGGCGCGGGAGATTCAAGTTGCTACGAGGAGGATGACCAGCGCTGTAGAAACTCAACGGAGTTAAGAGCGTCGTGGGAGCATCGAGGGAACAACGAGGGAGCGCCGCGGGAATCACAAGGACTCGAAGGCTAGGATAAACAAGAAAACGCCGGAGAGTAGGAACGAGTTTAAAATGTTTCCCGAAGTAAGGGGGGAATGTGAGGAGTTGAATAACTCCCCACAAATAGAAACAGCAGCAGATGGGGTGCCGCTTGCCGGATACGCGGCGAATTCGCGTAGTAACGGCGCGGCGAGGAGAGCGAGAGAGTTTGGAGACCGACGAAGGAGAGCGAGAGAGCTTGGAGACCAATGAAGGAGAGCGAGAGAGTTTGGAGACCAATGAAGGAGAGCGAGAGAGTTTGGAGACCATGGATGGAGATCGAGAGAGAGTGGAGACTTCGCGGGCAAGGCAAGAGTGCCGTGTGCAAAAGCGGGTAACGGGACTCCACCGGACTTTGGACTCTCCCGTGAACTTTGGACCGGGAGAGGAAGTGCCACATCTCGGCGGTGGAGCGGCACACAGCGTGCCACAAGCATCACGGGAATCAGCGGGATGGCAGCAGTGGGCGGAGCATCGATTGGAAGCGGGACGGGAACGACAAGTGGGTCATCCAGGAGGCACGGACTTTGGACCCAGACTGGAGAGATCCAGCGGGCCGTGCGCAAAAGGGAAATAACGGTTCCCGGAGGCCCTATATAAGGCCACAGAGCGCTGGCAGCTGGATCAGTCGATCACAAGGAGTCAAACCGCCAAGATCACTTAGAAACCAAAGTGAACAATCAAACAACCAGATAATCTACAAGGGAGCAGCAGCAAGTCGAGTCGGCAGAGAAGCAGCGCCGCGAAAGCCTACAAGGAGCGAGATTGCTACGTCGAGACGTTCGGGATTGGGATACCAGGAATCTCCGAATTGAGACGCAGGTAGCTGAGATCCAGAGGGCATCACACGGCTAGGTCAAGGCGGTCGATTAACCCTGTCCACAAAGTCCTGGCGTTACGCCTGGAAAGAGTATAACAAGCCAGAAGGGAGAGCGGTCGATCGGTAAGGTCTCGAGTGGAATTCTCCAGGAGAGCCCTACGGATTCGACTTGCGAGGTCCCGGAGCGGCGTGCCCGAACCACGAGTATAACAAGCCAGAAGGGAGAGCGGTCGATCGGTACGGTCTCGAGTGGAATTATCCAGGAGAGCCCTACGGATTCGACTTGCGAGGTCCCGGAGCGGCGTGCCCGAACCCCGAGTACCAAAAGCCACACGGAAACGTCCCAGACAAAAAGCAAAAGGGTGAGGCTAGGGTGGAACGTTCGTTTACACTAGGCGTGGAAGCGAAGTAAGACGCGAGGCAGCTTCCTGGCGTTCCGCCTTGACTGTCCGCGCGGGCTGAGCAGAAACCCCAGTGGGACCATCCGGGACAGAGCAAGGGACAGGTGGCGGTGTGTCGAAAGGAGCGATCCTGGAGAGCGCAGCTTCTGTTCCCCCTAGTCTGAGAACGGTGACGCTTCCCTAAGCCCGTACGGCCGATACCCCTCGCGATTCCGAGTCGTTACCAGCAGTCACCAAGTCACGCGTAAGAAGTGAACAGCGAGCGAGCGTCTTCAGGGAGCTGCGAGGGTCTTCAGGGAGCACCGAAGGTCACAAGCAACGAGTCAAGGCCAACCAAGCGACTAAGACACTTGTAATAATATACCCGCAATAAAACCCAATACGAACCCATGAATTCTGTGCATTCTCACTGAGCTACTGGGCGGTCACGTTAATATAAATTTGGTGGGACGAACACACAATATACTGAGCTAGCCGCACGAATCTCGTAGCGAGCAGACCATAAAAATCAGTTCGTTACATTATAAAAAACATTGAACAAACGGCATTTCAAGTGTACAATTAAAAGTATTCACAAATTTTTATATAAACAAGAAACTGCACAGTGTACTACACCTGACTTCCCGGGACTTCCCCAGATATCAGATCGTTCTACCAATTAGTTTAACAACTAGGTGAGCTGAGTTACGTGTTGGATTTATAAAATGAAGTTCTTAAAAGCTTTCCGTTAAAATGTTGTTTCGGTACTTTAGGGCCTGGTTGATGTAGCTGTAAAGAGTTGACCAACATTGCCCATCCAGCGAATTGAATACATCCCGCTAGAATTCGTGGCAGCCTATGTTCGGGCCTGGTTGCCACTTTCTGGATATACCTGAAATGCATTTCAGCTGTATGCAGCGGCGACAGTCCTGTTTCAAGATATAGCATCCTGTTCGGAGTAAATCTAAGTAGACGAAATATTTTCTTTAAGAACAATCTTAGAAGGCTTTCAACTTCTTCATAAGGTGACATGCCCCAAACCTGCACGCCGTAACAAAGGATTGACCGCATTGCTGCACTAAACAGCTTGTACTTGCTACTCATTGGAACGTCCTTTTTTCCTAGCAGCAATTTCCATGTGCAGTTTATTGCTAGTTTGGCTTCTCGAAGTTTCTCCTGTAAATGGTTGTTGAAACGACCGTTGTGGTAAATCAAGACCTTTAGATACTTATACGACTTGACAATTTCTAGCTGAATAGACCCTAAGTTCCACTTTTCCTTTTGTGCTAACCTTCTCCAATGCTTCTTGAAAATCAGATCTTTCGACTTCTCGGTGTTTACCAACAATCCCCATAACAAACAGTATTTGTGCAGAGCATTAATCATAGTTTGCAGTTCAACGGGGGATTCGGCGAGGATCACAATGTCATCTGCTTACAGCAGAGCCTTGATCGCGCATCCGCATATTTGAATACCGCAAGGCAGGCTATCCGTTATGTCGTTTAAAAAAAGGGAAAACAGGAGGGGGCTGAGTAGACATCCTTGTTTTACTCCAGCTTCCGTGGTAAACCACTCGGATAGTTGTTCTCCATCCCATACTGCCGCCAGGTTATCCGTGTAAAAGCTTTGTAGGACGTTTAAAAATGTCGTTGATATGCCGATATTGCTGAGCTTGTAGATTAGGGTTCTTCTGTCTATAGAGTCAAAGGCAGCTCTGAAATCTACAAAGAACGCGTATAACTTTTTCCCGCCGTCGATATATGACCTTCCTATACTTGTAAGACTGAAAATGTTGTCTACTGTCGAATATCCTTTTCTAAAACCGGCTTGGAATTCAGTAAGAATATTGTAGTTTTTACCCAGTTTTTTAGCCGCTGAGTAGCAACGCAGAGAAGACTTTAGCTAACGCATTTTGAAAAGAGATTCCTCTGTAATTAGATGTCACTTTCAGGTCGCCTTTCTTAAAGATGGGCAAAAATTATAGCTTTTTGAAAGCTCCTTAGGACTGTTTCCGATCCCAAGAACTTGTTGAAAGCAGTGACAAGGCTGGCCTTAAACTGAGGAGTAGCGTACTTTATGACTTCCGATGGTATCCTGTCAGGCTCGGGTGCTTTTCTTTCTTTTAACATTGAAAGTACATTTTCCACTTCTACTACTGTCACACATCCATCTAAAGAATGATTCTTTACCCACGGCATTGCAAAGTGCAGCGATAGCGTCCAGTCTGGAGGCGCTAGAAGATCACGGAAATGTTTTCCTAGAACATCTGCACTACCTTCCGTTGATTTTACAAATGAGTTTCCATAGAGTTTCCTAATAGTACTCCAATATGCCCTGCTATCTGTTAAGGAATCCAATGATCTCGCTAGGTTAATGTAAAATTGCGTCCGCGCGTTTTGACAAGTTAACTTGTATGCGGCGTTTGCTTCATTATACATTACCACTGCTCTTGCTGTGTTTGTTGATTTGGCCTGCCTTAGCAAGTCGAAAGAAAGTATTCGAGCTGCCTCATACTGCTCCGTGTTCCACTCTTGCTTAAAGTCTCTGGGCTTTCTTCGTCCTCGATTGTTAACGGCTTTGGTAATGCACTCTGTAAGAAATCCTTCAATTTCGTCGGGGGTTATTATATCTGCCACAAAATTTGTTGCCAGGTTTCGGACCAACTTTGTCCTACAGTTTTCACTGTCTCGATTTCGCCAAATCAAACTTGGTAGAAGTCCAAGCGGCGCTGTGCTTGCGTCCGATTTTGTGGAGAGGATGACTGTAACTTTCAACGGGAGATGGTCAGAGAATATTTGACTGTTCACTTGAAAGTCCTTGATAGTTTCTATCCATGTACCGCGTGCCATACATAGGTCGATGGTGGACCGAGCTTCACCTCTCATAGAAAAGTAATCGCCCAAAGGATCGCTTGCCGACCTTTCACTGACCACCGTGAGGCCAAACATATCGACCAAGTCCATTAGGTGCCGGCCATTGGCGTCTGTTACTTTGTCTTTGGCATTACGGGCTTCATTGAGGGAGCTTGCGACAAACTGGTAATCGAATCCATGAAGTTGAGCTTCACCCAGCCTTGCGTTACAATCTCCTATGATCAGTGCACTTTCATTTAGTCGAGCATGGCTTAAAACCTCATATAACTTCCCAGAATCTCTTTCCCAATGATTGCAGTTAATATACACTGGCAGCAGGTGCAGGTTTTCATTTTCTACAGTCCTCAGTTGGATAATACTGGTCTCATCTACATTTATGAATTTGATTATATTCTGGTCGTGAAGTTCTTTTTTTATTCCAAATAACATTCCTCGTCCTCGTCCTCTTGCGCTAGTTCGGATGGCGGGCACCCATCTAAGCACAAAATCTTTAAACTTGACTTCGACAGCATCCAATTTGGCTTCAAGGAATGTTTCAGATAGAATGAAAATTTAAAACGACGCAATGTACTGAAAGAAATCATTATATATAAGCTCATTTTTTATTCCTGCCACGTTATAGGACAATATTCTGATCTCCAGTCTCTTTATGGTATCGGCCTCTTCATTCGCATTTGCAGCTGCAACATTACTACATTCTAACAAAGGACTACATCTACTACATTTATTCTTGTTTCTTTTGACTTAGACTTTTGGCTTAGGGACGCATAATTAATCTGAGATATTTCCAAACTGTTTCCGTATATTTCCTTTAATTTTTTTTCAGCTGGTTTTCATTGCCACATAAGCACCTTATTATTATTAAAGGACATCCAATTTCCGTCTATGTTAATACTGTCGTTTTGGACTTTTACTTTTGTTTCCCTGAGAATGGCCAGAAGAAACTTTTTCAGCTCTAGAAAAGCCATTTTATTCGCCTGTTTTTCCACTGTCAAATCCTTGTCAAGGAACACCTGACTTCCAAGCAATTTATGGCCATTCTTCAAAAAATTCTCCGCTTCTCCTTGGGATTCACATTCCACTAGAACCATCATTTTGCCATCCCGCTCATTAAGCTTTCGCACATCAGAAACCCTTGTTCCTCTTAATTGTAGTTTCTCTTCAATCAGAGTTTTGACAGCCAATTTGCAGTTTTTATCCACCTTCAGACCTTTTACAACTACATTTTTTTTCTTTTGTTGTTCTAGCCACATATTTATGGTTCCCTTATCAGCTTCTCTATCTCAGCGAAGGCTTATAACCTCTTCTTTGAGCCGCGCATTGTCGTCGCTAAGCTGTTTGACCTGCAGAGAAATAGCCCCAATATCGCTTTTCAGCTCTTGTTTAAGCCCTTCGACGTCCGATTTAGTTGGCAGATTTTTTAACTTTGTGTCGAGCAGATTCGACATAGCTGATATCAGATCCTTCAAGGATGTTCCACCTGCAATGTTTTGGGACATATTCTCCAGCTTCCTCTTTTGTGATGCCTGCACCGGTGATAAGTAGTTATCTTTTTCATCCGAACTCGACATGACTAATATCACCTTTTATTTACCCGCCTAGCAGTATGCTCTATTTTAATAAAAAGGTACCTAGCGCCCTTCAGTGGTGGCCGCTACCCGATAGGTTCAACGTTCTCGTTGAGTGTTAGGCAACTCACTGCGGCTGCGACCAGCTGATGGTTACCACCTCTAGTCTTGTTTACTTCTTCCCACGCCGGTTCAACTCATCCGCGCTTTCCTGCCTTTTCCCGGTTTTTCACAACTTTTGCCGAAAAAATGAGTGAAAACCGAGTTCAGCTTTCTGCAAAACTAAATGCTGGTTCTCGTGAGGTACGCTGGTCCACTGCGGATCCTCCGTGTTTTCTGCGGTCAGTGAGCACAGCGTTTTTATGGTGCGGGTGTCTTAAAAAACGAAACTTTTCTCGGAGCCTGATAAAAAACTCGATTACACACTTCACTTTCTTTTTCTTGTATGTATGTATATGTTTTTACATCTGACGGAGGAAATGAGATTCGTTTAAATATAAATTCTTTATAATACTCACTAATATCCTTTTGTAATAATGTATATAATTTGTAAGTCTAAAACACATTTCCTTTAAAGGGCAAACCTAATTTTAAAATACAAATTAATTATGTTGTTCTCAAATTGAAATTGCATTCCTATATTTATGCAAATACATATAAATGTTTAAGCAAATAGATTTATGGCTTTCCCTCACACTTTTCCGCTGCATTGTTGTTGTTGTTTGTTGTTTTTCTGGAAGGCACGCGCCTTTTTTCGTCTTTTTCGCTTGCGTTTACCCTCATTTAACGTTGTTAAATAAAACAAGGAAGAACGATATAATCAAGTTCCTCGACTATCAGATACTCGTTACTAAGCTAAAGGGACCAAAGGGAGATGGAGATACACAATCAGCAAAGCGAGTTTATAATGCGCCACCAATATCAATATATGGTTATGTAGAAGGCATACAGATTTAAGCCCTATTAGCGTTTATGGGCATTATTAGTGGGATTGGAAAACTTTTTTTAAGCTATTGACGTGACTAATACATTTCAGTTAAGATTTGTATTCTAGCGTGAAAGTTGTGAACGTTAGAATGGGCGTGCCATCTCTAGTTATAATTATATGACGATCTATTTACGAAATTTCCGCAGGCGAAGCTGCTGGCGACTTTGCGTGTAATTATTAAAATATAAACAGGAGAATTTAAATTACAACCACCAACTTTAAAATATGAAGGGCGTTGGCACTACTAGTATGTTGACCGCAGCTGTATGTCTGTGACTATTACTATGTTTATGCTAAGGGCTTCATGATTTATTAAAAGCGTGAAAAAGAATTAGCCCCTGCTTATGTTACTATTAACGCTTTGAGGTTGAATCGTGTGTTGTCGATTGCAGGAAACCGCGTTTATGCACACACGAATCAGCCCATTTCATGAAATGAATGCGATGAATACCCATCGCATAAACACAGTATAAGTCTTCTTTCCTTTATAACTCCCTTAAAAAAATTTTGAGTATGGGGTTCGAATGATAACGATTGGAACTTTTCAAATTTTTGACGAGCTTAAAAACGAAGAATCTGTTCGTCTGTTCGAAACTTAACCTTCTTTTCCTAACAATCCTTGTGTAGGGGAACTTTTTCGTGAACACCGTTTTTTTTTTGCAGCCATCGAGGTAAATTTTTGGTGTTACATAGTGAAATAAATAACTAGAAAATTCAATAGAGTGCGAGGGGGACGAAGAAATATTCATGGAACAAATTGGCTGTTTTCGAGATTTAACTAACACGTTAACTAGCTTTCATTCCTATAGACGCTAGGTGGTGTAGTTAATAGTTAAATCTCGTGAACAGCTCATAGGAATTAACGCTAGTTAGCGCTTTTATGTGGTGTGCAATCAGCTAAGTAACGGGTATCTCCTACTTTAGGGTGTCGACAATATCGATTTCTCTTGTAACATTTACATTTCAGATAAACCGTTTTCCGGAATCGTGTCCACCACAACGCTCTTAAAAATGATAGGCACTTAACAAGTGTACAAATGTATAGAAC
This sequence comes from Drosophila subpulchrella, assembly GCF_014743375.2. Lineage (NCBI taxonomy): Eukaryota > Metazoa > Arthropoda > Insecta > Diptera > Drosophilidae > Drosophila > Drosophila subpulchrella. The sequence goes on along the minus strand of NW_023665695.1, from coordinate 454,486 downwards.
CTCTTTATCCTTACTGCGTAGTTTCCGAGATCTCTGCGTTCATGCGGATGTCTTTGGGCAGTTTGTGGGCGCTATATCGGGAGTTTGAGTGGGTTTAGCACAACTCATAGAATCGCATTAATAAGGCATAAAAAACTTGAATAAAAGCTTTTTCTACATCAACCTTAAAGTGCCTGTCGCTAAAATATTTCTTGTAGCCAACAATACTTTTGGCATATTCAACACTCTCTTTCACTTTTTAAACTTATTGCGAAGTAATCACTAGCCAGTGGAGCTCTCATTTTACCGCAACGCCAAAGAACTCGAATAAGACGCATGCGTTGCTGGTCCACTATAAACTTATATCAAAAACTCTTGTAACTAACTTTTTTTCTCTGTTTGCTCGCTACAAAACTCGTGCGGCTAGCTCAGTAGATTTGTGCGTTCGTCCCACCAAATTTATAGTAAACGTGACCGCCCGGTTACCAGTAACAACAATTCAGAATTCGGGTTATGAGGCGTTTGTTCTCGGCTCTGGGTTACAAAGTTTAGCTGCCTTGTGATGGTGATTCCGCGCGGATCCTTCTTGCCGTCTTCCGCTCTCGGTGGCCTCCGCTGCTCCAGGTGCTCCTGGCTTCACTTGTGAGAGATGGCGAAGGGTTGGGCTGTTGGGCTTAGGAAAGCGTCGCCGTTCCCAGACTAGGGTGAACAGGCGCTGAGCTCTCAAGACAACCGCCCGGCCAGCCAAAGCCTCCTGTCCCTTGCTCTGTCCCTGCTGGTCCCGCTGGACGCTCACTCAATTCCTTTTGACGCTCCTGGCAACCGTCCGGCTTACGCTACCAGTCTCTGAAGCAAACGCCCTGTGAAAGACGGACATTCCACCCTAGCCTTCCCTCAGGGAGGTTGCAGTCGTATCTGAAGCTTGCGTTGATCCTGGGTGTCCTCCTCGCCAATCTTGCGAGCGGCGGTACTGTTGACGATGTCCTGCGCTGTTCTTGCTTGGTTGTGTCTCTGGTTCTCAGGCTTCCGGCGGTACGCCGGGTCTCGATTTCGGGCTCAAGGTAGGCAGACAACTGTCGGGCGCTTCAACCAATCGGATCCACGTCTGGACCGGTGGAATACGCCTCCGATACCGTACTCAAAGTATCCAATGGCTGGGCTTTCCAGACAACCATCGTCCAGCTTCCTGCGCTAGGCCCGCTTATATAGGGCTCCTTGTACCGTTAATCCTCGGCTTCTCCTTTTCGCCTTCTTCGCACGGCACAACACCAGGGTCCAAGGTCCACGATTTTACCAATCGACCTTTCGCCCTCTACGCACGACACCGCACTAAGATGCATATAGCAGCAATCCTTCGCTCACGTCTCTCTCCCCTCCTTCTTTGCAAACTCTCCTGCGCCGTACTCTCCAAAATCTCTTTCCTCGTACTCTCCAAACTCTCTCCAACTGTATTCTCCAACCTCTCTTTTCCCGCAGTGCCGTTACTACGCGCATTCACTGCGTATTCAGCAACTGGCAGGCCTCCGTACAGTTAATCTTCGCTTATATTTGTGTGGAGTTATTTAAGTCCTCACATTCCCCCCTTTCTTCGGGTGACAAAAAGAAGCTCGTTTCTTCTCTCCGGCTGTTATCCCGTGAATCCTTGCAGCCTTTGAGTTCTCTCGCTCATTTTTCGTATGGCCTGCCACGTGCCGGTGACACGTCCCAAGTGCAATCACTTGTGTAAATCAGAACATTTCCAGTGAGTTTTCACTTATGAAATCACTTGCAAGTGACACGTCCCAAGTAAAATCACTTGTGAAATTCAGATTTTTTCCCATGAGTTTTCACTTATGAAAATATAGAATTTTTAATACATACAATACAATCTATTTAACGAAATTAACGCTTGGAGTCAAAAATCATAAGCAATGCTCTCTGTTCAAAAATGCAAGCACATCCATATATGCAGAAAGAGAGCCTGCTCATGCCAGGTATCAACACAAGATACGACCATCAAAACCGTTACGGAACTGTCGTTATTAGGACAACATTTTGATCATGGATATAAATTTAAGCCCCACGTCAAGAAGCTACAAAAATCAATAGACAAATCCCTAAACATAATCAAATGCTTATCCAGCGGAAAATACAATACCCACCCACATACCCTAATCGAAATCGTAAAAATCCTATGCATCTCCAAGATAGATCACGCTCTTCCTATATACGGCACGTCAAAGAATTCTATTCTAAAACCAATCAAACCCCTACTAAATTCCGCACTACAAACATCATTAGGAGCATTTTGTTCTACGCCAACAAATAACCTCTACCTTGAAGCAAACATCCAACCAATAGAAAATAGAACCGAATACCTAAAAACAAAATCAATCCACATTATTCTTCAGGCCAAAGACACTCCGCCCAACCAAATCATACAACGGATCTCCAAAAACAAAAATAAACAAGGTTGAACGCTATAGTCGAGTACCTCGACTATCAGATACCCGTTACTCAGCTAAAGGGACCAAAGGGAAATGGAGATATGCACGCAGCAAAGCGAGATTGAAATGCGCCACCTACCGGCGGTAGACAGATTTAAGCGTTATGGGCGTTAGAGTGGGCGTGGCAAATTCTTGCTTGGATCAATCTATAGGTATTGACGAGACCAATACATTTCAGTGAAAAATTTTCATCTAGCATGAAAATTGTGGGCGCCACAGGCTTGGGCGGTTTGTGGGCGTTAGAGTGGGCGTGGCATATTCGTGTAACAAACTTTGCGCTGCGTACAAGGCTACGGAATCTAAATCTGAGATACCAATTCTCTATCTTTGATAGTTTCCCACGTTCATACCTACGATTTTTTGAAGTTTGTGGGCGGTTGGTGGGCTTCAAAGTGGGTGTGGAAAATTTTTTTTGGGTCAATCAATAGGTATTGATGAGAACAATACATTTCAGTTAAAATTTTTATTCTAGCATCAAAACTGTAGGAGCCACAGTTTTGGGAGGTTTGTGGGCGTTAGAGTGGGCGTGGCAATCTTACGCTGCGTAAGAAGCTCAGGAATCTGCACGCCAAATCCCAATAGCCTAGCTCTTATAGTTTCCGAGATCTCAGCATTCATCCGGACGGACAGACAGACGGACAGACGGGCAGACAGACATGGTTAGATCGACTAGGCTAGTGATCCTGAGCAAGAATATTATACTTTATGGGGTCGGAAACGCTTCCTTCTGCCTGTTACATACTTTCCGACGAATCTAGTATACCCCTTTACTCTACGAGTAACGGGTATACAAATACAGAAATTCTACCATCAACCAATGCATCAATAGCTGCCAACACCTCGATATCCCTACCCAAGCTCTTCACAAACCCAAATCAACAAAACCAACTTGGCTTATGGACTCAAGCTTAATAGACATCCAATTAAGCAGTGCCAAAATATCGACTACCAACACAGATATTAACCTGAAAAAGTTCCTGGACATTAAACACATTCTTATAAAGAAGAAATTTTCCTTCTTATATACCGATGGGTCCAAAAACAATGAAATAATAGGTCTAGCAGTTACCACAGAAGAGGAAATTATCAAGCAAGCTGTCCTACCATCTTACTCCTCAGTATACACAAAAGAGGCAATTGCGATTCTGGAAACTGTAAGAATAGCCGAGAAGAAAAGAGGTCAAATCTGCATTTGTTCCGATTCACTGTCAACCTTGGAAGCTTTCCTTAATTGTAACAACGTGTTATTTTACACTACATCGATCCGGAACTCATCATAAAACACGCCCCAAAAATAATGTTGCTAAGGGTCCCTAGTCACTTTGGGATCAAAGGAAACGAATGCGCCGACACAGCAGCGAAAGAAGCAACGATATCACTCCTAATTTACAGTCCAAATTTAAACAACAAACTCTTAAAAACAAATATACCTCAAAAAATACAAACCTACAACAAAAATACACCGAAAACGCACAACTTTGCAGCTTGCCAAGAAAAGCATTAACGAAGATCATCAGGATTCGCCCAGGACACACAAAACTGACACACGAGTACCGATTCTCCCAGCCAATGCCGATTCTGCACCACAGACGCCATATCAATCCCTCATATCCTTAACGAATGCACCGCACTTCAAACACATATACTAAGCAACTCAAATATTAAACTATCTCATCTTTTAATTAACCCTTCATTTGAAAATCTTCAGCAAATCCTTAAATTTCTCAAATCAGCCAACCAGCCTCAACTCATTTAAATTGTTAATCTCTTTCTCTTCCCATTCTTATGTAAAATTCTAGTTATTAAGTAAACCTGTAATAATAATTTAGTCCGGCCGAAAGTCATAGCAACTATGGCCGATTCCTCCCTGTGCCTTAAGTCTTAAACTTTTGGCAACAGTGTACAATAAATAAATAAATAAATAACTAGAAAATTCAATAGAGTGAGAGGGGGAAGAAGATATATTCATGCAACAAATCGGCTGCTTACGAGATTTAACTAACACGTTAACTAGCTTTTATTCCTATAGACGCTAGGTGGCGTGATAGTAAAATCTCGTGAACAGCTCATAGGAATTAACGTGGAATCGTGTCCACCACAAGGCTCTTAAATATTATAGGCACTTAACAAGTGTACAAATGTATATAACCTCTTTATCCTAACTGCGTAGTTTCCGAGATCTCAGCGTTCATTCGGACGTCTTTGTGCAGTTTGTGTGCGCTATATAAATAACCAACATTTTATACGCAATTACATGAACCAAATCGAACACAATAAATTCTTTTGCATTTCCAAGCACAGAAACCACAGTAGTAGAAGATATTTTTAAAAAAGAAACAACTTATATTTTTACATATAGGAATTATTGGAATTTGTTAAATTTAAATTAGCCACGAATGGCAACGACCTCATTTGTATTATTAGCCTCCCAACCATTAAAACGGATAATAGTAGAACTTTAAAAATTAAAGCAATAAAAAAGCCCAAGTAATCAATGATATAAAATACGAAAACTTGTTAGAATGTAAGAGACAATTATTTGCAATTAAAAATCCTTGTGAGTCCCATAATGATAAGACAATTTGTAATTCAGAAAATCGGTTAGATTTAAGCAATGATACTTGCGTAAACGCTCTCTTGAACCTTCGAGAACCAGAATGTAAGATGATCAACAATCAACACATACCGGATTTCGAGGAAATACTGCCAGGCACCAAACTGCCTAGCAACTTCAATGGGCCAGTCTCGCTAGACGAAAAACTTTTACAACTGCAAGGTTCCGTCATAATACAATACCGTAATTCAACCGTAACTATTGGCGAAACTTCTTACAAGTCAAGGGTAATCAACATGGTCGAACCAGAACCTCCTTTATTCCAACTTATGGGATAAAAGACGAAGCTAGAGGAAGTTCTATCACTACAAATGGTCAAGGAACTCAACATCAGCAACACAAACGTGCTGGAAAAACTAAGAAGCAAAACAACTATAGAATCTTCAGTTAGTTATGGATCTGCCATCATCCTACTTCTACTAATAATAGGATCGATCACGAAACTCCTACGAAGACAGAAGTCAACGGAAAGTACATCGGCTTCCATTCCAGAAACGCAAGAAAAGCCTCCACATTTCAGACCTATACTCTACTACGTTGTGACCGAGGACAGTCGCGTTTAAGAAGGGAAGAGTTAACACCCAAAATGATATAAAGACCCAGACATAAGAAGAAGTAAACATTGATTGCACAACCAATGCCCCCAATAAAGTTCACACGAACTAAGCCACGTGCGCTGAGCTTGCACCTTTTGATTAGCGATCGTGGGAATGCAGAATAGCCGAAATTGACTGAAGTAGAAGTAGGCATTAATTGCACAATCAATGCCCCCAATAAAGTTCACACGAGCTAAGCCACGCGCGCTGAGCTTGCACCTTTTAATTAGCGATCGTGGGAGTGCAGAAAAGCCAATTTCCAGAGTTGACCGAACCCAGCCAAGTGCATACAACAATAACAATAACTTAAATGCATTGGCCAATGACAACTAAATTTGGCAACAGCGACAGCGATGAAGAGCAGCAGCCAATGACAATAAAGAACGCTCCTTTTACTGAATTCTAGTGCTTTTCAACACTGGGTAAACGATATTCTATGTCTTTATTTTCGCTTATGTGAATGCACTACATCTCAAAATAGAGAGAGGAGTAATGCAAAGAGTATATTGGAGAGATAGAGGGGTTGATGACCTGCCGCCACAATAATAATAAAGTCAAAACATAAACATAAATGTGGTTTCTATTTTGAATGCGCGTGCAATCCATCACCACCCACGCAACCCTATGTACACGATAACAATCGACCGCCACCCACGAAATCATGAGTACACGATAACAATCGATCGCAATCCTGAGTACTCTTTAAGTGATGGGACAATCCCATAACCTGAGCTGGTCACACCAACCACTAACTAGAGCCTATATAAACAGAGCCACGGCTCCAGTCCGGTCACTTATGCTCCGGCGTTTGATCGAGCAACATCTAAGGATAAGTGTTCTGATTTCAGTTCTTGGTGGCGGACTTGGATCCGACTTACGACCTAGGGAGGATCACCGACGCCCGGTTTGTTTAGTACTAACCAGCCTTGTCCCGGTGACGATATCTCAGAACGGTGTGATTTGTTAGTCATCCCAGCTCAGTGAGTCATAGAGTAGGACGTTCACGAACGACCAGTCAGAACGCGACGAAGCAGCTCTCGGCCCTCCCGTAGCGCAGATATTCGAAGCATCTCTCGGTCCTCCTGTAGGGCCGATATTTGAAGAATCTCTAGGCCCTCCCGTAGTGTCTATCATCAAAGCATCTCTCGGCCCTTCCGTAGCTCCGATCATCAAAGCATCTCCCGGCCCTCCCGTAGTGCCGATCATCGAAGAACACATGTACATATATACATACATTTGTTTGTATGTATATAGTAGTAGTAGTAGTAGTAGTAGTATTCTTTATTTATAAAAAACATTGAACAAACGGCATTTCAAGTGTACAATTAAAAGTATTCACAAATTTTTATATAAACAAGAAACTGCACAGTGTACTACACCTGACTTCCCGGGACTTCCCCAGATATCAGATCGTTCTACCAATCAGTTTAACAACTCGGTGAGCTGAGTTACGTGTTGGATTTATAAAATGAAGTTCTTAAAAGCTTTCCGTTAAAATGTTGTTTCGGTACTTTAGGGCCTGGTTGATGTAGCTGTAGAGAGTTGACCAACATTGCCCATCCAGCGAATTGAATACATCCCGCGGTTTCAGCTGTGCCATACCAAAATGCAGCAGGCGGATCTCCCGTAGAATGGGGCAGCGTCCTATAAAGTGCACGACGTTTTCCTGCTCCCTCATATTGCAGATCGGGCACACAGTGTCGCTGGCTGTCACGTTTGGGATATAGCTTAGTGGGAGGATTTCTCCCCTGGCCATGAAAATGGTACGGATCTTCTCAACGGTGAAAGCGTCAGTAAAATAGTTATTAAGTCCCAGATCACAATAATGGGACCTATGAGTCATCCGAGTTGTGCTTCTCCTTGATTCCGTTTTGAACTGAGTCCTATAGGTTTCGTCTATATGTACTAAAATACTTTTCGCCCATTGCGACCATTGTGAAGGATCGCCTAACTGTAGCCTTTCTCCGTAGGTCTCGGCAAGCGTCTCCCATTCTATGACCCATTGCTTACGCTCCTACACCAAAAAGTTCGCTAGAATTCGTGGCAGCCTATGTTCGGGCCTGGTTGCCACTTTCTGGATATACCTGAAATGCATTTCAGCTGTATGCAGCGGCGACAGTCCTGTTTCAAGATATAGCATCCTGTTCGGAGTAAATCTAAGTAGACGAAATATTTTCTTTAAGAACAATCTTAGAAGGCTTTCAACTTCTTCATAAGGTGACATGCCCCAAACCTGCACGCCGTAACAAAGGATTGACCGCATTGCTGCACTAAACAGCTTGTACTTGCTACTCATTGGAACGTCCTTTTTTCCTAGCAGCAATTTCCATGTGCAGTTTATTGCTAGTTTGGCTTCTCGAAGTTTCTCCTGTAAATGGTTGTTGAAACGACCGTTGTGGTAAATCAAGACTTTTAGATACTTATACGACTTGACAATTTCTAGCTGAACAGACACTAAGTTCCACTTTTCGTTTTGTGCTAACCTTCTCCAATGCCTCTTGAAAATCAGATCTTTCGACTTCTCGGTGTTTACCAACAATCCCCATTACAAACAGTATTTATGCAGAGCATTAAGCATTGTTTGCAGTTCAACGGGGGATTCGGCGAGAATCACAATGTCATCTGCTTACAGCAGAGCCTTGATCGCGCATCCGCATATTTGAATACCGCAAGGCAGGCTATCCGTTATGTCGTTTAAAAAAAGGGAAAACAGGAGGGGGCTGAGTAGACATCCTTGTTTTACTCCAGCTTCCGTGGTAAACCACTCGGATAGTTGTTCTCCATCCCATACTGCCGCCAAGTTATCCGTGTAAAAGCTTTGTAGGACGTTCAAAAATGTCGTTGATATGCCGATATTGCTGAGCTTGTAGGTTAGGGTTCTTCTGTCTATAGAGGCAAAGGCAGCTCTGAAATCTACAAAGAACGCGTATAACTTTTTCCCGCCGTCGATATATGACCTTCCTATACTTGTAAGACTGAAAATGTTGTCTACTGTCGAATATCCTTTTCTAAAACCGGCTTGGAATTCAGTAAGAATATTGTAGTTTTTACCCAGTTTTTTAGCCGCTGAGTAGCAACGCAGAGAAGACTTTAGCTAAAGCATTTTGAAAAGAGATTCCTCTGTAATTAGATGTCACTTTCAGGTCGCCTTTCTTAAAGATGGGCAAAAATTATAGCTTTTTGAAAGCTCTTTGGGACTGTTTCCGATCCCAAGAACTTGTTGAAAGCAGTGACAAGGCTGGCCTTAAACTGAGGAGTAGCGTACTTTATGACTTCCGATGGTATCCTGTCAGGCTCGGGTGCTTTTCTTTCTTTTAACATTGAAAGTACATTTTCCACTTCTAGTACTGTCACACATCCATCTAAAGAATGATTCTTTACCCACGGCATTGCAAAGTGCAGCGATAGCGTCCAGTCTGGAGGCGCTAGAAGATCACGGAAATGTTTTTCTAGAACATCTGCACTACCTTCCGTTGATTTTACAAATGAGTTTCCATTGAGATTCCTAATAGTACTCCAATATGCCCTGCTATCTGTTAAGGAATCCAATGATCTCGCTAGGTTAATGTAAAATTGCGTCCGCGCGTTTTGACAAGTTAACTTGTATGCGGCGTTTGCTTCATTATACATTACCACTGCTCTTGCTGCGTTTGTTGATTTGGCCTGCCTTAGCAAGTGCTCCGTGTACCACTCTTGCTTAAAGTCTCTGGGCTTTCTTCGTCCTCGATTGTTAACGGCTTTGGTAATGCACTCTGTAAGAAATCCTTCAATTTCGTCGGGGGTTATTATATCTGCCACAAAATTTGTTGCCAGGTTTCGGACCAACTTTGTCCTATAGTTTTCACTCTCTCGATTTCGCCAAATCAAACTTGGTAGAAGTCCAAGCAGCGCTGTGCTTGCGTCCGATTTTGTGGAGAGGATGACTGTAACTTCCAACGGGAGATGGTCAGAGAATATTTGACTGCTCACTTGGAAGTCCTTGATAGTTTCTATCCATGTACCGCGTGCCATACCTAGGTCGATGGTGGACCGAGCTTCACCTCTCATAAAGTGCAATCGCCCAAAGGATCGCTTGCCGACCTTTCACTGACCACCGTGAGGCCAAACAGATCGACCAAGTCCATTAGGTGCCGGCCATTGGCGTCTGTTACTTTGTCTTTGGCATTACGGGCTTCATTGAGGGAGCTTGTGACAAACTGTTAATCGAATCCATGAAGTTGAGCTTCACCCAGCCTTGCGTTACAATCTCCTATGATCAGTGCACTTTCATTTAGTCGAGCATGGTTTAAAACCTCATATAACTTCCCAGAATCTCTTTCCCAATGATTGCAGTTAATATACACTGGCAGCAGGTGCAGGTCTTTATTTTCTACAGTCCTCAGTTGGATAATACTGGTCTCATCTACATTTATGAATTTGATTATATTCTGGTCGTGAAGTTCTTTTTTTATTCCAACTAACATTGCACCACTTGCTCGTCCTCTTGCGCTAGTTCGGATGGCGGGCACCCATCTAAGCACAAAATCTTTAAATTTGACTTCGACAGCATCCAATTTGGCTTCAAGGAATGTTTCAGATAGAATGAAAATTTGAAACGACGCAATGTACTGAAAGAAGTCATTATATATAAGCTTATTTTTTATTCCTGCCCCGTTATAGGACAATATTCTGATCTCCAGTCTCTTTATGGTATCGGCCTCTTCATTCGCATTTGCAGCTGCAACATTACTACATTCTAACAAAGGACTACATCTACTACATTTATTCTTGTTTCTTTTGACTTAGACTTTTGGCTTAGGGACGCATAATTAATCTGAGATATTTCCAAACTGTTTCCGTATATTTCCTTTAATTTTTTTTCAGCTGGTTTTCATTGCCACATAAGCACCTTATTATTATTAAAGGACATCCAATTTCCGTCTATGTTAATACTGTCGTTTTGGACTTTTACTTTTGTTTCCCTGAGAATGGCCAGAAGAAACTTTTTCAGCTCTAGAAAAGCCATTTTATTCGCCTGTTTTTCCACTGTCAAATCCTTGTCAAGGAACACCTGACTTCCACGCAATTTATGGCCATTCTTCAAAATATTCTCCGCTTCTCCTTGGGATTCACATCCCACTAGAACCATCATTTTGCCATCCCGCTCATTAAGCTTTCGCACATCGGAAACCCTTGTACCTTTTAATTGAAGTTTCTCTTCAATCAGAGTTTTAACAGCCAATTTCCAGTTCAAGGATGTTCCACCTGCAATGTTTTGGGACATATTCTCCAGCTTCCGCTTTTGTGATGCCTGCACCGGTGATGAGTAGTTATCTTTTTCATCCGAACTCGACATGACTAATAACACCTTTTATTTACCCGCCTAGCAGTATGCTCTATTTTAATAAAAAGGTACCTAGCGCCCTTCAGTGGTGGCCGCTACCCGATAGGTTCAACGTTCTCGTTGAGTGTTAGGCAACTCACTGCGGCTGCGACCAGCTGATGGTTACCACCTCTAGTCTTGTTTACTTCTTCCTACGCCGGTTCAACTCATCCGCGCTTTCCTGCCTTTTCCCGGTTTTTCACAACTTTTGCCGAAAAAATGAGTGAAAACCGAGTTCAGCTTTCTGCAAAACTAAATGCTGATTCTCGTGAGGTACGCTGGTCCACTGCGGATCCTCCATGTTTTCTGCGGTCAGTGAGCACAGCGTTTTTATGGTGCGGGTGTCTTAAAAAACGAAACTTTTCTCGGAGCCTGATAAAAAGCTCGATTACACACTTCACTTTCTTTTTCTTGTATGTATGTATGTATATATATATGTTTTTACATCTGACGGAGGAAATGAGATTCGTTTAAATATAAATTCTTTATAATACTCACTAATATCCTTTTGTAATAAAGTATATAATTTGTAAGTCTAAAACACATTTCCTTTAAAGGGCAAACCTAATTTTAAAATACAAATTAATTATGTTGTTCTCAAATTGAAATTGTATTCCTATATTTATGCAAATACATATAAATGTTTAAGCAAATAGATTTATGGCTTTCCCTCACACTTTTCCGCTGCGTTGTTGTTGTTGCTTGTTGTTTTTCTGGAAGGCACGCGCCTTTTTTCGTCTTTTTCGCTTGCGTTTACCCTCATTTAACGTTGTTAAATAAAACAAGGAAGAACGATATAATCAAGTTCCTCGACTATCAGATACTCGTTACTAAGCTAAAGGGACCAAAGGGAGATGGAGATACACAATCAGCAAAGCGAGTTTATAATGCTCCACCAATATCAATATATGGTTATGTGGGAGGCATACAGATTTAAGCCCTATTAGCGTTTATGGGCATTATTAGTGGGATTGGAAAACTTTTTTTAGGCTATTGACGAGACTAATACATTTCAGTTAAGATTTGTATTCTAGCGTGAAAGTTGTGAACGTTAGAATGGGCGTGCCATCTCTAGTTATAATTATATGACGATCTATTTACGAAATTTCCGCAGGCGAAGCTGCTGGCGACTTTGCGTGTAATTATTAAAATATAAACAGGAGAATTTAAATTACAACCACCAACTTTAAAATATGAAGGGCGTTGGCACTACTAGTATGTTGACCGCAGCTGTATGTCTGTGACTATTACTATGTTTATGCTAAGGGCTTCATGATTTATTAAAAGCGTGAAAAAGAATTAGCCCCTGCTTATGTTACTATTAACGCTTTGAGGTTGAATCGTGTGTTGTCGATTGCAGGAAACCGCGTTTATGCACACACGAATCAGCCCATTTCATGAAATGAATGCGATGAATACCCATCGCATAAACACAGTATAAGTCTTCTTTCCTTTATAACTCCCTTAAAAAAATTTTGAGTATGGGGTTCGAATGATAACGATTGGAACTTTTCAAATTTTTGACGAGCTTAAAAACGAAGAATCTGTTCGTCTGTTCGAAACTTAACCTTCTTTTCCTAACAATCCTTGTGTAGGGGAACTTTTTCGTGAACACCGTTTTTTTTTTGCAGCCATCGAGGTAAATTTTTGGTGTTACATAGTGAAATAAATAACTAGAAAATTCAATAGAGTGCGACGGGGACGAAGAAATATTCATGCAACAAATTGGCTGTTTTCGAGATTTAACTAACACGTTAACTAGCTTTCATTCCTATAGACGCTAGGTGGCGTGATAGTAAAATCTCGTGAACAGCTCATAGGAATTAACGCTAGTTGGCGCTTTTATGTGGTGTGCAATCAGCTAAGTAACGGGTATCTCCTACTTTAGGGTGTCGACAATATTGATTTCTCTTGTAACATTTACATTTCAGATAAACCGTTTTCCGGAATCGTGTCCACCACAACGCTCTTAAAAATGATAGGCACTTAACAAGTGTACAAATGTATAGAACCTCTTTATCCTTACTGCGTAGTTTCCGAGATCTCTGCGTTCATGCGGATGTCTTTGGGCAGTTTGTGGGCGCTATATCGGGAGTTTGAGTGGGTTTAGCACAACTCATAGAATCGCATTAATAAGGCATAAAAAACTTGAATAAAAGCTTTTTCTACATCAACCTTAAAGTGCCTGTCGCTAAAATATTTCTTGTAGCCAACAATACTTTTGGCATATTCAACACTCTCTTTAACTTTTTAAACTTATTGCGAAGTAATCACTAGCCAGTGGAGCTCTCATTTTACCGCAACGCCAAAGAACTCGAATAAGACGCATGCGTTGCTGGTCCACTATAAACTTATATCAAAAACTCTTGTAACTAACTTTTTTTCTCTGTTTGCTCGCTACAAAACTCGTGCGCTAGCTCAGTAGATTTGTGCGTTCGTCCCACCAAATTTATAGTAAACGTGACCGCCCGGTTACCAGTAACAACAATTCAGAATTCGGGTTATGAGGCGTTTGTTCTCGGCTCTGGGTTACAAAGTTAAGCTGCCTTGTGATGGTGATTCCGCGCGGATCCTTCTTGCCGTCTTCCGCTCTCGGTGGCCTCCGCTGCTCCAGGTGCTCCTGGCTTCACTTGTGAGAGATGGCGAAGGGTTGGGCTGTTGGGCTTAGGAAAGCGTCGCCGTTCCCAGACTAGGGTGAACAGGCGCTGAGCTCTCAAGACAACCGCCCGGCCAGCCAAAGCCTCCTGTCCCTTGCTCTGTCCCTGCTGGTCCCGCTGGACGCTCACTCAATTCCTTTTGACGCTCCTGGCAACCGTCCGGCTTACGCTACCAGTCTCTGAAGCAAACGCCCTGTGAAAGACGGACATTCCACCCTAGCCTTCCCTCAGGGAGGTTGCAGTCGTATCTGAAGCTTGCGTTGATCCTGGGTGTCCTCCTCGCCAATCTTGCGAGCGGCGGTACTGTTGACGATGTCCTGCGCTGTTCTTGCTTGGCTGGGTCTCTGGTTCTCAGGCTTCCGGCGGTACGCCGGGTCTCGATTTCGGGCTCAAGGTAGGCAGACAACTGTCGGGCGCTTCAACCAATCGGATCCACGTCTGGACCGGTGGAATACGCCTCCGATACCGTACTCAAGGTATTTAATGGCTGGGCTTTCCAGGCAACCATCGTCCAGCTTTCTGCGCTAGGCCCGCTTATATAGGGCTCCTTGTACCGTTAATCCTCGGCTTCTCCTTTTCGCCTTCTTCGCACGGCACAACACCAGGGTCCAAGGTCCACGATTTTACCAATCGACCTTTCGCCCTCTGCGCACGACACCGCACTAAGATGCTCACGTCTCTCTCCCCTCCTTCTCTGCAAACTCTCTTTCTCCGTACTCTCCAAAATCTCTTTCCTCGTACTCTCCAAACTCTCTCCAACTGTATTCTCCAACCTCTCTTTTCCCGCAGTGCCGTTACTACGCGCATTCACTGCGTATTCAGCAACTGGCAGGCCTCCGTACAGTTAATCTTCGCTTATATTTGTGTGTGTTATTTAAGTCCTCACATTCCCCCCTTTCTTCGGGTGACAAAAAGAAGCTCGTTTCTTCTTTCCGGCTGTTATCCCGTGAATCCTTGCAGCCTTTGAGTTCTCTCGCTCTTCCTCTTAGTCCATTCCCACCCTCAGACGTTTTTCCAAACAATTAAAGTTTCACTTGTGAATCACCTTGTGAATCCCGTGGGACATGTCCTCTTGCACAAGTGAAGAACAAGTGATTCTCCTTATAGAAAATTGTATGGGATGTCTGCATTTTCACAAATGAAAATTCAAATGAAAATGTTTCGAAGTCCCACGGGATTTCAGTTGTTCCTTATACTCATTTTTCGTATGGCCTGCCACGTGCCGGTGACGCGTCCCAAGTGCAATCACTTGTGTAAATCAGAATATTTCCAGTGAGTTTTCACTTATTAAATCACTTGCAAGTGACACGTCCCAAGTAAAATCACTTGTGAATCAGTCGTCATCTAGCTTTCTTTGCGTCTAGACGTGCTTAAAATTCTCGCTATGTTACTTCCCCGCTGTCCCGAGTACAAAACCGATGTTACATTGGCCCAGCTTCGCGCTTCGGATGCTGTTCGCTGCTCTTCTTTGTGCCGTCGCGCCTATCATTCTTCTTGCGTAGCCCTACCGGATGATGTGCTCAAACTCTTATTAAATCCAAATATACTGTGGCAATGTGATAGCCGTGTGGTTGCGAATGATTCGCATTCTAAAATAGATGAATTCGATGATAAATTGAAAGCCCTGGAGCGCTTATATCAGGGCCTTCAAAATAAATTCTTGGATGCGTTCCCCCCTAAAGATGATGCATTGAATCAGAATGTGAATCCCACACCTCGTCTACCGAGGCCTACCAACGTAGCTGCAGCTCCCCAGTCATATGCGGCTACTGCTGCTACGGCTTCCGCGGTCGTTGACCCTTCTAATCATGCTCTGGATATGGAGAGAGGAAATTTCATACAAGTTCGAAAAAAGAGGAGAAGGAACAACAACAAGCCCAATAAACATGTTGTTGGAGTGGCTCCTAATGCCGAAGACCTTCATGTTTTGCCGACCAAGAAATTTTTGCATGTCGGAAAGTTTGCAACTGATACAGAGCCGAATGCTGTTTTAAAATATGTGTCCACCAAGCTTAAGGTGGATGCTAGTTCTCTCACTTGTGCAAAACTTGTAAAAAAAGATGTTGACGTTACAACTTTAAAGTTTGTAAATTTCAAGCTTGGTATCCCCGATCAGCTTTACGATATAGTCTTCAAAAACGATTTCTGGCCGAACTCAGTTAAGGTCAAAAGATTTATTCATAGAGAACGGGCCATTGTGGTAGGGGATGGAATTTTATCTAATTTGCCGGAGCCTGGACAAACTTCATCATCAAGTCAGCCATAAAAAAACCCCTAGTGTTCGATGCCACTGGCGTCGATACTTTTGCGGGACATCGTCTGCAAGCCTTTCCTCATTTGTCGGAGTCGTTTTCGCAACAACATCGGCAGCTGCTTGCCTTTCTCACTGCGCTCTCTTCATCTTCTGACTCTCTCCTAACGCACCATCGACAACATCAGCCGGAGCTTTTGTTGTCCACTTTGTGCGACATTCGCCGTCCGCCTGGCTTGAATAACGGCGCGCTCCTCGGAGTTGCGCTCACATCATTTTCCGTTGCTCTCCTGATGCTTCATCAACAACATCAGCCGGAGCTTTTGTTGTTTGCTTTGCAAAGCGTTCGCAGTCCACCTGGTTCTAATATCGGCGCGCTCCTCGGAGTTGCGCTCTTATCATCTTGCGCCTCTCTACCGTTGCACCATCAACAACATCAGCTGGAGCTTTTGTTGTCCGCTGTGCGCGACTTTTGCCGTCCGCCTGGCTCTAATATCGGCGCGCTTCTCGGAGTTGCGCTCTCATCATCTTGCGTCTCTCTCCGGAAGTACCTAGAAAGTCGGCTGGATTCTTACTCTTCATCGCCTAATAGTTATGCGCTCTCCGTCTCTACCTTTCTGACGTTCGACTTTCTACAACAACTTTTATCGACACATTTGGCTGGATGGCGAGCCTCTCAGAGTGCTCTCTCTGAAGGTGCTCTCTGGAGATGCTTTCGCCATCAACAACAACAATGGACTGCGGCTGCTGTAGTACGTTCTCGCTCATTATTACCAGGAGTGGATTCACCTGCGTGCAGTTATATCTTGAATGCTAATATTGACTGCCCACCTAATATTTGGAGCGCCGATCACCAGCCTATTCGTATCCGTACCACTACTTTACTGAAGGTTCTTACAAATAATTTTATTAATTATGATAAAATCCCAGCGAGGCCTCTTACGGATTCGGACCATGATGCTGGACCAGTTATTGATAGCATGACCATGGATGACCGGATATGCGCTAACAATACAAATTTCAATATTTATTTTCAAAATATCTGTGGTATCCGTACGAAAGCTCAATCCCTTTTCCAGGCAACGTCTCATGGTGATCATGACGTCATCATTTTTGTTGAAACCTGGCTCAACATGGATTTCTTCGATAATGAATTCTTTGATACAAATCTTTATCATGTGTTCCGTAAGGATCGAGATTCCGTTAAAACACGATGCTCCAGAGGTGGCGGAGTTTTAATTGCTGTGCGGCGTGAGCTGCGTTGCATTGCTATTCGTCTCCAGAACGAGGATTCTCTGCTCGACCAACTCTGTGTATCTCTCGCTGGTCCTACGGAAACAATTTTCCTGACAGTATCATACATACCCCCAAGCAGCAGTTTTGATTTATATAAAGCGCATGTGGACAACGTTGCCCACCTATACCAGGAGCTGGAAGATGGCCAATATATATGTGTTTTGGGCGACTTCAACCTATCTTCGCTCGTGTGGGCTCATGATCTTGAGTCTTCAGCAATGGTTCCCAGTAATTTGCATCTTCCCCACGAAATCTTAGTCATCGATGAGCTTCTTAGTATGGGATTAGTCCAGATTAACCATGTTTTTAATAACTTAAATAAGCTTCTAGATCTAATTTTTGTACACCCTGATTTATGCTTTACTTTATGTTGCAGCGATAATCCTCTAGCCGCGTGTGATGCTCATCACAAGCCCCTATTAATCTTAATTACTTGTTATATTTTCTCACCAAATAATTCTCGCTTGCCTCTTACCTATATTAATTCTAGCAGTTTAGATTCTATCCGTAGTGATATTTCTAATATCAGATGGGCGGAAGTCCTCTCGCATGCGGATGTGAATACAACCTATGAAGTTTTTATATCTTTTTTCTCTACTATTATAGGTAGATACGCTAAAACTAGAGTTCAAAGTTCTTATAGACTACCATGGTACACACAAGGACTAAAAAAATACAATAACCTCCGAAATAAATTCTATAAGCGCTACATAGAAAGCGGTGGAGCTGCTGACTTTGATCGGTACAAACAACATAAGCGTGAGTTTGAGTTCCTCAATAAATTCTTATACAGCCAATATATTGCTGATATAGAGGGTAAACTAATTACCAATCCTTAATCATTCTGGCACTTTGTCAATTCTAAACGTACAACCTCCTACTTTCCTTCCCATATGTCATATGAAAGTCTTTCAGCTTCTTCTGATATTGGGGTCGCTAATCTATTTGCTAAGTACTTTGCATCTTACTTTGAACCGAGCTCGCTGTGGAATGACGATGATTCACTCGGTGCCATTGCCACGATGCTAAATATTGGGTGCTTAGATGTTACTGATTTGGACTGTCATATGGCGGCTGAGAGTTTTAACGACTCAGGAAAATTAGACTGCGATGGCCTTTCTCCATTTTTTTGAAAAACTGTATAGGTGTTCTTTGTGAGCCCCTAAAAATTATCTTCATAGATGGAAACTAGCCACAGTTTCTCCTATATTCAAGTCTGGTTACAAAAATATTGTATCAAATTATAGGCCAATTGCAAAGCTAAGTAATGTCTCAAAAATGTTTGAACGAATTGTAGCTAAGCAGCTAACTTTTCTTGCTGGTCGGATCATCAGTCCTAACCAACATGGTTTTATGCCTGGAAGGTCAACTACCACTAACTTAGCAACGTTTAATCTTTTTTGCATCCACTCGTTTATCGGTCATCATCAAGTTGATGTAGTCTACACCGACTTCGCCAAAGCATTTGACAAAGTCTCCCATAATGCTTTATTGGCAAAATTCCAGAAATTAAATTGGAAATATTAAATTGGCTTAAATCTTATTTAGTTGGGCGGATTTATAGAGTAGAGTGCAATGGTGTTTTCTCAAACCCGTATGTGGCAACTTCTGGCATTCCTCAGGGAAGTGCAGTGGGTCCGTTTCTATTCATCATCTTCATTAATGATTTAAGGTCTTAAGGTTAAGATTTAGGTCTGTGAATTCAATCTCCGATAGTGAACTTCTTCAAAATGACCTAGTAAAAGTGGGAAATTGGTGTTCTCGTAATAAGTTGCCTTTGAACGTGGCAAATTGTTTCTACGTTAGGTACAGCAAACGATTAATTAATGTCCTTAGCTCTTATTCCATTAGTTCCCATGTTCTTTCCTTAAGAAATGAATCACTGGACCTAGGAGTTATGTTTAATACCAAATTTACTTTCATTGAACGCATAAATTACATAATTCCAAAGGCATACGCTATGTATGGTTTTGTAAAACGAAATTCCACGCAATTTAAAGATCCGTACACGAAACTAAGCCTATTTTCTTCGTTCATTAGGTCCAGATTGGAATATGCTTCGTTTGTCTGGAGTCCGACTGGTACTACACACATCAATCGTATTGAGCGTGTCCTCCAAAATAGACTGCCCTGCATTGCTGAGTAGCATAGGCTTTTCCGTACCTGGTAGGTCTTTAAGGTCATTTGAACCTTTTTTTATTCCGGCATATAGAGCTAACTATGCTTTTAATGAGCCTCTGTGTAGAGCCTTGTTCTACTGGAACAAACTTCCATCTTACATGCGGCTGGACCCATGCTCCCCTAGGGAATTAATTAAGAAAACCCTTTACAATTACCTTTCGTCCCTTAGTATTTAGTTTAGTAATAGACAAGTAGCCAGTTAAGGTACCAGCTGTTGGCGAAATAAATAAATAAATAAAATCAGATTTTTTTCCATGGGTTTTCACTTATGAATATATAGAATTTTTAATACATACAATTTTAATAACATTTTAATTCATTTTAATTAAATCGTATTATTCAGATTTTCAATAAGGGGACAATTATTGTTAGTATTTCTGTTTTTTTGTTTTGTTAGTTTGTTTTTCACGTTCGTCATCGCCTTTCTCAAGCATTTGTCCGGGTCTTCGGAGTCCTTGGCCAACGTTCCTGAAAAAATGTATGGGCATATGATTAAAAAATGAGTTTTACTTGCTTATTTGCATATTTACCTTTTAGAGCTGTGTATAAACCCTTTGCGGGATTTTTTTTGGCACAAAACATTTCATCATCCATTTTCGGCTAACGGAACCCATTAAATTACCTTCAAAATTTACGTACTTTAAACTAAGATCAATGCACAACATCTTAAACTTTATGTAGCACTTACCTGATTATATGATATTAACTTAATTAAACGATTAAAGTAACTCTGTTGCGCACAATTAAAATGGATGCTTCCCTTTCAATCACTGAAACAGAATGCACCAAGTCATCTTCTCAACCCTTTACTTGATTTCTTTTGTTTGCTCTTCGCTGTTGGCGCGTGCCGTTGCTCCTATACCCTTTCTAAAGCGAAAAATATTCGACTATATAATTTTTACTTCTTGAGTAAAAAATACAATACGAATTTTTAAAATATGTTAATACTAAATTTTTATACCCGTTACTCTTAGAGTAAAAGGGTATACTAGATTCGTCGGAAAGTATGTAACAGGCAGAAGAAGCGTTTCCGACCCCATAAAGTATTTATATTCTTGATCAGGATCACTAGCCGAGTCGATCTAGCCATGTCCGTATGTCCGTCTGTCCGTCTGTCCGGATGAATGCTGAGATCTCGGAAACTATGAGAGCTAGGCTATTGAGATTTGGCGTGCAGATTCCTGAGCTTCTTACGCAGCGCAAGTTTGTTTCAGTAGAGTGCCACGCCCACTCTAACGCCCACAAATTGCCCAAAACTGTGGCTCCTACAGTTTTGATGCTAGAATAAAAATTTTAACTGAAATCTATTGTTCTCATCAATACCTACCGATTGACTTTAAAAAAAGGTTGCTACGCCAACTTTAACGCCCACAAACCGCCCACAAACTTCAAAAAATCGTAAATATGAACGTGGATATCTCGGAAACTATCAAAGATAGAGAATCGGGATCCAAAAAAACTTTGCCACGCCCACTCTAACGCCCACAACGCTTAAATCTGTCTACCGCCGGTAGGTGGCGCATTTCAATCTCGCTTTGCTGCTTGCATATCTCCATTTTCCTTTGGTCCCTTTAACTGAGTAACGGGTATCTGATAGTCGAGGTACTCGACTATAGCGTTCTTCCTTGTTTTAAATATTTAAATCAAATTAATTTCTATAACTAAACTAAAAAATTATATTGTAATAAAAATGTATAATAAGTAAACAATCCATTATAAGTAAAATCAATTTACTTAATTTGTCATTTTGCCTTGAGCCATGTCACCGCGTCCCCACTGCAGAACTGAAGGGGAGCTTCACTGGAGCTTCCTTCTCACAACGTCTTCCTCATAGATAGTCGTATATGGTCCCATACTCGTTGAAATGTTGCAGATGCTGAGTGCAATACAAACGGCATTACCTTCCATTGGAACAGCCCCTTTTGGGGCTGCTCGTTTCTTCTGCCCGTCCCTTAAGTCCAGGATGCTGATAATCCTGGCTTCTCGTAGTTGGTCTATTTATTCCCGTTACTCGTAGAGTAAAAGGGCGTAATCGATTCGTCGGAATGTATATAACAGGTGGAAGGAAGCGATTCTGACCCCATAAAGTATATATATTTTTGATCAGGATCGCTGGCCGAGTCGATCTAGCCATTTCCGTTTGTCCGTATGAACGCTGTGATTTCGTAATCTATAAAAGCTCTAACTCTAGCACCCAAAAACCGCCCAAAACTGTGGCTTCTACAGTTTTAATGCTGGAATAAAAATTTTAATTGAAATGTATTGTCCCTAGCAATACCAATAGATTGACCAAAAAAAATTTTGCCACGGCCTCTTCAACGCCCACAAACTTCAACAAATCGTAAATATGAAAGCGGATATCTCGGAAACTGTCAAATATAGAAAATTGGGATTTCAGATTTATATTCCGTAGCCTTGTACGCAGCGCAAGTTTGTTACGCGAATACTGTTAAACTTTTCTGTTAGTAAAATTCGAGATTGAAGTCATCCTAATACATTCTGATAAGCAAAACCAATTTGTAACGACTTTTAGATATGGGTTTTGGCCAAAAAAGTGGTCAAATTTCCCATAGTGTATTGGTCTCGTTCCGACTTTTATACTACGCAATAGAATTAAGACTTTTGGCAAGGATTCATCCCGATAGCTTTAAAACTGACAGACTAGTTTGCTTAGAAACGGACAGAAGAACATGGCTAGATCGACTCGTCTTTCTGGGGTCGAGAACGTCTCCTTCACTGCGTTTCAAACTTCTAACTAATATCATTATACCCTCTGCAAGGGTATAAAAATGGCAAGTAGTTCCTGCAGCAGAAACGACTTGGCTTAATAGAAAGGCCAGTAAAGTGCGGGGACCTTTTGCCTATAGATATTTGGTGTAGATATTTGGTGATCTTCGCTGAGGAACAGGCGTCCGCTCATTGCGCGAGTTAGCGCACACGTCGTTGCGGACCTGCAGCCGCCCCCCAAGCCTCGCAACAACTAAATGGTTATTAACCCATACACTGGGTGCATAAACGCTGAGCTTGAAAACCTGCTGAAGTGAGCAGAGCCGGCCGCCTCAGCAAAACGGAGTCAGCCGCCTCAGTAGAGAACGGAGTCAGCCGCCTCAGCAGTGAACGAAGCCAGCCGCATTGAAAGCTACACGAAATCTGCCGACTATGAAGATTTCCATTCCCCACTCCAACTTGCCAGCTATGCAGTTCCCATTCCCCATTCCATTTCATTCTCATACATTCCACTTTATTCCATAAGTTAGTTCTTAATTTACGAAAGAATAAAGGTGCATTCTGACTGTCAACGTACAAGGTTCTTTCTCTTTATTCAAACGGCAAATATTGACTTTTAACCAAAAATCGTACACTGGACTTTGAGGCGATATACTTAGATACTGGAATCGCACACTGGACAGTCGGACAGTATACACATATATACTGTAATTGGGATTGAAAATGCTCAAACTCCTAATCGTAGTTTTTCTGTAAGACAGGAAAGTGAACTAATGTCGGCGAAGATAAGAGAAATGAAAAGGAAGAGGAAAAGTGAAAACTAAATAGATTTAATAACAAAAAAATAAATTCGAACTAATTCATGCAAGTGTACAAGTGCAAGTGTTAACTCAAGTTGCTACCGAATATGTTCACATTAAACGCTGATAAGGCACCGGGATCGCATTCTTGAAAAAACGTGACAATTCATAGAAACAATAAATATCAAAGTGCAAAAATTTATTATAGAGATTCGTGGCCGAACATGTGCACATCAAACACTGATTAGGCACCGGGACCACGTAATCAAACATGCACATAAAAAAAATACACAATTACAAAGATACGTTGCCGAATATGTGCACATCAAACGCTTATAAAGACCACGTAGTAGAAATATTATAAAGATTCGTCACTGAATATGTGCATATCAAACGCTGATAAAGCACCGGGACCAGGTTAACACAAATGACTTATATAAAATTCAAGAAATTCACACGGGTTGTGGCCGAATAAGTGCACATCAAAAGCTGATAAGGCACCACAGACCCGAACAAGTCAAAAAGCTGAGAAACAGTTAAAAAAAAGAGATACAAAAGATACTTACCTTGCTCCTCGCACATCGTACTATCAAAACAAACAAAAATGTTATCCTTTAAAAAAAATTAAAAGTCGCAAACGACACAACGAGCGGAAAACTTGACACAGCAATTTAAGCTTAAAAAAGAAGAAAAGTTCCACTGTACACTATGCAAAAGAAAAATTGAACCCAAGTAATTACAGTAATTACTTGTCACAGCATTTCAAGCTTAAAAAAAAGAAGAGCAAGAAAGAAAGTTACCTTCGGCAAGCCGAAGTTTTTATACCCTTGCAGCTATAATTATAAAGTTAAAAAAAAAATTATATTCCCAATAGTATAAGATAATATGTCAAAAAACACCGAAGCTATAATTTGTTTCATATTATTTTCCTACCAATTTTCCGATCGTTCCTATGGCAGCTATATGATATAGCCGTCTGATTTTGATAAAATTAAATTCAAAATTCAGAACTTATTAAAAAATGTTATTTCCAAGCGTGGGAGGTTATATGTTAAAAAACACCGAAGCTATAATTTGCTTAATATTATTTTCCCACCAATTTTCCGATCGTTCCTATGGCAGCTATATGATATAGTCGTCCGATTTTGATAAAATTAAGTTCAAAATTCAGAACTAATTAAAAAATGTTATTTCCAAGCGTCGGAGGATAAATGTTGAAAAACACCGAAGCTATAATTTGTTTCATATTATTTTTCCACCAATTTTCCGATCGTTCATATGGCAGCTATATGATATTGTCGTCCGATTTCGATAAAATTTAATTCGAAATTGAAAACTAATTAAAAAATGTTATTTCCAAGCTTAGGAGGTTATATGCTAAAAAACACCAAAGATAGAATTTTTTTAAATTTTATTTTCCGATTATTCCTATGGGAGCTATAAGATATAGTTGTCCGATCCGGCTGGTTCCGACTTATATACTACCTGCAAAAGATATAAGACTTTTGGGAAAGTTTCAGCCCGATTGCTTTAAGCCTGAGAGACTAGTTTGCGTAGAAACGGAAGGATCGACTCGTCTAGTCACGCTGATCAAGAATATATATACTTTATGGGGTCGTCTCCTTTACTGCGTTGCAAACTTCTGACTGATATCAATATACCCTCTGCAAGAGTATAAAAATCCCATACACTATGCAAAAGAAAAATGGGACCCAAGTAATTACGTCATATTTTATTTGATCAAAAATTTCTTATCTTTCTTGTAGTCACCGTTTGTTCTCTTGCCTATATTCATATATATTACCAAGTTAAAACAACTTACTAGTCCCACATATATACATTTTACGATTAACACTAAACACGACACGGGGAAAGGACCACTGGAATAACACACAGCAATTTATAAAGAAACCTACGCAAGTCACAAAAAATCATGCATATACATACATATGCATACTAAATATTACACTAATAATTACATACTATAATTACATTTTTAGACCATAAGTATATTACCAATCGCATAATTAGCGTGGAAGAGGTAACTAAATGTTAAAGAAAGTTAGCACAGCTAGTAAACTTAGAAGCAGACTAGGTTTGAGAAGTGGAGGTAGCTTGATAGAAATAAGGGAACTTGAGGAAGAAGAAGAGCATAGTCAAATAGAACAAGAACCCCAACCTTCTGACACCAACATGAGTAATTCAGACTCTGAAAACGCATTGGGCGGCGTCAGCCCTACAGGTAGCAACTCGTTGACTATTGTCAACACAAATTTACGTCCGAAAGTTATATTGGCTCTTGTACAACATTTGCCAACTTACGAGGGTCCCTCTGACAATCTATAAACTTTTATTACCAGTGTCGAGGAACTACTTATATTCATTTGTTCCGCAGATCAGACGCCGTATGGGCAGATGATCCTCATGGCTATTTATAATAGAGTCAAAGGAAAGGCACATGAAGCATTGGACCTTTGCGGTACACCACTCATCTGGGAGACGCTCATATAACACAGAACCATAAAATTTTAACCCAGATGTTAGATGTCTAAGATTTCAAAGTATGCGTTTCCAAAATAGGGGACACACTAAACGCCCTTAACATTTACAATTTCGCTAGAAGTTATACAGGGAAAACTACAACAGTTAGAAGACAGAATAGACACCCTGATTCCACACGTACGGAGTAAAAGGGGATTAATCAATGGCCTGGGAACCATTTTAAAATCAATATCAGGACACTTAGACGATAACGATGGCCAGAACATCCTTGACGAAATTAAGACCCTAAAAGATGTCGCTCATGTTCTAATGAATGCTCAAGAAAATCCAGAAAATTTCGATAGGCAAGTTATGATTAGGTTCAATAATATGGCAGAACAAATTAGTAGCGAACAAACCAAACTACAAAATTTTTTAGACACAGCACAAAACACAATTTTTAAAGAATTCAGAGGAGATAGAGAAAACATTTATACACTCCAATACATTAATCGAATAAATTTTAGCATAGACATCCTATTGGAACACATTTGTAATATAGCTGAAAGGCTTTTGGCCAGCAAATTGAGCTTAATTCCTATTTACGTCAAAAGGGCGTTTAATCTTAGGAGGCAGTGTCGAGCGGCAGTTTTATCCAGATGCCTACATCTCGATCGCTCGCACTGCCGTCCGCTCTCCCTATCCATCTCTCCCCTAAGTCTCCGCTCCACTCTGGAGCGCTTATGCTAAGTTAGGCTTAACTAGTTCTTATTTCCAAGTGTACCAATAAACAGCTATGCACGTCGCGAAAAAAACCCCAAAGTACCCCCGTGTTTTTAGCTTACCATTCGTTCTTGGGACTTGATCTATTTCAGCGATCAAGCCACCCCGCCCCAACATTTTGGTCCAGTCAGAGCCGGATTTCAAAATCTTTTCCTCTTCTGGAGTTTCCTTTGATTTTTCCCAGCAGGCTTGAACCGCTCCAGAAAAGTTCCACTTACTATAATTTGCCGTTCATACAGCCAGTTTTTCAAACCCTATTTTGTCTAACTTTCTGTATGATATAATGTCTAAGTCCAAAAGTGATTAATCCGACGCAACGGAAATGAATATATGTATTTCAATTCCGGTGTTTGTGCCCAACAATATTCCACATTCCTTTGCCCACAATTGTACACTTGAAACAATTCCAGTAGATATTTCAGTGCTACTATTCATCTAAAATATTTCTCAAATATATTTTCAATTCTAATTGTGTGTACAATATAACTCAGCCACAGTAAAAAATTCCCGATCAGAAAATTTGTCCTAAGATTGGCACTCCTTATTTTGTACTGTGTTACAGCTGCGTGTGTATATTTACATAAATATTCTAGTACAGTCCACTCTAACTACTCTTTCTAATACAGTTGGAGTGGATCCAACTACTTTTCTCGACCTACAAATACGGCTAAATTATTACTAAAATTAAAAACAAAGTTAAAATATCCACAAATTTTCTCGGACAATTCGTCTGCAATTTAGTTGTGCAAACGCACCGACAAGCAAAAATAAGCGAAGTCATTACAATTCGCGCAACGTTATTCCGCTATTCGCACCCCACATATGTACATATGTACAGTGTACAAATTAAGTATTGTAGTTGTAGTCTTCCCTCGCCGCTGTCAGTGATGACGTGGTGTCTAATCGACGATATTCCAATTGGTGTTGGTAGCCGGTTGGCCGGTGATCCCCAAATGTTGATTTAGGTAGTTTAGGATGGAAGGGTTACTCCCCGTCTTAACCTGCTGTCCTAGAGACGCAGACAGTTTGAAGTGATAGAAAGTTAACGGCGGTTTGCCGGAGTTAAATCAAATGGAGCACAAGCTCTTTATTCAGTGAATGACAAATGAGAACTAAAATTTATAAGCTGTAGCCTGGATAAACGTGGCCGGCAAGCCGGCAGCTTGTCATACAAAAATGCTGACACTAGCAGAAAGTGCATAACTCACCATGCCAAGAACCAGGCACGGCCCTAAAGGCGTCTTATGCTGAGTCTGCACATAAAAACACTATGGTGACCCGAGAACCGCCCAAGTTTTGTAGCGACTTATAAGTTACTCCTTAACTGTGTTAACTTACATTAGGGCGGTCCACATTTGTATGGAAATTTTTAAGGTCCTACTCTCACCCGCTTATACGGTGCGCTTTGAGGTATTTAATGTGTACCAAAAGAAATTTTATATTATTTTATATGACTTGGTTTTATTTCTTAAATTCGTTTGTCATCTTTTCGAACTACTTTGAAAGCTTTACAAATTGAAAAACTTCTAGTTGCTAAAACCAGAATTTTCATGGTCGTACAAGATGGAATTGGATTTAATTTTTGAAAATATTGACAATAAGGTATTAAAATCCTCGAGTTGCATAAAAAGTCATTTAAAAAATTTCGGAAATAGTTTTATTTATTTTTGAAAAACCCGTTTCATAAATGGACCTTCTGTAAACACTTAAATACCCAAAAGAGGAAGGACAAAGAAGGCTCTTCTTTTTATATTAAAATTTTTTTTAGGCTAAAATAATCTTTGTGAAGCCGCGATAACGGATTTAATAATATGATGGTGAGGCCGGACTGGAATACCCCTTTTGACTCCAAATGGTAACTAGCATTTGTGTTAAATCTTTGGCGCTTTGTAACAAAGTTTTTCCGGAAAATCTATTCCTATAGAGGACACTAGATAATACGAATCTCTTAGATTGTAAATCCGTTGTGTCAAATTCGGATTTTCGATGTCCAACCAAAAAAATTTTAGAATTGTCTATATTTTACTAATATTGACTGAGTTTAGAATGTTGACAAAGTTGGGGGTGGGAAATCGATTTTTTCGAAAAAAGTTCTGGCTGGAACACATGTCGTATGAGTAATTTTAAAGCTATCTTTGAGGACGATTCGCAAGGTCTAAACCTCAACAAAATTTTTTTTTATTTTTGATTACAGACATTAACATACCATGTAAATTTGTGAGAACTAGTTTTCATTTTTCGCCAGTGCACAGTGGGTCAAGAGCTCACAAAAAATGTTCCTTCCAAACAAACAAAAAAGTCCGTAATTCTTTACATAAGTCCGACCATCCGATATAATAAATATTTGTTGAATCTGCCTATCCGACAGTGTGACCATATATATTTACAGTCTTGATTGATGCCTAAATTCCAATTGGATTCTAGCCCGATTCCAAATTATTTTACGTCATGGCAACATCAGTAAAATCCGCTTTAACCCAATTAATGGCGATTAATGACTGTCTGATCCACTTTGAGACCACTGTGAACGCTCCAGGTGCTCCTACGCCAACGTTATCCGCCTGTAAAATCCGACGCGATCACTTCAATTGCTTGTGGCAAACGGTCAAGGCAGCATACGACATATGCTCCGACTGCATTATAGCTGCAGGCGAGAGCGCGCAGACAAGAAATCCATACTAAATCCAAAACAAATCCAAGAAGTCACCTCCCAAAAACCTCAAGCTCCAGTAACTCCGTCCCAGAATACCACGTCTTATGGCTATCGGCTTCCTCCTATCGACACAGAGGTTTTCTCTGGCGATTATCTTCGCTGGTCGACTTTCCGGTACCTTTTCACGGCATAATAAAAAATTATTCCAGCTCATTTCATAGTTTCGAGATTCCCACTCACCAATGATGGCTTTCGCTCAGCCTGGAAAAACCTAACTGAGCGTTGCGAAAGGAAGAAGAAGAAAGAGACTCTCAGTTGTTCCATATAGGAAGCAATTATTTGTGTCTCTTTTAACACCTGAAACCACATCTGCAGATGTTTTTCAATTTATACACCAGGAATTCCCATCTCAAAACATCGCAGTGGAGGAGTTTAAATTTCCATATGTTCGTAGGATATATTCATTTAAAATATATGATCCTCCTGAAGTATTTAATATACTAAATTCTACAAGTTTTTGGCTTAATGATAAATTGGTCATTAAAGAATTTGTTCCAAACAGACGGAGAACTAATAATAGGCCTTCCACGGTAGTACCTGCGCAAAAAAACTAAGCAGTTTATTTCTGGCCTATCAAAATGAGTGCTGATTCCCAATGACATAGAATTCGTTGGTGTTAAAGTTTCTTTGAAATCTTTTTCTATTTATGTAACTTGTTTTTATTTTCCACCTGGATCCGACTTAACAATTTATGAGCAACATTTGTCTGCGATAAAAACTGTTCTATCTCATCTTTCCGAAAGGGATCTTTTAGTTGTTTTGGGTGATTTCAATCTGCCTGACATTTCTTGGTCCCCTTCCACTGACTCACTTATCTGTACCCCTTTATCTGTCCATGACTTTGTTGACAGTCTGTTAAAATTATCATAACAGCAAGTTAGCTTTATACGTAATTCACTAAACAGACAATCCGTCTGAAGTCACGGTATCTAGAATTGACCCACTAGTTGTGCCAGAAGACCGGTATCATCCCACATTGGAACTTACAATTTGTCTTCCCTGCGTTGATACCCTCTCTCCTTTACTTTCTCCAACTAAAAGTAGAAGCTTATGTAAATGTGACTTTATTAAGCTCAACAACATGATTTCACAATATAACTGGACAAATAAATATAATTGCTTTGATATTGAAAGTGCTACGGAACTATTTTATAGTGTCCTGAACTCTTTTTTCTGTGAATGTGTTCCTGATAGTTTTCCTCCTAAGTTAGACAGGCCTCCTTAATTTACCAATGAGTTGCAAGGACTTAGAAACAAACTTCTATAAAAAGTACAAAAAGTCGGGTAGGCCATCCGATTTTTCAAGATATTATGTTGTTCGTACTAATTTTAATGTACTTAACAGTCATTGCTATTCTATGTGTTTGAACCGATGTAAATTTAAATTTTCAAAGGATCCGAGGCAGTCTTATAACTTTTTTAATGCTAAGCGAAAGTCTTCAGCATTGCCATCATTAGAACGGTTAAACTCTATTGAGGCATCTTCGGATCCCGAAATTGCAGATTTATTTGGTGAATTCTTCCAATCTACTTATATTTCTGTTTCTTGGTCTAATTCTAGCTACCCTAATCACCTAAACAGGGCAAATTGTATTTTTTCTTCTGTAATTACCGAAGTTCTCTTTTAAGTAAATTATAAACTATAACGCCAACCTATTCTCCGGGGCCAGAGGACTCACTAAGTGTGTGCTTAAGTTTTGTGCCCGAACTGTTTGTAAACCCATTCTAAAGCTTTTTCATTTGCCTATCTCATCATCTGTTTTTCCTACTATCTGGAAAGTTTCTTCTATTATTCCACTCAACAAAAGGGGTGCGAAGGTGAATGTTCAGAACTATAGAGGAATCTCCAAGTTGTCTGCAATTCCTAAACATTTGAACGCATTATTACCTTTCATTTGCAACATTTGTGCTCCTCTTTGATATCTCCGTGTCAACATGGTTTTGTTAAGCGAAGATCGACAACCATTAACCTGCTCGAATTGACATATTTTGTAATAGATGGATTTAACAAAAAAATGCAGACAGACGTTATATATACAGATTTTAGTAAAGCCTTTGACTCTGAAAACCACTCTCTTCTTTTATTCAAATTCGAACAGCTCGGGTTTCCGAATAATCTGTTAACTTTGATTTCAAGTTATTTGAATGGTAGATCTCAGAGGATTTTATTCAAAGCGCTGCTTCCAAGATGTTCAACGTGACATCTGGAGTACCTCAGGGCAGTCATTTAGGCCCTTTGCTGTTTACTCTGTTTATAAATGATCTTCCCTCTATCGTAACTCACTCTCGTGTTCTAATGTATGCTGATGATGTTAAGCTTTGTTTATCATATAATAATATCGAGTCTTGTTTCTGCTTGCAGTCAGACATTAATAGATTCCAGGAATGGTGTCAGTACAACCTTTTAACTTAAACTATCTGAAATGCAACGTTATGACATTTTATAGTGGTACGTCAACGTTCATGAGTTACTCTCTTCAGAACATGTCCCTGGACCGAAGATACTCAATAAACGATTAAGGTGTTCTCCTAGATCCTAAACTTAAATTTGACTCCCACATAACCACTACTGTAAAGAAAGCTATGACTGCTCTTGGGTTTATACACTACCATATTATTATTTACCTCCCTTGTCCGTCCTAATTTAGAATACTGTTCTTCCGTTTGGAGTCCTCAGTATCAAGTGCACATTGACCGTATGGAGTCCGTACAGAAACAATTTCTTCCTTTTGCCTTACGTGGTTTGAACTGGGATCAAAACGTCAGGATGCCTTCTTTCTCGAGTAGATTGCTATTAATTAATTTTCCTTGGTACTATTTGTATACCCTTGCAGAGGGTATAATGATTTCAGTCAGAAGTTTGCAACGCAGTGAAGGAGACGTTTCCGACCATATATATATTCTTGATCAGCATCACTAGACGAGTCGATCTAGTGATGTCCGCCTGTCCGTCTGTCCGTCCATTTCTACGCAAACTAGTCTCTCAGTTTTTAAGCTATCGGGCTGAAACTTTACCAAAAGTTTTCTTTCTTTTGCAGGTAGTATGTAAGTCGAAACCAGCCGGATCGGACAACTATATCTTATAAAAATATTTCTTTGGTGTTTTTTAACATATAACCTCCTACGCTTGGAAATAACATTTTTCAATTAGTTCTGAATTTCGAATTTAATTTTATCAAAATCGGACGACTATATCATATAGCTGCCATAGGAGCGATCGGAAAATCGGTGGGAAAATAATATGAAACAAATTATAGCTTCGGTGGTTTTTAATATATAACCTCCTATGCTTGGAAATAACATTTTTCAATTAGATCTGAATTTCGAATTTAATTTTATCAAAATCGGACGACTATATCATATAGCTGCCATAGGACCGATCGGAAAATTAGTGAGAAAATAATATGAAACAAATAATAGCTTCGGTGTTTTTTGACATATTATCTTATACTATTGGAAATTTTTTTTTGTATTTTTAGGAATTTCGAATTAAATTTAATAATTACAACTGCAAGGGTATACAAACTTCGGCTTTGCCGAAGGTAACTTACTTTCTTGATATAAATAATCTTATCAGAGGCGATATTGATTCTGTAGATATGGTAAGCCGCCTAACTTTCAATGTTATGTTTTATTTTAGTCAGCATGAGCCCTTTCGCGTTCTTCCTAATAATTATAGCACCCTATATCATTTAATTTGTTCCTCAACTTCTATCCCTGTATTAAAAACTAAAATTTTAGCTGATTTTTTGTCTTATTGATCTATGTTTTGTCCTGTCTTTATTTGTTCTCTGTACCTTCCTCGCGAACCGTATTTGCCCGAAATGAAAATGGGCCCGCCCGTAACAAGCACGTGCTTGGTGTCGTTTGGGCCACTTGTTTGTACTACTCTTAGTGCATCAACGTTAAACAATATAAAAATAAGCGATTGCAGGTGAACAGCCTTAAAGGAACTTCAACGCATTTTTCAAGGTTGATTAACTTTTTTAAAATTTTCCGGTGTTAATATTCAGAATTGGGACCCTATCTTGGTTTATATGTGCTCGACAAACTTACCAAAGCTCACTCTCTCATTATGGAAGCAATCCATCCAAAGTAAAGCCGAAATTTCTACGTGGCTTGAGCTTGATTCCTATTTGACGGAGCGCCATTGAACTCCTGAGGCCGTCGATAGCTTCCGATCTGCCAATTTCCCCCACGTCCGGTCCAAAGACACAAATCGAACTTCCAAAAATAAATTCCTTCAACACAAGGTTAGTTCCGATACCCAAAGGCTGCGATCTGCGTTCGAGGAAGAACCACCCCGTTCGTATATGTCCACGCTTTCTACAGATGACGGTAGACGATCGCCTATCCTATATCCAAAGGAAGCAGTTTTGCTCCAATTGCTGTGCAAGCAACTCACAGCTGTCTCACTTGCCAAGCTCGACATCACTCATTGCTGCATCGAAACAGCAGTCCCACAACTCTGCCGATTTCATCCGACCCTCCAAGGCCAGTATCCGCCTCCGTCCCACACACCATTTCGTCCTATTCAGCGCAAGTTTCCGTACAAAAAGTCCCTCCTAAGAGTACTTCATCCGAATATTGGGTTCCATTCCCTGCCTTGGATGACAGACGTACTCGAGGTATTAAATCCTACCAATGCCGAGTCTGCCAAAAGATCCATCCTCTACGGAAGTGCCACCACTTTCTACGGCTAAGCCCCCATAATCGACTCCAGGAAGTACATAACCAGAAGTAGTGCTCCAATTGCTTGACTCACAATCATTTCAAGGACTTCCGCCGCAGTGGTCATCACTGCCAAAAGTGTGGAAAGGGCCTCCTACACACGGACGACCGATCTTCACTTCCAACATATTCCTGAGCCTACTATCCTGAAGTTCTTGCTCCTCGCAAGTTGGGGGGAGAATGTTTACGTCAAAAGGGCGTTTATTTTTAGGAGGCAGTGGGATACGAAATGAACATATTTGAGGCAGAAAAGGATTCATTTTCATCTTCAACGGACAAAACGTCACCCTTAAATCAACCTGCTACGATGAAACACAGCTGGATGGTTCCCTCATAGTACGGTACTAGAATTGTACCGTATGGATAAAGGACGTGGAATACAGCGAAAAAGAATTGGTGGATCACTATCATTTCACCTTAGTACTCCCACCAGTTGATAAGATAACAAAAATCAAACCAGCAAGGCACTATCGCTAGAGTAATAACACCTAGAGGCCCTATAAATAGCCACATATTTGGCAATATCATTGATCCTAATCCTCATCGCCACCCTCCGAATATGCCATAAGCCGAAGACCATCTCCCTCCCACACAACACGACTATGCCTACCTTTGTGGAGCTGGCCATCCCGTCGTTGCGGACTTACAGCCGCCCCGCATACCTCGGCGAAAGAATAAAGGGGCATTCTGACTGTCAACGTACAAGGTTCTTTCTCTTTATTCAAACGGCAAATATTCACTTTTAACCAAAAACCGTACACTGGACTCTGAGGCGATGTACTCAGAAACTAGAATCGCACACTGGACACTCGGACAGTATACACATATATACTGTATTCAGATCAAGTTTGCACTTAAATCTTTTTATACCATGAAGAAACGAAATCGTCGGGAGATCCTTGCTCAGCTCGAAAATGAATACCTTTCGTGGCAACGCAAGCGAAGACGCAAACGTAGCAGAGTTGTAGAGGAATGGCCCTCAAAAATCAATACCAGTGACTTCAAATGCATGAGATCTATCAAGTCGCTTCATTGGAAGATCCGCCATTATATGTTTTACTAATCGGGGCTTCGTTCAAAAGCAAGTTAAGCATTTGTTTACTGCCTTGTTTACCGTCTTGCTCCCCCAAAAGGCCAATATTGGGATCGAATTATGCCAAGTAGTGCTCGTGAACCAGTGTGCAGATCGCGTTCATGAAAGTGAGTAATGATGGCCCAGTGACTGAATGAGTCCGAATTCTTCAGTCGTCCATCCACTCTAAGAAACCCAAACTGGTCAATGAAAGGCGAATGTACTCATCCCTACCACGGCAGCGATTTGATGTCGTCCCAACATAAAACTCTTTGAAGGGCAGCAAAAGAATTAGCAAATTTGGAACTGGCTGCTATGTCTTAGTACGACGACTTTAATTTTTTTTGTTATTTTTTTTGGCCGTTGATGCACTATGATCAGTACAAACAAGTAGGCATACGACACCAAGCAATGATTGTTACGCACGGAGCCCTATTCCCTTATGGGCGTAAGAAACGAAATCGCGGTCATAGAAAAAGACAATTTAACCATATACAATTAAAATACATGCAGGGCCAGATACAATTAGTCAAGACACAAATAATAATACTGATTAATTGCTAGGTAGGATAAAATTATTGATGTTAAAATAGGCAGTAAGTCTGTAGTAGAAATAAGGTGATATAATCTGTTATAGTTATTGCAAGTACTCGAAATGTTTCATGCATGTTATAATTGGACGTACAATGAGTTAAAAGTAGTGGAATATAGTTTCTAGTTAATCTATTTGGCACAATAAAGTGCAGGCGACAGAGTAATTTGGGACTCACCACTTCACCATGAATAAGATTCCAAATGAACAAATGAATAATTCTACGGTTGGCTATTGAAGGTAAATTAATTAAAATAAGTCTGCTAGAATAAAACAGTAGTATTAGACTTGATTTTCAGTTAAGTCCCCGTAAGGACAATATCAGAAAGTACTTTTGTACAGACATAATCCGGTTGTTGGAGCAGTCGATCCTTAATTTAAAATAATAATTAATTATAAGTAGAGAGAATAAAAATGAAGTAGATAAATTGAAGTCGATAAACTGAAGTAATGCAAATTAAAGTTATGTTAGAACTCACATACTCATATACGAGCTTTTGTACTCTAAGCCGAGCTTGTAAAGTAGTACACTCTAAATAAGCATGGAGAATTTTAAACTAATTTTTTGGCACTGCTCGTGTGCGGCAGTCGTGCATAATCTCTTGTCGCAATAAATATATCGAATTTGACTGCTGCATCTTTTTTTGTGCGACGGAAAATCCCCAGCTAGGCCGCTAGACCGCAAGTCCAACATGTATCATTTTCTTTCAGTGAAAATCCTCACGGAATTTTCATTGGCGCCCGAACAGAGACTACGGTTTAGAATTTCGTGGAAATTCACATCAGAAAATTAAACACATAGTGCATTTTCGTTGTCTCGGCACTTTTTCATTTTTTTCAGTTTGTGAATAACCTAGCTGGCGGATTCGGTGCAGCAGTGGACTCGGCTCAAAAGGAAAGTTTGTGAAACATGCCAATCAATCAGGTATTTAGTGCCAAATATTAACTCTCGACCATTTTTGTTGCATGCATTTTTTGAGACATAAGCATATTTGAGACTTTTTACATAACGGTTTGCATGTACCTGCGGATAAAGAGCAGTAAAAGTTAGTGCTGCGTACATACATACATACATCTGCATTTTGGAGAATTTTCGCTTAAATAATTAGAACCCGTTGGAATACCAAAAAGGAGTATAAGGAACAAGTGAAATCCCGTGGGACTTCGAAAAATGTTCATTTGAATTTTCACTTGTGAAAATGCGGACATCCCATAAAATTTTCTATATGGAGCGTCACTTGTTCTTCACTTGTGCAAGAGGACATGTCCCACGGGATTAACAAGGTGATTCACAAGTGAAACTTTTTTTTTGGAACTGAAGGGTACATACACAATTATTTTGCATTCCATAACCCTTAGGTGACCAAAATAAATTGTTTTGTTTCTGCTTAAACGTTGTCCATCGGCCAATATTGCAGCTTAGCCTTTGTGTGAGGCATTTATATTCATGTAACAAATAAATAAATTCTAAAATTTTCAAAATGAGTGACAAAGACAAGGAATTATATGTTAGGGAAGGAAATTCTAAAACTAATCAAAAAATAGGAAGAACGCTTTAGTCGAGTACCTCGAATATCAGATACCCGTTACTCAGTTAAAGGGACCAAAGGAAAATGGAGATATGCAAGCAGCAAAGCGAGATTGAAATGCGCCACCTACCGGCGGTAGACAGATTTAAACGTTGTGGGCGTTAGAGTGGGCGTGGTAAAGTTTTTTTTTGGATCAATCGATAGGTATTGACGAGACCAATACATTTCAGTTAAAATTTTGTATCTAGCACTAAAATTGTGGGCGCCACAGGCTTGGGCGGATTGTGGGCGTGGCACACTCGCGTGAAAAACTTGCGCTGCGCTCAAGCCTACGGAATCTAAATCTGAAATCCCATTTCTCTATCTTTGCTATTTTCCGAGATATCCGCGTTCATACTTACGATTTTTTGAAGTTTGTGGGCGGTTTGTGGGCATTAAAGTGGGCGTGGCAAACTTTTTTTGGGTCAGTCGATAGGTATGGATAAGAACAATACATTTCAGTTAAAATTTTTATTTTAGCATAAAAACTGCAGGAGCCACAGTTTTGGGCGGTTTGTGGGCGTTAGAGTGGGCGGTGCACTCTACTGAAACAAACTTGCGTAAGAAGCTCAGGAATCTGCACGCCAAGTCTCAATAGCCTAGTTCTTATAGTTTCCGAGATCTCAGCGTTCATCCGGATGGACAGACAGACGGACAGACGTATATGGCTAGATCGACTCGGCTAGTGATCCTGATCAAGAATATATATACTGTATGGGGTCGGAAACGCTTCCTTCTGCCTGTTACAGTTGAAGATATGTGCGTTATCAAAAATCATTATACCGGTCTGCAATGCAAGGTAACGATTCTTAGAAAATCAGTCAGGCGGATAACAATCATCATCTGCCAAAAGTTAATCTGCCTAAATTTAGTGGAAGACATGCCGAATTTAAAAACTTTGTCGGGTCACGCAGCCGCAGCAGCTAATTAACGTCTTAATTCGATCTCTTATATTAATAGCTCTCTCGTTTTTTGTGTACTTGCATTATTGGGCCCAGCATTCGGCTGGCTGTCCATTTGTAAAATCAGTACGAGTTCTGATCTCGACATTAAATGCACTCTCGTCTTGCCTGCTGTACTCTCTTTCGCTAATAAATTGTAAACAAGCATAAAGCAACCTGAAATTCGTATTTTTTAGTTTGCAATAACTAATAAAAAAGCTTATTAGTTCAAAATTGGTGACCCCGACGTGATTTGTGCATAAATAATACTAAGTGCAAATCATATAAGTCTATTTATAGATTTTTTCGTTCTTGCGGCTGCGGTGCAATGGCGGAGCAACAATCATAAGGCCTTAAATGCAGTGAGCGCTATAAATTAATAGCAGTTGGTGATTGCGGAAATTTACATATAAGGCGCAAATCCGCTTTACATAGAAGCGTACATAGCCAAGTAACGGGCTGTTATTCCCTCGTTTGCTTTGCGCTCATCTTCCCGCTGGAGCCGAATTTCGGGCATTTCGTCTGCTGGGTTTGTTGTTGTTGTTGTAGCCATGCCTACGGGAACCTTTGGAGATGTTACTGCTGATGCAAACAGGGCAATATTTTTAAAGCGCAAGGCAACGGCTTTATTTACTAAAGTGGGGCGTTTAGTGGTTTCCCTATCAAGTGCGGCGTTAACTTCATGCGACGAATCCGGTCTTCATGTGAGGTTGGAGTTGATTGATGAGCTCCAAGAGTCATTTAAAAAGGTGCTCGGTGAGCTTGAAGAATTGGGCTTCGAGGAAATTGAAAGTGATTTAAGTGAGAAATTTGATGACATTCACGTAATTCTGAAGTCATCGCTTCGATCCGAAATTTCAAAGCGCGCCTCAAAGTTTCTTTCGCACTCAACTTTTGCTGACGGCATCACTCCGGGAGTTTTCGGCCCCCAGCAGCGTCAGCCTCGACATAGGGCAGCATTGCTGCCCCCGCTGGAGCTTCCAAAATTCGCTGGAGGTTATGCAAATTGGTCTGACTTTTATTCAATTTTCACCACGATCATAGATAGGAGCTGCAGCATCTACGATCATGCCTGAGGGACGCATCGTTCGCTCATTGGAAATTTCGGATGGCAACTACGCAATTGCCTTCGATTTGCTTCAAAATAGATTTGATAATCGACGTTTGGTTTTTCAGGCACACATTACTGAGATCCTGGGACTTGTTGTTGTCCGATAAATTCAACGCTCATATTCGTGCTCTCAAAAGACTGGGCACGACGGAGCAAATCGCAGGATGCATCATCGTCCAAGTCCTGTTCCAAAGGTTGGATCCGGCAAGTCAGGCAAAGTGGGAAGAGCGTTTAGAGGACCCTGCCTTCGTCAATTTAATTCCTACGTGGGAGTCAATGGCATCATTTCTGGAGCAGCGATGCAGGACTTTGGAGACTATGGATTTCGCCATGGCAAACTATGCGCCGGGCAATCAGGTGGGAAGTAACAGAATACCCAATGCGCGTAGATCAGCATTTGTTGCCTCGAATGCTAACCCTTGGATTTGAATATTTTGTAATGATGCGGGGCATTCCATTTCTTATTGTCAGAATTTTAAAATCTTGTCTCCTGCGAATAGGCTTCAAGAAGCGAAACGGCTCGGTCTCTGCATAAATTGTCTTAAGGTTGGTCATCAAGTTCGGCAATGCAACTCCAGTAGTTGTCGTGCATGCGGATCTAAGCACCACACCCTGCTTCAGTTGGGAAACTCACCTCCCTTTTCTTCACAAGAAGGAGCACAGCTTCAAGAAGCACTTCCCTCTGCCTCACCCTCTGCACTGCCTTCCATTTCGACTGCTCTTATTGCACAGGAGTTTAGTAATGATATTGTGCTCTTAGAAACGGCTAGCGTTTTAGTAAAAAACCGTTCCGGGGTTTTCATTCCCTGTCGAGCTCTACTCGATTCGGGCTCCCAACTGCATCTAATAACGTCCCGATTCACAAATCAGCTTCAAGTAAAGAAAATAAAATCTTCAGCCCCTGTAACTGGAATAGGAGATTCCAGTTTTGTGACGGATGGTCACTCGGTCAATATTACGATTCAGTCCCGAACTTACGAATACTCAGCCAACATTACCGCGGTGATTGCGGTGATAACAGAGCGACAGCCTTGCTTCAACGTCGACATTGGCAGCTGGAACATACCCAAAAATATACAGTTAGCTGACCCAAGGTTTTATGCTTCACAGCGGGTGTTTCCTTAATCGGAGCCAGTCTCTTTTTCGAGATGTTGTGCGTTGGCCAAATCAAGCTCCCACCTGGATTACCTCTAATTCAAAAGACGCGTCTGGGTTGGGTTGATTCTGGAGGTTATGGCCTTTACAATGGCTCGTCCTTAATGTCGTCTCAAGATGTACTTCTCGCTGGTAGAGAGAATAGTTTCGATCGGTTAGATGATCTTCTTCGGCGATTTTGGAAAGTGGAAAGCTGAGCCGAGCCAATTATACGCGCTACTAAGGAAGAATTGGACTGTGAAGAAGCTGGTGATTATTCTGTTCGGCTGCCAGCCAAGTTCAATCTAGATCTTTTGGGAGAGTCCTACCAGCAAGCTTATCGAATATTCTTGTCCCTAGAGAGAAAGTTGAATCGTCAGCCAGCCTTGAAGGCTCAATATGCAGCATTCATAAAGGAATAACTCGATCTAGGACATTCATTGACCAATTTGGGCTTCTTAGAGTTGATGGCCGGCTAAGGAATTCTTCTCTGGATTTTAATGGGCGTCATCCAATTATATTATCACGGAGTCATTCGGTCACTATTGCCATTATTACTCACTTTCATGAACGCAATCTGCACACTGGGACACGGGCACTACTCGGAATAATTCGATCCCAATATTGGCCTATTGTGGGAAGGAAGACGGTGATGAAAGCTGTGAACAAATGTATTAGATGCTTTCGAATGAAGCCTCGAGTAGTGGAGCATATAATGGCGGATCTTCCAAAGGAACGACTTGATGGATCTCATGCATTCGAAGTCACTAGCATTGACTTTTGCGGGCCATTTCTCTACAAGTCAGAGGTGCGAAGCAAGCCTCCAGTAAAATGCTTCGTTTGTGTCTTCATTTGCTTCGCCACGAAGACTATTCATTTGGAGTTGATCAAGGATCTCTCTACGATATCGTTTCTACATGGCCTCAAACGATTTATATGCACTAGAAGAAGGCCGCGGCAGATTTGGTCTGATAATGCAACCAACTTTGTTGGAGCTCGCGATGGCGCCAATAAGGCGCCTATTCCTCAGCAGTGATCATCAGAGAGCTACATTGGACTTTTGCCTAGCGGAGGCTATTGATTGGTGTTTCATTCCTCCTAGGTCGCCACACTTTGGCGGTCTTTGGGAAGCGGCTGTGAAGATCGCTTAGCATCATTTCTACCGCGCTGTTGGCGCTGCTGTTTTAGCCTTTGAGGAGTTGCGGACCCTGGTGTTTCACATTTCGGCGGTTGTTAATTCTCGACCATTAGTCTCGATTTCAGAAAACCCCGCTGATCTGGATGTATTAACCCCAGCGCATTTTTTGAATGGTGGTCCGCCTTCCTCTTTCGTCGAGCCGGATGTCACCAGTCTTAACTTCAATCGCTTAGATGGATGGCAACGCGTGGCTTACTTGCTGAATATCTTTTGGTCCCGATTGAAGGAAGAATACTTAACATTACTGCAGCAGCGCTGCAAGTGGCGCACCCTAAAACCTGGCCTGGTTGTCGATGACTTAGATCTGGTCAAGGACGAAAACTTGCCTCCCATGAAGTGGCCCCTCGCCAGAGTAATCGAGCTTCTGTTCGGTGGAGATGGGGTTGCTCAAGTTGCCGTTCTGAAGACAGCATCAGGAGTGACAAAGCGAGTAGTAAACAAGCTGTGTCTGCTACCCCTTAAGGATGATATTGAAACCCAGGCTTCCAACGGGGGGAGTATGTGGGGTCACGCAGCCGCAGCAGCTAGTTAACGTCTTAATTCGATCTCTTATATTAATTGCATCGCGAAAGGTAGATCTTTCCATCTAGCTCTCTCGATTTTTGTGTACTTGCACTCCTGCTGCTGTCCCTTTGTAAAATCAGTACGAATTCTGATCTCGACATTAAATGCACTCTTGTCTCGCCTGCTGTACTCTCTTTCGCTAATAAATTGTTAACAAGCATAAAGCAACCTGAAATTCGTATTTTTTAATTTGCAATAACTAATAAAAAAGCTTATTAGTTCAACAAACTTCATAAGTCTTTTCGAAAGCTTGGTTCATCATGATGCATCTTTAACAAATGTCGAAAAGTTTAATCATTAACTTTCTTGTCTAACTGATGGTGCGCTAAGAACTGTGAAGGCTGTTCAAATTTCGGAGAGTAATTACGAAAAGGTACTGGATAGTTTAAAAGGTGTTTATGACAACAAATGTCTGATCTTTTTCAATACAGTGTCACAATTATTTGAAGTCCCCCCTGTATTAAAACCATCGGCTTCCAGCTTAAGGTCGTTTATCGATGAAGTGTCAGCTCTTTATGCATCATTACAATCATTGGGGAGCGAGAAGGAAATAAATAACGCCATGTTGATTCATATAGCAATGTCCAAAGTAGATAACGTTACGAAATCTCGCTTTAAAGAACAGTTAGATTACAATACTCTGCCAACATGGTCCGATTGCGTGGTTCAGTTGAATCGTCGGTATCAGCATTTAGTTGCTGAGGAATCCACACGGAACAAGAGGAAGTCCAGCCAAGAATCAAGTAAGGGATATTCAAGATCTTCCTTTTCATGCACAAAGACAGAACGCCGGACTGAGACAAAATGTCAATATTGCTCAGGGTCGGACCATAGTTTAGGCTGTTGTCAAGCCTTTGTTGCTCTCCCGGTAATTCACCGTTTGTGCATTAATTGTCTACGTCAAGGACATCCAGTAAAGAAATGCAGGGCTGCGAAGTGTCGAGTTTGCTCAACACCACATAACACGCTCCTTCACCGCTACGAAGTAGAGCATTAG
Organism: Drosophila subpulchrella; assembly: GCF_014743375.2. Taxonomy (NCBI): domain Eukaryota; kingdom Metazoa; phylum Arthropoda; class Insecta; order Diptera; family Drosophilidae; genus Drosophila; species Drosophila subpulchrella. Next base: position 411,652 of record NW_023665695.1, on the reverse strand, counting down.
TCAACTATTCCTGGATCAGTGCTCAGGTGTATAGCGTCACTGTTAACGATAATATCAGTTCTCTCGACTCTCTAGTTGAACGTTTTTGACATTTGGAACAAGTCACAGAGAGCTCGAACAAGTTGCTTGTGAGCAACACTTCAAGGAAACAGTAAAAAGACTTGCCAGCTGAACAAGTTGCTTGTGAGCAACACTTCAAGGAAGCAGTAAAAAGACTTGCCTCAGGTCGGTTTGAGGTGAAGCTACCATTTAAAAGAAATCCAAATGTGCTAGGACTGTCCTTCGAAACAGCAAAGCGCAGATTTCTTGCGTTGGACCGCAAACTAAACCATGACGCCAAGTTGCTTGATATTTATCAATAATTCATGAAAGAGTATCTTACCCTTGGTCATATGTCATTGCTCCCCACACCTTCTCCAGGTCACCATCAGTACATTCCGCATCAATGTGTCCTGAGACCTAAAAGTAGCATCACGAAGTTGAGAGTTGTGTTCGACGCGTCAAGTAAGACGTCACCTTCGGTCTCGTTAAATGAAACGCTAATGGTGGAACCAACTATTCAGAGGGATTTGTACGCCGTTCTATCACGGTTTTAATTAAAGAAGTATGCTTTAACAGCTGACATCTCAAAGATGTATCGACAAGTTAACGACGCCGAAGATGTTCGGGACTTTCAACTTATTTTGTGGAGAGAGAAGGGCGCAGACCAACTTCAAACTTATCGTCTCAACACTGTTACTTCGATTCGATGTCTACTTGAGTTATCAAAAATCTATTCGGAATCACACCCGATTGCATCTCAGGTGATTGCAAGTGATTTCTATGTTGACGACATGATCACACGAGATGATAGTTTAGAAGAGTTAAAAATTATTCGTAGAGAAGTACCTGATGTTTTGAAATATGGGGGCTTCGATCTGGCCAAATGGGCCACCAATCATTCCAGCCTTCTGACTGATACAGGGCCGGAAAAGTCTCTGGCACTTGACTATTCCATCCATCAAAATTCTTGGTATGAAATGGAATCATCGAAATGACGTGTTTTATTATAGCTTAGATAAGTCATTTAATTCATTGCCACCAACAAAACGTAACATTTTGTCTGTCACAGCTCGTTTGTTTGATCCCTTAGGATTACTGTGTCCTTTAATAACTAAAGCTAAGATCTTGTTACAAGAACTGTGGCGACAAAAATTGGGTCAGAATTTTTAAAGTTGGAGAAATCTCAAGTCTTGGCCCCACAGTTTCAACGCCTAAATCTCTTCATACACACATTCGAGCTAGATGGAGTGGCATTTCTATTAATTCGAGTTGGAGGTAGATTGTTGAATGCGTCAAATCCGTATGACGCCAAATTTCCGTTAATGCTCTCTCAAAAATCTCAATTTGTTAAGCTGTTCCTTCGCAACTTACACCACAGGCATTGATGCATTTAACAATGCAGGCGTCAAGGTGATGGTCTCTCTTTTGAGGCAGCAGATTTGGCTGATCAATGCTCGAGAGGCGTGCACGAAAATTGTTCGAGACTGCGTACGGTCCATTTTATGTCTCTTTAAAACTTCGAGGGAAGCCTCCAATCAAGACCTATGTGGCCGTCTTCGTGTGTTTTTCGCCAAAGACTGTTCACCTGGAACTCGTTGTCGATCTTTCTACTGACAGTTTTTTATCTATATTTAAAAGGTTCGTCGGACGGAGGGGTCTTCCGGAGAAGATATACAGCGACAATGTGACCAACTTCGTAGGAGCAAGCAAGGTCCTGGCAGAGCTGCAAGCAGCGTTTCGTCAGAACCAAGGGCAACTGACGTCATACGCGGCACAGAGAGGCGTCGAGTGGTGCTTCATTCCTCCGAGCTCACCACACTTCGGCGGACTTTGGGAGGCAGCCGTCAAGGCAGCCAAGCATCGGTTGCTTCGAGGAGTCGGCAATGCCAAACTCACATCAGACGAACTGAGCACACATCTGGTCGAAGTCGGGGCGCTGCTCAACTCTCTCCAATCGCGTCGCCTGGCAACGACCCCAACGATGGAGAGGCACTGACTCCAGGGCACCGTTTGATCGGCCAGCCTCTTCTTACGCTGCCGCAAGAATCCAACACAGACGGGATATGCAGAAAGGCCAGCGTCGGATATTTAAAGCGGTGGCGAATGCTGTCTGCACTCAAGCAGCAGTTTTGGCGAACCTGGTCCAAGGACTACCTGGCCAGCCTGCAGCAGCGCAGCAAATGGAGGACAGTGGGCACCGATTTGGAAATAGGCTGCTTGGTTCTCGTACACGAGGACAATCTGCCCCCGCAACGGTGGTTCACAGGACGCTTCGTGGCGACATCACTCGCCGAAGATAAACGAGTGAGGGTGGCCGAAATAAAAATAAAAGGAGGCATTATAAAGCGAGCAATTCACCAACTGGTGTTGCTGGTGTTATCTGCTGTGTAGATAAATTAAAGTAGATAAACTGAAGTAATGCAAATTAAAGTTATGTTAGAACTCACATACTCATATACGAGCTTTTGTACTCTAAGCCGAGCTTGTAAAGTAGTACACTCTTATATTGATAAGCATGGAGAATTGTAAGCTAATTTTTTGGCACTGCTCGTCTGCGGCAGTCGTGCATAATCTCTTGTCGTCGCTGGATGCGCCAGCGCAATAAATATATCGAATTTGACTGCTGCGTCTTTTTTTGTGCGGCGGAAAATCCCCAGCTAGGCCGCTAGACCGCAAGTCCAACTTGTATCATTTTCTTTCCGTGAAAAACCTCACGGAATTTTCACCGGTCTATATGTACCCCGTATTGGGGGCTCCAGACGGGTGCTCAGTATTCAAGAATTGGTCGGACCAAAGAAATGAAAAAGGTTTTTGTGACGTTAAGGTCATTAAATACCTTGGACCACCTTTTTATAAGTCCAAGCACACCCCTGGCATTTATCACCATGGTAGTAATGTGGTCAGAAAATTTAAGTTTGGGATTAATATCAAGGTCATTAACATGCGTTATCTTGTCCAACTCATAACCACTTAGAGTATAATTGGTGTTGTAGGGGCTTACTCGAAAAAAGGTCATTACTTTGCATTTAAAACCATTCAAATTTCATTTATAATCATTGCTCCAAGTTTGAAATGCATCAAGATCAGATTGTAAAGCGAGGCTCTGCGCGGGCTCATTATATTGCTGGCACAGCTTAACATCATAAGTGGACATAAGTTTACGTGACTTTGTTAGGACTAGAGGAAGATCATTAATAAATAATGTAAAAAGGAGCGGACCAAGGTGACTTCCTTGTGGTACACCTAAAGTAAGTCTGATGAGGGATGAAAAAAGTTTTTAAAAATGATTCTTTGTGTCCTTTCATTCAAATTACCTCAGATCCACTCAAGGAGATCACACGGAAACCCTAATTGGTCCAATTTCAGAACTAGAAGCGGATAGTTTACAGAGCTAAACGCTTTACTGAAATCAGTGTAAGCCACGTCAGCCAGACAATTTCTGTTGAATCCATTTGAAGTAAGCTCCAAAAGGTTCGTTGTCGTTGACCTACGTTTTATAAATCCGTTTTGGCATGAGGAAATAAGAGACCTATTATGTTGCAAATTGGGTGTAATAATGTTTTCAAACAGCTTCCTTGTTGCTGATAGCTTTAAGATACTTCGGTAGATATATGCGTTCATTTTGCTCTCCTTTTTATGTAGTGGGATAATATACGACTCCTTCCATCTGTGTGGGAAATTGCAGGTTTCTAAGGACAAATTAAAAAGTTTTTGCAGTGGTCCACACAAAGTCTTTGCGCAGTACTCAAGCACACAGCCTGGGACACAGTTTGTTTGAGATCAAAGGATAATAGGTAGAAACGCATGGTCCAAATACTGAGGCTAATACCTAAAAAAATATATTAACGGCCTCAGTCATATTAGTGCATGAGTACATATCAGACAAATTAACGAAAGCTATAATCCTATTTAAGAGTTCTGTTTGTGCCTAACCGAAGTAGACACCTGCAGGACGATCGCGTCGCGGCAATGGTAACGATGGTTACTGCAATGCCGGACCACAGGCGATGCTGAACTGCGCTGAGGTTGAGCTAACGTGGTTAGCTGCTAGTTGAGATAGTGTATTACGAGCCCTATTCCTAGAGGTAGGAAGTAGAACCGCGGAGTTATGAGGTGTGTTGATAACTGATTTATTCTTCATTTGATACCTGCTTATATTCTACTTAGAACACGGAAGCTTAGTGTAATGGTTAGTGAAAGAAGCTATATTCTAAAGTAGGTCAGGGAATTATGATTACGGTAGCAGTTGCGAAGTTGGCTCGGCTGACACCGCAAATGTGCTGACTGCATTGGCGGGTCAGCGTGACGGTGAGATGGTGAGATGGTGAGTTAGTGAGACATACAATATGCTGACCAGCAATTCTCATCTGCAGTGAGTGCTACTGAGCGCCTGGTACTGTTCCCAACTTGGCTACTGCTTGATTTGTTGGGTGTGGTCATGTTGAGTACCTTTGGGTACGAACATTCTCCCCCCCATTGAGGGGTACCCTCAATTAAAGGCGTGATGTCGGTCAGCCCTTGGCCGCATTGTATAGAAAGCACCTAACAAATCATTGACCACGGGGGATCTTTCCTTCAACTGCGGCGGTTCCTGTTTGTGATTCAGGTCCTTCACATCTTCTTGATGCTGCTGAACACTCCCCTTTGCGATAAAATTTACATTACCGTGGGGACTAAAATTGTGCCCTCGTAGAATTTGATCATTTGGCACGTCTATGGTATGTGGACGTTCTGCAACAAAACTAAGATCTTTCTTGGTTAAGTTTAGAAATGTTGAACCAAAGTCAGCCTTCTTGTAGGTTTTGAATTGATGAGACGTCGGTTCTATATTCATCGGATTTTTATCTTTCGTTGGCTCATAAGCAGCGTTCGGTCCTGCAAAATCATCTCAGTTTTCTATTAGATTGGGGTTGATTTCCGTATCAGAAGAGGTTTCTTTATTGAGATAACCTGTGATTACATAACCAAGCCTTGTGCCTTGTGCCAAAGGTTTATTAGGTCCTAGTTCAAGAAGTTCACCGGTAATTACACGAGAAAATACTTCAACCCCTAAAGTTTGGTCAATGGGTCCTGGTTGCCGAAAGTCAGGATCTGCTAACGGCAGTCCCTCGGGAATATTAAGATCGGTTGTAATCGGTACTGACGGTTGGTCTGTAATGACTGTGGGCATAATAAATACCTCTAATAGTTTTTCAAACCCTGATGTACAGGATGAGAGCTTTAGTGTTGATCTAATTGCTGTTGATATCTTTCCTCCGATTCCAGATATTTCAATCGGTGACCTTTGTTTAAGAGATAGCAGATCTGCCATTCTCCTTGAAATAAGATTCACCTGTGCTCCACCATCTATTACAGCGCGACATGTTTGTAATTGACCGTTTGGCCCTTGTAATGAGACCTTGGCGGTCGCGAGCAAAGTATATCCTCCTACGTGGTCGTAGCCTGCAACGGTTACTGCGCCGGCCACTGGATTGCTAGTCGGTCCTTGGTGTAACAGTGAATGATGCCGTTGCTGGCAGACTCGACAAGTGGTCGGTGATCCACAGTTTTCAACCTTATGAGCTGTAGACAAACAATTTGTGCATGCTCCTACTTGAATAATGGCTTGGCGCCGTGCTTTGGGGTCCATTTGCTGGATACGGCTACATGCTCTAAGATTATGTTGTCCTAGGTGACAAATCTTACAGCTTTCTTCGTTGTGAACTGACTGATGGCGGAGTGTTGCTGTAGGTTGAGCGCTTATTGTCTCCAGCATGCAAGCGCGCCGCTCAATAAACGTCAGTACACTCCATAACGTTGGAATTTCCGTTGGTGCATCCGCTGAATTTTCGAGAGCAGCTAGAGACTGCTGGTCTAGTTTTCTTCTGATAAGAAAACACAGGATTGGATCCCAGGATTTTGTGCTGATATCAAGGTTTTTAAGAGTACTCATTGAATTTTTTATAGTGTCATGCAAGGCCCTTAGTTGCGCGAGGAGCCGTCTATAGGCTTATGGTCAATAATTTTTGCAATGGCGGCGAATACTAGTATTTTTCCGTTCTGGTACCTGGCCCTTAAACGCAACCAGGTGTCGTCATAGCCACCCTGTGAGGTGGCTGTGTCTGTCAAGACGTTTCTCGCTTCACCACGAAGCGAACTCTGTAGAATATGTAGTTTTTGACTGGCCGAATATGGTTTGTTATGTACCAATTCCACAAAGAGATCATGGAACCGTGGCCAGTCTAGATACTCGCCGTTGAACTCCGGAATGCTAATTGGCGGAAGTGCCAAGTTTAGGCTCATTGGCGCGTCGTTTTCTCGTAGCAGGTTCATTTCGTATTCCTCGTATAATGTGTGGAATTGGGCTAGCTCTGCTTCTGCCAGAGCTGCGGCCCCAGGTGTGCTATCCAATTCGTCGTGGGCTTGCCTTAGTAACGCCCAATGGAGATCCAGGTGCCTTTGTAGGGCTGGGGTGACAGTTGGGGCGTTCGAGGCTAATGTTAATGATGACTCCAATTCGTTGCATCTTCTCTGCAACTGTCGGATCACCGTGTCAATTGTGGAATCTCCTTTGACTTGATCTCTTGTTGCGAGCTTGATGTTGGTCGAAGTTCGTCTGGGGGCCTTCGGAAGCTCGCTTCCAGTCGGCATGTTGTCCAGAAAGATATTCTGATATTTTTCGACCAGCTCTTTAAGTGCTACTAGTCGTGAAGAGTACTCACTTCCAGTGGGTAGTGCCGCTTGCTGGACTTCTTCATCTAGGTCGCAAAACTGCTGCCAGAGATCGTTTAACTGAGTTAGCTTACCGGAATAATAGCCGTCTCGGTGGCGTCGGTCGGCAGAATCCTTGCCATAATTCTTAATGAGCTGTTGGATTTTCCCTTGCAGCTCGTTTTGGGTGTCTAGTAATCGATTGTGTAAATCGATTCTTGTGTGACTTGTTTCCTCAATGAATGAAGTAGACATATTGTGTGTCTTGGAAACAAAGAATCTTGTGAAGCTGGATGAAGCTGAGTATCCTGTGAAGCTGGATGAAGCTGAGTATCCTGTTAAGCTGGATGAAGCTGAAGTTCCTGTGACGCTGGAAGAAGAAGCGTATCCTGTGAAGCTGGATGAAGCTGAAGTTCCTGTGACGCTGGAAGAAGAAGCGAATCCTGTGAAGCTGGATTAAGCTGAAGTTCCTGTGACGCTGGAAGAAGAAGCGTATCCTGTGAAGCTGGATGAAGCTGAAGTTCCTGTGACGCTGGAAGAAGAAGCGAATCCTGTGATTTCCTTGTAGGATTGAGTACCTCTCGTACGTCTGCTATCCAATGCCTGAGCGCTACGTGGACGGGGAGCCATTTTCCTGGTTAGAGTGTGGGTGAGGAAAAAACAAACAGGGCTGCTTAACAATGACGTTACTTCAGGTTCCACTATGGATAGAAGAGGTCCACCGACAAGAAAGTGCCCTGGTGTCGACGCTAAGAGATCAGTTGGATCCTCGGACATGGGAGATAGCGGTCTGGAATTCAGACAAGCTTCAATTCTCGCTAGGAGGGTGGACAGCTCTTCAACGGTGTACTTCCTTGTAGCGGTGGACTTGTAAAACATGGTCTTGAAGCTCTTGACACCAGCTTCCCATAGGCCGCCCATATGGGGTGCCCCAGGAGTAATGAATTGCCAGTTGAGCTGCTGATGACTATACGCATCGGTCACAGACTCTTTAACGGCTTGCAGGAAGTCTCGGGAAAGCACGGTGGAAGCGCCGAAGAAGGTATTTCCTTTGTCGGACTGGACTTGGCGAGGACATCCTCTTCTAGATACGAAACGAGAGAAGGCGGCAAGAAACTTTTCAGTTTAAAGTCGGATGTAGGCTCTAGATGGATGGCCTTTTCTGTGAATGTGTTCCTGATAGTTTTCCTCCTAAGTTAGACAGGCCTCCTTGATTTACCAATGAGTTGCAAAGACTTAGAAAGAAACTTCTATAAAAAGTAGATATTATGTGGCTCGTACTAATTTTAATGTACTTAACAGTCATTGCTATTCCATGTATTTGAACCGATGTAAATTTAAATTTTCAAAGGATCCGAGGCAGTCTTTTAACTTTTTTAATGCTAAGCGAAAGTCTTCAGCATTGCCATCATCAGTACGATTAAACTCTATTGAGGCATCTACGGATCCCGAAATTGCAGATTAATTTGGTGTATTTTTCCAATCTACTGATAGATCTCTTTCTTTGTCTAATTCTAGCTACCCTAATCACCTAAACAGGGTAAATTGTAATTATTCTCCTGTAATTACCGAAAGTTCCCTTTTAAGTGATTTAGAAACTATAACGCCAACCTATTCTCCGGGGCCAGATGGACTCCCTGGGTGTGTTCTTAAGTTTTGTGCCCGAACTATTTGTAAACCCATTCTTAAGCTTTTTCATTTGTCTATCTCATCATCTGTTTTTCCTACTATCTGGAAAGATTCTTTTATAATTCCACTCCACAAAAGGGCTGCGACGGTGAATGTTTAGAACTATAGAGGAATCTCCAAGTTGTCTGCAATTCCTAAACATTTGAACGCATTATTACCTCTCATTTGCAACATTTGTGCTCCTCTTTGATATCTCCGTGTCAACATGGTTTTGTTAAGCGAAGATCGACAACCATTAACCTGCTCGAATTGACATCTTTTGTAATAGATGGATTTAACAAAAAATTGCAGACAGACGTTATATATACAGATTTTAGTAAAGCCTTTGACTCTGAAAACCACTCTCTTCTTTTATTTAAATTCGAACAGCTCGAGTTTCCGAATAATCTGTTAACTTTGATTTCAAGTTATTTGAATGGTAGATCTCAGAGGATTTTATTCAAAAGCGCTGCTTCCAAGATGTTCAACGTGACATCTGGAGTGCCTCAGGGCAGTCATTTAGGCCCTTTGCTGTTTACTCTGTTTATAAATGATCTTCCCTCTATCGTAACTCACTCTCATGTGCTAATGTATGCTGATGATGTTAAGCTTTGTTTATCATATAATAATATTGAGTCTTGTTTCTGCTTGCAGTCAGACATTAATAGATTCCAGAAATGGTGTCAGTACAACCTTTTAATTTAAACTATCTGAAATGCAACGTTATGACATTTTATAGGGGTACGTCAACGTTCATGAGTTACTCTCTTCAGAACATGTCCCTGGACCGAAGATACTCAATAAACGATTAAGGTGTTCTCCTAGATCCTAAACTTAAATTTGACTCCCACATAACCCCTACTGTAAATTGGGCTTATAAAGCGTTGGTCTGAAGAATTTGATGATCCATACACTACCATATTAATATTTACCTCCCTTGTCCGTCCTAATTTAGAATACTGTTCTTCCGTTTGGAGTCCTCAGTATCAAGTGCACATTGACCGTATGGAGTCCGTACAGAAACAATTTCTTCCTTTTGCCTTCCGTGGCTTGAACTGGGATCAAAACGTCAGGATGCCTTCTTTCTCGAGTAGATTGCTATTAATTAATTTTCCTTGGTACTATTTGTATACCCTTGCAGAGGGTATAATGATTTCAGTCAGAAGTTTGCAACGCAGTGAAGGAGACGTTTCCGACTATATATATATTCTTGATCAGCATCACTGGACGAGTCGATCTAGTGATGTCCGCCTGTCCGTCTGTCCGTCCATTTCTACGCAAACTAGTCTCTCAGTTTTTAAGCTATCGGGCTGAAACTTTCCCAAAAGTCTTCTTTCTGTTGCAGGTAGTATGTAAGTCGAAACCAGCCGGATCGAACAACTATATCTTATAAAAATATTTCTTTGGTGTTTTTAACATATAACCTCCTACGCTTGGAAATAACATTTTTCAATTAGTTCTGAATTTCGAATTTAATTTTATCAAAATCGGACGACTATATCATATAGCTGCCATAGGAGCGATCGGAAAATCGGTGGGAAAATAATATAGCTTCGGTGGTTTTTAACATATAACCTCCTATGCTTGGAAATAACATTTTTCAACTAGATCTTAATTTCGAATTTAATTTTATCAAAATCGGACGACTATATCATATGGCTGCCATAGGAACGATCGGAAAATTAGTGAGACAATAATATGAAACAAATAATAGCTTCGGTTTTTTTTGACATATTATCTTATGCTATTAGAAATTTTTTTTGTATTTTTAGGAATTTCGAATTAAATTTAATAATTACAACTGCAAGGGTATACTGTAGAGTAATGTCATCTTTTATTTTCTATTATTGTAATTCTTTATTTAAAATCCTGTCGCCATAAAAAGTAGACATCTTTTATTGGTTATTGTAATTCTTTATTTAAAATCTTTATTCAAAATCTGGAGCAGCATTAGTGCCGCTTCCAACGTCAAGTTGTTTCTGATTTTTACAATTTGCCTTAGGATCTAAGTAAGCCTAATTCTCGTTGCTGCGCTGCTTACAGTTGGGCGGCAGAAAGATGGCTATGTATATCTTATGTATATAAAGTGTATTTTATTATGCTCTCTTTGGCTGGAGCGCGAGGGCATGTGTATGTAATTGAGTTTGGCTGAGCGGCCGGCGTGTGCAACAGAATGCTGACACTTGCGCTTTCTTTATGCGCGCCGATCGACTCATGTTTCGGCCACTTAGGGTTTTTGACCGAGCCTTTTGTTTATAAAAACAATGCAACAAAGTGTTACAGTGTGTTTGTTTCAAGTACTCTTGGTACAGTAGATATTCGATATAAGTGCACACTACATCTCCCTCCTTTTGAAAAATAACGTAATATTATGAAGTTATTTTGTTAATATATTTTACTTAATGGAATATTTATTTTTTTTTGTTTTTAATCTTTTTTTTTTTTAATTTCTTATTTATTTTTTTTTTTTTAAGAGAATGGAATTGGGAATAATATACGTATTAAAAGAAGAAGTATTTTTAAACATGGAGTGTAAAAGTATTTCTAAACATGGTTACACTCATAAGTATTTCTAAACATGGCCATGTTAAATGCAATTATGAAATAAACATTTTTAATCTATCTTTATGTACTATTTGTTTTTTATTTTTGTTATTTATTATAGTTATGTTATCTCTATCTCCTATTTGTTCTACCCTATAAGGACCTGTATATTTCGAATCCATTTTTCAATAAAACCTGATCTCCTATTTTTAAATCGAAATCTAAACTAGTTTTGTCGTAACTAATTTTCTGTTTCAGCTTATGAGATTCTAGCATTAGTCTAGCTCTCTTAATTGCCTGTTCTAATCTAAATTTGGATTCCTTAGCATAATCTTCTATATTATAAAGGGGTTTTATTTTATCTATGCTATTAAAGTGTTTTGGTAGATTTGAAGTTTTACCGAAAACTAGCTCATATGGACAATAGTCATGTGCCATAGATGGGGTTGTATTAAAACAATATACGAAGTATCGTAGCCATACATCCCAATCTGTTTTGTCAACTGAGATGTATGAACGAATGAACTCATTTAGTGTTCTGTGGCTTCGCTCCACGGTACCTACAGTCTGGTGGTGGTGTGCAGTTGAAGTTATGTTTTTAATATGTAAGTATTTACATAGATCTTCAATAATTGAATTTTTATATTCTGTTCCCATGTCCGTAATGAACGTCTTCATTGGACCGTACTTCAGAATAAAATCTTCAAATATAGCTTTTGCTACTGTATTTGCACTTTTATTTGGTATAGGTATAGCTACTAGGTATTTGGTTAAATCGCAGATGAGTGTTACTGCGTATTCGTTTCCATTATTCGATTTTGGAAGTGGACCAATAGTATCTACAATTACTCTATCAAAAGCTCGTTGTGGAGTTTCGGTTATAGTTAGTGGGATCTTAGTATGTTTAGTCGTTTTCGACTTTTGGCATTTAGGACATTTCTTTATGTACTCTTTTATGTCTTTAGACATATTTTTCCAGTAATAGTGTCTCTGGACCTTGGCCAAGGTTTTTGTAATGCCTGTATGACCACCTTGTATTGGATCATCATGGAATGTAGACAATATAGCTTCTTTTTCTTTATTATGTTTTATTACGGTCACCGGGTTGAGTAGCGCTACTCTCAATGATTTCAATATTTTATTGCCCATAATTTTAAAATTATCAATTGAAACAAGTTCAAAGATATTTTCCCACGGTGCCACTTTGAGTTGGCTGACTTTGTGAATACCGGCCTGCTTTTCAAGCCTTTGAAAGAATTGACCTAAGTCAATGGTTCCATTAGTACACAAATCGCTTACATCATAACTTGCTGTAATTTTCTTTCCGTGCTTAAATAAACACATTTTATTATTTACATGCAAGGTCACTACTTTACGTACTTCATCATTGTTTATGACTTCATATACGTTGGGCTTTGAAGCTTTTTCTTTAGGTTGCTTATGCAATTCTATTTGATATTTTCCTGCGCAGGATTTCTGTCTACTTTGGTTTCTGGTAGTGACTTTCAGAATTTTATTACTTGTTTGTATATTTGTTAGGTCTGTGATTGTTATTCTGGAGAGCGCATCGGCTACATAGTTGTCTTTACCCTTTAGATACTCCACCGTAAAATTATATTCCTCTAATTCAAGTCTCATTCGTGTTAGTTTGGAACTTGGATTTACCATTGAAAATAAGTATGTCAGTGCTCTATGGTCTGTTTTGACAGTGAAGTGTCTACCATAAATATATGGTCTGAAGTGTGTTATTGCCCAATGAATGGCTGCTAATTCTTGTTCTGTGGTGCTCTTGTTGCTTTCACCTTTCGTAAAGGATCTTGATGCGTATGCCACTGGAAGCTGTAGTCCATTTTTGTTTTGAGTTAGGACTGCTCCACAAGCGTATTTGCTAGCATCTGTGATTATGCAAAATTCTTTGCTAAAATCTGGATATTGCAACAGAGTAGGATTTATTAATGCTGATTTAAGATGTTCGAAGGCGTTTTGACATTGTGTTGTCCATTCGAATTTTACATCTTTCTTACATAATCTTGTTATGTGACGGGAGTATTCAGCAAAATTCTTTATAAAACGTCGGTAATAATTGCAAAATGCAACGAATCTTCTAGCGCCGTCCGCATCATGTGGGACTGGATAATTTTGAATGACGTCGTATTTTTTGTCGTCGGGCAAGATTCCTTTATCTGTGCATTTATGTCCTAAGAAAGTGACTTCATGCATGAAAAATGAACATTTTTCAGGATGTAACTTCAGGTTGTGTTTCCTACATTTCTCGAAAACATCAGTTAAGTTCTTGAGCATATGTTTTTCGGAACAACCTATGACTATTAAGTCATCCATATAAAGAAATGCTTGCGAAGGTTCTAATCCAGAGAAAGCTATAGTCATCATTCTTTGAAAAGAGTTTGGCGCTATTTTTAAACCGAATGGTAATCGCGTGAAGCGGTACGAACCATTGTTTGTTGAAAAAGATGTTATATCCCGTGAACTTTTTTCCAGTTCAATTTGATGGAAACCTGACATTAAGTCAAGGCATGAGAAGAATTTTGCTCTACCTAGTTGATCTAAAATATCATCGATTCTAGGCAGTGGAAATTTATCAGACAAGAGTTTTTTATTAATTTGACGATAGTCAATTACTAATCGCCATTTTTTATTTTCCGTATTTGGAAGTGACTTTTTTGGTACTAACAGAAGTGGGCTATTATAAGGTGATACAGAGGGTTCCACTATTTCATCATTGATGAGTTTTTGGACTTGTTTTTGAATTTCGTCTTGTTGACTATGAGGATTTCTATAATTTTTTATATATACGGGTTCATCATCAATTAATCTCAGCTTTTGTTTATAAAAATTATTGGTAGTGATCGATTCGGTTTCTAGTCCGAACACATCACTATACTGGGTGCATAATGCTGTAAGTTGTTTATTGAATTGAGGCGGGAAGTATTTTGTAAGTTGGGATAATACAATTTTTTGTCTGTCTTCTAAGTTCGTTTTTACTATGTCGTAGTTTGAAAGTGGTTCATGATGAATGTTTTTGATATAGACTACTAGATCTGTGTTTGTAGTATTTAGTAATCTTATATATGCATTTTGGACTGTTGCTATGGTATTTGCGATATAGATACCATGCTGAATTTCTTGATTCGGAATTAATACACTGTCTTCTTCTGAATTTATTTCGATTTTTCGGATGACTTGGGATCTTGCTGGCAGAATTAGGGAGTTGTTGCCAGAACTGTATGCTATTGGAACATAAATTGGATATTTTAGGTTATTTGGTCTTATTAGAAGCCAATCTTCAGACGGCTTGAAGTCTAATTGACAGTTGTATCTTTTGATAAAATCGATTCCTAGTATTCCATCACATGGAATAGCGAATTGCATATTTACGATATGGAAATCATGTTGAATTATGTACTTAGAAGTTTGAATTTCAATAGAAGTTAAGCCTTTAGATTTTGTAACTTCCTGACTTATACCCTGTATGTTTATGATGTGATTATCTTGAATGTTTTGAAAATTATCAAAATTTTCCTTCAATAAGGATATTTCCGCACCTGTGTCTAGTAAGAGAACTAATTCTTTTCCTGTTGTTACGTTCGTGAAAGTGACAAATGTATTTTGACTGAGATTTAAAGTGTGAATTTTGATGTTGTTTACTGTCGTGTATCTAAAGGTGTTTGGTAGTTTCCCGAATTTGTTTGCGCCACTCTAACATTGTTATTGTGGTTGTTGTTTCCCCCACGGCTGTTTCCGCCGCTGGTGTTTCCACCACGGTTGTTATTTCTGTTATAATTGTTATTTTGGTTATTTCTGTTATAACCATTGTTTGGATTATATCCGTTATTCTGATAATATCTGGTATTGTTATAATTACCTCGATTATTACCTCGTCCGCGATTTCCACCGCGCTGCGGGTAATTTTTGTAATATAGGACAGTGTTTGGCTGTCCGGTTGCTTCTGTGCAACTGCTTACAAATTTGGATATGGCTTCATTCATTGTATTGAAGGTACCGGCTTGCATTATAGTTCTTACCTTATCTATTTGGCAATTTTTAGTCATTGCTTTCACTGCATGCCGAGTGGAATAACGTCTGGCTAACTCTAGGGATAAGCCATCTGTTATAAATGCACCTTCTAAGGATTTCGTCATCTGCTCAACCTCTTGTGTGTACTGGTTGGCAGTTTTATTGCGTTGTTGTAGGCTCATCAGTTTTGCTGACAACACTTCTACAGATTCGCCTTTGACGTTGTTTTTTAATCTGGAAATGACTTCAGCTATTGTTGTTTCATCTCCGATTAGATTTCTGGCGACACCTTTTAGCTTTGTTTTTATAATTGAAACTGCTAATTGTTCGTGTTCGCCTTTTATTGATTCTATTATTTCTAATGCATCCATAAAACTTGTTAAGTTTTCAGATTTACCATCGAAAACTGGTATAAGTTTGGATGCTGTGTTAATGAAATCAATATTAGATTGTGCCATTGTGATATTGTTTCTTATTTTATTTTCTATTAAGGAATTATCATCAGAATCTGTAGAATTATCCAGATCTGACATTAAAACAGCTGGAATAGTAAGATTATTTAAATCTTGCTCTTCTATTTTGGGATTTGTTTCTGTAAGGTCTTCTGATTCTATTTGGTCACTGTCAGTTTGTTTTGTTGATTCCGATTCATCACCAGTTTCAACTGCTAGGGAGGTGTTAAGTATAGTTGGTACCGATATGTCCAACTTAAACTTTTGTTTAATTGATATTAAATTATATCGTTGTCTGATCAAAAATTTTGATACTTGGGACCAATGATCTTGATTTAATTTTTCCTTCTGGCCATATATTAGTATTCGTGCTTCATTAAAGCATTTTACTAGAATTTCCACATGTTTTTTAATGGTATTCTTTTGAATTGGCCTGTTTTGAGTAAGTGACTTATATGATTTGTCAAAGTCAACTTTTTTGTTATTTAGCTGCTTATATAATTCATTCCATTCCATTATATTGTGGAGATGAATTATTTCTTGAAGACCATCATTACTATTGTTTTACCTAGTATTGGGTGTTCGTCTACTACTGATCTAACCTGTACCCCTGGGATGGTTGATAGGACAATTGCCTTTTGGGTGCTTGTGCAATGAATTAGTGGAGAGGCATCTAAATTAAATGTTTCAATGTATAAGTTTTCTAACTCGTAAATGCTTACTGAAGTTGGTGCAACTAATTGCAGAATTCTTTCTCTAAAATAGATGTCCCTATCAAATGTGTTTGCAATTGCTTTTAGCGTAGCCATTTTAAATTAATTTGTTTTTATTTATTTATTTGTTTTTTATTCCATTTTCTTTAACTTTTTTAAAATTTAAATACAGCAATATTTTTATAATAATGTTGTTTGTGCCAAAATGTTTAAATTTTGTCCAGATCATTTGCCTGGCTCATATATTTTTTTTTTAGACATTTATTGTGCAATTTATAAAGTTTATAGAAACAGTTTGCGCACATTATTACAACAATTATTATAAGCAATGTATGAATTAATTCTAAGTCTATGGGGTTTGATTCTACCTTATTAATAACATTTGCAGTGGAATCCACTGTTTTTGTATCTATTAAACCCATCTTTGGGGTTGGTATTCTTAATATATATCTTGGTCTGTCAAATTCTTTTGATTTTTGAATCAACTCGTAAATGTTGTTAATGTTATTCATAAACAACTAGTTTAATATTATTAATTTTGATTTTACTTTTTTTTGTTTTTGACCAATTATTATCATATTTTACATATAATTTCCTGCCTATTTTGTGTATGGTTTTCAGGCCATACTCTAATCGGGCAACTTTTATGTCGCTCAATTTTTACAATTGTTTTTATAAAATAAATGAAAAAATATGCATCGCAGTGCAATTAAAAAAGTTTTTGCAACGCAGTGCAAAGATAAAAAAATTATGCGCTCTTGGTAGCGCTGTCGGTTCACACTTCCTTGGTACCGGTGCTGGCTGCACAGGTGTACTTCATGGTGGGGCACCGGTGCTGGCTACACAGGTGTACTCGCAGAACGGGGAGCACAGTGGTCCCTCGCAGTCATCTGGGCACGTCTTCTTTAGTTTTGGGATGGCAACTTTTCCTGGAGGAGGCAATGTGTTTTTATTTTTTGAAATATTTTGGATTACAGGGTAGGTGGATGTGGCTGTAGCTGTGGTCTGATTTTTTCGTTCTGATAGCAAATTTTTTAGGTATTCGACTTCGGCATGTATTTTTACCGAGTCGTTCCACTGTATTGCTTTGCCGCTGTTGAGCAGCTTCAGTAGATGAGCCTTTCTGGCTTTTAATCTTTTGACCACGCCACTTCTTTTGGCACACATCACACTCTACTCACTGCGTTTCTTCTCTTGTTCTTGTTGTTGCTGCCGTTTTTGCTGTTGTTGCCTTTGTTGTTGCTGTTGTCTTTGTTGTTGTTGATTGCTGCTGTCGCCTTGGTTGCTGTTTTATTTTTCGAAGTCCCGATCCATGTCCAGATCCAGGTCCAGATCCTTTAGGACCAAAGTCACGGTCGCCATGTAGAGTAATGTCATCTTTTATTTTCTATTATTGTAATTCTTTATTTAAAATCCTGTCGCCATAAAAAGTAGACATCTTTTATTGGTTATTGTAATTCTTTATTTAAAATCTTTATTCAAAATCTGGAGCAGCATTAGTGCCGCTTCCAACGTCAAGTTGTTTCTGATTTTTACAATTTGCCTTAGGATCTAAGTAAGCCTAATTCTCGTTGCTGCGCTGCTTACAGTTGGGCGGCAGAGAGATGGCTATGTATATCTTATGTATATAAAGTGTATTTAATTATGCTCTCTTTGGCTGGAGCGCGAGGGCATGTGTATGTAATTGAGTTTGGCTGAGCGGCCGGCGTGTGCAACAGAATGCTGACACTTGCACTTTCTTTAAGCGCGCCGATCGACTCATGTTTCGGCCACTTAGGGTTTTTGACCGAGCCTTTTGTTTATAAAAACAATGCAACAAAGTGTTACAGTGTGTTTGTTTCAAGTACTCTTGGTACAGTAGATATTCGATATAAGTGCACACTACAATACAAACTTCGGCTTTGCCGAAGTTAACTTACTTTCTTGATATGAATAATCTTATCAGAGGCGATATTGATTCTGTAGATATGGTAAGAACTAACTTTCAATGTTCCTGTTAGACTAAAGCGAAACTACTATCCTATCAACTTGCCACGATTAATTTTAGTCAGCATGAGCCCTTTCGCGATCTTCCTAATAATTATAGCACCCTATGTCATTTAATTTGTTCCTCCACTTCTATCCGTGTATTAAAAACTAAAATTTTAGCTGATTTTTTGTCTTATTGATCTATGTTTTGTCCTGTCTTTATTTGTTCTCTGTACCTTCCTCGCGAACCGTATTTGCCCGAAATGAAAATGGGCCCGCCCGTAACAAGCAAGTGCTTGGTGTCGTTTGGGCCACATCCGCCTGAAAACACTTTTCAATGTGCAATCCATAGCACAGGAGCCGGGAGCAGCCTTAAAGGAACTTCAATGCACTTTTCAAGGTTGCTTAACTTTTTTAAAACTTTCCGGCGTTAATATTGAGAATTGGGACCCTATCCTGGTTTATATGTGCTCCGATCTGCCAATTTCCACCACGTCCGGTCCAAAGACACAAATCGAACTTCCAAAAATAAATTCCTTCAACACAAGGTTAGTTCCGATACCCAAAGGCTGCGATCTGTGTTCGAGGAAGAACCACCCCGTGCGTATATGTCTACGCTTTCTACAGATGACGGTAGACGATCGCGTATCCTATATCCAAAGGAAGCAGTTTTGCTCCAATTGCTGTGCAAGCAACTCACTCAAGTCTCACTTGCCAAGCTCGACATCACTCATTGCTGCATCGAAACAGCAGTCCTACTACTCCGCCGATTCCATCCGACCCTCCAAGGCTAGTATCCGCCTCAGTCCCACACACCATTTCGTTCTATTCAGCGCAAGTTTCCGTACAAAAAGTCCCTCCTAAGAGTACTTCATCCGAATATTGGATTCCATACCCCGCCTTGGATGACAGACATACTCGAGGTATTAAATCCTCGATGCCGAGTCTGCCACCACTTTCTACGGCTAAGCCCCCCTAATCGACTCCAGGAAGTACATAACCAGAAGTACTGCTCCAATTGTTTGGCTCACAATCATTTCAAGGACTTCCTTAGTGGTCATCACTGCCAAAAGTGTGGAAAGAGCCACTTTCCTGAGGTTCTTGCTCCTCGCAATTTGGGGGGAGAATGTTTACGTCAAAAGGGCGTTTAATTTTAAGAGGCAGTGGGATACGAAATAAACATATTTGAGGCAGAAAAGGATTCATTTTCATCTTCAACGGACAAAACGTCACCCTTAAATCAACCTGCTACGATTAAACACAGCTGGATGGTTCCTTCATAGTACGGTACTAGAATTGTACCGTATGGATAAACGACGTGGAATACAGCGAAAAAGAATTGGTGGATCACTATCATTTCACCTTAGTTCTCCCACCAGTTGATAAGATAACAAAAATCAAACCAGCAAGGCACTATCGCTAGAGTAATAACACCTAGAGGCCCTATCAACAGTCACATATTTGGCAATATCATTGATCCTAATCCTCATCGCCACCCTCCGAATATGCCATAAGCCGAAAACCATCTTCCTCCCGCACACCACGACTATGCCTACCTTTGTGAAGCCGGCCATCTCGTCGTAACGGACTTACAGCCGCCCCCCAAACCTCAGCGACAGCTAAATGGATTAACCCATACACTGGGTGCATAAACGCTGAGCTTGGAAACCTGCGGAGGTGAGCAGAGCCAGCCGCCTCAGCAGAACGGAGTCCGCCGCCTCAGCAGAGAACGGAGTCAGCCGCCTCAGCAGTGAACGAGGCCAGCCGCATTGAAAGCTACACGAAATCTGCCGACTATGCAGATATCCATTACCCACTCCAATTGCCAGCTATGCAGTTCCCTTTCCCTATTCCATTTCATTCTGTTACATTTCAGTTGATTCCATAAGTTAGTTCTTAGTTTACGAAAGAATAAAGGGGCGTTATAATTCGGACCGTCAACGAACAAGGTTCTTTCTCTTTATTCAAACGGTAATTATTCACTTTTAACCAAAAATCATACACTGAACTCTGAGGCGATATACTCAGATACATGAATCGCACACTGGGCACTCGGACAATATACACATACATACTGTAATTTGCGCGCCAACAAAGTTGGTAGCATTGTCAGACCAAGTTTGCCCTTAAATCTTTTTAGACCATGAAGAAACGAAATCGTCGAGAGATCCTTGCTCAGCTCAAAAATGAATACCTTTCGTGGCAACGCAAGCGAAGACGCAAACGTAGCAGACTTTTAGAGGAATGGCCCTCAAAAATCAATGCCAGTGACTTCAAATGCATGAGATCTATCAAGTCGCTTCATTGGAAGATCCGCCATTATCTGTTTTACTAATCGGGACTTCGTTCAAAAGCAAGTTACGCATTTGTTTACTTCCTTGTTTACCGTCTTGCTCCCCCAAAAGGCCAATATTGGGATCGAATTATGCCAAGTAGTGCTCGTGAACTAGTGTGCAGATCGCGTTCATGAAAGTGAGTAATGATGGCCCAGTGACTGAATGAGTCCGTCGAAAAAAAATTGAGTGACGGGCATTAAAATCTAGCGAAGAATTCTTCAGTCGTCCATCCATTCTAAGAAGCCCAAACTGGTCAATGAAAGGCGAATGTACTAATCCCTACCACGGCAACGATTTGATGTCATTCCAACATAAAGCTCTTTGAAGCGCAGCAAAAGAACTAGCAAATTTGGAACTGGCTGCTATGTTTTAGTACGACAACTTTAATTTTTTTTTGTTTGTTTTTTGTTGGCCGTTGATGCACTATGATCAACAAGGAAGAACGCTATAGTCGAGTACCTCGACTATCAGTTACGCGTTCCTCAGCTAAGGAAAATGGAGGTATGCAAGCAGCAAAGCGAGATTGAAATGCGCCACCTACCCGTGCACTATGGGCAAAAAAACCGTTTTTGGTGCATAAACTCTAGTTTTTAAGATATTGACTTGAAACTTTTTTTGGTGTATTATTTAAACTGTTTTGGTTTTTGTTTTTTTTTTAATTTGTCCACCGCACAGTGGTTAAAAATACATTTTAAAATAAGTAATTATTATAAATTATAATTTTAATCCTATTTGGTGTTACATTATAGAAAAAAAAACCGGTAACATATTTGGGATCCATTGTTACATTTGAAGAACACTGAAAAAAAATTCTATTAATTTTTTTTAATAACTCAACAATTTTAACTTACTCTTTTTATTTTTTCCTTGTTTTTTAGTTTTTAATATCGTCTGGTACCTCTTCCTCTAATTCTATTTCAAAAGTGTCACTTACATCATCGTTACAATTTTCTTCATCGGTGTCTTCTGTGCCTGGGGATATGATTGGCGAATCCAAAAGATCTACAACCTCTGCTGGCAGAGGCATCCGGTTGGTTTTTGTTGAGCAAAAACTAGATAATAGGGGATCAGACGAATCCATAGCTCTGTGAAAAACATCTGACATATTTTCGGTCCATGCTATTCCAGCAGGTCTACATTTTAATTTCTCCTCAGCTATTTTCGAATAAGGGGGGTAAATATCGCAGCCATGTTGTTTACTAATTTGTTTTACATTTATGTATTGCTGCTTAGTAAATCCATTTTCCATAAAAAAAGCGAATGCCTTTTCAGAACTTATTGGACTCGGAGCCAGCGATTCAGTTCTATCACTTTTTTTAATAATTTCATTTTCTGTTGATTTTCTGGCGGAAATGTTAGCAGCGTGTAGTAACAAAGGAGTTGAATTTTCATTTTCTACCGCAAGTTCAGATGCCAACTTTATTTTGAGTCGTTTACCAGCAGCTTCATATGACAATTTTGGACGACCACCTTTCTTCTGTGGGGATTCATTTCTATCAGAAAGTATAGTCATATTACCGGCTAGCCACATAGCGTGTTTTTAGACGCTTTATGTTTCGGCAGCATCGAGGCAAATGTTTATTTATGTAATTTATAAGGTTAGTAATTTTAGTTGATATTGTTTTTATTATTGTTTCATTTTGATGATCGGCATTCAATTTGTCGAATATGTAAGTCTCCAATGCTTCTCGCGAGCGTTTGTTGCTTTCCCAAACTGCAAGAAGAGCCCCGTGACCAAACACATATGTCTCTACATAAACGCAAGTTTAGCGAAAAGGAGCAAAAATGAGCAAAAACGGTTAGTTTTATTACAATAAGGACACTTTTGTAATCAATTTCTCGTTCTTACTCTTTTGCAAGTCTGTGCTATTAATAAGTTATACTCCACAAAACACAAACACAATTGTTAGTTCAAATCTATAAAGATACACATATAAAACAGTTCACAGGTGGACAACAAGACACATAAAATCAAATGTTTAAGCTAATTTGCATTAATAAATACCTTTGCAAGGAATTTCCATTTTCATTTTTATTAAACTTTTTTTTCACAGAAAACAACAAGCACGTAAAGTTTGCCAATTTTTCGCGGCAATTTAACGACATAGCAAAGCCTCTCGAACAGCTGACTTTGTTGGAGTGACAACACTACAGAGTTGCCACCAAAAATTTTTGGTGGGCGGTTATTTTGAAGATTTGAAGATGTCTATTTCGATTAGTATGGGCCATTCATAAAAATTTATTAAGAAAATAAATAGGCTTATGCACCAAAATCGGGTTTTTTACCCATAGTGCGGTGGTAGACAGATTTGAGCATTGTGGGCGTTAAGTGGGCGTGGCAAAGTTTTTTTTTGATCAAAACTTTTCAGTTAACATTTTTTTATCTAGCATGGGCGCCACAGGCTTGGGCGGTTTGTGGGCGTTAAAGTGGGCTTTGTTGGGTCAATCGATAGGTATTGATAAGAACAATATATTTCAGTTAAAATTGTTCTTCTAGCATCAAAACTGTAGGAGCCACAGTTTTGGGCGGTTTGTGGCGTTAGAGTGGGCGTGGCACTCTGCTGAAACAAACTCGCGCTGCTTAAGAAGCTCAGAAATCTGCACGGCAAATCTCAATAGCCTAGCTCTTATAGCTTCCGAGATCTCAGCGTTCATCCGGACGGACAGACAGACGGACATGGCTAGATCGACTCGGCTAGTGATCCTGATCAAGAATATTTATATTATATATATATATTATCAAATCGCTTCATTGGAAGATCCGCCGTTCATGAAAGTGAGTAATGATGGCTCAGTGACTGAATGAGTCCGTGGAAAAAAAATTGGGTGACGGGCATTAAAATCTAGCGAAGAATTCTTCAGTCGTTCATCCACTCTAAGAAACCCACTCTGGTCAATGAAAGGCGAATGTACTAATCCCTACCACGGCAACGATTGGATGTCGTCCCAACATAAAACTCTTTGAAGCGCAGCAAAAGAATTAGTAAAATTGGAACTGGCTGCTATGTCTTAGTACGACGACTTTAATTTTTTTTGTTTGTTTTTTTTGGCCGTTGATGCACTATGATCAGTACAAACAAGTAGGCATACGACACCAAGCAATGATTGTTACGCACGGAGCCCTATTTCCTTATGGGCGTAAGAAACGAAATCGCGGTCATAGAAAAAGACAATTTAACCATATACAATTAAAATACATGCAGGACCAGATACAATTAGTCAAGACACAAATAATAATACTGATTAATTGCTAGGTAGGATAAAATTATTGATGTTAAAATAGGCAGTAAGTTTGTAGTAGAAATTAGGTGATATAATCTGTTATAGCTATTGCAAAGTACTCGAAATGTTTCATGCATGTCATAATTGGACCTACAATGAGTTAAAAGTAGTGGAATATAGTTTCTAGTTAATCTATTAGGCACAATAAAGTGCAGGCGACAGAGTAATTTGGGACTCACCACTTCACCATGAATAAGATTCCAAATGAACATGAACCTAGCCTAATTCTACGGTTGGCTATTGAAGGTAAGTTAATTAAAAAAAGTCTGCTAGAATAAAACGGTAATATTAGACTTGATTTCCAGTTAAGTCCCCGTAAGGACAATGTCAGAAAGTACTTTTGTACAGACATAATCCGGTCTATATGTACCATATTGCGGGCTACAAATGGGAGCGCAGTATTCAATTGGTCGGACTAATGAAATGAACAAGGTTTTTGTGACGTTAAGGTCATTAAATACCTTGGACCACCTTTTTATAAGTCCAAGCACACCCCTGGCTTTTATCACCATGGTAGTAATGTGGTCAGAAAATTTAAGATTGGGATTATTGTAGATATCAAGGTCATTAACATGCGTATTCTTGTCCAACTCATAACCACTTAATAATAGGTGTTCGTACCCAAAGGTACTCAACATGACCACACCCAACAAATCAAGCAGTAGCCAAGTTGGGAACAGTACCAGGCGCTTAGTAGCACTCACTTCAGATGAGAATTGCTGGTCAGCATATTATATGTCTCACTGACTCACCATCTTACCGTCACAACGATATGCTGAGCCGCCAATGCAGTCAGCACATTTGCGGTGTCAGCCGAGCCAACTACGCAACTGCTACCATAATCATAATTACCTGACCTACTTTAGAATATAGCTTATTTCACTAACCATTACACTAAACTTCAGTGTTCCAAGTAGAATTAAGCAGGTATCAAATGAAGAATAAATCAGTTATCAACACACCTAATAACTCCGCGGTTCTATTTCCTACCTCTGGGAATAGGGCTCGTAATACACTATCTCAACTAGCAGCTAACCACGTTAGCTCAACTGGTCCGGCATCGCAGTAACCTTCGTTACCATTGCCGCGACGCGATCGTCCTGCCAGCAAAGCGTCTCCGTGCCACCGTCACGTGCTCATTACCCCCTTGTCCCGCGGTGTGACTCAGAAGTGTCTACTTCGGTTAGGCACAAACATTGGTGACCCCGACGTGATCCGTTACCAACAAAAGATCACACTTCAGCAACCCCCTTCCTACCAAAAGCTGAACCTCTGACTGGTGAGAAGACCCGTTAAGTTCACTACATCCACCCGCCCTGGAAACCCTAGCTCATCCAGCTTCACAGGATACGCTTCGTCATCCAGCGTCACAGGGTCGTCAGCTTAATCCAGCTTCACAGGACACGCTATTTCTTCAAGCGTCACAGGAACTCAGCTTAATCCAGCTTCACAGGATATGCATCTTCTTCCAGCGTCACAGGAACTCAGCTTAATCCAGCTTCACAGGACTCACAGCTTCATCCAGCTTCACAGGATACGCTTCTTCTTCCAGCGTCACAGGAACTCAGCTTAATCCAGCTTCACAGGATACGCTTCGTCATCTAGCGTCACAGAATCGTTAGCTCTATCCAGTTTCACAGGATACGCTTCTTCATCCAGCGTCACAGGATCTTCAGCCGCAGCTCTGGCAGTAGCAGAGCTAGCTCAATTCCACACATTATACGAGGAATACGAAATGAACCTGCTTCGAGAAAACGACGCGCCAATGAGCCTAAACTTGGCACTTCCGCCAATTAGCATTCCGGAGTTCAACGGCGAGTATCTAGACTGGCCACGGTTCCATGATCTCCTTGTGGAATTGGTACATAACAAACCATATTCGGCCAATCAAAACTACATATTCTACAGAGCTCGCTTCGTGGTGAAGCGAGGAACGTCTTGACAGACACAGCCTTCACACAGGGTGGCTATGACGACACCTGGTTGCGATTGAAGGCCAGGTACCAGAACGGAAAGATAATAGTATTCGTCGCTATATCAAAAATAGTTGACTATAAGCCTATAGATGGCTCCTCGCGCCAACTAAGGGCCTTACATGACACTATCAAAAACTCAATGAGTACTCTTAAAAACCTCGATGTCAGCACGAAATCCTGGGATCCAATCCTGTGTTTTATTATCAGAAGAAAACTAGACCAGCAGTCTCTAGCTGCTCTGGAGAATTCAGCGGATGCACCTACGGAAATCCCAACGTTAAGGAGTGTACTGACGTTTATTGAGCGGCGCGCTTGCCTGCTGGAGACGATAAGCGCTCAACCCATAGCAACACTCCGCTATCACTCAGTTCACAACGAAGAGAGCTGTAAGATTTGTCACCTAGGACCACATCATCTTAGAGCATGCAACCGTTTCCAGGAAATGGACCCCAAGACACGGCGCCAAGCCATTATTCAAGTAGGAGCATGCACAAATTGCTTATCTACAGCTCATAAGGTTGAAAACTGTGGATCACCAGCCACTTGTCGAGTCTGCCAGCAACGGCACTGTTACACCAAGGACCGATTAGCAATCCAGTGGCCGGTGCAGTAACCATTGCAGGCTACGACAACCCTAGAGGATATACGCTACTCGCGACCGCCAAGGTATCATTACAAGGACCAACGGGTCACCTACAAACATGTCGCGCTGTAATAGATGGTGGATCACAGGTGAATCTTATCTCAAAGAGAATGGCAGATCTGCTATCTCTTAAGGAAATGTCACCGATTGAAATATCTGGAATCGGAGGAAAAATATCAACAGCAATAAGATCAAAACTAAAGCTCTCATCATGTACATCAGGGTTTGAAACACTATTAGAGGTATTTCTTATGCCCGCAAACATTACAGACCAACCGTCAGTACCGATTGCAACCGATCTTAATATTCCCGAGGGACTGCCGTTAGCAGATCCTGACTTTCGGCAACCTGGACCCACTGACCTGACCTTAGGGGTTGAAGTATTTGCTCGAGTAATAGCCGGTGAACTTCTTGAACTAGGACCTAATAGACCGTTGACCCAAGGCACAAGGCTTGGGTATGTAATCACAGGTTCTCTCGATAAAGAAACCTTATCTGATACGGAAGTCAACCCTATTCTGGTAAAAGGCAGAGGAGATTTTGCAGAACCGAACGCTGCTTATGAGCCAACGATAGATAAAAATCCGATGAATAATAATCAATTTGATGTAGAAGCAGGCAAACGGCAAAATGAGATTTCACTCGATGAAGAAGGGATTCATTTAACGAACGTATCAATGATGGATAATACAATAAAAGATACTGAAGACAGATGTATCCAATCAAGAACTAACGACACAGACTCGTCCGATCGAGAATTAACCGATACATATAATGGTTCATTGCAGTTGACTGAACTTTATACTGCAAGAGAAAAACCAATTAATATAGAATCGACTTCTCAGCAATTTAAAACCTACAAGAAGTCTGACTTTTGTTCAACATTTCTAAACTTAACCAAGAAATATCTTAGTTTTGTTGCAGAAGGTCTACATACCATAGACGTGCCAAATGATCAAGTTTTACGAGGGCACAATTTCAGTCCCCACGGTAATGGCAATTGTATCGCAAAGGGGAGTGTTAAGCAGCATCAAGAAGATGTGAAGGACCTGAATCACAAACAGGAACCGCCGCAGTTGAAGGAAAGATCCTCCTTGGTCAATGATTTGTTAGGTGCTTTTTGTACAATTCGGCCAAGGGCTGACCGACATCACGCCTTTAATGGAGGGTACCCCTCAATGGGGGGAAGAATGCTCGTACCCAAGGTACTAAACATGACCACACCCAACAAATCAAGCAGTAGCCAAGTTGGGAACAGTACCAGGCGCTGAGTAGCACTCACTCCAGATGAGAATTGCTGGTCAGCATATTATATGTCTCTCTGACTCACCATCTCACCGTCACAACGATACGCTGACCCGCTAATGCAGTCAGCACATTTGCGGTGTCAGCCGAGCCAACTACGCAACTGCTACCATAATCATAATTACCTGACCTACTTTAGAATATAGCTTATTTCACTAACCATTACACTAAACTTCAGTGTTCCAAGTAGAATTAAGCAGGTATCAAATGAAGAATAAATTAGTTATCAACACACCTAATAACTCCGCGGTTCTACTTCCTACCTCTGGGAATAGTGCTCTTAATACACTATCTCAACTAGCAGCTAACCACGTTAGCTCAACCTCAGCGCAGCTCAACATCGCCTGTGGTTCGGCATCGCAGTAACCTTCGTTACCATTGCCGTTACCATTGATCGTCCTTCCAGCAAAGCGTCCCCGTGCCACCGACAAGTGCTTATTACCCCCTTGTCCCGCGGTGTGACCCAGAAGTGTCTACTTCGGTTAGGCACAAACAAGTATAATCGGTGTTGTAGGGGCTTACTTGAAAAAGGTCATTACTTTTCATTTAAAGCCATTAAAGTTTCATTTATAATCATTGCTCCAAGTTTGAAATGCATCAAAATCAGATTGTAAGGCAAGACTCTGCGCGGGCTAATTATATTGCTGGCACAGCTTAACATCATAAGTGGACATAAGTATACGTGACTTTGTTAGGACTAGAGGAAGATCATTAATGAATAATGTGAAAAGGAGCGGACCAAGGTGACTTCCTTGTGGTACACCTGAAGTAAGTCGGATGAGGGATGAAAAAAGATTTTAAAAATGACTCTTTGTGTCCTGTCATTCAAATTACTTCAGATCAACTTATGGAGATCACACAGGAACTCTAATTGGTCCAATTTCAGAACTATAAGCGGATAGTTTACAGAGCTAAACGCTTTACTGAAATCAGTGTAAGACACATCAGCCAGACAATTTCTGTTGAATCCATTTGACGTAAACTCCAAAAGGTTCGTTGTCGTTGACCTACGTTTTATAAATCCGTTTTGGCATGAGGAAATAAGAGACCTATTATGTTGCAAATTGGGTGTAATAATGTTCTCAAACAGCTTCCTTGTTGCTGATAGCTTTGAGATACTTCGGTACATACATGCGTTTATTTAGCTCTCCTTTTTATGTAATGGGATAATATACGACTCCTTCCATCTATGTTTCTGAAGACAAATTAAAAAGTTTTTGCAGTGCTCTACACAGCCTGGGACACCGTTTGTTTGAGATCAAAGGATAATAGGTAGAAACGCATGTTCCAAATACTGAGGCTAATACCTTATAAAATATATTAACGGCCTCAGTCATATTAGTGCATGAGTACATATCAGACAAATTAACGAAAGCTATAATCCTATTTAAGTGTTCAAAGCTTACTTTACGAAAGCAGTAAACTCGTTTAGCTGACTTTTCAGATATTTTATTCAATTTTGACCTCGTGTCGATAGTCAGCTTAAGCGTTGGGTGACGTGGGTCTTCTGGTAACGTTGTTGAAGAAATTCCGACTATACAAACATATTTCGGAAATGGTTTACCTGAGATAAAAAATATATAGCAATCCTTCAAGAAAACCATGCTGCCCGAAGGTAATAATCGCATTTGGTAAATTAAAGACACCTAAACCTTTGAATTGATAGTTTTGTAGTATGCATGTATCATTGTAGCGAGTACCCACTGTACCGACACCAACATTGTGTTACAGTGTACTTAAAAAAATACAAAAGTGCCAGCCGCTAAACTTTTGGGGCCAGCCGAAATATGAATGCGCCTCAGAGCCCAACTTATGGGAAGTGCTAGTTTCAGCATATTCCCATGGCCTGAGTGCAGACACATACAGGGCATGCATGTACTACTTCTCTCGCGCTCTCAGTGCTACCAGCACAAATACAATTGCCTGCATATACTTCGATATATATGACGACCGCTGCCAATGTTTGCAGGCAGCGCAGCCGCAAATAGATAGCTGCCCATGGCAGTTGTAACAAATGACAAATCTTTTAATTAAAATATAATGGGAAACATAACATGGCGACCGTGGCAGCGATATTGGACAAAAAAATAAAAACACAAAACAAAGTTGGAAGTGAAATAAACGCGAGGAAAGTTATGAACGATTGCCGCTACATCCATTTGTGTGAAAGAGTGCAAGCGAAAATGCTTACGTGAAACATCGTGTGTCCCTAGTATGACAGAAATGAGATATTCTATCTAATGAGACGAGTACAAACAAAAGTGGAGACCAAAAAGAGGAAGAGCAAGCGCCCACTATTTAAATGAAAGCAATCACCGCCTGTGCGAGGACCAGCACCGGCACCGCCTAAAAACATAGGCCAAACAACGCAAAATAAAAACTAAATGAATGCAATCACCGCCTGTGCGAGGACCAGCACCGGCGCCTCCTAAAACCATAGGCCAAGGACTACAAAAGGATAAGAAGTGTGGGAGGAATGGCAAATCCTCCTACACCTACGATGGAAAACAAGCAAGAATAAGCGACGACCTACACCACCCAACTTACACTGGAGAAGGAGAAGCCTGTGCAGCCAGCACCGGCCCCGTTCGGCGCGCCAAGCCGGACCCTGGAGAAGTGAACCGACAGCGCTTCCAAGAGCGCACATCTTCAATTTTTATACCCGTTACTCGTAGAGTAAAAGGGTATACTAGATTCGTCGGAAAGTATGTAAGAGGCAGAAGAAAGCGTTTCCGACCCCATAAAGTATATATATTCTTGATCAGGATCACTAGCCGAGTCGATCTAGCCATGTCCGTCTGTCCGTCTGTCTGTCTGTCCGGATGAACGCTGAGATCTCGGAAACTATGAGAGCTAGGCTATTGAGACTTGGCGTGCAGATTCCTGAGCTTCTTACGCAGCGCAAGTTTGTTTCAGTAGAGTGCCACGCCCACTATAGATGCCGATCTAACAAACATATTATTATCAATAAGTATACCCGTTACTCGTAGAGTAAAAGGGTATACTAGATTCGTCGGAAAGTATGTAACAGGCGGAAGGAAGCGTTTCCGACCCCATAAAGTATATATACTTGTATTCTTTATCAGGATCACTAGCAGAGTCGATCTAGCCATGTCCGTCTGTCTGCCCGGATGAACGCTGAGATCTCGGAAACTATAAGAGCTAGGCTATTCAGATTTGGCGTGCAGAATTCTGAGCTTCTTACGCAGCGCAAGTTTGTTTTAGTAGAGTGCCACGCCCACTCTAACGCCCACAAACCGCCCAAAACTGTGGCTCCTACAGTTTTGATGCTAGAATACAAATTTTAACTGAAATGTATTGTTCTCATCAATACCTATCGATTGATAAAAAAAAGTTTGCCACGCCCACTTTTACGCTCACAAACCGCCCACAAACTTCAAAAAATCGTAAATATGAACGTGGATATCTCGGAAACTATCAAGGATAGAGAATTGGGATCTCAGATTGAGATTCCGTAGCCTTGTGCGCAGCGCAAGTTTGTTACGCGAATATGCCACGCCCACAAACCGCCCAAGCCTGTGGCGCCCACAATTTTCATGCTAGATACAAAATTTTAACTGAACTGTGTTGGTCTCGTCAATACCTATCGATTGACCCAAAAAAAAATATGCCACGCCCACTCTAACGCCCATAACGCTTATATCTGTCTACCGCCGATAGGTGGCGCATTTCAATCTCGCTTTCCTGCTTCCATATTTCCATTTCCCTTTGGCCCCTTTAGCTGAGTAATGGGTATCTGATAGTCGAGGTACTCGACTATAGCGTTCTTCCTTGTTGTTTTTAAAATGAGTGCATACATTTTGTATAAAGCCTATATGTACCACAATAAGTGTGTATCAAAAAGAGCTATAAATAGAAGCCAGGCCAACGATCTGGATAAGATTTAAATTAATAGAGCACAAACAATTATTATAAAAATATGTTTCAAAATAAAAATTAAAATCCAAATCCAAAATGTGCTAAAAATTATGCACAACTAATTCACAAAAAAAATAAATCCTTAGTATGGAATGGGAGTAATTAACTCTCCACATACGAGAATTAAAAGACACATTTGACAAGTCTTACAAATGTATAAGCCAAAATAGGCCAATACATAAAGACACTATTAATAAACACGCAAAGATTCTTGTAGATTCTTTCAATACTGAAAGAACTTTAGTATATGAAAATAGGGCAGCGATAAATAAAACGAATTGGTCAAAATAATCTAAATTATTGATCAAATTACGTACAAATCTAATAACTGTCAAAGATAGGTATAATTTAAATATATCGATACCGACAATTTTAAATACACATTTGACAATAGATCAAGACATAGACCTAACGGAAAATTAAGATTCCGATTCGAGCGAAGGAATCGAAATAAAAGAAAAAGATCTACATGATCTAACAATTCCTGCAGTTATAACAGTAACAGAAGCAGAAGAAGAAGAAGATATAGAATCAGATGTAAGCGTGCCAGACACAAATGAAAACATAATGGCAGATCCAGCAGCCCAAAGGGCATATATAAAAGATATCTCGAATGCCATCCCATCTTCAAATTCATAACAACCTTGAAGTTGGTGAACTTGACTAAAGGCACATTCGAAGATTTGGCTGTAGAAGTCATTAAATCCAAAATAATAGGATCTACACTATACAAAGTACAGAACGAAACAACAATAAATTCACGTAGTCAAAGCGAAAATGGCGAAAACAAGCCAGTAAGGCAAAACAGCCGAGAAATTTACATCAGAAATAGACAACTTACGAAACCTCCTTGAAGCTTCGTACATTGACGAGGCCTACCAGCCGAACACGCTGACAAATTCAACACAAAAGAAGCCATTACCACAATGGTTAAAAATTGTGAGCATGGCCGCTTAAAAACAATTTTAGAGGCAGGCAACTTCACAACTATGAATGAAGCCGTCACTGAGTACATACAATGCAGTACTGAAATGACAGGCAATGCAAATTGAATACTGTACACACAAAGAGGAAACAACTATCGCGGTAACAACTTCAGAAATAATTACCGCGGTAGGGGCAATAACCGAGGTAATTATCAGCATAACGGATATTACCATAATAATGGCTATAACCAAAATAACGGTTATAACCGAAACTATAATAATCAGACCAACAACAATTATAGAGGTCGTGGTTATTATAGAGGAAACAACCGTGGTGAAAACACTAACAATGCAAATACGAACACCAACAGACAGAATAATAATAATGTCCGACAGGTACACACCACGTCGGAAAACCAATAAAGACCCTTAAGGTAAAAAACCCAGTAAAGAATACGGTTCTACGGTACTATCATACTTAATTTCAACCTTTTCGTTTCTCTGAAAAACGAATACACAAATAAATTTTATACATTACTAGTTGATACAGGTGCAGACATATCTTTAATAAAAGAAACTTCGGACTCGTTTTACAATGTTGATTATACAAATATTACCCAAATCTCATGTGTTGGTGAAGGAACAACCAACTCAAAGGGATTAGCATCAATAGAACTTCTTTCAAGCAACTATGCTATACCACATACTTTTCATTTAGTAACATCAAATTTTCCTATTCCATGTGATGGAATCATAGGCATAGATTTTATGAAAAAATACAATTGTCAAATAGATTTAAAACCAGAAAACGATTGGCTCATACTGAGACCAGATAACCTCTATAATCCGATACATATTCCAATAAATCATACACTAGAAAATAATTTGACAATTCTACCAGCAAGATCCTAAGTAGTCCGAAAAATTGTTATAAATTTAGCAACCAGGTATATATTAATATCAAACCAAGAAATCCAAAATGGAGTATTCATTGGAAATTCCATTGGAGATTCTAAAAACACTTTTGTCCGAATTTTAAATACAACTAATAAAACTGCAATCATTCAATTAAATACACTGGAAATTTAACCATTGGATGATTACGACATAGTTAAATATAATAAAAAAGTAAACAAAGAAGAAATTCTACAGAAATTGAACAAAAATTTTCCACCTCAGTTCAAGGAAATTCTTAACGAATTATGCACAAAATACACAGATATATTCGGAAAAGAATCCGAATCAATATCAACTAATAAGTTTTACAAACAAAAAATAAGAATGAAAGAATATGAACTTTTATACACGAAGAATTATAGAATTCCCCACAGTCAAAAAGACGAAGTAGAAAAACAAGTAGTCAAATTAATTAAAGACAAAATAGTAGAACCTTCAGTTTCTGAATACAACAGTCCATTACTAATCGTCCCGAAAAAATCATTACCAAATTGTGATACTAAAAGATGGCGTTTAGTAATTGATTACCGCCAAATTAACAAAAAAATTTTATCTGATAAATTTCCACTACCAAGAGTAGACGATACTTTGACCAATTAGGTAGAGCTAAATACTTTTCATGCTTAGATCTAATGTCAGGATTTCATCAAATAGAACTCGAAGAAACGTCAAGAAATATAACATCATTTTCCACGAGCAATGGCTCCTATCCCTTCACGCGATTACCTTATGGCTTAAAAATAGCGCCAAATTCTTTCCAAAGAATGATGACAATTGCATTTTCAGGTATCGAACCTTCACAGGCATTCTTGTATATGGATGACCTAATTGTCATCGGTTGTTCAGAAAAACATATGATTAAAAATCTTACAAACGGTTTTGATTTATGTAGGAAGCACAACCTTAAATTGCACCCAGAAAAGTGCACATTTTTCAGACACGAAGTTACCTTCCTTGGACACAAGTGTACTGACAAAGGTATTTTGTCAGACAATAAAAAATACGATGTAATAGAAAAATACCCAGTCCCAACGGACCCAGACAGCGCTAGAAGATTCGTTGCATTTTGCAATTACTACAGACGTTTTATTAAAAAATTTTCCGATTACTCAAGACACATCACTAGGTTATGTAAAAAGAATGTTAAATTCGAATGGACAGATTAATGTCGAAACGCATTCGAATACCATAAAATTCAATTGATGAAACCTACACTTCTACAATACCCAGATTTTAAAAAAGAGTTTTGTATAACAACAGATGCAAGCAAACAAGCGTGTGGAGCTGTTCTTACTCAAGATTACAATAACACACAGCTACCAGTAGCCTATGCATCAAGATCATTTACTAAAAGAGAAAGCAACAAAAATACAACCGAACAAGAATTAGCAGCTATCCACTGGGCGATAAATCATATTCGACCATATATTTATGGAAGACATTTCACAGTCAAGACAGACCATAGGCCGTTAACTTACTTATTTTCGATGACAAACCCGAGCTCAAAACTAACGCGAATGAGATTAGACTTAGAAGAATATGATTTTACTGTGGAATCAAGAATAACCATAACGGATTTAAAGAATATTCAAACGAACAATAAAATTCTGACAGTCTCTACCAGAAACCAAAGTAAACAGAAAAATCCCTGCGCAGGAAAAGAAAAAGAAAAAAAGATTTGCCTAGGCAAACTCTAAATAAAGCTTCTCAGCCCAACGTATACGAAGTCATTGTAAATGACGAGGTACAAAAGTAGTGACCTTGCGAATAACAGATTCACTATGTTTACTAAAGCATGGAAAAAAAGTTATAGCAAGAATTGATGTTAGCGATATGTACACCAATGGAATTCTCGACTTAGGTCAGTTCTTTCAAAGGCTTGAAAAAGAAGCCGGTATACTTAATATCAGCAATCTCAAAGTGGCACCGAGCGATAAGATCTTTGACACTATATCAATAGAATCTTTTAAAATAATGGGCAATAAAATATTACAATCTCTAAGAGTAGCGCTACTCAAGCCGGTGACCCTATTATCAAATAATGATAAAGAGAAAGAAGCATTACTGTTTACATTCCATGGCGATCCAATACAAGGAGGTCATACAGGCATAGCTAGAACATTAGCAAAGATAAAAAGCCATTATTATTGGAAAAATATGACCCGATTTATAACAAATTATATAAGAAAATGCCCAAAACGACCAAAATGCCAAAAATCCAAAACAACCAAACATACAAAAACACCATTGACTGTAACTGAAACGCCACAAATGGCTTTTGACAGGGTAATTATGGATATGATCGGTCCACTACCTAAATCTGAACAAGGAAATGAATATGCAGAAGCCCTAATCTGCGATTTAACTAAATACCTTGTGGTATTTATATAGCAAAAGCTATATTTGAAGATTTTATTCTGAAGTACGGTCCAATGAAGACGTTCATAACGGACATGGGAACAGAATATAAAAATTCGATAATTGAAGATTTATGTAAAAATTTAAATATCAAAAACATAACTTCTACCGCACACCATCACCAAACTGTAGGAACCGTGGAGCGAAGCCACAGAACATTTAATCAGTTCATCCGCTCATACATCTCAGTTGATAAAACAGATTGGGATGTATGGCTCCAGTACTTCACTAATTGTTTCAACACAACACCCTCTATGGCACATGACTATTGTCCATATGAGTTAGTTTTTGGTAAAACTTCAAATTTACGTTAACATTTTAATAGCATAGATAAAATAAAACCTCTATATAATGTAGATGACTACGCTAAAGACTCTAAGTTTAGACTAGAACAAGCATTTAAGAGAGCTAGATTAATGTTAGAATCTCATAAAAAGAAACAAAAAATTAGATATGACAAAAATACCTTAGATTTTGATTTAAAACAAGGAAGAACGCTATAGTCGAGTACCTCGACTATCAGATACCCGTTACTCAGCTAAAGGGACCTAAGGAAAATGGAGATATGCAAGCAGCAAATGCGCCACCTACCGGCGGTAGACAGATTTAAGCGTTGTGGGCGTTCGAGTGGGCGTGGCAAAGTTTTTTAGATCAATCGATAGGTATTGACGAGACCAATACATTTCAGTTAAAATTTTTTATCTAGCACGAAAATTGTGGGCGCCACAGGCTTGGGCGGTTTTTGGGCTTTAGAGTGGGCGTAGCATATTTGCGTAACAAACTTGCGCTGCGCTCAAGCCTACGGAATCTAAATCTGAAATCCCGTTTCTCTATCTTTGATATTTTCCGAGATATCCGCGTTCATATATACGATTTTTTGAAGCATGTAGGCGGTTTGTGGGCGTTAAAGTGGGCGTGGCAAACATTTTTTCAGGTCAATCTTTAGGTATTGATAAGAACAATACATGTCAGTTTACATTTTTACTCTAGCATTAAAACTGTAGGAGCCACAGTTTTGGGCGGTTTGTGGGCGTTAGAGTGGGCGTGGTACTCTTTTGAAATAAACTTGAGCTGTGCAGGAATCTCAGGAATCTGCGTGCCTAGTCCCAGTATTGTAGCTCTTATAGTTTCCGAGATCTCAGCGTTCATACGGACAGACGGACAGACGGACAGACGGACATGGCTAGATCGACTCGGCTAGTGATCCTGATCAAGAATATATGTACTTTATGGGGTCGGAAACGCTTCCTTCTGCCTGTTACATACTTTCCGACGAATCTAGTATACCCTTTTACTCTACGAGTAACGGGTATAAATAGGAGATCAGGTTTTATTGAAAAATGAAACAGGGCATAAGCTAGACTTTAAATATACTGGACCTTATAAGGTTGAAAGTATAGCAGAAAACGATAACAGTAATTTCAAATAACAAAAATAAAAAACAAACAGTACATAAGGATAGGTTAAAAATTTTTTGTTTCATAATCACTTTAATTCTCTTATAAATATATCACGTATGGCCATACATAAATTAAAAACCAAAATTATAATGCAAAATTAAAAAAAAAAAAACGAAAATAAATAATACTTTCTGATTCGAAAAAAATAAAAAATAATAAATTAAATAAATAACACATTAAAAAAAAATATATATAGTGACGTGTCTGCACTGCGATTTCTCAAAGAACGAAACCGTTCACAAATAAACAGAGTCGCCAATTTCGGCTTTGATTAAAAACGATACAGAAGCTCGAGATCCCGCAATGCAAACAAACAAAGGAAATTGATTAAATCCGAACGTAATTCCATAAACGTAAAAATCCAATAAGATCGCAAAATCTAATAAGATCGAATTATGTAAACATAAACAAAGAAGTGTCGATCGCATCATCCACTTGCGATTGCGTCACCTAATGCACTAACAGTAAATTCTAAGACGCAAACCGAGGTTTCATTCTAACCAATTCTGTAACAAACAATTAGTCTTTTTCCAACGTTCTAATAAAGAATAACCAACAAATATAAAAAATCTCCTGATTTTTTATTCGGGCGAAGAACGACTCATGTAAATGTATATATATTATTATAAAACAAGATATTCATTTCTATTTCATATATGTACATATAGTAAGAAAATAACTTCATAGAATTACGTTATTTTTCAAAAGGAGGGAGATGTAGTATGCATGTATCATTCTAGCGAGTACCCACTGTACCGACACCAACATTGTGTTACAGTGTACTTAAACAAATACAGAAGGGCCAGTCGCTAAACTTTTGCGGCCAGCCGAAATATGAATGCGCCTCAGAGCCCAACTTATGGGAAGTGCTAGTGTCAGCATATTCCCATGGCCTGAGTGGAGACACATACAAGGCATGCAAATTAAGTTTCTCACTCGTGATTTAATTAAAAAAATTTATTTTTATTTTTAACCACTTAATCACTATTACAATTTTTCAATAGGTCGAACTTATTTTATTCACTGCTCGATTACTTTTACTCGATTAGTACTACTGCTCGATTCGGATCTCAAAAACGGACTCCTGATCTCTAGTTCAATGATCAATAATCAAACCTCGGCTTAAGAGAATTTATCCCCAAAAATTGATAAAGAGAATGACTCAAGAGAGTCGGAAAATAGGATGATGCAATTTGCCAATTAAATTTGAAGGCCAATCTTGGCCGGAAATTGGTGTTTACATTAGCGGAGTTTAGGGACCGCTTTGGGGATCTTTTTGTTTACGTTAGCGGACTCGGGGCTCGCTTTGGGGATCTTTTGTTTACGTTAGCGGACTCAGGGCTCGCTTGGGACTCCGATGATTACAATATCGGTTTGGATGTTTACAGCATCCGTTTGATTTGGTCTGCGTGAAATTGATCTGGGTGGGAATGATTCGGAGGCCTGGTCGACAGAAATAGCTGACCACGGATTTATTTCGGGTCTGTCAGAGTTATTTGGAAATTAGCTCTCGGCTCAAAGTTGTTTATAAATTGGGTAAGAGCCCCTAAATAATGTGTCATATAACTCCCCCCATTCTAAATTGAATCGTCCCAATTCATTGGAACTGATGGGTATATTGAATGTAATTGATTGGTTAATTCGACAATGATATTTTCTTCTAGGGTATTTTCATTGTAGGGTATATTATATATTTCATTATCGGAAATATGGTTTTCTGGTTAAATTTCTATATGAATTTGCCATGGTTTGAATATTAAAAATTTTCTGAATTTGATTATAATCATAATAATTAAATATATAAATGTGAATATAATTAATATTAACGTAACTGGTATTTGAGTTTGTTTAATTTGAATAAATGGATTTAGTATGTTAATATTATCAAACGTGAGTTCCGAATCATTAGATATAATATATTCGGATACTAAAAAATCTGTATATTTTCGAGCTGTGATGTATTCCAATATCTTATTGTCTACATTGGTGTAGGAAATATTATTAATTTTAGTGGTGCCATTAAAAGTTATTAAATATGACCCATTTAAATGAGTGTCATTAACTGTATTTTCTCCATTTACAAAAATGGCTCCATCTTGGATTACATCTACATTTTTATTTTTTTCTCGGATTTTGTTACAAAAGGATTTTTCTCCATTTATTAATCTGGTGAAACAAGAACCTTCTGGGTTAAGTGTGCAATAATTAGTAAATATTTCTGTCTTAAAATTAGACATTACATATTACTTATTTCTACATTTTGCGACGTGATTATCAATTAATAATTTTCCATCATTATGTG
This sequence comes from Drosophila subpulchrella, assembly GCF_014743375.2. Classification (NCBI taxonomy): domain Eukaryota; kingdom Metazoa; phylum Arthropoda; class Insecta; order Diptera; family Drosophilidae; genus Drosophila; species Drosophila subpulchrella. The sequence continues at coordinate 371,996 of NW_023665695.1, read as the reverse complement.
AAATGGATCTTGAATTGTAAACGTCACAACGATCGGTAATAATAGGGTATTTATGTAAATTATAATAAGATTTTGATGCAAAGCGATTTTAAATTCAGATATATCTATATAGTCTATTAAATTCATAAGATCGTAAGTAAGCAAGCGCAGGCGATATTTTCTGAGTGGAATTTCTTGATCTTTAAAGGCTGTTTTGAATTGTTCAGATAAAGATTTTATCTCTTTAAATATTTTAGAATTAATAACGAATTGATCGTTATTATTTTGTATTAAATCATCGATTTTATTTTGGACTGTTATGAAATCATCATGATCTGGTGTTCCCGCTATCCATTTCCAAATGGTGCCTATTTCATTAATGCCTCTTTTTGATCTACTGGGTATAATTTGAGAGATAAGTATTTTGATAATTTTTAAATGGTGGGATATTTCCCAAAGAAAATTCTTGCTGTCGTGACCCTTTAGAAATTCTGTTTCAAGATTAATTATTTCTCTATAAAGACTTATATTAGTTATATGAAATAAATCTGCGTATGATTTATAAATAAGAACTTCTTTGGTATCCTTGTAAAGAAGGAAATCATGGTTCGTATAATCCATAATTTCGGATTTGCTTGTAGCTACCAGCAATAATAAGTACATTATTGAAATCATTATCTGTAATTTGAAACAAATTATTTAATATTATCTTTATGAATGGTACGGTTTCTGTTATTTATAATAACTTTATTGGGGAGATTTTCCTTAACTACTTGTTTTTTATATCTAGAATTATACTTGTTTCCTTCCCCGTGTTTCTTTTCGTAAACTACCTCTCCTACGTGATAATTCTTATTTTGTCTATCCTTATTGTGAAAATGCAACATTTTCTCTTGAGCTTGTTGCAATAATTTAGGAGTATCATCGTGTTTGATTTTATTAAGTAATATATCAAAAGGTCGATGATTGGTTATTGAGTGAATTGTTAAATTGTATTTTTGTGCTGCTCTAATTATAATTTCGGAATAATCAATTAAATGAAGCTCATCTTTAATACAGCGAGCGATTTCTGTTAAGGTAGAGTGTGCTCTTTCTATTTGTCCGTTGGACGTACTATGTCGAGGATCTGCGAAGAATAGAGATATCCCATTTCTTTGTGCACAAGATTTAAATTGGGATGAAGAAAAACTTGGTTCGTTATCTATCATCAAAGATTTGGCTAATGGAAATTGTTGTTGAATTTCTGAAACTTTATTTTCTATATTTAGTTTATTAGGCATTTCTTTTACGACTAAGTATTTCGAATACGAATCTATACAAGTAATGAATATTAGATTTTGGGCGTAATGTATGTCAAAATGCAAATTTTCACCTTCTTTTTCTGGAATAGGTGATTGACCGATAGAAATCTGTACTGGGTGTCTGTTGTATTTGTTTTGATTGCCAATTGTGCAATTCTTTATAAACTCCTTAAGCTTTTTGTATAAATTGGGCCAATAATAAAGTCTAGTTATTTGTTTATAATTTTCATCAAGCCCTCTATGAGCTCTACAATGAGTTTCTGTGATAATAAGAGATCTGTCTTCAGCGTTCTCGACATCCTGGACAAATGTCTTAGTGTATAAAAATGTATTTATAAAATTGTCCTTAAGTGGTTTTTGAAATCTGTAAAAATCTTCTAGAGTACAGTGAACTCCTATTGTTATATTGGGTGGAATATATTCCCTTAAGATTGATACTAAATATTCTGGAGTGTCATACTCTATTATATGTCTAGTATTTCCAAATACATTAATCGACTCATGTATTGTATACCTCCCCGTTGCTATTAGCAATTGTTGCTTAAACTGGTTTAAGGGTTTTCGGGTTTCTTGTATAACATTCTCAAAACTACTCTCTGCTGAATGCTGAGTATTTTGATCTGAGACTGATTCATTACTTTCCGTTAAGTTATTAATTTGGATCCGTGATAAAGCGTCCGCAACAACATTTGTTGCTCCTGGCTTATAAATAATTTTGGGTGAATAGCTTTCAATAAAGGAATACCATCTTTTCATCTCAATATTTGGATTCTTTTTGAGAAATGGAAAATGAAAGAGGTTGATGATCGGTATAGATCTCGATGTTGTTAACCCCATATAAGTAATTTCGAAGATTTTTAAAAGCCCATACAATGGCTAAAAGTTCCTTCTTTTTTTTTTGTTGCGTGTAATTGTTCGGTTTTTGTCAGGGTTTTTGAAATAAATGTAATTGGTTTTCCTTCCTGAGAAAGAACGGCACCAATTGCTAAGTCAGTTAGAGTAAATTTTTTATTATAGTCCGGATGTACTAGTTCTACTTGTGCAATTAAATTTTCTTTGAGCTCGTTAAAAGCTCTTACAGCTGAACCATCAAACTGTATTAAAGTTTTACGTGATGCCTTTTTTGATACTTTGCCGTTTTGGCCTTCTAAATATTTTGTTAAAGGTTTAGCTATCTTTGCGTAATTTTGCACAAATTTTCTGTAATATCCTGTAAGGCCTAGGAAGCTTCTAAGCTCTCGAATATTTTTAGGTATCGGATATTTTACAATTGTAGAAATTTTTCGGGATCGGCTTTTATCACATTGTGAGAAACAACGTAACCGAGAAAATTGGTTTCTAATTTAAAGAACTTTGATTTTTCAATTGAAATTTTCATGTTTGCGTTCAGCAAAATTTTAATAATGAGAATTAAATCTTTGTAATGTTGTTCAATTGTTTTTGAAAATATAATTATGTCATCCATATAAACGTGACATGCTTTACCCACTTGTTCTCTTAAAATATCAATTATTGCTCGTTGGAATATTCTTGGAGCGTTGGTCAAACCGAAAGGCATTCTTAGGAATTCGTATTTCCCGTTGTTTATTGAAAATGAGGTCTTCTCAATGTCTGGTTCATTCATGAGAATCTGCTGAAATCCAGATTCCAAGTCAATTGTTGAAAAGTATTTTGGCCTTTCCAAGATTTGACAAAATCACTGAAGGGTCCTGCATTGGATATCTATCAGGTATTGTATTTTCATTAAGTTTTTTGAAACCTTTTTTGGTACCAATAGTACTGGTGAGTTATAAGGACTTCTACTTGGCCTTATAATTTCTTCTTTTAACATTCGACTTATTTCAGAATTTACAAAATCTGAAGCTGATAGAGCATAAGGGTATTGTTTGCTGTAAATGGCCTTATAATTTACGGTGTTTATTTCACCGCGGATATCTGTCCTAAATGGAATCTGCATATTTATTTTTGAATGCTCTTCATTGATAATATTTAATATTTCGTTCTCCAGATCTTTTCTTTGATCTGCAGACGATATTTTTATGTTGTTTATTCTTTGATTGTCGGATACCAAACTTTTATTTTTGTCGGATTTCTCAACGACGGCGTGTTCGGAATTTTTGAATTCCAAACTTTTATTTTTGTCGGATTTTTCAACGACGGCGTGTTCAGGATTTGTATATCCCAAACTAGATTCGCTTTGATTACCTATTTCAGATTCGGATCTGATTTGAGCTTTTTCATCGAACTATTTTTTTAATATAAATTCTTTTAATGGAAGAATGGTGTTTTCTTCTGTTAAAGAATGTTGGTTTAATATTTTTCCGTTATCATAATTTAATTTTTCTTCTATTCCATTATATTTAATTACTCCCCTAGCTGTATCAATTACCGCTCCTATTTTTTTATTTTTTTATAGCCGACCAGTAAATCTGAGTCTAGCCCATCTATTTCATAAAAAGTGTATCGCTTATCAAAAATAGTTATCATATGATAAAATTTAATTATTGAATATCCATTCACTGTGGATACTCTTTTGTAAATTGGAAGCACGTTCTTATTTTTATCAATTCCTGTTCTTATATAACACGAGGTTGCCCCAGTGGCAATTAATATTTTTAATTTTTTATTTATTTTTGGGTCATTTCTAATTAAGTAGGGTAATCCTACTCCTTTAGACTTTTGTCTAAAATATGGTTCTCCTCAATGTTATTTAGTCTCATCGTCTTGTTAGCCGGTTGGTTAACAGTTCCAGTTGGTACCCTTTTATTTTGGGCTTGGCCTTGCTGAGTGTTCGGGGTCTCAAATTTTTTTGTTTGATCCCACTTGTTCTGACTATAATTATTATTTTGATATTTATTATAGCCTTGATTATATCCGTTGTTAGCCCTATTCTGAACCTGGATAGACTCGTCTACCTCCATTGGTTCCGGCTTATTTTGTGGCTGCCTATAGGTGTTCCACTGATTTTGTTGGTTATTATTAAATCTACCCTGGTTCCAAGAATTATTTTTATTCTGATTATAATAACCATAATTATTTTTGTTCTGGTTGTTGTCATGATTAAACCTTAAATTATTATTGTTTCGCTGGTTACTGTAACTATTGTTTTGCTGTCTTGTCTTGTGGTTGAAATGTGTTTGTCCATTTCCACTAGAGTTTGGCTCGCTATGTTTTCTCTGAGTAGTAGAGAAACTATTTGCGAAATGAGCCCTCATGTTGTTGCTTTCCAATTCCTGAACTATGACCATTGCATTTGGTAGGTCAGGTGGATTCATTGAGAAAATAGTATCTGAAATTTGGCCGTTGAGGCCGGTAATGAAAACTCTAAGAGCTGTCTTCCTATGTTTCTCATTCATTTCCGCTGGTATAGGTTTGTTTCTACCGTTGGTCATAATAGTTTTATTAATTAGTAGAGTTAATTTTCTATTAACTGTACCATAATAATCCATTATGGATAATTTTCCCTGACTCAATACACTTAATTCCTGTTCAATAATGTGAATTGGTCGTTTGTCGCTAAAGACAAAGTCAAGTCCGGCCATTATGGCATCGAAATTTAATACCGTACCGTTATGGGTTAAGGCGTCGTTTGCCATTCCTGTTATTTTGTTTCGTAATATAGATAAGGCAGAATAAAATCTTTCACTCCCTCTGGCATAATGCCCCATGGCTACTTCAGCCGATTCTCTCCAGCTTACATATTTATCCTCTTCACCTTTATATTCCCAAACAGATTTGATGATCTCATAAGATGTCTCGCACTTTATATTTGGATCTACAATCTCTATCTGATAGTCCTCAACCGTTTTAATTTTGTGAGAAAGCTGCGATCTTAAGTTAACGATCTCCTCCTTTAATGGATTTAATTAAAAATTTACAATTTGCTTAATTAAATCTCCTACATTTAACATGGTATTGTTTGTTATTGCCTGATGGCTTGTATTTTCTTGTGGCGGATTCATGTGGAGTCTTTTATTTGCTCCAGTCTGGCTTGTTGAAGGTTCTGACATTTTGAGAACTTTTTCGAAATTAGAAATTAACTCTTCCATTTTGTATATTTATATTTCCTTTCTGACAAATTTTGTATATAATAATAATAATAAAAAATATATGATAATAATAATAAAAAAAAAGATGGTATCGCTCACGAATCGTCCACCTTATTTTTTTCTTATCGTTGTTTTTAAGCCTGTTGGGGTCGTCCTTATCTTGAATGATGATCCTGATTGGGGTCGTCCTTCCTTTTTTGTTTTTAGATTTTGTCTTGTCTTCCTTCTTTAATTCTGTTTTTAAATTGGGGTCTTCCTTCTTTTCCAATATTTGGCGAGGGATTGCCCTTCAGCCTGTTTTCTTAGAATGTCTTTTGTTGATGATTTTGAAGATTTTTTTAATTTTTGATTTTAAACATTTGTTTAATTAAATTGTATGAAATTTTTTTGTCACTTTTTTATTTTAATATTATCCGAGCAGTGAATTTATGCTACGATCACTATTTTGTAATTTGAGATTTTACGGGGATTATTTCTTTAATTATTTTCCACCTTAGTTTTTTGATCAACACAAACTTTTTATTTTTTTTGCCGGTTGTATAGAGTTTAAGGGGATTATTGCATTAATTGATTTCCACCTTATTTTTATCAACACAGGCTTTATTTATTCGTCGGTTGTATCGGGTTTTTTTGGCCGCTTTTCACTTTAAAACTTTTTGTGTTTATTTTAAAGCTTTGCTTTTTTAGAGTTTTTTAATCGCACGGCCCTACGTTGGGCGCCAATTAAGTTTCTCACTCGTGATTTTGTTCACGTCAAAAGGGCGTTTAATTTCAGGAGGCAGTGTCGAGCGGCAGTTTTATCCAGATGTCTACATCTCGCGCGCTCGCACTGCCGTCCGCTCTCCCTCTCCATCTCTCCCCTAAGTCTCCGCTCTGCTCTGGAGCGCTTAAGTTAAGTTAGGCTTAGGCAGTTCATGTTTCAAAGTGTACTAATAAACACCTACGCTCGTCGCGAAAAAACCCCAAAAGTACTCCCGTGTTTTTTGGGTACCATTCAGTCTTGGGGCTTCAACTATTTCCATCGATCAAGCCGCACCGCCCCAACATTTTGGTCCAGTCGAAGCCGGATTTCAAAATCTTTGGATTTTCCTCTCCTGGAGTTTTCTTTGATTTTGTCCCAGCAGGCTTGAACCGCTCCAGATAAGTTCCACTTACTATAATTGCCGGTCATACGCCAGTTTTTCGAACCCTATTTCGACTAACTTTCTGTATGATATATTGTCTAAATCCAAAAGTGATTAATCCGACGCAACGGCATTTAATATATGTATTTCAATTCCGTTACTTGTGCCCGACAATATTCCAGTTTCCTTTGCCCACAATTGTACACTTGAAACAATTCCAGAAGATATTTCAGTGCTACTATTCAACAAAAATATTTCTCAAATATATTTTAAATTCCATTTGTGTGTAAAATATAACTCAGCCACAGTAAAAAATTCCCGATCATAAAGATTGCCCTTAAGATTTGCACTCTTTATTTTTTACTGTGTTCCAGCTGCATGTGTATATTTACAAAAACAATCTAATACAGTCCACTCGAACTACTTTTTTCTAATACAGTCCACTCCAACTACTTTTCTCGACCTACAAATACGGCTAAACTTTTTCTAAAATTAAAAACAAAGTGACAATATCCACAAATTTACTCCAGCAAATCGTTTGCAATTTAGTTGTGCAGGTGACAAACAAACGCACCGACATACAAACATAAGCGAAGTCTTTCCAATTCCCGCAACGTTATTCCGCTACTCGCACCCCACATATGTACATATGTACAGTGTGCATACATACGTATATCGCCAGTGCACAGTGGGTCAAGAGCTCACAAAAAGTGTTCCTTTCAAACAAACAATATTAAAGTCCGTAATTCCTTACATAAGTCCGACCATCCGATATAATAAATATTTATTGCCTATCCGACAGTGTGACCGTATATATTTACAATCTTAATTGGTTCCTAAATTCCAATTTGATTCCAATCCGTTTCCTTACATCTGAATTAAAATTCTAAATTATTTAACGCCATGGCAACATCAGTAAAATCAGCTTTAACCCGATTTATGGCGACAGCTGACTGTCTGATCCACTTTGAGGCCACTTTGAACGCTCCAGGTGCTCCTACACCAACGCTATCCGCCTGTAACATCCGTCGCGATCACCTCAATTCCTTGTGGCAAACGGTAAAGGCAGCATACGACATATGCTCCGACAGCACTATATCTGCAGGCGAGAGCGCCGCAGACACAAAATCCATACTAAAGTCCACGTATTACCAAACGTACTCCACTTACGAAATATTTGCCGCGCAGCTGATGGAACAAATCCAAAAAGGCTCCTCCCAAATACCTCAAGCTCCAGTAACTCCGTCCCGAAATTCCACGTCTTATGGCTGTCGGCTCCCTCCTATCGACACAGAGGTTTTCTCTGGCGACTATCTTCGCTGGCCGACTTTCCGGGACCTTTTCACGGCAATATACATAGACAATCCGAGTCTAACGCCCGTTGAAAAATTATTCCACTTAAATTCAAAAACAAGTGGCGAAGCTCATTCCATAGTTTCAAGATCCCCACTCACCAATGATGGCTTTCGCTCAGCCTGGAATAACCTAACTGAGCGTTTCGAAAATAAGCGATTGCAGGTGAACAGTCACCTGAAAACACTTTTCAATGTGCAATCCATAGCACAGGAGTCGGGAGCAGCCTTAAAGGAACTTCAACGCACTTTTCAAGGTTGCTTAACTTCCTTAAAATTTTCCGGTGTTAATATTGAGAATTGGGACCCTATCCTGGTTTATATGTGCTCGACAAAACTACCAAAGCTCACTCTCTCATTATGGGAGCAATCCATCCAAAATAAAGCCGAAATTCCTACGTGGCTTGAGCTTGATTCATATTTGACAGAGCGCCATCGAACTCTTGAGGCCGTCGATAGCTTCCGATCTGCCAATTTCCACCACGTCCAGTCCAAAGACACAAATCGAGTGGCAGAATTTCCAAAAATAAATTCCTTCAACACAAGGTTAGTTCCGATACCCAAGGGCTGCGATCTGTGTTCCAAGAAGAACCACCCCGTGCGTATATGTCCACGCTTCCTACAGATGACGGTAGACGATCGCCTAGCCTATATTCAAAGGAAGCAGTTGTGCTCCAATTGCTTTGCAAGTAGCCATCAATTCCGGGATTGCTCAAGCGCTCACAACTGTCTCACTTGCCAAGATCGGCATCACACATTGCTGCATCGAAACAGCGGCCCTACTACTCCGACGATTCCATCCGACCCTCCAAGGCCAGTAACCGCCTCAGTTCCACACATCATTTCGTCCTATTCAGCGCAAGTTTCCGTACAAAAAGTCCCTCCTAAGAATACTCCATCCGAGTATTGGGTTCCATACCCATCCTTGGATGGCAGACGTACTCGAGGTATTAAATCCTACCAATGCCGAGTCTGCCAAAAGATCCATCCTCTACGGAAGTGCCACCACTTTCTACGGCTAAGCCCCCAGAATCGGCTCCAGGAAGTACATATCCAGAAGTACTGCTCCAATTGCTTGGCTCACAATCATACCAAGGACTCCTGCCGTAGTGGTCATCACTGCCACAAGTGTGGAAAGGACCACCACCTTCTCCTACATACCGACGACCGATCTACACTTCCAACGTATTCCTGAGCCTACTATCCTGAGGATCTTGCTACGGGTGTCCTCGCAAGGGGGGGGGAGAATGTTCACGTCAAAAGGGCGTTTAATTTCAGGAGGCAGTGTCGAGCGGCAGTTTTATCCAGATGTCTACATCTCGCGCGCTCGCACTGCCGTCCGCTCTCCCTCTCCATCTCTCCCCTAAGTCTCCGCTCTGCTCTGGAGCGCTTAAGTTAAGTTAGGCTTAGGCAGTTCATGTTTCAAAGTGTACTAATAAACACCTACGCTCGTCGCGAAAAAACCCCAAAAGTACTCCCGTGTTTTTTGGGTACCATTCAGTCTTGGGGCTTCAACTATTTCCATCGATCAAGCCGCACCGCCCCAACAATTTAATTAAAAAAATATATTTATATTTTTTAATGACTTAATCACTATTACAATTTTTCAATAGGTCGAACTTATTTTATTCACTGCTCGTTTACTTTTACTCGATTAGTACTACTGGATCTCAAAAACGGACTCCTGATCTCTAGTTCAATTTATTTTTCCCCAAAAATTGATAAAGAGAATGACTCAAGAGAGTCGGAAAATAGGATGATGCAATTTGCCAATTAAATTTGAAGTCCAATCTTGGACGGAAATTGGTGCTTACATTAGCGGAGTTTAGGGACCGCTTTGGGGATCTTTTTGTTTACGTTAGCGGACTCGGGGCTCACTTTGGGTATCTTTTGTTTACGTTAGCGGACTCAGGGCTCCCTTGGGACTCCGATGTTTACAATATCGGCTTGGATGTTTACAGCATCCGTTTGATTTGGGCTGCGTGAAATTGATCTGGGTGGGAATGATTCGGAGGCCTGGTCGACAGAAATAGCTGACCACGGATTTATCTCGGGTCTGTCCGAGTTATTTGGAAATTAGCTCTCGGCTCAATGTTGTTTATAAATTGGGTAAGAGCCCCTTAATAATTTGTCATATAACTTGCATGTACAACTTCTCTCGCGCTCTCAGTGCTACCAGCACAAATACAATTTCGAGCATATACTTTGATATATATGACGGCCGCTGCCAATGTTTGCAGACAGCGCAGCCGCAAATAGCTAGCTGCAAGTCATTCATATTTTGACCATTCCCAAATAAAGATCTGCCCATGGCAGTTGTAACAAATGACCAAACTTTTAATTAAAATGTAATGGGAAACATAACAGTTTGGATACGGCTCAGATGAACATAGGAACATGTTATGTGTATAGAACTACCGGGAAAAGATAGTTTTTACCCAGAAATTCGATGTCGTTTCTTCAGATGTTAATTCTGAGTCAACGGCAGTCAAAACTCCACCTCGACGTTGGGTCGGCTGATCAAGCCTATAAGTTGTGTACTTGCTTGGAATAACTTCGGAACTAAGAATATCCGGTTTTAACAAGATTTCTGTAAATACAATAACGTGGGAAGACAAGGAAAACTATCAGTGTACAAACTAGTCAGCTTACTGAGTAAACCTCTTGTAGTCCGATGTAAAAGCAGTAGAAAAGAATCTAGATTTTTGGACAGAAGAAGAAGTAGACGCCAAATAGACAAATTTTCTCTTTTTCAGCGACGTACTCTTTAACAAAAATGCCAACAGGCCAAAATTTGGTCGAGCACTCCGTTGCAAAATGAGCAACAGTAATACAAATCTTAAAAGATGACATATTCTTAGCATATGAAAATTTAAATTGTTCAAGCTTTAAGTCATCAACGTGAATATTGCTACGGATATAGGCCCTAATATCCAGGGATGAAAGGTCAGGATTCAGCCGTGAAACATATATTTGTTTTCGCTGCGGTACACAGGTTATAGGTTTTGATACCACGCATGTGACAGGTTTTGGTACTACAGCATTAATGGCCGCACCACCAGTTTCAGTAGGTACTCCGGAGATTAAGTCCACATGTTTAATTATTAAACTCAGATTTTCCGGGTATCTCAGGCGGCAAAATATGCGAACTGCACATTCGAGAACCGAGTTTTTTCAGCCTTCGACCTCAGAACGGTGTCTGAAATCAATTGCTGCGCCAGAGAGCGTTTCACTCGCGAAAACCGCGGACTGCGACTCAAGCACATCAAGCGGATCCATATTCTTACGGCTGTTGTGGATGACTTCCGTAACAGTGCTCTTAGTGAGCCGCCTTATAGAGATTTGCCTGGACTTCATATGCAACACAATCATCTCATTACTAGCGCTATTACTACTACTCTTGTCAATTGTACCCCGTACCAGACCCGAAAAATCAATGTACCTTGCATGGTAAATATTTTTGCATGTATGGCACGGATTACTCCGTTGTCCAGAAAAGATTACCACCTTGCATTTCCTTGAACAACAGACTGCCATTATTGCGATATATTGGACCACTGTGAAAATTAAAGCAGCAACAAGATAAGAGCGAATTAAAGAGCAGTATAGAGTGAACGGCAGGTAGTGAGCGGCTGGCGGGCGTCGGATGCGGAGGACTGCTTCGAAGCTGTAGGGGAGAAACCACACAATACGCGAAGTACCCCGTTGACCGAAAGAAATTACACTTGATGTTCACTTTGTACAAAATAGAGGCGGGGGAGCGACCGCGATTTATTGGTATGACTGCCAGAATCGTACTGCTTAAGTCTAAGCTGAGTTCCGCGCTCCAAAGCGCTGCGAAGACTTCACGGAGGGGAGCTGGGAACAGAGCGGGAGAGCGAGAGCGGTGCAATTGTATAGCGGTGCCGGGGTCCAGATTCGCCGGACAGTGGGCCTGAACACCCCGCCTCCTTGCAATCGCCAGCGTTGCAAAAAGAGACGGAAACCTGGCCAGTCGCCTCCACCCGAACACCGTATTCTGGGCTACTGGCAGTCCCTCGTCGACCATGTGGAAGCCCGGCTGCATCACCTTCAGGTAGACGTCCGCGCCCAGGATCAGGGAAATGGTGGCTGGCCGATGAAACCGCTCATCCGCGAGCGGTAGCTCGCTAAGCTTCTTTATTACGCTCTCACTGAGCGCATGGATGGGGGTGCGGATGCACACGTTCGGTTCGATCTTGAGGACCACCTCCAGATTGATTGCCTCGTCGACCTTCGACCGAATCGTCGCCGTGCAGATGCTCCCATCTCCCACGTTTGTTGGCGGCAAACAAAACGCGGCGGCCAGGGATGCATCGATGGAGCTTGTCGGGGTGCACGGATCGAAGAGTGCGGCGGTGTCGAACGTCTTCTCCCCGGTTGACGCTATGACGTTTGAGAAGTGTCGCGAGCGACAGAGCTGGTGTCGAGGATGCTGAGCGCGGTGGAGGGGCAAGCGTTTGGCGAGTTGGCGGATCTTGCCGGCGCAAACGCTGTGGAGAAGCGGGCTGTTGCTGGGAGCCGGACTTTTTCCGGGAAACATGTTCGTGCATGTGGAGCAGCGTGTGATGGTTCCGGTCGCACGTTCTGCACCGGTCACCGCTACGACAGCTCCCAGTGGAGTGCTAGTGTGCGAGACAGTTCGCGCAGTACTTGTTTATAAGAACTGCCCGCAGCCGCTCAGCTTTAGGAACCTCTGTCACTTCCGAAGAGGGTGGATTCCACGGCAGACTCGGCATCGGTAGGATTGAGTACCTCTCGTACGTCTGCTATCCAATGCCTGAGCGCTACGTGGACGGGGAGCCATTTTCCTGGTTAGAGTGTGGATGAGGAAAAAACAAACAGGGCTGATCAACAATGACGTGGATAATGGTTACGGACTAAGGTGTATAAGAAACGCGGTTCGTTACTAAGTAGTTTTGGATGGCTCTCTTGGAAGAAGAACCTCCTTGGTCACTGGACGTTTGACAATGCCGCGTGCCGTACGAATGTCGACTACGCGGTCATTGCCATCGGTTCCCGGAAAAACGGATTCTATTCTTCCGAGGCGCCACTCATTTGAGGGCAAATTGTCATCCTTAATGACGACCATGTCGCCTACGCGCAGATTTTCTGTGGGAACTTGCCACTTGTTGCGCTTGTGGAGCTCCTTAAGGTACTCATCCTTCCATCCAGTGCGGAATTTGTGTAAATCTACTTTTAAATTTTTTCTTAAAACTTTTTTCCTCGACTTGAAAACTTAAATTGTTTGATGCAAAAAATATCTTCAAACAAAAAAAATAGTAACTGCAAAACAATTTTTTCAAAAATAATTTTGCTTATATTTTGTATGATTCTTCTTCATAAATTTAATATAGTTTATTTATTTTATCGAATATAATATCATTTTTCGTCACAATTGTTGATATCAGACATTTTTATTAAAGGCGCGATCGTCACTACTTTCTACCTCGTTAAGAGGTGTTTTTGTTTGATAGTTACTAAGAAAATTTGTTGTTAGTCATTAATATTAATTAAAAGAGCGAGAGAAATTGTTTAAATAATTTAAAAATAATAATAATATAAAATATCAACTCAATGTGACTAGCGCGATAATTATAAGTGTGCACTTGTATCGCTAGGATATAAACAAATAAATAAATAAAAAGCTTGGCAATTTGGGAAAGGACTTGGCGTTTCGTGTGGGAGATTTCCGTTGCTAAATCTGGTGGGACGAAAAAGAACTCATCGGACGTCGCCTTCCATCGTACGCCGAGAGTTTTGGCTGTGCTCTCAGTGTCGATCTCGAGGAAGTCTGTTGTCAGAAGATGATCGCTTTGGATATGAGCTAATATTTCTTTGCGGTTGGAAGTCCATTTTCTCAATGGAAACCTCGGCGGAGTCAGCTCCCGAAAGGACATCGTCTACATAAATATGATTTCTAATGACGTGGCTCGCTCTTGGATGGCTGAGCTGCACGTCAGTTGCCAGTTGTTGCAGGACTCGAATGGCCAGGAATGGCGCGCAATTGTCCAAAAGCTACCGTCTGTAATTCGAAATCTCGAATGTCTCGAAGATGCGGTGAAACGGGGAATGCTTCGGATCTACCCATATCTGTCGATACATTTTCTCGATATCGGCACTGTAGACGTATCGGAAATATCGCCACTTCAGGATCTGGATAGTAAGATCGGACTGTAAAACTTAGCCAGCATGAAGGATATCATTTAAACTGACCCCATTCTCTGAAAGGCTGGAGGCATTGAAAACCACACGCAGCTTGGTGGTTGTACTTTCTGGCTTGAGCACGGCATGATGCGGAAGGTAATAACTGGCAGAATTATTTGTAGGACGGACTTCTCTCATGTGATGGAGGTCGAGATACTCTTGAATCACGGAGTAGTACTTGGTTTTCAGCTGGCTGTCCCTCTTTAGGCGAGGGCGGATTTCACGTTTTCAGGATCACGAAACGGAAGACTTACGATGTACCTGCCGTTATCGTCTCTCGTAGTCGTCCGGTGAAAATTTTCCTCACAGGTCAAATCGGGAGATTTTGTCACTTTTACTGGCACATCCTCCACCTCCCAAAATTTGGTGAGAAGCCTATTGTGAGGAGTTAACTCCCCACAAATAGAAGCAGCAGCAGATGGCCGGCCGCTTACCAGATACGCGGCGAATTCGCGTAGTAACGGCGCGGCGAGGAGAGTTTTAAGACTTGGATGGAGATCGAGAGAGTTTGGAGACCAAGGATGGAGAGCGGGAGAGTTTGGAGACCAAGGATGGAGAGCGAGAGAGTTTGGAGACTTGGATGGAGAACGAGAGAGTTTGGAGACCAAGGATGGAGATCGAGAGAGAATGAAGACTTCGCGGGCAAGGCAAGAGTGCCGTGTGCAAAAGCGAATAACGGAACTCCACTGGACTTTGGACTCTCCAGTTAACTTTGGACCGGGAGAAGAAGTGCCACATCTCGGCAGTGGAGCGGCACGCAGGCGTGCCACAAGCATCACGGGAATCAGCGGGACGGCAGCTGTGGGCAGTGCATCGGTTGGAAGCGTTACGTGAAGGACAAGTGGGTCAACCAGGAGGCACCCAAGGAGCAAGATCGTCACGATGAGAGGTTCGGGATTGGGACATCAGGAATATCCGAATCGAGACACAAGTAGCTGAGTTCCGGAAGGCATCACACGGCTAAGTCAAGGCGTTTGTTTTCCAACTTTGTCACGACCACACCCTGGCGAGTCGCCCGTCGGGTCTGTCAGAGACAAGCGGAAGAGGCCTACGACGAAGAACCGTCAGCTTGGGGAGGAAAGTTGTCTGAGACCCAGCGTTCCTTGCCCGACCAAGCAGGTCCTGGCGTGACGGACGAGCGGTAGATCGATTTGCGGTTTCAAGAGGCGGTCGCCTGGAGAGCCCTGCGATTACCGGCGAAGTTCCCGAACACCAACCGCCCAACACCCCGAGTGCCAGAACGACAAGCTAATGGTCAGGAGACAGCACAGAGGATATCGGCAGCGGCGCCAGCAGACATTTCCGGCAGCCACGTTACAATCGCCGCGCGGAGCTCATTGGGGAGCGCAGGAGCGTCGCGGACGTCAAGCATTAGGGTGAAGCCGGGTGGAACGTTCGTCTGCGCTAGGCGTAAAGCAAAGTGAACTGCTAGGCAGCTTCCTGGCGGCAGCCTTGACTGTCAGCGCGATCTGAACAAGAACCTAGCGGGACCGTCCGGGACAGAGCAAGGGACAGGTATTGCCTCGAAAGGCGTCGGCCTGGAGAGCAAGGCTTGTTCACCCTAGTCTGAGAACGGTGACGCTTCCCTAAGCTCACAAGGCCGAACTCTCTGCGAGTCTAAGGCGCAACAAGCGACCCCGAGGCAGCGCGTCGACAAGCAAGCAGAGGCGGCCACTACGAGCGTCCCGAAACCCAGGAGCCAGCGGAAGCCGAGTCAACGCGTCGACAAGCCAGAAAGAGGAGCACCAGCAGCCGGCGGAACCAGAGCAAGGAGATACCGAAGCCAGCCCAGCCCCACACCCGCTGTACTAATACCACGAGAATAAATCCCACTGTTTCCATTTGAACCCTTTTGTTTTCTCACTGATCTACGGGGCAGTCACGTCATATAAATTTGGTGGGACGAACACACAATCTTCTGAGCTAGCCGCACGAATCTCGTAGCGAGCAGACAACAAAATCAGTTCGTTACACTATCCAGGGACGTGTCAACCCTGTGGGAGCTTCGCATGGAAGAAACGGAAATCTGATTTTCCCTTGGAGCAGGAACGGTTCCTGTTAGGATCCACCCGAAAATGGTTTCTTCAAACAAATGTTTGGCCGGGTGCCGCTTAGGAGAATGGATGGAAGTACGTCGGCCCCGACCAGAATATCTATCTGTGCGCTCTCGAAGAACTTTGGATCCGCTAGTGACAGTTCGGGAAGATCCCGTAGAAACTGTTGCGGAATCGGACAAGATGGGGGGTTTCCAGCTAATTGAGGAAGAACATAGGCCGTCGTGTTTATTTGCAAGCCAGGCCTGGTCGGAGAACGGATGGTAAACTGACAGGGCTTTTTGGATTCAGCGGATACTGTCTAGTTTAAGCCTGATACTTGGGCTCGGATTACTTGGTGAGGCAACTGAATTAATTTGAACAGCCGTTCAGAAATAAAGGTTGCCTCTGATCCTGAATCTATCAAGGCACGAGCTTTAAAATTCGACCCCAGGTGACATATGTCTATTATGGCGGTGCCCAGCAAGACGGATCTATACCCCGTCGCGAAGTAATGTTGGACTGTACTGGTGTATTTGGTCTTGATCTGGGTATTGTGGAGGGATTCGAAGGCGATGGGGAGAAGTTGCCTCTGTGTAGTAAGCTGTGATGGCGGCCGCGGCACACAAAGCAACTACGAGTGCTTTCACAATCACGCAGCTGATGCCACATCGGAATTTCGGCCTTGTTGCAGTGCAGAGACTGTTCCCACAAGGAAAGCGTGAGCTTAGGAAATTTGGAGGAGCACATGTACACTAAGAGGCAATCCCAATTTTCGGTTTGAGTTCCGGACATTTCTAAAGCCGTGAGGCAACCCTGGATGGTGCGTCGGTGTTCACGGATAGCTGACCCAGATTACTGATTACCGGACTGCACATTTAAAAGTATTTTTAATTGGCTGTTTACTAACAACCGCTTTTTTCGAAACGCTCAGTTAGGTTAGCCCAAGCTGAGCGTAAGGCCATCGTTAGTAAGGGGGGAGTTCGAAACTATATTGTGGCATCGCCACTTGTTTTTGCATGAAACAGTTTTTCGACTCGCGTCAGTCTTGGATTGTTTATATTAATGGCCGTAAACAGATCCCTAAAAGTCGCCCATCTCCGGTGAAAACCTCGGTATTGCACGGAGGCAGCCGACATCCAGAGGGAATGTAAGTCTGGGTAGGAACAGCTTGAACTTGGGGAGCCTGGGCTATCATATCCGCGATCTGAGCCCCACATCTCTCGTAAACGGAATAGCAGTAGCCGTATTTAGCCTTGAGAACTGGCAAACTATCAGCTGCATTGTTTCCGGCTTCTGCTATGCACCCGGTGCATTCGTCGTACTCTGCCTGGATGCGGTCCCATAACGCGCGTATTTCTTCGCGGCGAATGTTAAGCATAGAAAGAGTAGGAGGGAACGGCGAAGGAGTGTTTGTCCTGGATTCAAATTCACTCAGCCGATCTGAGACCTCAATAAATTTGCTTTGAGCAATTTGGGGAGCTGTTAGTGCCATTTTGACGTTTGAACGGGTGACCCTTTTTTGGTGCGACTAGGACTCAGCGGTTAGTTAGGGTGTGGGCAGATCTACGGATATGCCTGGGACTACGGCAGGTGGAATAGACAACTTGTTGTTATCACTTCCCACGCACATTTAAAAAATATTGACCTTTTTTGGATCAGAATCTACTCGCCTTTGTTTATGTCGAATGAATAGGAAACCTGGCCCACTTCTGGAACAAAGGAACGAGGTGTCGACTAAAAAAAGTCGTGGATCGGAAAAACAGAAATTGGAGCACGTACCGACCTGGTTACTTTGCGGAATTAAACCAAATAAAGCGGATTAGGAAAGGAGATGAAGGAGTTCGTATATCACTCGTGGAGAGAAAATACTATGGTATTTTTCTTTTTTGGTATATGTATATGGTAATATGGTATAATTGGGATCGTGTTTGGTATTTTTTTTTGCTGGTATTATTTTAGTCTTTGAAAAAATTTGAGGGGGAAAAAATAACTAATATGTGTTAATATGTATTATAGTCCCCGATGGAATAATAGTACTATTTCGCCTTTATTTAAACTTCTGAGTGAAGAAAAATACCAAAATATGCCAATAAGTTGTTGACCGGAGGATGCTTTTTGTTGATTATTTAGCACTAGTTTATTTTTTGTATTTTATTTAATACTCCGAGGAATAAATACTAATATATATATATATATATATATATCAGTTATACTTTGTTATAACTAAGTTATTGTTCAGAATTGAGATCTCTTTTCTTAGTGGGCTTTTTAGCGTGGTTCTTCAAGGAGTGTGCCCAGAGAAGTTTTTTGATACCAATCTATTCTGAGGAGTTTTCAGCGATGCCAGTTGGCAGAAAACATGATCGCCACAGTACTCCCCCTAGACTTCATGTTGTAAAACGAACAGGTAGTCTAATTGTACGACGAGGTCTTGAAGATTGGTTAACAGCAGGGGTCGTTACGGTGTCTTCGATCATGTTGCTGAAATCGCTGGATGGATTTGGGGGTGGAATAATTGGCTGCCGAGTTTCGATAAAGGCGGGCTTGATTCGGTCTATAGACACCTTAATGCATCGAGTGCCGGTGTTTATGGTGAAGTGTTTGGGTTGCTTTTCTATCACTTCAAAAGGTCCATCGTAAGGCGGTTGAAGGGATCCACGGACGGTGTCGTTGCGTAGGAATAAGTGAGTTGCCTGTTTCAGCTCTTTAAAAACAAAAGGCTTGGAGGAGTCGCGATGTGCCGTCTGGATGGGAGGTATTTCTCGCATGATTTCCTCCAGTTCCTTTGCGAAGTCAGTTTGCGGTTGGAAATGAGACTTTTGATGAAAAAATTCACCAGGAAGGCGAAGGGTTGTTTCGTACACAAGTTGTGCTGATGTTGTTTGGATGTCTGGCTTAAATGCTGAACGCAACCCGAGCAGGATCAGTGGAAGTTTTTGTGGCCAATTTATACGATTTTTGCATATAATTGCTGCTTTAAGAGTTCTGTGCCAGCGTTCGATGATTACGTTTGCTTGCGGGTGATATGCTGTTGTGCGAAGGTGGTCTATTTCTAGCAGTCGTGACAATTCAGGAAACAATTGGGACTCAAACTGTCTGCCCTGATCCGTTGTGATACGGGCTGGAACTCCAAACCTTGAGATCCGCGAGCCGATGTGTGCAAAGGCTACCGTGTTGGCGTGCATGTCCTCGATTGCGATGGCTTCTGGCCAACGTGTATAACGGTCAATGATTGTTAAACAGTATCTATATTGACCTGATTGTGGTAATGGTCCGATGAGATCTAAATTGAAATCTTCGATTTTTGTTAAGGTGCACAGTGTTTTACATATTGAGAAATCTCCTTGGGCATTGAGGGCCATACGAAGCGTTGCTTGATAAGTTTTATCGTTGATCCAACTCCACTGTGAGAAATGTTGTGTAGTTTTCTGATGACGTTCTTCCTTAGAGGCTCTGGAACAAAAGGTCGCACGCTGGAAGTAGATAAATCGCAAACTTTTGAATTGGTAGAGTTGGTAATGCTGATTGACTTCAACTGCAATGCAGTGGCGTTGTCGTTCAGTAGCCGTTTAAGTTCTTCGCAGCTTGCTTGTGCGATGCTGAGTTGGTTGTAGTCGATAATTTCGCGTTCGATGGTTGAGATGCGGGAAAGCGCGTCACCGGTAGTGTTTTCAATTCCAGCCACACGCACGATTGAGGTGGTGAATTGGCTAATGAAATCCAATTGTCGAAGTTGCCGTGGGGAGGCTTTTTCAGGTTTTTGCGAAAAAGCGTATACTAAAGGTTTATGGTCTGTGCGAATGTCTAACGTTCTTCTTCTTCTACATAGCGAGCAGCTCTCTATCATATGTGCTATACTTTCGTTGCGTTTCAGTTAATTTTACTCTGAAAAATTCCATTGGTTGAAACTGGCCGTCCACGACTTAATGTAGAACTGATCCAACTGCGAAATCGCTTGCATCTGTGCAGAGAGAAAGTGGCGCAGAGGGTGCTGGGTGTACAAGTAACGCTGCCTCTGCAAGAGTTCGCTTACATTCATCGAGATCGTTGATGGTGGCGGCAGTCCAAGTGATTGGAGTTGAGTCATTCTTCTTATTTCCAGGGATAAGTTGGTTTAGCGATGATGTTGATTTGCATTTTAATCATTGCCAAGAACCTGCGTAGCTCCTTTGCGACTTGGGGCAGAGGGAAATCGGTAATGGCCTTTACTTTCTCTGGCAGTGGTTTGATGCCGTTTGAATCGATATAATGGCCTAAGAAATCGATCGACTTCTTTCCGAAACTACATTTAGCTGGATTTATGGTGAGGTTGAATTGGAGCAGTCGTTCAAATACTTTGCGGAGGTGAAGTTGGTGCTGCTCCATGTTAACTGATGCAACCGCGATGTCATCGACGTAAACGAAGACAAAATCCATCTCTGAGAATGCGGAATGCGTGTATGGTTGGAATGTTTGCGCCGCGTTGCACAGTCCGAAAGTCATGTGGGTGAATTCAAATAATCCAAAAGGTGTAGTTATGGCCGTTTTCGGGATGTCTCGAGCCTTGATGGGAATTTGATGGTATGCTTGGCTTAGATCGGTCTTTAAAAATACGTGCTTCCCGGAAAATATGTGACTGCAGTCTTGAATGTGTGGTAATGGATACCGATCTGGGGTGGTTTGGGCATTGAGAGCTCGGTAATCATCGCATGGACGCCATTCACCAGCAACCTTACGGACCATGTGTAACGGGGAGGCGTAAGGGCTGGCTACTGGAACTCACTTTTTGCTGCTTGGAATTTTTCTGGAGTAAGTCTTCTGGGCCTAGCGAATGGTGGAGAGCCTTTGGTTTCAATGCAGTGTGTGACGTTGGCGGTTGTTGCTTGAGGAGGAGATGACTTAAGCTGTGTGATGTCCTTAAATTCTTCCAGTAGCTTGGAGAATTCGAAGTGAATGTTATATATCCTGATCTCCGCAATTGGTTCTTGGCTAAATATACCGCAGCATGATAGGCGTGATTCGACATCAACCAACTTCGAGTTTTAAGATCAACCAGGAGATTAAAGTGCTGCAAGAAGTCTGAGCCAATGATTGGGATTTTTGTATCGGCTATGGTAAAAATCCATGTGAAAGGACGGCGCAAGCCGGTGGAACTTAGTTTTTTGAAGTGTTGTTGGCATGGAAAGAGCACGGTTGGATGCAAAGTTGGGCACTGTCCGCGTACTTGTTGTGGTACCAGCAAAATTGAGGGTTAGAATTGTCCCTGCATGGCGTGTTACTGCGGAAGCTGTTGTTGCTGGGCAATCGATTGTAGGTCCGACCGCGTTGCTGATTGGTGGTGCCAAGGAGTTGACTTAGCTTGTTGTTGATCTGCTGTAGCATCTTGTCATTGTCATCTAGGCGGTTAACCAGCTGTGTGATGCGATCTTCCTGTGAAGCGTGGTGGGTGTTATGCTGTGATACTGCACACATGAGATCCGTAGTGTCGTAGTAAAGGGAATCAATCACAGCATCGGCAGCAGTTGCAAGCTGGGCGAGGGTGGTGTTGGGAGAGCATTCGAGCAGACCTACGATTACAGCACGCGCGGGAGGTGGTAAGCGCTTGATCCAGCGGCGACGTACAACCGATTCGTCATTGGTGGTGTTAGTTTGCTGTAGTTGGCTGATTAGATGACTTGGACGACCGTCACCTAGTTGAATTCCTGTCGCAAGTCTGTCGAGGCGCACCATCTCTGACTCGGCAAATTTTGACAAAATTGCTTGCTTGAGGGTTGAGTACGGGTTTGTTTGTGGTGGGTCATTGACAAGATCGTGCACTTGATCCATGTATTTGGGATCAGCATAAGCAATTACTGCTGCGTATTTCTCCTGTTCTGTGCGTGCACCGAGACCTTGCAGCAAAAACCAGCTTTGTTATGTTTGCCATTCTATTTTAATTAAATGATTTGTCATTTGTTGCAAGTGCCATGGCAGATCTTTATTTGGGGATCGTCAAAATATGAATGACTTACAGCTAGCTATTTGCGGCTGCGCTGCCTGCAAACATTGGCAGCGGCCGTCATATATATCGAAGCCACAATTACATCGCGTCCAAGCCTAAAATACTTGGGCGTCATGATCGACCACCGGCTTTCTTTCAAAGAACATCTAGCGTACGCTAGTGGCAAGGCAAGTAGGACCGCGGCCGCGATCTCGCGAATTATGGCGAACACTCGGGGACCAAGGCAACCAGGACGTAGATTACTGGTTAGTGCTGTCACATCGACGCTGATGTACGCTGCTCCCATATGGGCTCGAGCCACAAAAAATGGAAGTTATATGCAAGACGGCGACTCCGTGCAGAGATTTTGTGCACTACGGGTATGCTGTGCGTTCCGCACGGTATCCCATGACGCGGCGCTGGTAATATCGGGAGGCATACCGATTGATCTGCTGGCAGTGGAATCAGCTAACATCCGCGCAGGGAGCACATGGGTCGCAACTGCAGAATCCGTACGGAAAAGGTGCAGAGAACTCACCATTGCTAAGTGGCAAGAGAGGTGGGTAAATAGTAGCAAAGGACGATGGACGTATAAGCTTATCCCAGAACTGCAGAGATGGCTGGGACGGAAGCATGGACATGTGGACTACTACTTAACGCAACTGTTGACGGGACATGGATGCTTTAAATACTATCTGAATAGGTTTAAGCATGAACGTTATCCGCACTGCCCACTCTGCGAGTCGGATAATGAAGACGCAGAACACGTGTTTTTTGTCTGTCCGAGATTAGAAAATGAACGAAGAGATCTGAGCATAAGGGTTGGGAGGACGCCAGCCGCTTGTAACCTGGTGGACATTATGCTTGAATCAGAAGTAAATTGGTCTGCGGAATGCAACATGGCCACAATAGTACTTTAAAAACTGCGCATCGCAGAAACACTGCGAAACTCCAATAGGATAGAATCCTAGAGAGCCCTAAGGGTACCGCCGGGTAAGCGGGGAGGGGGTGGAGTTTTTACTGGGTTAGAGTGCCAGACTTCGGCAAGCTAGCTCAGCTCCGAGTTGGCTTTCGATGCTTTAAGCCACCACTAACACAAAAAAAAAAAATATATATATATATATATCGAAGTATATGCTCGCAATTGTATTTGTGCTGATAGCACTGAGAGCGCGAGAGAAGTTGTACATGCAATTTAAGTTTCTCACTCGTGATTTAATTAAAAAAAATTATTTTTATTTTTAATCACTTAATCACTATTACAATTTTTCAATATGTCGAACTTATTTTATTCACTGCTCGTTTACTTTTACTCGATTAGTACTACTGCTCGATTCGGATCTCAAAAACGGACTGCCTGATCTCTAGTTCAATGATCAATAATCAAACCTCGGCTTATGAGAATTTATCCCCATAAATTGATAAAGAGAATGACTCAAGAGAGTCGGAAAATAGGATGATGCAATTTGCCAATAAAATTTGAAGTCCAATCTTGGCCGGAAATTGGTGTTTACATTTGCGGAGTTTAGGGATCGCTTTGGGGATCTTTTTGTTTACGTTAGCGGACTCGGGGCTCGCTTTGGGGATCTTTTGTTTACGTTAGCGGACTCAGGGCTCGCTTGGGACTCCGATGTTTACAATATTGGTTTGGATATTTACAGCATCCGATTGATTTGGGCTGCGTGAAATTGATCTGAGTGGGAATGATTCGGAGGCCTGGTTGACAGAAATAGCTGACCACGGACTTATCTCGGGTCTGTCAGAGTTATTTGGAAATTAGCTCTCGGCTCAAAGTTGTTTATAAATTGGGTAAGAGCCCCTAGGGTATTTTCATTGTCGGGTATATTATTTATTTCATTATAGGAAATATTGTTTTCTGGTTAAATTTCTATATGAATTTGCCATGGTTTAAATATTAAAAATTTTCTGAATTTGATTATAATCATAATAATTAAATATATAAATGTGAATATAATTAATATTAACGTAACTGGTATTTGAGTTTGTTTAATTTGAATAAATGGATTTAGTATGTTAATATTATCAAACGTGAGTTCCGAATCATTAGATATAATATATTCGGATACTAAAAAATCTGTATATGTTCGAGCTGTGATGTATTCCAATATCTTATTGTCTACATTGGTGTAGGAAATATTATTAATTTTAGTGGTGCCATTAAAAGTTATTAAATATGACCCATTTAAATGAGTGTCATTAACTGTATTTTCTCCATTTACAAAAATGGCTCCATCTTGGATTACATCTACATTTTTATTTTTTTCTCGGATTTTGTTACAAAAGGATTTTTCTCCATTTATTAATCTGGTGAAACAAGAACCTTCTGGGTTAAGTGTGCAATAATTAGTAAATATTTCTGTCTTAAAATTAGACATTACATATTACTTATTTCTACATTTTGCGACGTGATTATCAATTAATAATTTTCCATCATTATGTGAAATGGATCTTGAATTGTAAACGTCACAACGATCGGTAATAATAGGGTATTTTATGTAAATTATAATAAGATCTTGATGCAAAGCGATTTTAAATTCAGATATATCTATATAGTCTATTAAATTCATAAGATCGTAAGTAAGCAAGCGCAGGCGATATTTTCTGAGTGGAATTTCTTGATCTTTAAAGGCTGTTTTGAATTGTTCAGATAAAGATCTTATCTCTTTAAATATTTTAGAATTAATAACGAATTGATCGTTATTATTTTGTATTAAATCATCGATTTTATTTTGGACTGTTATGAAATCATCATGATCTGGTGTTCCCGCTATCCATTTCCAAATGGTGCCTATTTCATTAATGCCTCTTTTTGATCTACTGGGTATAATTTGAGAGATAAGTATTTTGATAATTTTTAAATGGTGGGATATTTCCCAAAGAAAATTCTTGCTGTCGTGACCCTTTAGAAATTCTGTTTCAAGATTAATTATTTCTCTATAAAGACTTATATTAGTTATATGAAATAAATCTGCGTATGATTTATAAATAAGAACTTCTTTGGTATCCTTGTAAAGAAGGAAATCATGGTTCGTATAATCCATAATTTCGGATTTGCTTGTAGCTACCAGCAATAATAAGTACATTATTGAAATCATTATCTGTAATTTGAAACAAATTATTTAATATTATCTTTATGAATGGTACGGTTTCTGTTATTTATAATAACTTTATTGGGGAGATTTTCCTTAACTACTTGTTTTTTATATCTAGAATTATACTTGTTTCCTTCCCCGTGTTTCTTTTCGTAAACTACCTCTCCTACGTGATAATTCTTATTTTGTCTATCCTTATTGTGAAAATGCAACATTTTCTCTTGAGCTTGTTGCAATAATTTAGGAGTATCATCGTGTTTGATTTTATTAAGTAATATATCAAAAGGTCGATGATTGGTTATTGAGTGAATTGTTAAATTGTATTTTTGTGCTGCTCTAATTATAATTTCGGAATAATCAATTAAATGAAGCTCATCTTTAATACAGCGAGCGATTTCTGTTAAGGTAGAGTGTGCTCTTTCTATTTGTCCGTTGGACGTACTATGTCGAGGATCTGCGAAGAATAGAGATATCCCATTTCTTTGTGCACAAGATTTAAATTGGGATGAAGAAAAACTTGGTTCGTTATCTATCATCAAAGATTTGGCTAATGGAAATTGTTGTTGAATTTCTGAAACTTTATTTTCTATATTTAGTTTATTAGGCATTTCTTTTACGACTAAGTATTTCGAATACGAATCTATACAAGTAATGAATATTAGATTTTGGGCGTAATATATGTCAAGATGCAAATTTTCACCTTCTCTTTCTGGAATAGGTGCTTGGCCGATAGGAATCTGTACTGGGTGTCTGTTGTATTTGTTTTGATTGCAGATTGTGCAATTCTTTATAAACTCCTTAGGCTTTTTGTATAAATTGGGCCAATAATAAAGTCTAGTTATTTGTTTATAATTTTCATCAAGCCCTCTATGAGCTCTACAATGAGTTTCTGTGATAATAAGGGATCTGTCTTCAGCGTTCTCGACATCCTGGACAAATGTCTTAGTGTATAAAAATGTATTTATAAAATTGTCCCTAAGTGGTTTTTGAATTCTGTAAAAATCTTCTAGAGTACAGTGAACTCCTATTGTTATATTGGGTGGAGTATATTCCCTTAAGATTGATACTTAATATTCTGGAGTCCATTATCTATTATATGTCTAGTATTTCCAAATACATTAATCGACTCATGTATTGTATACCTCCCCGTTGCTATTAGCAATTGTTGCTTAAACTGGTTTAAGGATTTTCGGGTTTCTTGTATAACATTCTCAAAACTACTCTCTGCTGAATGCTGAGTATTTTGATCTGAGACTGATTCATTACTTTCCGTTAAGTTATTAATTTGGATCCGTGATAAAGCGTCCGCAACAACATTTGTTGCTCCTGGCTTATAAATAATTTTGGGTGAATAGCTTTCAATAAAGGAATACCATCTTTTCATCTCAACATTTGGATTTTTTTTGAGAAATGGAAAATGAAAGAGGTTGATGATCGGTATAGATCTTGATGTTGTTAACCACATATAAGTAATTTCGAAGATTTTTAAAAGCCCATACAATGGCTAAAAGTTCCTTTTTATTTTTTGCGTGTAATTGTTCGGTTTTTGTCAGAGTTTTTGAAATAAATGTATTTGGTTTTCTTTCTTGAGAAAGAACAGCACCAATTGCTAAGTCAGATGCGTTAGTTATAGTAAATTTTTATCATAGTCCGGTTGTACTAGTTCTAATTGTGCAATTAAATTTTCTTTGAGCTCGTTAAAAGCTCTTACAGCTGAATCATCAAACTGTATTAAAGTTTTACGTGATACCTTTTTTGATACTGTGCCGTTTTGGCCTTCTAAATATTCTGTTAAAGGTTTAGCTATCTTTGCGTAATTTTGCACAAATTTTCTGTAATATCCGGTAAGGCCTAGGAAGCTTCTAAGCTCTCGAATATTTTTAGGTATCGGATATTTTACAATTGTAGAGATTTTTTCGGGATCGGTTTTTATCACATTGTGAGAAACAACGTAACCGAGAAAATTGGTTTCTAATTTAAAGAACTTTGACTTTTCAATTGAAATTTTCATGTTTGCGTTTAGCAAAATTTTAATAATGAGAATTAAATCTTTGTAATGTTGTTCAATTGTTTTTGAAAATATAATTATGTCATCCATATAAACGTGACATGTTTTACCCACTTGTTCTCTTAAAATATCATCCATCGCTCGTTGGAATATTCTTGGAGCGTTGGTCAGACCGAAAGGCATTCTTAGGAATTCGTATTTCCCATTGTTTATTGAAAATGAGGTTTTCTGAATATCTGGTTCATTCATGAGAATCTGATGAAATCCAGATTCCAAGGCAATTGTTGAAAAGTATTTTGCTTTTCCAAGATTTGACAAAATCACTGAAGGGTCCTGCATTGGATATCTATCAGGTATTGTATTTTCATTAAGTTTTTTATAATCAATTACGAGTCTGAGTTTTGGAGTTCCGTCTTCATTGAAACCTTTTCTGGTACCACTAGTACTGGTGAGTTATAAGGACTTATACTTGGCCTTATAATTTCTTCTTTTAACATTCGACTTATTTCAGAACTTACAAAATCTGAAGCTGATAGAGCATAAGGGTATTGTTTGCAGTAAATGGCCCTATCATTTACGGTGTTTATTTCACCGCGGATATCTGTCCTAAATGGAATCTGCACATTTATTTTTGAATGCTCTTCATTGATAATATTTAATATTTCGTTCTCCAGATCTTTTCTTTGATCTGCAGACGATATTTTAATGTTGTTTATTCTTTGATTGTCGGATAGTTCAACGACGGCGTGTTCAGAATTTTTAAATTCCAAACTTTTATTTTTGTCGGATTTCTCAACGACGGCGCGTTCAGGATTTTTAATTCCCAAACTTTTATTTTTGTCGGATATTTCAACGACGGCGTGTTCGGAATTTTTGAATTCCAAACTTTTATTTCTGTCGGATTTTTCAACGACGGCGTGATCAGGACTTGTATATCCCAAACTAGATTCGCTTTGATTACCCATTTCAGATTCGGATCTGATTTGAGCTTTTTCATCAAAGTATTTTT
Source organism: Drosophila subpulchrella (assembly GCF_014743375.2). Lineage (NCBI taxonomy): Eukaryota > Metazoa > Arthropoda > Insecta > Diptera > Drosophilidae > Drosophila > Drosophila subpulchrella. The sequence continues at coordinate 343,841 of NW_023665695.1, read as the reverse complement.
TTAATATAAATTCTTTTAATGGAAGAATGGTGTTTTCTTCTGTTTAAGAATGTTGGTTTAATATGTTTCCGTTATCATAATTTAATTTTTCTTCTATTCCATTATATTTAATTACTCCCTTAGCTGTATCAATTACCGCTCCTATTTTTTTTAATAGGTTATAGCCGACCAGTAAGTCCGAGTCTAGTCCATCTATTTCATAAAAAGTGTATCGCGTATCAAAAATAGTTATCATATGATAAAATTTTATTATTGAATATCCATTCACTGTGGATACTCTTTTGTAAATTGGAAGCTCGTTCATACTTTTATAAATTTCTGTTCTTATATAACACGAGGTTGTTGTCAATTAATATTTTTATTTTTTTATTAATATTTTCAATTAATATTTTTAATTTTTTATTTATTTTTGGGTCATTTCTAATTAAGTAGGGTAAGCCTACTCCTGACTTTTGTCTAAAAAATGGTTCTCCTCAATGTTATTTAGTCTCATCGTCTTGTTAGCCGGTTGGTTAACAGTTCCAGTTGGTACCCTTTTATTTTGGGCTTGGCCTTGCTGAGTGTTCGGGGTCTCAAATTTTTTTGTTTGATCCCACTTGTTCTGACTATAATTGTTATTTTGATATTTTTTATAGCCTTGATTATATCCGTTGTTAGCCCTATTCTGAACCTGGATAGACTCGTCTACCTCCATTGGTTCCGGCTTATTTTGTGGCTGCCTATAGGTGTTCCACTGATTTTGTTGGTTATTATTAAATCTACAATGGTTCCAAGAATTATTTTTATTTTGATTATAATAACCATAATTATTTTTGTTCTGGTTTTTGTCATGATTAAACCTTAAATTATTATTTTTTCGCTGGTTTCTGTAACTATTGTTTTGCTGTCTTGTCTTGTGGTTGAAATGTGTTTGTCCATTTCCACTAGAGTTTGGCTCGCTATGTTTTCTCTGAGTAGTAGAGAAACTATTTGCGAAATGAGCCCTCATGTTGTTGCTTTCCAATTCCTGAACTATGACCATTGCATTTGGTAGGTCAGGTGGATTCATTGAGAAAATAGTATCTGAAATTTGTCCGTTGAGGCCGGTAATGAAAACTCTAAGAGCTGTCTTCCTATGTTTCTCATTCATTTCCGCTGGTATAGGTTTGTTTCTACCGTAGGTCATAATAGTTTTATTAATTAGTAGAGTTAATTTTCTATTAACTGTACCATAATAATCCATTATGGATAATTTTCCCTGACTCAATACACTTAATTCCTGTTCAATAATGTGAATTGGTCGTTTGTCGCTAAAGACAAAGTCAAGTCTGGCCATTATGGCATCGAAATTTAATACCGTACCGTTATGGGTTAAGGAGTCGTTTGCCATTCCTGTTATTTTGTTTCGTAATATAGATAAGGCAGAATAAAATCTTTCACCCCCTCTGGCATATTGCCCCATGGCTACTTCAGCCGATTCTCTCCAGCTTACATATTTATCCTCTTCACCTTTATATTCCCTAACAGATTTGATGATCTCATAAGATGTGTCGCACTTTATATTTGGATCTACAATCTCTATCTGATAATCCTCAACCGTTTTAATTTTGTGAGAAAGTTGCGATCTTAAGTTAACGATCTCCTCCTTTAATGGATTTAATTAAAAATTTACAATTTGCTTAATTAAATCTCCTACATTTAACATGGTATTGTTTGTTATTGCCTGATGGTTTGTATTTTCTTGTGGCGGATTCATGTGGAGTCTTTTATTTGCTCCAGTCTGGCTTGTTGAAGGTTCTGACATTTTGAGAACTTTTCGAAATTTGAAATTAACTCTTCCACTTTGTATATTTATATTTCCTTTCTTACAAATTTTTTATATAATAATAATAATAAAAAATATATGATAATAGTAATAAAAAAGATAGTATCGCTCACGAATCGTCCTTATTTTTTTCTTCTCGTTGTTATTTTGCCTGTTGGGGTCGTCCTTATCCTGATTGGGGTCGTCCTTCCTTTTTTTGTTTTTAGATTTTGTCTTGGGGTTTTCCTTCTTTAATTCTGTTTTTAAATTGGGGTCTTCCTTCTTTTCCAATATTTGGCGAAGAATTGCCCTTCAGCCTGTTTTCTTAGAATGCCTTTTGTTAATGATTTTGAAGATTTTTTTTTAATTTTTGATTTGTTTAATTAAATTGTTTTTCACAATGGTTATTTATTTCGATGTAATTTTTTTGTCACTTTTTGATTTTTATAATGTCCGAGCAGTGAATTTATGTTACGATCACTATTTTGTAATTTGAGATTTTAAGGGGACTATTTCATTAATTGTTTTCCACCTTAGTTTTTTTGATCAACACAAACCTTTTATTTTTTTGCCGGTTGTATAGAGTTTAAGGGGATTATTGCATTTATTGACTTCCACCTTATTTTTATCAACACAGGCTTTATTTATTCGTCGGTTGTATCGGGTTTTTTTTGGCCGCGCTAAATTCCTTTTTTCACTTTAAAACTTTTTTGTGTTTATTTTAAAGTTTTGCTTTTTTAGAATTTTTTAATCGCACGGCCCCACGTTGGGCGCCAATAAGGTTTCTCACTCGTGATTTAATTAAAAAAATTTATTTTTATTTTTAACCACTTAATCACTATTACAATTTTTCAATAGGTCGAACTTATTTTATTCACTGCTCGTTTACTTTTACTCGATTAGTACTACTGCTCGATTCGGATCTCAAAAACGGACTCCTGATCTCTAGTTCAATGATCAATAATCAAACCTCGGCTTAAGAGAATTTATCCCGAAAAATTGATAAAGAGAATGACTCAAGAGAGTCGGAATATAGGATGATGCAATTTGCCAATAAAATTTGAAGTCCAATCTTGGCCGGAAATTGGTGTTTACATTAGCGGAGTTTAGGGACCGCTTTGCGGATCTTTTTGTTTACGTTAGCGGACTCGGGGCTCGCTTTGGGGATCTTTTGCTTACGTTAGCGGACTCAGGGCTCGCTTGGGACTCCGATGTTTACAATATCGGTTTGGATGTTTACAGCATCCGATTGATTTGGGCTGCGTGAAATTGATCTGGGTGGGAATGATTCGGAGGCCTGGTTGACAGAAATAGCTGACCACGGATTTATCTCGGGTCTGTCAGAGTTATTTGGAAATTAGCTCTCGGCTCAAAGTTGTTTATAAATTGGGTAAGAGCCCCTAAATTATGTGTCATATAACTTGCATGCCTTGTATGTGTCTGCACTCAGGCCATGGGAATATGCTGACACTAGCACTTCCCATAAGTTGGGCTCTGAGGCGCATTCATGTTTCGGCTGGCCGCAAAAGTTTAGCGGCCGGCACTTTTGTATTTGTTTAAGTACACTGTAACACAATGTTGTTGTACTCGCTACAATGATATATGCATACTACATCTCCCTCCTTTTGAAAAATAACGTATTTCTATGAAGTTATTTTCTTACTATATGTATATGAAATATAAATGAACATCTTGTTTTATAATAATATATATATAAATATTTTTTTTATGTGTTATTTATTTAATTTATTATTTTTTTTTCGAATCAGAAAGTATTATATATTTTAGTATTTTTTTTATATAATTATAATTTTGGTTCTTAATTTATGTATGGCCATACGTGATACATTTATGAGAGAACTAAAGTGATTATGAAATAAAAATTTTTAACCTATCCTTATGTACTGTTTGTTTTTTATTTTTGTTATTTGAAATTACTATGTTATCGTTTTCTGCTATACTTTCAACCTTATAAGGTCCAGTATATTTAAAGTCTAGCTTATGCCCTGTTTCATTTTTCAATAAAACCTGATCTCCTATCCAAGTCTAAGGTATTTTTGTCATATCTATTTTTTTTGTTTCTTTCATTTCATTTCATTAATCTAGCTCTCTTAAATGCTTGATCTAGTCTAAACTAAGATTCTTTAGCGTAGTCATCTACATTATATAGAGGTTTTATTTTATCTATGCTATTAAAATGTTGAGATAAATTTGAAGTTTTACGAAAAACTAACTCATATGGACAATAGTCATGTGCCATAGAGGGTGTTGTGTTGAAACAATATACGAAGTACTGGAGCCATACATCCCAATCTGTTTTATCAAGTGAGATGTATGAGCGGATGAACTCATTTAATGTTCCTTAGCTTCGCTCCACGGTTCCTACAGTTTGGTGATGGTGTGCGGTAGAAGTTATGTTTTTGATATTTACATTTTAACATAAATCTTCAATTATCGAATTTTTATATTCTGTTCCCATGTCCGTTATGAACGTCTGCATTGGACCGTACTTCAGAATAAAATCTTCAAATATAGCTTTTGCTTCTGTTTTTACACTTTTGTTTTGGATTGGTATTGCCACAAGGTATTTAGTTAAATCGCAGATTAGGGTTACTGCATATTCATTTCCGTGTTCAGATTTAGGTAGTGGACCGATCGTATCCACAATTACCCTGTCAAAAGCCATTTGTGGCGTTTCAGTTACAGTCAATGGTGTTTTTGTATGTTTGGTTGTTTTGGATTTTTGGCATTTTGGGCATTTTCTTATATAATTTGTTATAAATCGGGTCATATTTTTCCAATAATAATGCCTTTTTATCTTTGCTAATGTTCTAGCTATGCCTGTATGACCTCCTTGTATTGGATCGTCATGGAATGTAAACAGTAATGCTTCTATCTCTTTATCATTATTTGATAATAGGGTCACCGGCTTGAGTAGCGCTACTCTTAGAGGTTGTAATATTTTATTGCCCATTATTTTATAAGATTCTATTGATATAGTGTCAAAGATCTTTTCGATCGGTGCCACTTTGAGTTTGCCTTTGAAGCCTTTGAAAGAACTGACCTAAGTCGAGAATTCCATTGGTGTACATATCGCTAACATCAATTCTTGCTATAACTTTTTTTCCATGCTTTATTAAACATAGGGAATCTGTTATTCGCAAGGTCACTACTTTTCATTTACAATGACTTCGTATACGTTGGGCTGAGAAGCTTTATTTAGAGTTTACCTAGGCAAATCTATTTTTTCTTTTTCTTTTCCTGCGCAGGGGTTTTTCTGTTTACTTTGGTTTCTGGTAGTGACTGTCAGAATTTTATTATTCGTTTGAATATTCTTTAAATCCGTTATGGTTATTCTTGAAAGCGCGTCGGCTATATGATTGTCTTTTCCCTTAAGATATTCCACAGTAAAATCATATTCTTCTAAGTCTAATCTCATTCGCGTTAGTTTTGAGCTCGGGTTTGTCATCGAAAATAAGTAAGTTACTGTCCTATGGTCTGTCTTGACTGTGAAATGTCTTCCATAAATATATGGTCGAAAATGATTTATCGCCCAGTGGATAGCTGCTAATTCTTGTTCGGTTGTATTTTTGTTGCTTTCTCCTTTAGTAAATAATATTGATGCATAGGCTACTGGTAGCTGTGTGTTATTGTAATCTTGAGTAAGAATAGCTCCACACGCTTGTTTGCTTGCATCTGTTGTTATACAAAATTCTTTATTAAAATCTGGGTATTGTAGAAGTGTAGGTTTCATCAATTGAATTTTAAGGTATTCGAATGCGTTTTGACATTCATCTGTCCATTCGAATTTAATATTCTTTTTACATAATCTATTTATGTGTCTTGAGTAATCGGAAAATTTTTTAATAAAACGTCTGTTGTAATTGCAAAATGCAACGAATCTTCTAGCGCTGTTTGAATTTTTTATTGTCTGGCAAAATACCTTTGTCAGTACATTTGTGTCCAAGGAAGGTAACTTCGTGTCTGAAAAATGTGCACTTTTCTGGATGCAATTTAAGGTTGTGCTTCCTACATAAATCAAAAACGTTTGTAAGATTTTTAATCATATGTTTTTCTGAACAACCGATGACAATTAGGTCATCCATATATAAGAATGCCTGTGAAGGTTCGATACCTGAAAATGCAATTGTCAATTCTTTGGAAAGAATTTGGCGCTATTTTTAAACCTTAAGGTAATCGCGTGAAGCGATAGGAGCCATTGCTCGTGGAAAAGGATGTTATATTTCTAGACGTTTCTTCGAGTTCTATTTGATGAAATCCTGACATTAGATCTAAACATGAAAAGTATTTAGCTCTACCTAATTGGTTGTTAATTTGGCGGTAATCAATTACTAAACGCCATCTTTTAGTATCACAATTTGGTAATGATTTTTTCGGGACGATTAGTAATGGACTGTTGTATTCAGAAACTGAAGGTTCTACTATTTTGTCTTTAATTAATTTGACTTTTTGTTTGTAAAAATTATTAGTTGATATTGATTCGGATTCTTTTCCGAATATATCTGTGTATTTTGTGCATAATTCGTTAAGAATTTCCTTGAACTGAGGTGGAAAATTTTTGTTCAATTTCTGTAGAATTTCTTCTTTGTTTACTTTTTTATTATATTTAACTATGTCGTAATCATCCAATGGTTAAATTTCCAGTGTATTTAATTGAATGATTGCAGTTTTATTAGTTGTATTTAAAATTCGGACAAAAGTGTTTTTAGAATCTCCAATGGAATTTCCAATGAATACATTTTGGATTTCTTGGTTTGATATTAATATATACCTGGTTGCTAAATTTATAACAATTTTTCGGACTACTTAGGATCTTGGTGGTAGAATTGTCAAATTATTTTCGAGTGTATGATTTATTGGAATATGTATCGGATTATAGAGGTTATCTGGTCTCAGTATGAGCCAATCGTTTTCTGGTTTTAAATCTATTTGACAATTGTATTTTTTCATCAAATCTATGCCTATGATTCCATCACATGGAATAGGAAAATTTGATGTTACTAAATGAAAAGTATGTGGTATAGCATAGTTGCTTGAAAGAAGTTCTATTGATACTAATCCCTTTGAGTTGGTTGTTCCTTCACCAACACCTGATATTTGGCTAATATTTGTATAATCAACATTGTTAAACGAGTCCGAAGTTTCTTTTATTAAAGATATGTCTGCACCTGTATCAACTAGTAATGTATATAATTTATTTGTGTATTCGTTTTTCAGAGAAACGAAAAGGTTGAAATTAAGATTAATAGTATGAACCGTATTCTTTACTGGACTTTTTATCTTAAGGGTCTTTATTGGTTTTCCGACGTAGTGTGTACCTGCCGGACATGATTATTATTCTGGCTGTTGGTGTTCGTATTTGCATTGTTGGTGTTTCCGCCACGGTTGTTTCCTCTATAATAACCACGACCTCTATAATTGTTGTTGGTCTGATTATTATAGTTTCGGTTATAACCGTTATTTTGGTTATAGCCATTATTAATCAATGTACGAAGCTTCAAGGAGCTTTCGTAAGTTGTCTATTTCTGATGTAAATTTCTCGGCTGTTTTGCCTTTCTGGCTTGTTTTCGCCATTTTCGCTTTAGCTACGTCGAATGTTTCGCCGACTATAGTGTCTTGCAATTTCTTTATTATTGAATTTATTGTTGTTTCGTTCTGTACTTTGTATAGTGTAGATCCCATTATTTTGGATTAAGTGACTTCTACAGCCAAATCTTCAAATGTGCCTTTAGTCAAGTTAACCAACTTCAAGGCTGTTATGAATCTTTGAAGATGTATCTTTTGCCCGTTAAATTCCCGGGTGGCATTCGAGATATCTTTTATATATGCCCTTTGGGCTGCTGGATCTGCCATTATGTTTTCTTTTGTGTCCGGCACGAATACATCTGATTCTATATCTTCTTCTTCTTCTGCTTCTGTTTCTGTTATAACTGCAGGAATTGTTAGATCATGTAGATCTTTTTCTTTTATTTCGATTCCTTCGCTCGAATCGAAATCTTCAGTTTCCGTAAGGTCTATGTCTTGATCTATTGTCAATGGTGTATTTAAAATTGTTGGTATCGATATATTTAAATTATACCTATCTTTAACAGTTATTAGATTTGTACGTAATTTGATCAATAATTTAGATAATTTTGACCAATTCGTTTTATTTATCGCTGCCCTATTTTCATATACTAAAGTTCTTTCAGTATTGAAAGAATCTACAAGAATCTTTGCATGTTTATTAATAGTGTCTTTATGTATTGGCCTATTTTGGCTTATACATTTGTAAGACTTGTCAAATGTGTCTTTTAATTCTCGTATGTGGAGAGTTAATTACTCCCATTCCATACTAAGGATTTATTTTTTTTTGTGAATTAGTTGTGCATAATTTTTAGCACATTTATATGTCCTAGCACTGGGTGTATGTCTACTTCCGAAAATACTTTACAGTTTCTTACTGTAGACAGTACTATTGCTTTTTGCGTACCGCTGCAATGAATAAGCGGGGAAAAAGCTAGGTCGTACCTATTCATATATTCGTCTTCAAAATCTGAAATTGAAAGAGGCTCTGCTCTGTTTCTAAGTATGGCTAATACCCTATTCTCAAAATTTGGTTGATTGGCTAGAGTAATTCTGATGCAATCTGTGGTATTCATGTTGTTTGTTAATATATTTTATTTTTATTTTATTTCAAAATTTTAGTTCTCTTATTTTGGTAAGTCATTGCATACATTTACAAATTTTGGATTTAAATTTTTATTTTAAAACATATTTTTATAATAATTGCTTGTGCTCTATTAATTTAAATCTTATCCAGATCGTTGGCCTGGCTTCTATTTATAGCTCTTTTTGATACGCACTTATTGTGGTACATATAGGTTTTATACAAAATGTATGCACTCATTATAAAAACAATTATTAATAATATAATGTTTGTTAAATCGGTATCAATAGTTTTTGATTCGATTTTATTAATTACGTTGGCAGTGGAGTCCACTGTTTTAGTTTCAATTAAACCCATTTTGGGTATTATTTCTGTAATGCATTCAAAATCTGTTTTAGATATTGCGTTACTTTTCATAAAAAACAAGGAAGAACGCTATAGTTGAGTACCTCGGCTATCAGATACCCGTTACTCAGCTAAAGGGACCAAAGGAAAATGGAGATATGCAAGCAGCAAAGCGAGATTGAAATGCGCCATCTACCGGCGGTAGACAGATTTAAAAGTTGTGGGCGTTAGAATGGGCGTGGTAAATTATTTTTAAAACAATCGATAGGTATTGACGAGACCAATACATTTCAGTTGAAATTTTTATTCTAGCATCAAAACTGTAGGAGCCACAGTTTTCGGCGGTTTGTGGGCGTTAGAGTGGGCGTGGCACTCTGCTGAAACAAACTTGCGCTGCGTAAGAAGCTCAAGAATCTGCAAGCCAAATCTCAATAGCCTAGCTCTTATAGTTTCCGAGATCTCAACGTTCATCCGGACAGACAGACAGACAGACAGACGGACAGACGGACAGACGGACATGGCTAGATCGACTCGGATAGTGATCCTGATCAAGAATATATATACTTTATGGGGTCGGAAACGCTTCCTTCTGCCAGGTAAAAGATTGATTATTAATTTTAAATAAATAAATAAAACTTCACTTTATTGAGTTGGATTAAGAACATATTTTACTTAAGCTAAACAATTATTCATTATGACTACGCGTCGATCCATCGCTGCCACCGTCTCTGCCACTGCTGCTGTATGTGCCAGCGTTCTTTATTATCATTGGCTGCTACTCCTCATCGCTGTCGCTGTTGACCAAATTTAGTTGTCATTGGCCAATGCATTTAAGTTATTGTTTTTGTTGTATGCACTTGGCTGTGTTCGGTGAACTCTGGAAATTGGCTAATCTGCAAAGCTTACTTCTACTTATGTCTGGGCTTATATCATTTTGGCTGTTAACTCATATATACACTCACACCCCGTATTCTTGCCTTCATTAGTATTCTTCTTGGATGTTGGATACGGGTGTGAGGAAAAGCCGTGAATCTATTTTTTTAAGCAATTGTATTAGTCTAAGCCTAGTAAAGCAATTTTAATTTAAAAACAACAATACACTTTGGTAATTGGAAATTAGTTTTGCTCTTTGAAGGAAATTTGTTAAATCTTTTTAAGATTTGCAAATGAAATATTTTTTACCGAAACGAATCTTATTTCATCGTCAGCTAAAAATGCATGTATACACACACACGAACGAACGCATATCATGACTTCAGAATTCTTCTTTTCATTATTTTTCCACCTGGATTGGATTTATTCGCATAGAAGTGGTAGGTTCCCTTCAGTTCCAAAAAAAAAGTTTCACTTGTGAATCACCTTGTGAACTCCGTGGGACATGTCCTCTTGCACAAGTGAAGAACAAGTGACACTCCATATAGAAAATTGTATGGGAAGTCCGCGTTTTCACAAGTGAAAATTCAAATGACAATTGTTCGGTGTCCCACGGGACCCACGAGCCAAGGCTCCTGAAAAAATGTATGGGCATATGATTAAAAAATGCGTTTTACTTGTTTATTTGTATATTTACCTTTTAGAGCTGTGTATAAACCCTTTGCGCGATTTTTTCTGGCACAAAACATTTTATCATCCACTTTCGGCTAACGGAACTCATTGAAATTCCAAATTTACGTACTTTAAACTAAGATCAATGCACAACATCTTAAACTTAACCTGACTTTATAATATAAACTTAAATAAACGATTAAAGTAACTCTGCTGCGCTGTTAAAATGGACGCTTCCCTTTCAATCACTCAAACAGAATGCACCTATACCCATTCTAATTACATAATTTTTACTTCTTGAGTAAAAAACACAATACAAATTTTTTTTTAAATACTAAAATGTTTTAAATATTTAAATTAATTTTAACGGACTAAGTTTCTATAACTAAACTAAAAATTTATATTTTAATAAAAATGTATAATAAATAAACATAACATTATAAGGAAAATAAATTTTATAAAATTTAATTTTATAAAACAACACTAGTTGTTTTTTTCGATATACAATAATGCTCCTTAAATATAAAGGCATTCACTGTCGCTGCTCCACGAAAATTTTTCCGCCGAAATGTTAGTCAAACAGCCGAACATAACAAAGAGACGCAAAAGAAATAACGGATCGGCCGAAATTTGTCGCTGAGATGGCCTAGTGCAGGCAGATTATAAGACAAAGAAAGCGAGGGAACCTCCGAATATCGGCCTCTCTTTGTTGCACCATCGTTTTCGTAGGCAGTCTTTTACGCTGCGCCGACTTCTCTGCTGACGTCAACAGCGGCATAGCGCACCATAGGCTGGCTGACCCCTTTTTGTGGCCAAAAATCCATTTTTCGAAAGTCGTTAATATTTTTTTTTAGTATAACAAATTCATTTATTTAACGTTGATCAGCCAACCTATTGGCTATAAAACGTTGTGTACGAAGAGAAATAATTAACATGGATACATAACAGAAAAGGTGATTAACAATATTTACATTAATTTAACAAAAACAATTTTATTGCTTTAGGACTCAAGAGACCTGACGTCCTCTTGTCCAGAGATCGCCGGGGTGCCTTCGCTTTAGTCTTCTTCTAGTCCTTGGGTGGGCCAAGGAAGCTGCTAGGTGGTTTATGTGTGCAGTGATCATTGTACCGACTAGAGTGCTGGTTTATCTGCTCCCTGACTGAGGGAACATGAAGGTCAATTGTTAGGGGGTCAATTCTGATGTACCACGGCGCGTCTGCAATCATACGCAGCGCACGGTTTTGGACCCTTTGGACTTTCATTACGTCCGAGTCTGAAGCCATGCCCCATAGTTGGATGCAATACGTCATCGAGGGCACCACAATTGCTTTGAACAGCAAAACTTTGTTGCCAAGGCTGAGCTTGCTCGTTGGTTTAAGCAACCAGTTCAGTTTTCTCAGCTTAGCTCTACATGTAGCAGCTATTTTGGTAGTGTGCTGCTTCCAGGTGAGCCGCTTGTCCAGGATCAAACCCAAATATTGCGCATGGGGTGATTGTGGGATGGTGATATCGAGAAGCTCTACTCTGGGAAGGATCTTTCCTTTCAAGGTGAAATTGCAGTGTTGCGACTTTCTTCCATTTATGGATATGTTCCACCTATTTGTCCACTTCCCTTAAGAGTCGAGGAATTCCTGGGTAATCCTTGACGCTTCGATTGGGCAAGAGGCGTTCGCAATAAAGGCTTGTTAGGACACGGCAGATCTGAAGTGAACAGAGTGTACAAAACGGGGCCCAGAACGCTTCCCTGAGGAACACCAGCTCGAACGATTCTGATTCTTGACCTTTCCCCTCTCACCTCGACCATGAAACTTCGGTCAAGCAGGTATTACTTTAGTAGGAGGAAATGGCTAGTCGGGAGTAGGGACTTAAACTTATAAAGTAAGCTATCGTGCCACACGCGGTCGAAAGCTTCCTTAACATCGAGAAAAATTGCAGAGCTGTATTGCTTGTTTTCAAAAGCATCTAAAATATGCTGGACAACTCGATGTGCTTGCTCTGGGGTTCCATGATGATGCCTAAAACCAAACTGATGGTCGGGAATGGCATCCTGCACGCTTCTTACTCCCATGATTCTGCTAAGAAATATTCTTTCGAATATTTTAGAGAATGTGGGTAGCAAGCTTATCGGTCGGTAAGACTGGACAAGGTTCTCCGGTTTTCCAGGTTTTGGTATCATCGTTATCACAGCACACTTCCATTGAGAGGGAAAGTGGTGGATACGTAGCATTGAGTTAAACAGGAGAACAAGGAACAGGATTCCCTTTTTAGGCAAAGCCCGGCGCTTTTCTAGGATGTAGCTTTTGGATATGAAGATAAACTTATTCTGGGCTTACGTGTTGAATTGGTAAGGCATCCGGGGAAGGGGCATCAAGGAAGGCAAGAGTTTCTTCAACATCCTCGCGGCTCGAGAGTTCAAATGGCTGGAAGCGTTTTTCAAGTTCGTCTGCAAAAGATAAAGAAATTTCTGATTCGGACCTGCACCATGTGTCATCAGATTTCTTTATGGGGATCTTTCGTAGGGGCTGTCGTTTCATATTCCGTGTGCATTTCCAGAGGTTAAAGCCGTAAGGTTTGGAGGGATCAGCATTCAGGAGCATCTCATCAAAGTATTTCCGTTTGGTTTCATAAAGAAGCTTTTTAAGATCATCCTCCGCTCGTCGATATGCACTTTTGTCGACAGGATCGACAGGACAGGATCATATATCTGCGACGTAGGGATCGTTTCTGATCTCAGGTTTTAAGGGAGCCTGAGGTGGACTGGAGGGGCTTGAGCTTGAGGTTGAGGACTCGGCAGCAATATGGATGTTCCGGACAAATAGCTCGACGGCGTCGTTGATGGCGTCAGGAGAGCGTAACACCATATTGCAGCTAACAAGCCGGTTTACTGTTTCTTGAAGGCTCGCATTCCGAGGAAGGATGCAAGGCCTACGGGAAGTTTTTTGCGCAGCGACTCTTAGTTACACTATCAATGGGAAGTGATCAGAGCTTAGTTCAAGACTTTCTGATATGGAGAGACTCTCGGGTTGAATCCCTCTGTAGACAGCAAAGTCAATGGCGGTTGGCGTTCTTTGACTATACGGATAGTGTGTGGGCCCTCCGGTTGCAAGGACCTGGACATTTGATCTTTGAATATAGTCTGCTAGTGCTCTTCCGCGGGTGCTTGAGTTACGGGATCCCCAGAGACGGTGGTGAGCATTCCAATCTCCTGCGATTATGAAGTTTGTTCCCAGATCGTCGAAGAGTTTTTCAAAGTCGTCAGCAGTACATTGAAAGTTTGGTGGACAATAGATAGACGCAATAGCTGTTTCACCAAGGTCTGTTTTAACTTTGACGGCGACACATTGAACATTTGGGCTTTGTAGACTATAGAACTGGTAACATTGAAGACAGGATTTTATTAAAATTGCGGAGCCACCGCGTTTCCGATCAGCCGGAAGGGTTGCTTGATGAATATCGTATCCATGCAACTTGTAGTACGACCTAGAGCAGAAGTGTGTTTCACTAACCAACATAATGTCAATATTATGACATTTTACAATGAGCTCAAGCTCAGGGGCTTTGTTGGCAAGTCCGTCGGCGTTCCACACACCAATGCTGATGCCGATTTGACTCATGGTTGTGCAACATTGACTGGGAGAAACTCAGCGAATGCTTGAGCATTTGCAGGAGAATTTAGAGGCAAAAGTTTTAAGACAAGTCCCATCATAGACACCATCATTTGGAACAGCTTGTCCATCTGAGTGACGAAAAAAAGAGTCGGCTTAAAATTATAATATTAAGACACCAAACTATGTTTTTACCAAACAAGTTATAATGGCATCGAAAGATAGCGGCTTGTACTTTATGTTTGTGGTCGTCACAAGTTGGATTTGTTTGTGTTGTCCCTGTAATTGAGTGTTTTTTATAGTCGCTTTACGTGTACAAATTTACAATAAAAAACTAACTTTAAATAGAGATATAAAGTGAGTTTCACCTAGTTTCACCTTAATATTTACACTTAGGGTATTCAATTGCGTTGCAAAAGTGTAAACTTTGTAAGTTTGCCAGACGAGAATTGTGAACGCCCTCTATTTTAAAACATCGTTGCAGGAAATTGACGTACAAAAGAAAGATAACTTTTAAATTTTTGTATTGCTCCAACATATAATCTAGGACTTTATTAACTTCGCTCTAAGACCATCGCTTAGTTGTAAGATCCCTGGCTCGCGCTTTCTTTAGGGTTTTTCTTCAATTGAAATTGTTATTCAATGATTTTGTTATATAGAAGACAAATTTTTTTCTTTTGCATTTAAAATTCAAATTTGTTTCTTTCCTTTCACTGTCATTACCATGGATTTAAGCCCAACTTTTCAGTATATTTTTAGTATTTTAGATAAAATTCCTACCCATTATTAACCCCCTATTTCTACACAAGTACAACAGATTTGTATACATAGGCTGGGGTGTTGTAGGCCTTGAAAACTATTTTGTATCGAAATTGTTGTTATAACTGCTTACACTTTTACACTTTTCAAACGTTTGCAACGCAATTGAATACCCTAACTGTGTTGTCGGTAGTTCAGTTCTTGTTGATATCAATGCAAACCTAAAGTGCACTTTTGCGCACTTTCATCGCAATTTACCTTTTTAGGTCACAACCTCAGGTTGGCCAATTCAGAATTGTTTTGGACTTGGAGTTCTGGACAGACAAAGCGAGAGAAAGAGCAGGCCATATTTAATAGATTTAAAGCTTCGATAGCTGGTTCAGATGCTTGTTATAGATTGCCCCGCAAATGGACAGCTTGCAAAAGAAATTTGAACCATTTCAAAAGAAAGTACTCAACTTGGCTTGCATCCCACTCTGAGGTTTGCATAAATAGGAGGAGATCGACAGCCAGGCCAAAATGGTCTTATTTGTTGTCGGGAGCAAGGGCTCAGAGAAGAGCAGCTTCAAGTTTAGTCAAATCCACGGCTGGAAATATTAATTTATTAATAAATTCAGCTAGTGCGGCTGCGCGTAAGGGCGGTAAATCAGATCTGGCATATATTTTAAAATTGTTGGCTATGTGCCGTGAAAAGCCAAGAGCATGCGCACCTTAATAAGTCAGCCTGTCGCGAAATTGGAGAAAATACCAGTTAACGACGCACTAGCTCTTCTCTTAGATCAAAATTCAACCAAGCAACAATATATCTCAATTAGAGATCATACAAAACACAACCTTTTTCCCTCGTACTACGAAGTTGCAAACAAAAAGAAAGAGTGCCACCCGAATGACAGTAGTATCCGACGCAAAAGCAGAAGTGCCTTTGCAAAGTTTGCTTTACCACACTGCTGGCCGCATTCTAACTTTACAAAAGGAAGTTGTTTCGAAAATAATGAAAGATCAAGGGACAAACTTTTAAATAGCCGAACTTCAACTTAGTTATGGATTGTTAAGAACTGCTTTTTTCGGTGGCAGTGCCGCTAGCTCAGTCTTTTCTCAGGGCAGAGTAACCCTAATGCCACAGCTCGCAACATAAATATCGATAACTCCACTGTCTCACATTAACAAACTATCGGTCATCACTAAGAACAAAACGTAAACAAAGGTAAATATCTACAAATATTGACGGAAAAATGGATTCAATTTGGTGGCTATCGGTGACCTAGCCAAGCGCTCCAACCCAACCATGGGTGCCCTCGAGATGGTGCAGGGCACCACCCATTCTCAATCGGCAGGAGCCCCCTCCTCGCGACTACGGCGGTTCCATCTCCCCCACTGGGAAAGTTTACTCACACATTGTGGGTATTACAAAGGTTTAATAAATATCGTAAGTACAATCGTTTATATACATGCTCCTCTTAACAGATCTATCCTTCCTCAGCTTTTAAGACCAAAACCTGGCCGCCGTCTTCAATATTTACGCGGTCAAAGCAGAGGATTGGTTTTGCTGGAAAAGGGTAGATGCGCCGCGGAAACTATGCTCTACCAGTCATGTATTGGTAGAGCTCGCATGGAAACGCGGCCCTCAAAGGAACATACGCGATGCGTATGTGTATGGTCACCTAATCCTGAGGAGCTCCAGGGGAAAAGAAGGGACAGGCCAAAAGGTACGTAACTGCACTGTAAGCTATACCATTTAACTAATGCTCGCGACCTTTTTAATTTTAGGCAAATAACAAACAAGGCTCTCGGGTCTAACTCCGGATAAATTCACAAACAGGGAAGTAAATTTCAATATATATAATCAAGGTACACGTGTATTTAATTTTTCTAAATTTCAGCGACTATTGGGCCGGGCCTGGAGGCAATGATAGCCCGGGCGGAAGACTTCTCGCCGGAGGCCAGCAGCGATACGGATCTCCACACAGGAAAACGGCGCTCTCCGGTGAGTAATGAAATGGCAGTCCGAGATTCGGCTGCCAGACAAAATGGCGATACTTCTCAGCGCCGCGAGGCGACTGCTGGAAGTTCCCGAGATGAGGTGGACGCGGTACACCGGAACGGACTCACCGGGAAATGTTTGATGTCGTCGGCGTCGACTGCGAAAGGCTTTTCTGGATGGTCGTTGGTACGGGTCGAACGGACACCGGTTGCTGGGCAGCCAAGTCGGGCTGGTGGGTATGGCGAAATCGCGCAGTCATCAGTGAACTCCCAAATAAATATTACGGGGCCCTTTGTGTTGGGACCCCGTCTGCCTTTATAAATGATAAATATTAAATACCCAACTACTATATAACTTTAACATCACTCACTATTTAATTTTAGTAGTATAGTATCACTTCTTGCTGCATCTGCCTGGTTGTACAGTATGGCCGCGACTATCTCGATATCTGCTGATCATCGTCCATACCCCCGCCATATTACATGGCCTCTCTAAAAATTGGGTCATTGGATACATGGGTCCATTTAAAGTAATCCCAGAGCGAACCGGGATTAATTTTCAAATGGCCAGATCGCCCGCCAGACTCATCCCGCTGCTGCAACTATCGCCCTATCGACCTAACCTATCGATAAAGTCCCTCCCATTCGACTCCAATTGCAACAGGATTCGATGGAAGGTCAGGTCATTCGAACAGGTCCACAGAAGTGTGATGTCGATGGAAGTATATTCGCCACAACAGTAACTCCTTTACAAATGATTGATTCTAGCGGAAATATATTATGGAACAATCGAACTCCACAATCTGTCAGGTTCTGCAGGCCTCTAAAGCTGGAATTCATAAAGGAAACAAAGGAATGTGTTTACGTCAAAAAGGGCGTTTAATTTCAGGAGGCAGTTTTTTACTCGCACTGCCGTCCGCTCTCCCTCTCCATCTCTCCCCTAAGTCTGCGCTCCGCTCTGGAGCGCCTATGTTAAGTTAGGCTTAAGGGCGCGCGAAAAACCCCAAACTACACCCGTGTTTTTTTGCGTACCCTCCGTTCCTGGGACTTCATCTATTCCAGCGATCAAGCCACCCCGCCCCACCAGAATGCATAATAAAGGAACTTGGGGAAGCAAACTTTCGTTTATACTTAACAGTAATAGATGGAAAAGTATTAAACACACTGACAGGCACCAGATCAACCTAATCCTG
This sequence comes from Drosophila subpulchrella, assembly GCF_014743375.2. Classification (NCBI taxonomy): domain Eukaryota; kingdom Metazoa; phylum Arthropoda; class Insecta; order Diptera; family Drosophilidae; genus Drosophila; species Drosophila subpulchrella. Next base: position 325,960 of record NW_023665695.1, on the reverse strand, counting down.
TCCCATATGTGGGGCGACTCCACTGAATATTTTGAACAATAAAAACTTAAAGTATGAAAAGTTTTTGCCAAATCAGGATAACTTAAATTACGGGTTAAGTCCACTTCATTGCTGGATTCGATACTTAGAGTTTAATGTAAAGGCGAGTTATAAACGTTCTAAAAAAGTGGAGAATCGCCAATGATGAAGACAACAAAATAATGGGTGAAAGGAAAAAAATTATCCAACAATTATTTTGGGAAAAATTTTCCCTGAAAATAGATAAACCAAAGGTCGGAGGATTCGGTACAGTGTTGCCAAATCAGCTTTTTTCCCGTCATTTTCAGCTTTTTTTTTACTTGACTAGCGGGCATATTTAAGGAACAGCGGGAAGCGGGAATTCCGGCTCTTTTTAATTCTAAATCAGCTTTTTTATATCGTTATTATGTCACAGCAGATTTTCTATTATCAATCCTAATCGTCTTCGAAAGTGTCATCTTTATTTTATGTCCAAAAAAATCCAACATTGTTCCCCATTTTGGAAGATTTTTCTGTTGAAGATATCGGCGGAATACATCGCCAATATAATGATATACATCTATATATATATCTAGAGCATTGACGATACAATAAAATTTTGGGTGGAAGTAAAACTTTTAAATGACTCTGGGGGCATCGAACGATTTTCTGAATTATCTTCGTTTGCGATTCAGATGTTGTCCTTGCCATGCCACGCTGAAGTAGAGCGTGCGGTTTAGCCAAGTAAACATTGTAAAATCAAAACTGAGAAATAGAATGGTATAGGTATCGACCTATATATACTTTATGGGGTCGGAAACGCTTCCATCTGCCTGTTACATACTTTCCGACGAATCTAGTATACCCTTTTACTCTACGAGTAACGGGTATAATAATAAAAGTTTTGTTATTGTGCAAGCTTACATATAAGGGCCTAGTTTCGTTATATATAGCCGCGACATAGGCAAATAACGGACCGTTGCCCTCTTTACGCACATCTTCCTGCTAAGCCGAATTTCTGGCATTTAGTCTGCTGGTTTTATTGAAGCTGTTGTCATGCCTACGGAAAATGTTGTAGGTGTTACCGCTGTTGAAAACAGGGTCATATTTTTAAAGCGCAAGGCAACCACACTGTTTAATAGATTGGAGCGTCTAGTGGACTCCCTATTAGTGCAACGTTGACTTCATGTGTCAAGTCTGGCCTTCACCTAAGGCTGGAGCTGATTGATGAGCTTCAAGAAACCTTTAAAGATAATTGGATTGAAAGTGATTTGACCGAAAGATTTGTTCTCATTGTTCTTAAATCATCGGTTCGAGCGTAAGTATCAAAGCGAGCTTCGCAATTCATTTTGCACACAACGTTTGCTGGTGATATTACTCACGGTGCTTTTGGTCCTCAGCAGCGTCAGCCTCGACATAGGGCCACATTACTGCCCCTTCTTTAGCTTCCGAAAATCTCTGGAGGCTATGCGAAGTGGTCCGAGTTTTATTCTATCTTCAGTAGGATCAAAGATAGCCATCCGGACGATTTGTTGGAAAACAGATTTGGTTTTTGGTTTTTGGTTTTGCAGGCACACATTACTGAGACCCTGTGACTAAGGGCGGTGCAGCGTGGTTCCGTTTTGATGCTCCGTGCGCTGTCGGATAAATTCAACGCTCACATACGCGCTCTAAAGGGACTGGGCACAACGGAACAAATCGCAGGATGCATCATCGTCCAAATGCTGCTGGATCTGGCAAGTCAAGCAAAATGAAAATAACGTCTGGAAGACCCAGCTTTCTTCAATTTTATTTCGACGTGGGAATCCATGGCATCCCTTCTGGAGCAGCGATGCAGGACGTTTGGGACTATGGATTTTGCCATGGGAAACTATGCAGCGGGCAATCAAGTGGAAAGTAACAGATTTTCCATTACGCGTAGATCTGCATTTTTTGCCACAAATCTTAATTCATTGCATTCAGTTCTGATGCGGGTCATTCTGTTTACCATTTTCAGAACTTTAAAATCTCACTCCTACGAATCGCATTCCGGAGGCAAAACGGCTCACCCTTTGCATAAATTGCCTTAAGACTGGTCGTCAAGTGAGGCAATGCAATTTCAGTAACTGCCGTGTATGCGGATCTAAGCATTACAGCCTGATGCAAGAAACATCGCAGTCTCCAGAAGCGCGTGCCTCTGCCTCACTAAATCAGGTCATAGAAACCTCTGTATTGCCTTTCACCTCTACTGTACTTGTTGCACAGGATTTCAGTAATGATATTGTGTCCTTAGTAACAGCCAGTGTTTTAGTAAAAAACCGGTCAGCGGTTTTCGTTCTTTGTCAAGCTCTACTCGATTCGGGCTCTCACCTGCACCTAATAACATCCCGATTAGCAAACCATTCTTCTTTTTTCTGAGAGAAAGCTGAATCGTCGGCCAACCTTGAAGGCTCAATATGTGGCATTCATAAAGGAATACCTCGACTTAAGGCATATGTCATTAGCCACTGCCGCTGATACTTCTTCTTGCCTTATCATTGCGACCTAAAGAAAGATAGCTCCACCACAAAATTTTGCATAGTTTTCGATGGATCTGCGCCCAGTTTATCTGGCTATTCTCTCAACAATGTGCTTATGGCGGGTCCCGTTATTCTGCATAAACTGATCCAGATTCTTCTTTGGTTTCGATCAAACCCAGTAGCAATCACTGGAAATATTTGATAAACGTACCGTTGTGTTAGAGATTGCATCATCATGGATCAGACATCCAAAATTCTAGCCAAGGGAAATTTGGATGGAGTTGCTGCATATGAAAAGTAGTCGTATTTGATGGCACTGATTTCACATGTTTCTGACCGGATCCTGTTCTCCTTTTCGGTCTTAAATTCAGCATCAACCCCCTGTAGGAGATCTGTCTTGTTTGCAATAGCGCGATTTTACGATCCACTCGGATTGGTTGGGCCTCCGATCACAAAATCGAACATTTTCCCTCTGCAACTGTGCAAGGAGATGTTATTTTCTGATGAAAGCCTTCCTGAGTTGTACACCATGGAATGGTATGCTATATGTAAAAGTTTTAAGCAGATAAGCCACGCGTCATTCCCCGTTTGGTTCTTTCTCCAAATGCTGAGCCTAAGGTTTATGGATTTTGTGATGCCGGTATAGAAGCATATGGCGCCTGTGCCTACATCGTTTGCAACGGGCAAGCTCATTTGTTTTGTCCACAGTCGACGGTAGCGCCTCTGAAAACACTCACTTGCCTAAACTGGAACTTTGTGGTGCTGAACTTCTGTCTAGGTTCCTCGCAGAAATATCTGGCAAGAACATAATCCAGGGAAGGGCTTATTGCTGGTGTGACTCCGCGGTCGCGCTTTAACGGACTAGAGACGAGCCCTCCAGACTCAACATTTTTGTAGTAAGAGGAGTTGCTGCCGTTCAAGAGCTATATGAGTCAGTGGAGTGGCGTTACTTTCCAACAGCTTTAAATTCAGCCGACATTCTGTCTCGAGGTGCTTCTTCCACTGAACTGAACGAGTCTCCTTTCTGGGGTCATGGACCCGCATTCCTCTGTGGCTTCAAAGCTGACTGGGCGCTCCCAATCTTCGCAGTAACGCCAATTTATTCCTTTTCATGTTCTTAGTAACATCCGTTCCCTTCGCGAGTGCGTAGTAATTGTTTGTGTTTAAATTAACAACATTAGTTTAAAAACAAGGAAGAACGCTATGGTCGAGTACCTCGACTGTCAGATACCCGTTACTCAGCTAAAGGGACCAAAGGAAAATGGAAATATGGAAGCAGGAAAGCGAGATTGAAATGCGCCACCTACCGGCGGTAGACAGACTTAAGAGTTATGGGCGTTAGAGTGGGTGTGTCAAATTTTTTTTGGATCAATCGATAGGTATTGACGAGACCAATACATTTCAGTTAAAATTATTTATCTACCATGAAAATTGTGGGCGCCACAGGCTTGATCGGCTTGTGGGCGTTAGAGTGGGCGTGGCATATTCGCGTAACAAACTTGCGCTGCGGTCAAGCCTACGGAATCTAAATCTGAAATCCCATTTCTCTATCTTTGATATTTTCCGAGATATACGCGTTCATATCTACGATTTATTGAAGTTTGTGGGCGGTTTGTGGGCGTTAAAGTGGGCGTGGGTCGTAGAGTAAAAGGGTATACTAGATATGTCGGAAAGTATGTAACAGGCAGAAGGAAGCGTTTCCGACCCCATAAAGTATATATATTCTTGATCAGGATCACTAGCCGAGTCGATCCAGCCATGTCCGTCTGTCCGTCTGTCTGTCCGTCCGGATGAACGCAGAGATCTCGGAAACTATTAGAGCTAGGCTATTGAGATTAGGCGTGCAGATTCCTGAGCTTCTTACGCAGCGCAAGTTTGTTTCTGCAGGGTGCCACGACCACTCTAACGCCCACAAACCGCCCAAAACTGTGGCTCCTACAGTTTTGATGCTAGAATAAAAATTTTAACGTTCTTCCTTGTTATACCCGTTACTCGTAGAGTAAAAGGGTATACTAGATTCGTCGGAAAGTATGTAACAGGCAGAAGGAAGCGTTTCCGACCCCATAAAAAATATATATTCTTGATCAGGATCACTGTCCGAGTCGATCCAGCCATTTCCGTCTGTCTCTCCGTCCGGATGAACGCAGAGATCTCGGAAACTATAAGAGCTAGGCTATTGAGATTTGGCGTGCAGATTCCTGAGCTTCTTACGCAGCGCAAGTTTGTTTCTGCAGGGTGCCACGACCACTCTAACGCCCAGAAACCGCCCAAAACTGTGGCTCCTACAGTTTTGATGCTAGAATACAAATTTTAACTGAAATGTATTGTTCTCATCAATACCTATCGATTGACCAATAAAAAAAATTACCACGCCCACTTTACCGCCCACAAGCCGTCCACAAACTTCAAAAATTCGTAAATATGAACGCGGATTTCTCGGAAAATATCAAAGATAGAGAAATGGGATTTCAGATTTAGGTTCATTCTAACGCCCACAAACCGCACAACCACAAGCCTGTGGCGCCCATAATTTTTATGCTAGATACAACATTTTAACTGAAATGTATTGGTCCCGTTAATACCTATCGATTGATCTAAAAAAAGTTTGCCACGTCCATTCTAACGCCCACAACGCTTAAATCTGTCTACCGCCGGTAGGTGGCGCATTTCAATCTCGCTTTGCTGCTTGCATATCTCCATTTTCTTTGGTCCCTTTAGCTGAGTAACGGGTATCTGATAGTCAAGGTACTCGACTATAGCGTGCTTCCTTGTTATACCCGTTACTCGTAGAGTAAAAGGGTATACTAGATTCGTCGGAAAGTATGTAACAGGCAGAAGGAAGCGTTTCCGACCCCATAAAGTATATATATTCTTGATCAGGATCACTAGCCGAGTCGATCTAGCCATGTCCGTCTGTCCGTCTGTCCGTCTGTCTGTCCGGATGAACGCTGAGATCTTGGAAACTATGAGAGCTAGGCTATTGAGATTTGGCGTGCAGATTCCTGAGCTTCTTACGCAGCGCAAGTTTGTTTCAGTAGAGTGCCACGCCCACTTTTACGCCCACAAACCGCCCAAAACTGTGGCTCCTACAGTTTTGATGCTAGAATAAAAATTTTAACTGAAATGTATTGTTCTCATCAATACCTATCGATTAACTTAAAAAAAAGTTTGCCACGCCCACTTTATCGCCCACAAACCGCCCCCAAACTTCAAAAAATCGTAAATATGAACGTGGATATCTCGGAAACTATCAAAGATATAGAATCACGGTTTCAGATTTAGATTCCGTAGCTTTGTACGCAGCGCAATTTTGATACGCGAATATGCCACGCCCACTCTAACGCCCACAAACCGCCCAAGCCTGTGGCGCCCACAATTTTCATGCTAGATACAAAATTTTAACTGAACTGTATCGGTCTCGTCAATACCTATCGATTGACTAAAAAAAAATTGGCCACGCCCACCATAACGCCCATAACGCTTAAATCTGTCTACCGCCGGTAGGTGGCGCATTTCAGTCTTGCTTTGCTGCTTGCTTATTTCCATTTCCCTTTAGTCCCTTTAGCTGAGTAACGGGTATCTGATAGTCGAGGCACTCGACTATAGCGTTCTTTCTTGTTTTTTACTGCTAACTGCAATTAATTTGCATTGCTCACTGCATTCAATACTTAATTGTATTTTGGCGACAAATGTTTGGTTGCTCTGACAACGCATCGGAGCAGCAACAAAGACAGAGTCATAGAAATGGATTCGTTTGATTTGCAATAAGTATTGTTTGTGCTAAATCACGTCGGGGTCACCAATGTTGAGCTAACACGATTTTTTATTAGCTGTTGCTAAATTTATTAATGGTAAACAATTTATTAGCGAAAGATTCCAATTTGTTTAATGGTGAGAACTTCCTTACTTCCTTGCAAGAGTTAGCCAGTCGAACGCTGGCAAACCAAGAGAGCGAGTTCGAAAAAGATTCTTATTGCGATGCAGCTGATATAAGAGCTTGGATTAAGAGACGTTAATTAAATGCTGTGGCTGACCCGACATTAATTATCCGATCGTTTCTATGGCAGTTATATGATAGAGTCATCCGTTTATTTGTTTTTAAGTTTATTCGAAATTTTAAATATTATTTCCAAGACTAGAAAATAATATGTCAAACTCCGATGTTATAATTTTTTAATATTAATAAATTCGGCCAAAGAGCTAGTGGGATGGCTTTGAGGGCGCCGAGCTGAAGGCTACCGAACGGGTCGCAGGTTGCGGATAGCGAGCGCCCTGGTTCTCCAGGGTAGCTACGAATATGCGTGGAAGTTGGACACGGCCCGGCTACCGCCAAGCCCCCAACACGAAGCGCAAATAAGTAGCCCCGGACAGTCAGCGGGTATCTGCGCCGTAGCAGTACCGACGTCGCGCTTGTGATGCCGCCTGGAAGCAGGAAAGCGAGATTGAAATGCGCCACCTACCGGCGGTAGACAGACTTAAGAGTTATGGGCGTTAGAGTGGGTGTGGCAAATTTTTTTTGGATCAATCGATAGGTATTGACGAGACCAATACATTTCAGTTAAAATTATTTATCTACCATGAAAATTGTGGGCGCCACAGGCTTGATCGGGTTGTGGGCGTTAGAGTGGGCGTGGCATATTCGCGTAACAAACTTGCGCTGCGGTCAAGCCTACGGAATCTAAATCTGAAATCCCATTTCTCTATCTTTGATATTTTCCGAGATATACGCGTTCATATCTACGATTTATTGAAGTTTGTGGGCGGTTTGTGGGCGTTAAAGTGGGCGTGGGTCGTAGAGTAAAAGGGTATACTAGATATGTCGGAAAGTATGTAACAGGCAGAAGGAAGCGTTTCCGACCCCATAAAGTATATATATTCTTGATCAGGATCACTAGCCGAGTCGATCCAGCCATGTCCGTCTGTCCGTCTGTCTGTCCGTCCGGATGAACGCAGAGATCTCGGAAACTATTAGAGCTAGGCTATTGAGATTAGGCGTGCAGATTCCTGAGCTTCTTACGCAGCCAAGTTTGTTTCTGCAGGGTGCCACGACCACTCTAACGCCCACAAACCGCCCAAAACTGTGGCTCCTACAGTTTTGATGCTAGAATAAAAATTTTAACGTTCTTCCTTGTTATACCCGTTACTCGTAGAGTAAAAGGGTATACTAGATTCGTCGGAAAGTATGTAACAGGCAGAAGGAAGCGTTTCCGACCCCATAAAAAATATATATTCTTGATCAGGATCACTGTCCGAGTCGATCCAGCCATTTCCGTCTGTCTCTCCGTCCGGATGAACGCAGAGATCTCGGAAACTATAAGAGCTAGGCTATTGAGATTTGGCGTGCAGATTCCTGAGCTTCTTACGCAGCGCAAGTTTGTTTCTGCAGGGTGCCACGACCACTCTAACGCCCAGAAACCGCCCAAAACTGTGGCTCCTACAGTTTTGATGCTAGAATACAAATTTTAACTGAAATGTATTGTTCTCATCAATACCTATCGATTGACCAATAAAAAAAATTACCACGCCCACTTTACCGCCCACAAGCCGTCCACAAACTTCAAAAATTCGTAAATATGAACGCGGATTTCTCGGAAAATATCAAAGATAGAGAAATGGGATTTCAGATTTAGGTTCATTCTAACGCCCACAAACCGCACAACCACAAGCCTGTGGCGCCCATAATTTTTATGCTAGATACAACATTTTAACTGAAATGTATTGGTCCCGTTAATACCTATCGATTGATCTAAAAAAAGTTTGCCACGTCCATTCTAACGCCCACAACGCTTAAATCTGTCTACCGCCGGTAGGTGGCGCATTTCAATCTCGCTTTGCTGCTTGCATATCTCCATTTTCTTTGGTCCCTTTAGCTGAGTAACGGGTATCTGATAGTCAAGGTACTCGACTATAGCGTGCTTCCTTGTTATACCCGTTACTCGTAGAGTAAAAGGGTATACTAGATTCGTCGGAAAGTATGTAACAGGCAGAAGGAAGCGTTTCCGACCCCATAAAGTATATATATTCTTGATCAGGATCACTAGCCGAGTCGATCTAGCCATGTCCGTCTGTCCGTCTGTCCGTCTGTCTGTCCGGATGAACGCTGAGATCTTGGAAACTATGAGAGCTAGGCTATTGAGATTTGGCGTGCAGATTCCTGAGCTTCTTACGCAGCGCAAGTTTGTTTCAGTAGAGTGCCACGCCCACTTTTACGCCCACAAACCGCCCAAAACTGTGGCTCCTACAGTTTTGATGCTAGAATAAAAATTTTAACGTTCTTCCTTGTTATACCCGTTACTCGTAGAGTAAAAGGGTATACTAGATTCGTCGGAAAGTATGTAACAGGCAGAAGGAAGCGTTTCCGACCCCATAAAAAATATATATTCTTGATCAGGATCACTGTCCGAGTCGATCCAGCCATTTCCGTCTGTCTCTCCGTCCGGATGAACGCAGAGATCTCGGAAACTATAAGAGCTAGGCTATTGAGATTTGGCGTGCAGATTCCTGAGCTTCTTACGCAGCGCAAGTTTGTTTCTGCAGGGTGCCACGACCACTCTAACGCCCAGAAACCGCCCAAAACTGTGGCTCCTACAGTTTTGATGCTAGAATAAAAATTTTAACTGAAATGTATTGTTCTCATCAATACCTATCGATTAACTTAAAAAAAAGTTTGCCACGCCCACTTTATCGCCCACAAACCGCCCCCAAACTTCAAAAAATCGTAAATATGAACGTGGATATCTCGGAAACTATCAAAGATATAGAATCACGGTTTCAGATTTAGATTCCGTAGCTTTGTACGCAGCGCAATTTTGATACGCGAATATGCCACGCCCAGTCTAACGCCCATAAACCGCCCAAGCCTGTGGCGCCCACAATTTTCATGCTAGATACAAAATTTTAACTGAACTGTATCGGTCTCGTCAATACCTATCGATTGACTAAAAAAAAATTGGCCACGCCCACCATAACGCCCATAACGCTTAAATCTGTCTACCGCCGGTAGGTGGCGCATTTCAGTCTTGCTTTGCTGCTTGCTTATTTCCATTTCCCTTTGGTCCCTTTAGCTGAGTAACGGGTATCTGATAGTCGAGGCACTCGACTATAGCGTTCTTTCTTGTTTTTTACTGCTAACTGCAATTAATTTGCATTGCTCACTGCATTCAATACTTAATTGTATTTTGGCGACAAATGTTTGGTTGCTCTGACAACGCATCGGAGCAGCAACAAAGACAGAGTCATAGAAATGGATTCGTTTGATTTGCAATAAGTATTGTTTGTGCTAAATCACGTCGGGGTCACCAATGTTGAGCTAACACGATTTTTTATTAGCTGTTGCTAAATTTATTAATGGTAAACAATTTATTAGCGAAAGATTCCAATTTGTTTAATGGTGAGAACTTCCTTACTTCCTTGCAAGAGTTAGCCAGTCGAACGCTGGCAAACCAAGAGAGCGAGTTCGAAAAAGATTCTTATTGCGATGCAGCTGATATAAGAGCTTGGATTAAGAGACGTTAATTAAATGCTGTGGCTGACCCGACATTAATTATCCGATCGTTTCTATGGCAGCTATATGATAGAGTCATCCGTTTATTTGTTTTTAAGTTTATTCGAAATTTTAAATATTATTTCCAAGACTAGAAAATAATATGTCAAACTCCGATGTTATAATTTTTTAATATTAATAAATTCGGCCAAAGAGCTAGTGGGATGGCTTTGAGGGCGCCGAGCTGAAGGCTACCGAACGGGTCGCAGGTTGCGGATAGCGAGCGCCCTGGTTCTCCAGGGTAGCTACGAATATGCGTGGAAGTTGGACACGGCCCGGCTACCGCCAAGCCCCCAACACGAAGCGCAAATAAGTAGCCCCGGACAGTCAGCGGGTATCTGCGCCGTAGCAGTACCGACGTCGCGCTTGTGATGCCGCCTCCGACAAATAGCTCACACACACCCCTTCCCACACTCTTTGAACCTACCTCTTCCCTACCCACACAACTCATCTCACCCCGGGCTGGACTAAGGTGTCACTCGTACCGTGCCGAGAGTCAATCTGGCTGGGAGCCCGAGTCATCAAATAACTCAGTCTCAAACGGTGAGCTCAGGCCTGAGCCTGTTCTAAGTCAGCCTTACCCGGGTACGGCGGATCTCTGCCCGGGTGGACCTGTCCTTTCTCCGCAGTTCTTGGGAATTAACATGGAGAATTTAACAAATAGAAAACCAAAAGACTGCACAAGACAAGAGCCCGACACTCTTATAAAGTCGGAAGTCGCAACCAACGACGAGAGAAAGAGCAAGATTACGGCTCTGACCACCCCAGTCCATGTGACGTCCACCCCTGCCAAGGCCAGCGAACAACGCAGCCGGCTAAGCCCAACTCGCCATAGCGACAAGCCCAAGCCTCCCACCAGCGTAGGTGTGGCTAACCAGCCACTCCAACCTGAGGGGAGCGCTAAAGCCGGTCTCGTGGTGAGTACCAGGGCAAAGGAGTTTAAGAGGGTACCACCTAACCAGGCAGGACCTCTTGAAAGAAAGAAGGCTTCTAGGATCCTCAAACGGCTGGCCACCAATCCGATACATCCACATGGTCGAGATCCTTTGCGGAAGTGGTAAAGGATCGGAAGATCATTGGTGTCATCGACCAGAGCGATGAAGGCGGTAGGATCCCAAGAAACCAATGGGGTCTGGTTAGACGGGCCCTTGCGACAGTGGCCTTGAAAGTGCTGGACGAAAACCCAGGCCCGCCACCCGATTGCACAGATGCAGGGTGGTACCAGGGCAATGTAAAGTTGATCGCCTGCGAAGACGAGAGATCGGCAGCACTCTACAAGGCTGCAATTACCAAAGTCGGCGAGGTCTACCCCGGGGCCAAGCTGGCAGTTTGTGAGGCTGCAGACATCCCGTCTCGACCGAGAACGAGGGTGAGGCTGCCGTCGGAACCATCGGAACCAGAGGCTATACTCAGCCTGCTGACCAGGTTCAACCCAAAACTTCCAACAGACGGTTGGAAGGTGGTCAAGGTGGAGAAAACCGAGCGAGTCACCATGAGCGTGGTTATCCTCCTGAGCCAGGCCTGCTTGGAACCCCTCGCAGCCCAACAACACAGAGTGAACTACGGGTTCTATAAGGTGCAGCTACGCATATATGACACCGATAAGATAGCGGCACACAACCTGGCTGCCTGTGCGTCTTACGAACCCCCGAGCGACGACGAACCAGATCACGAAGAGGCCACCCTCACCGGCTACGTGTCAACCGACTCGGAGCTGACGGAGAGCCTGAAACAGCTGTGCACCCAGGACACAACCCGACCAGGGCGCTCTGTTCTCCAGAACGTAGCGGAGGAAGCGGAGGGTACCCAGCCCGACACCAGTCCCAAAAAAACCGCCCACAAACTTAAGAAAATCGTAAGTATGAACGGGGATATCTCGGAAACTCAAAGATAGAGAATCGGAATCTCAGATTTAGATTCCGTAGCTTTGTACGCTGCGCTATAACGCCCACAAACCGCCCAAGCCTGTGGCGCCCACAATTTTTATGCTAGATAAAATACCTATCGATTGATTAAAAAAAAATTTGCCACGCCCACTCTAACGCCCATAACGCTTAAATCTGTCTACCGCCGGTAGGTGGCGTATTTAAATCTCGCTTTGCTGCTTGCATATCTCCATTTCCCTTTGGTCCCTTAAGTTGAGTTACGGGTATCTGATAGTCGAGGTACTCGTCTATAGCGTTCTCCCTTGTTTATTTTTAAATTCCCCACCGCCTCTGCACGAACACCACCAAAGATCAAATTTCTTATTCTTTGGGCCGCGGCTAACGGCGTTCATCGAAAATTCACTCGCGAAATCAGGTATTTTTTCTGGTATTTCCTTAGCTCATCTGAATACCGCGCTGAAAAAAAGACCCGACGAAAAGCGTTAGCTGCGTATTTTCCTTTCGCTCACTCCTATGGTTTGCTCGCAGTTTTCGTCGATGTGAGTACTAGGCTTTAGCTGGAACTCCGGATCATGATGATTTTATTAAAATTCAGAATAAAATCGATGAATTAATTGAAAATAATAATAAGGAATTTATTATCAATTCCAAATTTTTTAAAGAAATAGATTCTCTTTCTGATGATTTTAAAAATGTTTTTATTGATCAAGATTTACCACTGCGAAAACATCGCTTACGATTATTAACATTTGATCTGCAAAATTTAATTTACACAATCACACTAGCAAAAATTGACGTTTTTAATACCAAAATATTAAACAATGATGACATTATAGAAATATTAAAACATGAATAAAAACCAGTAATTATCGCTGACTTAATGGACATCTCTGTTTTTAAAATCGCATTGCATAAAGAACTTTTAATAATTTATATAAAATACCCAATAATAAAAAACAGATGCGAAATATATCACGCTAGAGCGATTTCCCAAATCGATGGGAAACTAGTATTAAGCAATCATCTCGCAATGCGCAAATATGTTTTATAAAATGTCTAACTTTAAGCCTAGTACTCACATCGACGAATACCGCGAGCTAACCATAGGAGTGAGCGAGAGGCAAACAGGCGGCTAAAGCTTTTCGTCGGGTCTGTTTTTCAGCGCGGTACTCAGATGAGCTAAGGCAATCCAGAAAAAATACCAGATTTCGGGAGTGAATTTTCGATGAACGCCGTTAGCCGCGGCCCAAAGAATAAGAAATTTAATCTTTGGCGGTGTTCGTGCAGAAGCGGTGGTGAATTTAAAAATTTTAAATGGAAGAAAAACCCAAAAAACGGTTAAAGGCAGATGAAAAAGGACGCCTAATCCAAGCTGTTGCCCATTATTGTGGGACTTCAGCGACAGGAAGCAATACCACAATAGGGGCAAATGCGCAGAATAGTTGACGTGCTGGAGGAGATCCTCTAGAAAATCCCAGTGGGAAGGAACATGCCGAGTGGGACTTCGCTCTCTACATGGACATCCTGCCGAGCGTGTCCTCGCAAAGAAAGTAAAATCTGGCCAAAAAAAATTTGGTTGCGTTGCTTTAATAGAAGGAACTTTTTAGCAGAACCACTAGTAATATGGTCTCTGAAGTCCTCTCCATTAGGACTCCGTACACCACCACCACCAGCTACTTGGCAGCTTAAGCGGAGCTGGAGGACGCGGTGGCTTCTATAGTGAGGAGAAAAATAGGGCGCCCGCTAAGAAACAGTTGGAGAAGCCATGGCCAGGATGCTGGGCGACTTCCTGCAGCATCAGCGGATCAACCCCGTTCCCAATCCAGCTCCCACTTCCTCAAGGTCCAATATGCCCATTGGGACTCGGACGTGGACTGCGGTGGCTCGGGAAAGATGGCGAAGCATTCGTGGGACGTTAAAGAAGCTTTAAACTAAAAATTTACATAAATAAAAACATTCGTTGAACATTCCATTTATTTTTATTTTACACTCTTTGTGTACCAGCAGACTCCTCCTTTTTAAATTTCTCCAATTGATTTGTTTTCCGTTTGGCAACAAGCCCAGCCGCTTGACAGTAAGACCAAGCTACATGCATTGCGGGTGAACTTTGTAATTTCCAATTACCAAAGCATATTGTTTTTTTCAAATTAAAATTGCTTTACTAGGATTAAACTAATACAATTGCTTAAAAAAATAGTTTCACGGCTTTTCCTCACACCCGTCTCCAACATCCAAGAAGAATACTAATGAAGGCAAGAATACGGGGTAAGAGTGTATATATGAGTTAACACCCAAAATGATATAAAGACCCAGACATAAGTAGAAGTAAGCATTGATTGCACAACCAATGACCCCAATAAAGTTCACACGAACTAAGCCACCAAGCAGAACTGCCATTAGCCTGAGCAAAGACGCGATTACAGCATTCGAGAAACTTAAAAATACCCCCGTCTCCAGAGACGTTATCCTTGCATATCCAGATTTTGGAAAGAATTCCAGCTGACTGCCGATGCTTCAAGCTACGCAATAGGCACGATATTGGAACAAAATCATAGGCCAATAACGTTCATTTCGCGCACTTTGTCAAAAACCAAGAAGAACTATGCAACCAATGAAAGAGAGATGCTTTTTAACGAACTGATTTTGTTGTCTGCTCGCTACGAGATTCGTGCGGCTAGCTCAGAAAATTGTGTGTTCGTCCCACCAAATTTATATGACATGACTGCCCCGTAGATCAGTGAGAAAACAAAGGGGTTCAAATGGCAACAGTGGGATTTATTCTCGTACAGCGGGTGTGTGGCTGGGCTGGCTTCTGTATCTCCTTGCTCTGGTTCCGCCGGCTGCTGGTGCTCCTCTTTCTTGCTTGTCGACGCGTTGACTCGGCTTCCGCTTGGCTCCTGGGTCTCGGGACGCTCGTAGTGGCCGCCTCTGCTTGCTTGCCGACGCGCTGCCTCGTGGTCGCTTTTTCGGCCTTGTGGGCTCAGGGAAGCGTCACCGTTCTCAGACTATGGTAAACAAGCCTTGCTCTCCAGGCCGACGCCTTTCGAGGCAATACCTGTCCCTTGCTCTGTCCCGGACGGTCCCGCTAGGTTCTTGCTCAGATCGCGCTGACAGTCCAGGCTGCCGCCAGGAAGCTGCCTAGCAGTTCACTTTGCTTTACGCCTAGCGCAGACGAACGTTCCACCCGGCTTCACCCTAATGCTTGACTTCCGCGGCGCACCTGCGCTCCCCAATGAGTTCCGCGCGGCGATGGTAACGTGGCTGCCGGAAATGTCTGCTGGCGTCGCTGCCGATGTCCTCTGCGCTGTCTCCTGGCCAGTAGCTTGTCGTTCTGGCACTCGGGAAGTTGGGCGGTTGCTGCTCGGGAACTTCGCCGGTAATCGCACGGCTCTCCAGGCGACTGCCTCTTGAAACCGCAAATCGATCTACCGCTCGTCCGTCACGCCAGGTCCTGCTTGGTCGGGCAAGGTACGCTGGGTCTCAGACAACATTCCTCCCCAAGCTGACTCTTCCGCTTGTCTCTAACAGACCCGCCGGGCGACTCGCCAGGGTGTGGTCGTGACAAAGTTGGAAAACGAACGCCTTGACTTAGCCGTGTGATGCCTTCCGGAACTCAGCCACTTGTGTCTCAATTCGGAGATTCCTGATGTCCCAATCCCGAACGTCTCGACGTGGTGATCTTGCTCCCCGTATGCTTCCCCCGGCGCTGTTTCCGACGACTCGCTTGGTTGTGGCTCCCTCGTAGATTACTTGCTTGATTGACTGTTCACTTGGTACTTTAACTGATCTTGAAGGTTTGACTCCTCGTGATCAACTGATCCAGCTGCCAGCGTTCTGCGGCCTTATATAGGGCCTCCGGGAACCGTTATTTCCCTTTTGCGCATGGCCCGCTGGATCTCTCCACTCCGGGCTTAAAGTCCGTGCCTCCTGGTTGACCCACTTGTCCTTCCCGTACCGCTTCTAACCGATGATCCGCCCACTGCTGCCGTCCTGCTGATTCCCGTGCTGCTTGTGGCACGCCTGTGTGCCGCTCCACTGCCGATATGTGGCACTTACTCTCCCGGTCCAAAGTTCACGGGAGAGTCCAAAGTCCGGTGGAGTTCCGTTATCCGCTTTTGCACACGGCACTCTTGCTCTGCCCGCCAAGTCTCCATTCTCCGCTCCTTGGTCTCCAAACTCTCCTGATCTCCAACCTTGGTCTCCAAGCTCTCCCGCTCTCCATCCTTGGTCTCCAAACTCTCTCGTTCTCCATCCAAGTCTCCAAACTCCCCTCGCCACGCCGTTACTACGCGAATTCGCCGCGTATCTGGTAAGCGGCCGGCCATCTGCTGCTGCTTCTATTTGTGGGGAGTTATTCAACTCCTCACAGCTTGCTATAGTTTGGGCTCTTCAAAGCCTGAGACATCACCTCTACGGGTATTCGAAGGTGATTATATACACGGATTAACAACCTCTGAGTTTTTGAAATAGCGTAAATAATGATAACGCTGAGCTAAAACGCTGGAGAGATCTCATTGGCGAGTATAACCACGAGATCAGGTACAAGTCTGGAGCTAGCTAACGTAGTAGCGGATGCGTTATCCCGAGCCCCCGCTGAAATTAATTCAATCAGTTCCTCAGGATCAGTCCATCGCGACGAAAGCTCGTCACACAATCTTACATCCGAAGAAGTAATGGGAAAAATTCAAAACATTTACCCCACCTATTTTAAATCATTTAAAGTAAGGTTCACCCAAAGCGAAAAAGACGACGTAACTTCAGAGTCTCAACAAAACGAAATAATTACACTCGAACATAAAAGAGCCCATAGAAAAGCAAAAGAAAACAAAATACAAATTTTAAAAATATACTTTTATCCACAAGCAATAAAGAAAATTCAAACAATAGTTCAAGCCTGTCAAATTTGTAAAGAATCAAAATACGATAGACACCTCCCAAAAGGAGAAATCCAACCGACCCCTATTCATAATTACCCGGGAGAAATAGTTAATATTGATATTTATATCTCAGACAAACATAGCGGGAATCGACAAATTTTCAAAATATGCTCAAGTAAAAATTTTAGAGTTGAGAGCGTCCGAAGATATTAAGAATCCGTTGAGGGAAATGTTAGTTGCTTTCGGTATGCCGATATGGATAATAATGGACAATGAACGCTCACTAGGCTCAGCAGCAATCAAGTTTATGTTAGAAGATGAACTCAAAATATCAGTGCACACGACTGCTCCTTATGCATCGACAAGTAACGGACAAATAGAGAGGTTTCATTCAACTCTATCCGAAATCATGCGGTGTTTAAAAAAAAAACGGGAGCATGACATTTGAGGACTTAGTCTTTAAAGCAGTTCAGGAATATAATAAATCGATCCATTCTGTAACAAACGAAAGTCCGATAAACATATTTTTTAGAAGCACTATCTCCACTTCAGCACAGGATATAGAAAAAAAACGAGAAGAAACCAAACAGAAAATCCAGAAAAAACAAGCAGCCGACCTCGAATATCACAATCAGGGCAAAGAAAACCAAAACTTTTTAAGCCAGGCGATACAGTCCACGCCAAAATAGATAGAAGGCTAGGAAGTAAACGTACACCTAGATACAAAGCTGAGAAAGTAGAAGAAAACAAAATGATACTATTAAACCGAAAAAATCATGCATAAGAATAATATAAGAACATAATTTTTCAGACTATTTTTACCAACATGCTTGGGGATAACCACAGTCCTCGTCTATTCCAACTCACAAATCATCTCACTCGAAACCGAATTAGCGGCTAAGCAAGGCGGAACATTTTAAATCATCCACATCTTTAACTTACTCAACTATGAAGAAACTATTGCGAAGTTAGAAGAATCATTTCATTCACTCACCTCATCTCATCTATTACACCCATACCTTTCCTACAAATTAAAACAGATTCATACTGATTTACGCATACTTCAAACTCAAAAAAGACAAAAAAGGGCAATTGAAGCAATAGGTACCGCATGGAAATGGCTGGCGGGATCACCAGACCACCACGACTATGAGATCTTAGAAAATAAGATAAATGAGCAATTAGAAAACAACAATAAAAAGGTAGTAATTAACAGATTAATTAATCAAAAAATTAACCAACTTACTAATGCCACTAATGCAATATTGAAAGTTACCCAGAGTTCGGAAGAAATCGTAAATCAGAAAGGAAATATTGTAAGGTATACATTTCAATTAATAAAAGAAGAAATAACCAACATTATATACGCAATTACATGGGCCGAATCGAACACAATAAATTCTTTTGTATTTATAAGCACAGAAACCACAGTAGTATAAGATATTTTTAAAAAAAGAAACAACTTATTTTTTCACATATAGGAATTATTGGAATTTGCTAAAGTTAAATTAGCCACGAATGGCAACGACCTCATTTGTATTATTAGCCTCCCAACCATTAAAACGGATAATTGTAGAACTTTAAAAACTAAAGCAATAAAAAAAGCCCAAGTAATCAATGATATAAAATACGAAAATTTGTTAGAATGTAACAGACAATTATTTGCAATTAAAAATCCTTGTGAGTCCCATAATGATAAGACAATTAGTAATTCAGAAAATCGGTTAGATTTAAGCAATGATACTTGCGTAAACGCTCTCCTGAACCTTCGAGAACCAGAATGTAAGATGATCAACAATCAACACATACCGAATTTCGAGGAAATACTGCCAGGCACCAAACTGCTTAACAACTTCAATGGGCCAGTCTCGCTAGACGAAAAACTTTTACAACTGCAAGGTTCCTAATACAATACCGTAATTCAACCGTAACTATTGGCGAAACTTCTAACAAGTCAAGGAAAATCAAAATGGTCGAACCAGAACCTCCGTTATTCCAACTTATGGGATAAAAGACGAAGCTAGAGGCAGTTCTATCACTACAAATGGTTAAGGAACTCAACATCAGCAACACAAACTTGCTGCAAAAACTAAGAAGCAAAACAACTATAGAATCTTCAGTTAGTTATGGATCTACCATCATCCTACTTCTACTAATAATAGAATCGATCACGGAACTCATACGAAGACAGAAGTCAACGGAAAGTACATCGGCTTCCATTCCAGAAACGCAAGAAAAGCCTCCACATTCGGGACCTATACTCTACTACGTTGTGACCGAGGACAGTCGCGTTTAAGAAGGGAAGAGTTAACACCCAAAATGATATAAAGACCCAGACATAAGTAGAAGTAAGCATTGATTGCACATCCAATGCCCCCAATAAAGTTCACACGAGCTAAGCCACGCGCGCTGAGCTTGCACCTTTTAATTAGCGATCGTGGGAGTGCAGAATAGCCAGTTTCCAGAGTTGACCGAACCCAGCCAAGTGCGTACAACAATAACAATAACTTAAATGCATTGGCCAATGACAACTAAATTTGGCAACAGCGACAGCTATGAAGAGCAGCAGCCAATGACAATAAAGAACGCTCCTTTTACTGAATTCTAGTGCTTTTCAACACTGGGTAAACGATCTTCTGTGTCTTTATTTTCGCTTTTGTGAATGCACTACATCTCAAAATGGAGAGAGGAGTAATGCAAAGAGTTTATTGGAGAGATAGAGGGGTTGATGACCTGTAGCCACAATAACAATAAAGTCAAAACATAAACATAAGTGTGGTTTCTATTTTGAATGCGCGGGCAATCGATCACCACCCACGCAACCCTAGGGACACGATAACAATCGACCGCCACCCACGTAGTCATGAGTACACGTTAACAATCGATCGCAATCCTGAGTACCCTTTAAGTGATGGGACAATCCCATAACCTGAGCTGGTCACACTAACCAATAACTAGAGACTATATAAACAGAGCCACGGCTCCAGTCCGGTCACTTATGCTCCGGCGTTTGATCGAGCAACATCTAAGGATAAGTGTTCTGATTTCAGTTCTTGGTGGTGGTTTCGTAAGAGTGCGGACTTGGATCCGACTTACGACCTAGGGAGGATCACTGACGCCCGGTTTGTTTAGTACTAACCAGCCTTGTCCCGGTGACGATATCTCAGTCCGGTGTGATTTGTTAGTCATCCCAGCTCAGTGAGTCCTAGAGTAGGACGTTCACGAACGACCAGTCAGAACACGCCGAGGCAGCTCTCGGCCCTCCCGTAGCGCAGATATTCGAAGCATCTCTCAGTCCTCCTGTAGGGCCGATATTTGAAGAATCTCTAGGCCATCCCGTAGTGTCTATCATCAAAGCATCTCTCGGCCCTTCCGTAGCTCCGATCATCAAAGCATCTCCCGGCCCTCCCGTAGTGCCGATCATCGAAGAACAAATGTACATATATACATGCATTTGTTTTTATGTATATAGTAGTAGTAGTAGTAGTAGTAGTATTCTTTATTTATAAAAAACATTGAACAAACGGCATTTCAAGTGTACAATTAAAAGGATTCACAAATTTTTATATAAACAAGAAACTGCACAGTGTACTACACCTGACTTCCCGGGTCTTCCCCAGATATCAGATCATTCTACCAATCAGTTTAACAACTAGGTGAGCTGAGTTACGTGTTGAATTTATAAAATGAAGTTCTTAAAAGCTTTCCGTTAAAATGTTGTTTCGGTACTTTAGGGCCTGGTTGATGTAGCTGTAGAGAGTTGACCAACATTGCCCATCCAGCGAATTGAATACATCCCGCGGTTTCAGCTGTGCCTTACCAAAATGCAGCAGGCGGATCTCCCGTAGAATGGGGCAGCGTCCTATAAAGTTCACGACATTTTCCTGCTCCCTCATATTGCAGATCGGGCACACAGTGTCGCTGGCTGTCACGTTTGGGATATAGCTTAGTGGGAGGATTTCTCCCCTGGCCATGAAAATGGTACGGATCTTCTCAACGGTGAAAGCGTCAGTAAAATAGTTATTAAGTCCCAGATCATAATTATGGGACCAATGAGTCATCCGAGTCGTGCTTCTCCTTGATTCCGTTTTGAACTGAGTCCTATAGGTTTCGTCCATATGTACTAAAATACTTTTCGCCCATTGCGACCATTGTGAAGGATCGCCTAACTGTAGCCTTTCTCCGTAGGTCTCGGCAAGCGTCTCCCATTCTATGACCCATTTCTTACGCTCCTACACCAAAAAGTTCGCTAGCATTCGTGGCAGCCTATGTTCGGGCATGGTTACCACTTTCTGGATATACCTGAAATGCATTTCAGCTGTATGCAGCGGCGACAGTCCTGTTTCAAGATATAGCAGCCTGTTCGGAGTAAATCTGGGTAGACGAAATATTTTCTTTAAGAACAATCTTAGAAGGCTTTCAACTTCTTCGTAAGGTGAGATGCCCCAAACCTGCACGCCGTAACAAAGGATTGACCGCATTGCTGCACTAAACAGCTTGTACTTGCTACTCATTGGAACGTCCTTTTTTTTCTAGCAGCAATTTCCATGTGCAGTTTATTGCTAGTTTGGCTTCTCGAAGTTTCTCCTGTAAATGGTTGTTGAAACGACCGTTGTGGTAAATCAAGACTTTTAGATACTTACACGACTTGACAATTTCTAGCTGAATAGACCCTAAGTTCCACTTTTCGTTCGGCGTTTACGAACAATCCCCATAACAAACAGTATTTGTGCAGAGCATTAATCATTGTTTGCAGTTCAACGGGGGATTCGGCGAGGATCACAATGTCATCTGCTTACAGCAGAGCCTTGATCGCGCATCCGCATATTTGAATACCGCAAGGCAGGCTATCCGTTATGTCGTTTAAAAAAAGGGAAAACAGGAGGGGGCTGAGTAGACATCCTTGTTTTACTCCAGCTTCCGTGGTAAACCACTCGGATAGTTGTTCTCCATCCCATACTGCCGCCAGGTTATCCGTGTAAAAGCTTTGTAGGACGTTTAAAAATGTCGTTGATATGCCGATATTGCTGAGCTTGTAGGTTAGGGTTCTTCTGTCTATAGAGTCAAAGGCAGCTCTGAAATCTACAAAGAACGCGTATAACTTTTTCCCGCCGTCGATATATGACCTTCCTATACTTGTAAGACTGAAAATGTTGTCTACTGTCGAATATCCTTTTCTAAAACCGGCTTGGAATCCAGTAAGAATATTGTAGTTTTTACCCAGTTTTTTAGCCGCTGAGTAGCAACGCAGAGAAGACTTTAGCTAACGCATTTTGAAAAGAGATTCCTCTGTAATTAGGTGTCACTTTCAGGTCGCCTTTCTTAAAGATGGGCAAAAATTATAGCTTTTTGAAAGCTCTTTGGGACTGTTTCCGATCCCAAGAACTTGTTGAAAGCAGTTACAAGGCTGGCCTTAAACTGAGGAGTAGCGTACTTTATGACTTCCGATGGTATCCTGTCAGGCTCGGGTGCTTTTCTTTCTTTTAACATTGAAAGTACATTTTCCACTTCTAGTACTGTCACACATCCATCTAAAGAATGATTCTTTACCCACGGCATTGCAAAGTAAAGCGATAGCGTCCAGTCTGGAGGCGCTAGAAGATCACGGAAATGTTTTCCTAGAACATCTGCATTAACTTCCGTTGATTTTACAAATGAGTTTCCATTGAGTTTCCTAATAGTACTCCAATATGCCCTGCTATCTGTTAAGGAATCCAATGATCTCGCTAGGTTAATGTAAAATTGCGTCCGGGCGTTTTGACAAGTTAACTTGTATGCGGCGTTTGCTTCATTATACATTACCACTGCTCTTGCTGCGTTTGTTGGTTTGGCCTGCCTTAGCAAGTTGAAAGAAAGTATTCGAGCTGCCTCACACTGCTCCGTGTACCACTCTTGCTTAAAGTCTCTGGGCTTTCTTCGTCCTCGATTGTAAACGGCTTTGGTAATGCACTCTGTAAGAAATCCTTCAATTTCGTCAGGGGTTATTATATCTGCCACACAATTTGTTTCCAGGTTTCGGACCAACTTTGTCCTATAGTTTTCACTCTCTCGATTTCGCCAAATCAAACTTGGTAGAAGTCCAAGCGGCGCTGTGCTTGCGTCCGATTTTGTGGAGAGGATGACTGTAACTTCCAACGGGAGATGGTCAGAGAATATTTGACTGCTCACTCGGAAGTCCTTGATAGTTTCTATCCATGTACCGCGTGCCATACATAGGTCGATGGTGGACCGAGCTTCACCTCGCATAAAAGTGTAATCGCCCAAAGGATCGCTTGCCGACCTTCCACTGACCAGCGTGAGGCCAAACAGATCGACCAAGTCCATTAGGTGCCGGCCATTGGCGTCTTTTAATTTGTCTTTGGCAATACGGGCTTCATTGAGGGAGCTTGTGACAAACTGTTAATCGAATCCGAGAAGTTGAGCTTCACCCAGCCTTGCGTTACAATCTCCTATGATCAGTGCACATTCATTTAGTCGAGCATGGCTTAAAACCTCATATAACTTCCCAGAATCTCTTTCCCAATGATTGCAGTTAATATACACTGGCAGCAGGTGCAGGTTTTCATTTTCTACAGTCCTCAGTTGGATAATACTGGTCTCATCTACATTTATGAATCTGATTATATTCTGGTCGTGAAGTTATTTTTTTATTCCAAATAACATTCCACCACTTGCTCGTCCTCTTGCGCTAGTTCGAATGGCGGGCACCCATCTAAGCACAAAATCTTTAAATTTGACTTCGACATCATTCAATTTGGCTTCAAGGAATGTTTCAGATAGAATGAAAATTTGAAACGACGCAATGTACTGAAAGAAATCATTATATATAAGCTTATTTTTTATTCCTGCCCCGTTATAGGACAATATTCTGATCTCCAGTCTCTTTATGGTATCGGCCTCTTCATTCGCATTTGCAGCTGCAACATTACTACATTCTAAGAAAGGACTACATCTACTACATTTATTCTTGTTTCTTTTGACTTAGACTTTTGGCTTAGGGACGCATAATTAATCTGAGATATTTCCAAACTGTTTCCGTATATTTCCTTTAATTTTGTTTCAGCTGGTTTTCCTTGCCACATAAGCACCTTATTATTATTAAAGGACATCCAATTTCCGTCTATGTTAATACTGTCGTTTTGGACTTTTACTTTTGTTTCCCTGAGAATGGCCAGAAGAAACTTTTTCAGCTCTAGAAAAGCCATTTTATTCGCCTGTTTTTCCACTGTCAAATCCTTGTCAAGGAACACCTGACTTCCACGCAATTTATGGCCATTCTTCAAAATATTCTCCGCTTCTCCTTGAGATTCACATTCCACTAGAACCATCATTTTGCCATCCCGCTCATTAAGCTTTCGCACATCGGAAACCCTTGTACCTTTTAATTGTAGTTTCTCTTCAATCAGAGTTTTGACAGCCAATTTGCAGTTTTTATCCACCTTCAGACCTTTTACAACTACATTTTTTTTCTTTTGTTGTTCTAGCCACATATTTATGGTTCCCTTATCAGCTTCTCTATCTCAGCGAAGGCTTATAACCTCTTCTTTGAGCCGCGCATTGTCGTCGCTAAGCTGTTTGACCTGCAGAGAAATAGCCCCAATATCGCTTTTCAGCTCTTGTTTAAGCCCTTCGACGTCCGATTTAGTTGGCAGATTTTTTAACTTTGTGTCGAGCAGATTCGACATAGCTGATATCAGATCCTTCAAGGATGTTCCACCTGCAATGTTTTGGGACATATTCTCCAGCTTCCTCTTTTGTGATGCCTGCACCGGTGATAAGTAGTTATCTTTTTCATCCGAACTCGACATGACTAATATCACCTTTTATTTACCCGCCTAGCAGTATGCTCTATTTTAATAAAAAGGTACCTAGCGCCCTTCAGTGGTGGCCGCTACCCGATAGGTTCAACGTTCTCGTTGAGTGTTAGGCAACTCACTGCGGCTGCGACCAGCTGATGGTTACCACCTCTAGTCTTGTTTACTTCTTCCCACGCCGGTTCAACTCATCCGCGCTTTCCTGCCTTTTCCCGGTTTTTCACAACTTTTGCCGAAAAAATGAGTGGAAACCGAGTTCAGCTTTCTGCAAAACTAAATGCTGATTCTTGTGAGGTACGCTGGTCCACTGCGGATCCTCCGTGTTTTCTGCGGTCAGTTAGCACAGCGTTTTTATGGTGCGGGTGTCTTAAAAAGCGAAACTTTTCTCGGAGCCTGATCAAAAACTCGACTACACACTTCACTTTCATCTTCTTGTATGTATGTATGTATATATATATGTTTTTACATCTGACGGAGGAAATGAGATTCGTTTAAATATAAATTCTTTATAATACTCACTGATATCCTTTTGTAATAAAGTATATAATTTGTAAGTCTAAAACACATTTCCTTTAAAGGGCAAACCTAATTTTAAAATACAAATTAATTATGTTGTTCTCAAATTGAAATTGTATTCCTATATTTATGCAAATACATATAAATGTTTAAGCAAATAGTCTTATGGCTTTCCCTCACACTTTTCCGCTGCATTGTTGTTATTGCTTGTTGTTTTTCTGGAAGGCACGCGCCTTTTATCTTTTTTTCCGCTTGCGTTTACTTATGTGAAGGAGTAAGAATTACCCGCACTTAACGTTGTTAATTAAAGCAAGGAAGAACGATATAGTCAAGTTCCTCGACTATCAGATACTCGTTACTAAGCTAAAGGGACCAAAGGGAGATGGAGATATACAATCAGCAAACAGAGTTTATAATGCGCCACCTACCCCCAATATTAATATATGGTTATGTGGGAGGCAGACAGATTTAAGCGCTATTAGCGTTTATGGGCATTATTAGTGGGATTGGAAAACTTTTTTTAAGCTATTGACGAGACTAATACATTTCAGCTAAGATTTTTATTCTAGCGTGAAAGTTGTGAACGTTAGAATGGGCGTGCCATATCTAGTAATAATTATATGATGATCTATTTACGAAATTTCCGCAGGCGAAGCTGCTGCCGACTTTGCGTGTAATTATTCAAATATAAACAAAAGAATTTAAGTTCCAACAACCAACTTTTAAATATGAAGGGCGTTGGCACTACTAGTATGTTGACCGCAGCTGTATGTCTGTGACTATTACTATGTTTATGCTAAGGGCTTCATGATTTATTAATGATGATTTAAAAAAGAATTAGCCCCCATAAACACAGTATATGTCTTCTTTCCTTTATAACTCCCTTAAAAAAATTTTGAGTATGGGGTTTGAATGATAACGATTGGAACTTTTCAAATTCCTTGACGAGCTTAAGAACGAAGAATCTGTTCGTCTGTTCGAAAGTTAACCTTCTTTTCCTAAAATCCTTGTGGAGGGGAACTTTTTCGTGAACACCGTTTTACCAACATTTTATACGCAATTACATGGGCCAAATCGAACACAATAAATTCTTTTGTATTTACAAGCACAGAAACCACAGTGTTAGAAGATATTTTTAAAAAAGAAACAACTTTTTTTTCACATATAGGAATTATTGGAATTTGTTAAAGTTAAATTAGCCACGAATGGCAACGACCTCATTTATATTACTAGCCTCCCAACCAATTACTAGCCTCAAAACATACCAGATTTCGAGGAAATACTGCCAGGCACCATACTGCTTAACAACTTCAATGGGCCAGTCTCGCTAGACGAAAAACTTTTACAACTGCAAGGTTCCTTCATAATACAATACCGTAATTCAACCGTAACTATTGGCGAAACTTCTTACAAGTCAAGGGAAATCAACATGGTCGAACCAGAACCTCCGTTATTCCAACTTATGGGATAAAAGACGAAGCTAGAGGAAGTTCTATCACTACAAATGGTCAAGGAACTCAACATCAGCAACACAAAAAGAAGCAAAACAACTATAGAATCTTCAGTTAGTTATGGATCTACCATCATCCTACTTCTACTAATAATAGGATCGATCACGGAACTCCTACGAAGACAGTAGTAAACGGAAAGTACATCGGCTTCAATTCCAGAAACGCAAGAAAAGCCTCCACAATCCGGACCTATACTCTACTACGTTGTGACCGAGGACAGTCGCGTTTAAGAAGGGAAGAGTAAACACCACAAATGATATAAAGACCCAGACATAAGTAGAAGTAAGCATTGATTGCACAACCAATGCCCCCAATAAAGTTCACACGAACTAAGCCACGTGCGCTGAGCTTGCACCTTTTGATTAGCGATCGTGGGAATGCGGAATAGCCGAAATTGACTGAAGTAGAAGTTAGCATTGATTGCACAATCAATGCCCCCAATAAAGTTCACAAGAGCTAAGCCACGCGCGCTGAACTTTCACCTTTTAATTAGCAATCGTGGGAATGCAGAATAGCCAATTTCCAGAGTTTACCGAACCCAGCCAAATGCATACAACAATAACAATAACTTAAATGCATTGGCCAATGACAACCAAATTTGGCAACAGCGACAGCGATGATGAGCAGCAGCCAATGACAATAAAGAACGCTCCTTTTACTGAATTCTAGTGCTTTCCAACACTGGGTAAACGATCTTCTGTGTCTATATTTTCGCTTATGTGAATGCACTACATTTCAAAATGGAGAGAGGAGTAATGCAAAGAGTTTATTGGAGAGATAGAGGGGTTGGTGACCTGCCGCCACAATAATAATAAAGTCAAAACATAAACATAAATGTGGTTTCTATTTTGAATTCGCGGGCAATCGATCACCACCCACGCAACCCTAGGGACACGATAACAATCGACCGCCACACACGTAATCATGAGTAATCATAACTCGATTTAGCGTCGCTTGTGAACAGATGTGTTTACTTTTGTGCTCTGAGTTTTTGTCTTTTTCGGTGATTTTTTGCGAGTTTCTTGTGTTTGTTTTTTAACAAAGCTTAGCCTAATAGTTGTGCTAGTGTTTTTGACTTGATCCCCCATTAAACGGGTATGTGGTTATAGATATTTTAACATTTCTATTAGATTTGTTTAATCTCCTAGCTTTGTTAGTGTAATTTTACACTCACTAATCTTGGTAAAACTCTTTTATTCCCACTCTCTCTCCCGCTCTATATTACAACTGTAATTTAAACTCTCTCGGAACCCTATCGATTTTCTGGTAGATTTTTGGAGTGCTTTTCTCTTATTCTCTCTCTCTTGCTTGCTTTACATTGTAACTGTTCGTGCGTAAAGTTGTCAGTGTCCCACAAGCAACGCTCAGTCGATAGAAGATTTATTCTCTCGTGCTCTCTTACATTTAAACTAAAACGCGATCTCGCGCTCTTATTTTTTTTCGTGTTTTGTGCCTTTGTGGTTTTGGAATTTGATCCCAGTGCCAAATTTACTTAAGGTATTTTTCATATTTTATTTTATTTTTATTTCATCTCCTAAAATGGCTCTTGTCTGCTGTAAGAAAAATTGTACTCTTTCGGCTTCAACTAAAGACCCTTTTATTTTCTGCTGGCTCTGCGAATCGATGATGCACGTTAAATGCGCAGGATTTACTGGCAGAGTCAAAGACTTCATTGATCTGAATTCTGGTCTCATGTGGTCATGTGGATCCTGCAAGGAAATGGTAGTTGAGATGAGCGGCTTTATGAAGCAGACTCGAGACAGCCTTTTGAATCTCTCAGGTGCTTTTAAACAGCTCAATGAGGGGTTCAATTCCGTTTGTGCCCAAATTAATAATAAAAAATTACTAACTGAGTCGCCTAAACGCAAAAAAGCCAGCTTAGCGGCAGTTAACACGGTCACGGTATCCTCCCCTAATCCGAACTTGGTAGCTGCAGCAGTTTCTGTCGACACTGGGGTAAGCGAACCAACTGCGCCTAGGGATACAGCTGATTCAGGTGGAGTCACTGTTTCTCGAAGTCTGGTGGTAAAAAAATCTTCAGTGCCGGCTACGGTGCCGACCGTACCTATAGGTACAGTAGGAACCGATTCTGGCTCTCAGCTTAGTGTGGTTCAATCTGCTGCTGGGGGACGTAAGAAACTGTCAGTTGTTCCTCATAGGAAGCAATTATTTGTTTCTAGATTCACCCCAGATACTACATCTGAGGATGTTTTGGAATTTATACGTGAAAAATTCCCATCCGAGAATATTTCAGTTGAACAATTTCGATTTTCATACGCTCGTAGTATATCCTCTTTTAAAATATTTGCACCGCCTGATGTGTTTAAGGTACTACTTTCTGAAAGCTTTTGGCTTAATGATGATTTAGTAATAAAAGAATTTGTTCCCAATAAACCGAGAACAAATAACAGACCCTCCACTGCGCCAAAAAACTAAAAAGTTTATTTTTGGCTTATCAAAATGTTAGGGGACTAAATATGAAGCTACCCAAGCTTTATGCTGACTCCTCTGCATTTACTGCAGATATTTTGGCTTTTACGGAAACTTGGCTGAAACCAGAGATATCTGACTCTGAAGTTCTGTCAAATAACTTTAATGCCTATAGGACCGATCGCTCCTCACGTAGGGGAGGCGGTGTGCTGATTGCCGTTACCACTAGCCTCACATCTAAAATAATTTACTTTGATACCCATAACGAAATTGAATTTATTAGTGTGAAAGTTTCCTTGCAATCCATATCTATTTTTGTAACATGTTCCTATATTCCACCTGGCTCAGATTTAATAATTTATGAGCACCATCTGTCTGCCATAAAATCTGTCCTATCCCTTCTTTCTAACAGAGACCTTTTGATTGTTTTGGGTGACTTTAATCTCCCTGATATCTCTTGGTCTTCTCCTACTGACTCACATGTTGCTATACCTCTATCCGCCCATGATTTTGTAGATGGTCTTCTAGAATTATCGTTACAGCAAGTAAGCTTTCTACGGAATTCATTAAATAGACAACTAGATCTCGTGTTTGTTTCACACCCGTCTGAAGTCACGGTATCTAGAATTGACGCTCTTGTTGTACCTGAAGACCGATATCATCCAACAATGGAATTGACAATCTGCCTCCCATCCGTTGATACCCTCTCTCCTTTAGTTCCTCAAACTAGAATGAGATGTTTTCGAAAATGTGACTATAAAAAACTTAACGATATGATTTCTCAATATAATTGGACAGACTTGTACAATTGTATGGATATTGAAAGTGCCACTGAACTCTTCTATATAGTGTTAAATACTTTTTTTAATGAATGCGTTCCTGATAGGCTTCCTTCAAAGCTGAACAGGCCTCCTTGGTTTACCAATGCGCTTCAAAGACTTAAAAACCTTAAAACAAACACCTATAAAAAGTATAAAAAATCGGCTAAGCCATCTGATTTTTCGAAATATGTGGTGGCTCGATCGGACTTTAATGTTCTCAATAGTCATTGCTATTCTATGTATTTAAGTCGATGTAAATTCGAATTTTCAAATGATCCGAAGCAGTTTTATAACTTTGTTAATGCCAAGCGTAAGTCGTCGGCATTGCCTTCATCTGTACGTTTTAACTCAATGGAGGCATCGACGGATTCTGAAATTGCTGATTTATTTGCCGAGTTTTTCCAAACTACTTATAGTTCGGTTGCTTGGTCAAATTCTAACTACCCTAATCCCTCAAATAGGGCAAACTGTATTTTTACCCCTGAAATTACGGAAAGTTCTCTCATAAGAGACTTAGCAACAACAACGCCAACTTATTCTCCCGGTCCAGATGGACTCCCCGGGTGTGTGCTTAAGTTTTGTGCGTCAACCATATGTAAACCGATTCTTAAACTTTTTAATTTGTCTATTTCATCATCAGTTTTTCCTACTATTTGGAAGGACTCTTTTATCATTCCACTTCACAAAAAGGGTGCGAAGGCGGATGCCCAGAATTATAGAGGTATTTCCCAATTGTCGGCAATTCCTAAAGTATTTGAACGTATTATTACTTCTCATTTGCAACATTTATGTTCCTCGCTAATATCACCGTGTCAGCATGGTTTTGTTAAGCGAAGATCGACCACCACCAACCTTCTTGAATTTTCATCTATTGTAATAAATGGATTTAAGAAAAAAATGCAGACTGACGTTATATATACAGATTTTAGTAAGGCCTTTGACTCTGTCAACCACTCTCTTCTATTATTCAAATTAAATCAGCTTGGGTTTCCATGTAAGCTATTAACTTGGATTTCAAGTTATTTGAATGGTAGGACTCAGAGGGTTATATTCAAGAACGCTGTTTCAAAATTGATCTACGTGACATCTGGAGTGCCTCAGGGTAGTCATTTGGGTCCTTTGCTGTTTACTTTGTTTATTAACGATCTTCCCTCTACCATAAAACATTCTCGTGTACTAATGTATGCTGATGATGTTAAGCTTTGTTTATCATATAACGATATAGCGACGGGTTCCAACTTACAGACAGATATTGATTGTTTTCAGGGATGGTGTGAGTATAACCTTTTAAATTTGAACTGCCTTAAATGCAACGTTATGACTTTTTATAGGGGTACTCCTACTTTTGTTAGTTACTCTCTTCAAAATACGTCACTCGACCGTATATATTCCGTTAATGACTTAGGCGTTCTTCTGGACCCAAAACTTAAATTTGACTGCCACATATTGTCCACTGTCAACAAGGCCATGAGTGTTCTTGGGTTTATAAAGCGTTGGTCAAAAGAATTTGATGACCCTTATACAACCAAATTATTATTTACCTCCCTTGTCCGCCCTATTTTGGAATATTGTTCTTCGGTTTGGAGTCCACAATATCAAGTGCACATTGACCGTATTGAGTCGGTACAAAAAAAATTTCTTCTTTTTGCCCTTCGTAGTTTGAACTGGGATCAAAACGTAAGGCTACCTTCCTATCAGAGTAGATTACTATTGCTTAATTTACCTACACTTGTAAATCGTAGAACAATGCTTGGTACTATTTTTATGCAAAATCTTATTAGAGGTGATATTGATTCTGTAGAACTTGTAAACCGCCTAACTTTCAATGTCCCTGCTAGACTAACACGAAATTATTATCCCCTAAATTTGCCACGATGTACATCAAATTTTTGTCTGCACGAGCCCTTTCGCGTTCTATGTAATAATTATAACAATCTTTACCATTTAATTTGCACATCATCTTCTATCCCGGTATTAAAAACTAATATTTTAACTCATTTGCTTCATTCTTAGTTGCTTCTTTTATTTTCATTTGTGTCCCGTCCCTATTTGTTTTTTGTATCTTCCTCGCGAACTCGCATTTTTGCCCAAATTTATAGAAGGGCCCCGCGCGTAACAAGCACGTGCTTGGTGTCGTTGGGCCACTTGTTTGTACTGCTCGTAGTGCATCAACGTCCATCATATACACGATAACAATCGATCGCAATCCTGAGTACCCTTCAAGTGATGGGACAATCCCATAACCTGAGCTGGTCACACTAACCACTAACTAGAGTCTATATAAACAGAGCCACGGCTCCAGTCCGGTCATTTATGCTCCGGCGCTTGATCCAGCAACATCTAAGGATAAGTGTTCTGATTTCAGTTCTTGGTGGTGGTTTCGTAAGAGTGCGGACTTGGATCCGACTTACGACCTAGGGAGGATCACTGACGCCCGGTTTGTTTAGTACTAACCAGCCTTGTCCCGGTGACGATATCTCAGTCCGGTGTGATTTGTTAGTCATCCCAGCTCAGTGAGTCCTAGAGTAGGACGTTCACGAACGACCAGTCAGAACACGACGAAGCAGCTCTCGGCCCTCCCGTAGCGCAGATATTCGAAGCATCTCTCGGTCCTCCTATAGCGCTGATATTTGAAGAATTTCTAGGCCCTCCCGTAGTGTCTATCATCAAAGCATCTCTCGGCCCTCCCGTAGTGCCGATCATCGAAGAACACATGTATATATGTATGCATTTGTTTGTATGTATATATATATGCTTTTACATCTGACGGAGGAAATTAAATTCGTTTAAATATAAATTCTTATAATACTCACTGATATCCTTTTGTATCCTTTTTCGCTTGCGTTTACTTATGTGAAAGAGTTAGAATTACCCGCACTTAACGTTGTTAAATAAAACAAGGAAGAACGATATAGTCAAGATCCTCGACTATCAGATACCCGTTACTAAGCTAAAGGGACCAAAGGGAGATGGAGATATACAATCAGCAAAGCGAGTTTATAATGCGCCACCTACCCCCAATATCAATATATGGTTATGTGGGAGACAGACAGATTTAAGCGCTATTAGCGTTTATGGGCATTATTAGTGGGATTGGAAAACTGTTTTAAGCTATTGACGAGACTAATACATTTCAGTTAAGATTTTTATTCTAGCGTGAAAGTTGCGAACGTTAGAATGGGCGTGCCATATCTATTTATAATAATAAGACGATCTATTTTCGAAATTTCCGCAAGCGAAGCTGCTGGCGACTTTGCGTGTAATTATTAAAATATAAACAGGAAAATTTAAATTACAACAACCAACTTATAAATATGAAGGGCGTTGGCACTACTAGTATGTTGACCGCAGCTGCATGTCTGTGACTATTACTATGTTTATGCTAAGGGCTTCATGATTTATTAAAAGCGTGAAAAAGAATCAGCCCCTGCTTATGTTACCATTAACGCTTTGAGGTTGAATCAGACCATTTCGTGAAATGAATGCGATGAATACCCATCGCATAAACACAGTATATGTCTTCTTTCCTTTATCCTTCCCCTCATTATGTGCCATTAATAGTGAGTTGAGAAAGGTGCACGTGAGAAAGGTCGCACACCCATAGTATCCAAAGGTTGATATCTGAGAGGAGATTGCCCCCATCGCCCCCACATCCCCATATGACAATATTGATCATGTATCCTTCCCCTCATTATGTGCAATTAATAGTCAGGTGAAAAAGGTGCACGTGAGAAAGGTCGCACAACCATAGTATCCAAAGGTTGTTATCTTAGAGGAACATATCCGATCATGTTGGGGAAAGGTGTGATCACGTACCCTTTTGCCTCATTATCACAGGTGTTGCTGTGCACTTGAGAAAGGTCGCACACCCAAAATATTCAAAGATGGTTATCTTAGAGGAACATGTCCGATCATGTTGGGGAATAATGTTTTCTATGATTGTAAAACTAATTTATAAATCAAAAGAACCTCGATAAAATAATTCTCACAAGTTAATCATTCTCAGATGTGGAATATTTTCAAACACACATTTTTGTTTTCGCCCCAGAACGTTTAACCGGTAAATTGTCTAAGATTCTCTCCTTTCCACAAATGGGTCATAAACATGTCATAAAAGGGATTCAAGCAATAGCTACCCGAACATGCGCACCTGTCCATTACCTGACCGCAATAAAAGGAGCACATGCACAAGCCTGAAGGCGCACGCTTATTGACAAGCGCAATAAAAGGGACACATGCACAAGCCTGAAGGCGCACGATCATTGACAAGATCATGGGCCTCACGCCAACGACCTCACGGCTGACTGCTAGCTCTAATACGTTCCCATAATAGGGGTTGAAATCACGACCGCGGAACAACTCGCAAGTAGCCGACATATATCAGTCAAGGAAATATTTTCCATTCTCCGTACCTGTAATTTTAACTCGAAATAAAAAGTCAGAAGTTTATTTTGTAGCATAGTAATACATTTATTCATTTATTTTGGTATTGTGAACATGTTTTTTACGTTACTTAATCTTTTTCATTCGTTTTTCTAGATTATAGTAAATATTCATAATGTTGAGTGCTTCCTTTTTGTAATCCGAAATTAGATGGCATACACAAGTATCAACTCCCTCGGTGGCTGCATCAGTGCTCCACACCCAGGTGTTCATATGATTTCCATGAATAGATATTTTCATATTACCTCCATCACATTCAAAGAGTTTTGATTGTATGAACTGGAGCCGTACATAGTGTGTATTGAGCAGAATTCCGTCAAATGCGTTCAGAAAATTATTTGTTTTAACTGAATGCATGTTGTCTCGTCTTACACTTTAAAATATGGTTACACAAAGATGTGCATTCTGAATGAAAATCTTTTATTTTTCCTCTTCTTTTACCCAAAGATGTACATTCTCGAAATTCAACAAATGAAAATCTTTGATTTTTCCCAAACTCGAAATGATTTTTACCAAACTGTCCCCTGTTGGCTACCTGAGTATGATTGTGTGTATAAATTGACAAGATCTTTCCTTTCCCACCTGCAGCAAAGTATGTGCGACCTCTTCTAACCAACACTCTCATTTATTCTATGATTTTGTGTCTCCTTTATCGATTTGATGGTGTCCTATTGGTTACACTTGTATCAAATATTTTTCAAAATCAATACTTCTCATCTCTTCTAACCAATGAATAGTCGATGTAACCTACTAGAATTACCTAAGTTTTTGAATTTAAAAAAAATCTTAAGTATGCACCTCTCATCTTCAATATTATCATACCCGCCTACTTCAAACACTATAACTGATCGAGGACAATAGTTAGTCTACCAAAAATAGTCTTGAAGTGGGATACTCTACTACGTCAAACACAACTTAAGTAAAAGTGAAAAAGTGATCGTAAAAAAAGAATTTAAACAAAAAGAATAAAATAAAATGAATAACCAAAATCAGTATTGTCAATCCTGCAAGTGTTTCTTGCAAAGAAATAAGTGGGCAAATCATTTCCGTTCGGAGTTGCATAAGCGAAATGCAATTCAACCCCTTGACGGAAGAGTCAAAAAAATTTCTGAGGGATTCAAGGGAAGAATACTCTATTACATCTACGTAAATGATGGAACGGACTTGATCTTACCTGAGAATTTCTTGAGTGAAGCTGTATTGTCACTGCTACCTTATCTCAGCATTCTATTAGAAAGTTATACTTCAGCAAAAGTCAACTTTGAACTGTTTGCAGAGTATATCCTTTTTAAAGATGAATCTGAAGAAATTGAAATAAAAAGTTTTCAAAGTAAAATAACGATCATGAATAAAGATTCTAACTTAGAAAATATCTTCCATGAACATACCATGAAAATAATTTCAAAAACACAAGAATTTCAAGAGAGAGACAGCGGATGGTCCCTTATAAAATTGATTCGCTTGGAAATGAATGTGAATCATTATACACCGATGGCTGGTTCATCTTTCATACCACTACCTCGCTTCCTTTAAACGAAAAAAGCAATAGTTAACGTTTGTAACGAAAATGATCAATATTGTTTTAAATGGGCGTTGATTTCTGTCTTAAAAATTGTTAACAGGCCGCAAAGATGTTCGGCATATAATATTGATATAACGCTGGAGATAATTCGTATAAGTGCTGAAATAAAATTGGATTTCACAGGGTTGACTTTCCCGTTTGAAATAAAATGTATAAAAAACTTTTTAAAGATGAATACTCATATGAGTTTAGACGTATTCGGATATAATGAAGAGACGAGGGAAATTATTGGACCACTTTTTCAATCGGAAGTGGAAAAACCTCTTCATATCAATATGATGTTTTTGGAAGACGGTGGAAATGGACATTATATGTACATTAAAATAATTTCAAATTAAATTATTTTATTATTTAATCAATTAAATAATTTGTATATATTTCTGTTTCAAAGACTAATGACTGCTCAAAGAGGAAATCAGAAGAGGGCGCAATATTTAAATTTTTCCAAAACTGAGAAAGCTGCATTGAAACACAAAACGCTCTGCAGTAGGAAGGTCTCAAAAATGCCACACCCCCAGAATAATACATTGGAATTTACCCAAGTTCAACATCAGCTTCAAGTTCCATTCGTTGTCTACGCGGATTTTGAATGCATTCTGGAACCGAAAAATCTTGAAGTGAGCCCCAAATTATTTAATGTTAATGAACATATTCCAATGCTTATTATATAAAGTGTGCTTTTAATTCTAGACTAGATAAATTTGTTTTAGAAACACGTAAAAATTCGGGAGTAAGTTTTGTAAATTCATTGATAAAAAAGTTTAACTAAATTGAGTGATGACTACTTACATAAAATAGTTCCTATGAGAATGACTTTGGATGACCAGCAAATATTTGATAATTCATTGAATTGTTCTATTTGTCAGAAAGGTTTAGGGACTGATAGGGTTAGAGAACATTGTCATTTTACAGGTCGCCTTAGAGGTGCAGCGCACTCTAAATGTAATTTGGATTATAAAGTAAAGAAATTTATTCCAGTATTTTTCCATAATTTTTCGAAATACGACTGTCATTTATTTATTCAAGAGTTAGGAAAGATTCCCGGTAAAAATTCCGTAATACCAATAAATAAGGAAAACTATATTTCTGTCTCAAAAAAAATAAAAAGATTAGGTGGAAAAAGGTTTTGAAATTCGATTTCTCGATACATGTAGATTTATGCCATCAAGTTTAGATACCCTAGCTTCTTATTTAGTTGATGATCAATTGAACACTCTAAAATCGTTTTTCAGTAATGATATAGAATTTCGACTAATGCGTAAGAAGGGTATATTTCCCTATGAATATTTAGATTCCGCTAGAAGACTCGAGGAAACTTCCTTCCCACCAAGGGAAGCATTCTATAGTATGTGGGAGTCAGTATTTTCGGCTAAGTTGGCATTCCTAGTTAAGACATTACCCATGGTAATTAACATAAATAGCCCAGATGCAACCCTTCAGTAGCAAGGATCCGATCCTCGCTCGAATACCAAAAATACCATTTTTATGGATTTTGGGGATTTTGCGCATCATACGTCCACTCTAGACGCCATGATTTTCTCCTCTTTGTCGCAAGCTTCTCCCGAGATCGGTACGTTCCCTGCGTAAAGTGTTACAATTTTCAAACCCGTCCGCATCCATACATCCGCGTGTGAAATTCTTAGAGTTTTGACCAGTACGACCGGCTATCACTCCCAATATTGGTGGTAAGAGAATTGGGGACGATATATTGAAAGAATCTAATTGTAATTCCCGGAAAACAGCAGTGACCAGAGACACGTGCAAATTCTCGGAATTGACGGAAGTTTTACAGTCCTCCCTCTGCGCACAGCAAGGAGCAGGTGCCGCGTGCAGCGATTCATCAGCGGAACCATACATTTCTTCAGCGCCAGGCCATAATCGCCATTTGGGATTCTTATACCGCACACCGCGTGAAAGGAATCCGTCTTCTTTGCCACACCTGGATTAATTTCATCATCGGCAAACCATAAGTGGCTTCAAGGATCGCCGCAGTAAACCCGCGTGAGGTTTTGACCTTGCCAAGTCCGCACGACGATCTACAAATCGGATCACGTTGCAGTTCGGGCGAAAAACGCACCGGCGCCGATTCGGCGTAATTCGGGCAATACCGCGGAAGCGGAAGCGGCATCCCAATTAGAATTTGAGTTCCAATTCTGTCTTTCAGTTAATTTTGGCCGGGACTGCCAACTTGTTTTTGTATCGCTAAAGCGATTGTAGTTTAATTTTCTTATTCTAATTATTTGTACGACAAGTTTCTAATTTAATTTACGATTCCTATTTAGCTATTATACTTGCGTGTGTGCTTACGACATAGTATGACATATATACACCTAAATTAAACTATTCTACAGCGTTCATCGATCGTTATCAGGCCTGCTGACTTCGTTGGAGAGTTCGTAAGTACGGCATAGCCGTAAATCATTTACATTCCTACATATATATTCATTCTTGTCTGAGCCCGCACACTTTTGGTACTAATATATACATGTAAATTTCCCACATTCGTTTATTGATAAATATTAAATAATAATCGTTTGCTTTTATATAATTTACCGTAATCCGCCTAAGTGCTTTTCTGTAATTTTTGAATAAGTTTGCCGCCTATCGATAAGATATGTAATCAGTTTCGTAATAATGTAACGTAAGCAAAATATTCATTTCTTTTCCTATTTGATAATCTTGTATTGACACACGATCATATAGAGAGTCTTTTGGCGTAAAGAACGCTTAGTTTTAAGGTTTTAGTGTTAGGATTTGTAGTATTAAGAACCATGAACCATATTATCGTATTTGCCGTATTAAATGAAATTTAAGATGAATTAATTTGTGATCTTTTGAGGGCACCTTAGTGGATGTAGCGCAGCGGTTGTTTTAAGGGTGGAGTCTAATGAGACTTCACAGGTAGGGTGGGTATAGAAGGTGGCCAATAACATCTGGGCCTCCGTCTTCGATAGGTACAGTCTCTCGTCCGAATCTTAGCCGATTGGTTAAAAATCCTTATCGTTACCGTCTCTCTGTCTACTATTGTTAGTTCTTTGACACTCTTGTTTCATCTTAACACAAACCCACACCCATCTCCCTGAGCAGGCCGGTCAAAGCGTAGACAGAGGTGTTAGGGTGGACAACGCTCATAGAGTGTGTTCGTTACAAGTAATTTAACGGAAAGGGAATGCTCTCAGGAAGATTATGATAAAGCTCTTAAAGTTTGGTCGCATTTCTCATGTTCCACTCTTAAAGATAATTTAGAATTATTTTAAAAACTCATGTATTCCTTTTAACCGACATTTTTGAAAACTTCCGAAAAATTTGTATGCAAATTTATTCACTTGATCCAGCTCAGTATTTTACGACACCAGGTCTATCTTGGGAGGCAATGTTGAAAACTACAAATATTCAACTTGAATTGCTGACAGATATAGATATGTACAGATTTATTCAAAGTAGCAATCGAGGTGGTTTAGTTCAATGTTGTCAAAGATATACAAAAGCAAATAACAAGTATTTATGATTCCTCGAAGTCTTCATTTTTAATGTATGTGTATGCGAATAACTTGTATGGTTGGGCAATATCACAACCTTTACCATATAACGATTTTAAGTGGATGTCTACCACAGACATAGACAATTTTGATATTAATAATATTCCAATCGATAGCAAATACGGTTATTTTTTGGAAGTGGACTTAATATATCCATACCCTTTACATGATCTTCATAATGATCTTCAATTTTGTCCGTCAAATTGTCTGGCCTCAAAAGAGGATAAGGTAAAAAAATTAATTGCTGACCTGGGAAATAAGAAAAATTATGTAATACATTATCGGAATTTGCAACAATGTATACAGAATGGGTTAGTATTGAAAAAGATCCATAGAGGTGTTCAGTTTTTACAAAAGCCTTGGTTAAAGAATTACATTGATCTAAATACTTAACATAGGCAAAATGCAAGAAATAAATTTTAAAAAGATTTTTTTAAATTAATGTATAATTCTGTTTACGGAAAAACAATGGAAGATCCCGAGCGCAGGGTCGATATTAAGCTTATTAGTACATGGGAAGCTCCGGATAGCTCAAGACTGGACGAAAAGCACATTGTGCCAAAACTTTAATTTCAAAATTAAATTTTCATAGTGCAACTAAAATTAATAACAATTTTTATGCAATTCAAATTAAAAGATTGTCCGTTCTATTTATTAAGCCAATGTATTTAGGATTTGCAGTATTAGACTTATCGAAATGGAAAATGTATGATTTTCACTATCAATATATGAAGCCAAAGTTTCAGGAAAAATTACTCTTAAATTATATGGGTAATGATTCATTTATCTATTCAATAAAATCTGAAGATTTTATAAAGATATTCCTAATGATCTTGAAGCAAAATTTGATACATCGGACTATTCAGATAAAAGAATTAATCTATATAATTTCAAGAGTTAACAAAAAAAGAGTTTAAGGTTTTTTAAGGATGAGCTTAACGGTAAACTCATGACAGAATTTGTAGGTCTGTGCTCAAAGGTTTATTGTTATAGAATAGATCAAGTTGAATCTTCACATAATAAAGCAAAGGGAGTGAGTTCACGAAATCTTACAATTGAAGACTATAAAAACGTTTTATTATCTGGGACCTCACTATATGGTAATAGAACAATGTTTAGATCAAAAGCACATAAAATAACTACAGTTAAAGTAAATAAAAGAATTTTATGTGGCAAAGATAACAAAAAAAAAACGTAATGTTAGTGAAACACAATTTTTAGAGTTAAGTAATGGTACGAGCATGGTACGACATCAATAAAACATCAGAGATTAATTGAAAAAAATATTTTAGAAAAATCAAATTCATTTTGCTTCGGTGATATGATACAAATCAGAATCATTAGATAGCCTTAAATTTCAAAAGGAACATATTGACAAATAATTATTTTATAAATCAGTTGAATTGGAGATGTTTTATTATGATCCAGACTTTGGAAAATATAAATGAAAATTAATTTTGAGTTTGTAAAAAGTATTTTTATTATATTTAATTATAGTTTAAAACATTGTACAAAAATATTTATATTTAACTTAATATAAGATAAGATAAATATATAAATAAAAATTAATTAAATAAATCATTTATTATACTACAAAATGTCTTCCTTATTTATCCAGCTAGTCTTTGAAAACCCGAGCCACCTAACCAAAACTTTATTTCCTTTTCGCCTTACAACTTTTTCAACTAGGTATGTGTGGGGAAATCGCGTTTTTTCAGTTCTTCTTTATAGAATCCGCCCTGAATCGGGCTACAATCTAAATCTTCAAGTAAGTATGTTTTATGGTATGTATTATGTTTATGATTATGTATATCATAATCGATTTAGCGTCGCTTGTGAACAGATGTGTTTACTTTTGTGCTCTGAGTTTTTGTCTTTTTCGGTGATTTTTTGCGAGTTTCTTGTGTTCGTTTTTTTAACAAAGCTTAGCCTAATAGTTGTGTTAGTGTTTTTGACTTGATCCCCCATTAAACGGGTATGTGGTTATAGACATTTTAACATTTCTATTAGATTTGTTTAATCTCCTAGCTTTGTTAGTGTAATTTTAAACTCACTAATCTTGCTAAAACTCTTTTATTCCCACTCTCTCTCCCGCTCTATATTACAACTGTAATTTAAACTCTCTTGGAACCTGCCGATTTTCTGGTAGATTTTTGGAGTGCTTTTCTCTTATTCTCTCTCTCTTGCTTGCTTTACATTGTAACTGTTCGTGCGTAAAGTTGTCAGTGTCCCACAAGCAACGCTCAGTCGATAGAAGATTTATTCTCTCGTGCTCTCTTACATTTAAACTAAAACGCGATCTCGCGCTCTTATTTTTTTTCGTGTTTTGTGCCTTTGTGGTTTTGGAATTTGATCCCAGTGCCAAATTTACTTAAGGTATTTTTCATATTTTATTTTATTTTTATTTCATCTCCTAAAATGGCTCTTGTCTGCTGTAAGAAAAATTGTACTCTTTCGGCTTCAACTAAAGACCCTTTTATTTTCTGCTGGCTCTGCGAATCGATGATGCACGTTAAATGCGCAGGATTTACTGGCAGAGTCAAAGACTTCATTGATCTGAATTCTGGTCTCATGTGGTCATGTGGATCCTGCAAGGAAATGGTAGTTGAGATGAGCGGCTTTATGAAGCAGACTCGAGACAGCCTTTTGAATCTCTCAGGTGCTTTTAAACAGCTCAATGAGGGGTTCAATTCCGTTTGTTCCCAATTTAATAATAAAAAATTACTAACTGAGTCGCCTAAACGCAAAAAAGCCAGCTTAGCGGCAGTTAACACGGTCACGGTATCCTCCCCTAATCCGAACTTGGTAGCTGCAGCAGTTTCTGTCGACACTGGGGTAAGCGAACCAACTGCGCCTAGGGATACAGGTGATTCAGGTGGAGTCACTGTTTCTCGAAGTCTGGTGGTAAAAAAATCTTCAGTGCCGGCTACGGTGCCGACCGTACCTATAGGTACAGTAGGTACCGATTCTGGCTCTCAGCTTAGTGTGGTTCAATCTGCTGCTGGGGGACGTAAGAAACTGTCAGTTGTTCCTCATAGGAAGCAATTATTTGTTTCTAGATTCACCCCAGATACTACATCTGAGGATGTTTTGGAATTTATACGTGAAAAATTCCCATCCGAGAATATTTCAGTTGAACAATTTCGATTTTCATACGCTCGTAGTATATCCTCTTTTAAAATATTTGCACCGCCTGATGTGTTTAAGGTACTACTTTCTGAAAGCTTTTGGCTTAATGATGATTTAGTAATAAAAGAATTTGTTCCCAATAAACCGAGAACAAATAACAGACCCTCCACTGCGCCAAAAAACTAAAAAGTTTATTTTTGGCTTATCAAAATTTTAGGGGACTAAATATGAAGCTACCCAAGCTTTATGCTGACTCCTCTGCATTTACTGCAGATATTTTGGCTTTTACGGAAACTTGGCTGAAACCAGAGATATCTGACTCTGAAGTTCTGTCAAATAACTTTAATGCCTATAGGACCGATCGCTCCTCACGTAGGGGAGGCGGTGGGCTGATTGCCGTTACCACTAGCCTCACATCTAAAATAATTTACTTTGATACCCATAACGAAATTGAATTTATTAGTGTGAAAGTTTCCTTGCAATCCATATCTATTTTTGTAACATGTTCCTATATTCCACCTGGCTCAGATTTAATAATTTATGAGCACCATCTGTCTGCCATAAAATCTGTCCTATCCCTTCTTTCTAACAGAGACCTTTTGATTGTTTTGGGTGACTTTAATCTCCCTGATATCTCTTGGTCTTCTCCTACTGACTCACATGTTGCTATACCTCTATCCGCCCATGATTTTGTAGATGGTCTTCTAGAATTATCGTTACAGCAAGTAAGCTTTCTACGGAATTCATTAAATAGACAACTAGATCTCGTGTTTGTTTCACACCCGTCTGAAGTCACGGTATCTAGAATTGACGCTCTTGTTGTACCTGAAGACCGATATCATCCAACAATGGAATTGACAATCTGCCTCCCATCCGTTGATACCCTCTCTCCTTTAGTTCCTCAAACTAGAATGAGATGTTTTCGAAAATGTGACTATAAAAAACTTAACGATATGATTTCTCAATATAATTGGACAGACTTGTACAATTGTATGGATATTGAAAGTGCCACTGAACTCTTCTATATAGTGTTAAATACTTTTTTTAATGAATGCGTTCCTGATAGGCTTCCTTCAAAGCTGAACAGGCCTCCTTGGTTTACCAATGCGCTTCAAAGACTTAAAAACCTTAAAACAAACACCTATAAAAATTATAAAAAATCGGGTAAGCCATCTGATTTTTCGAAATATGTGGTGGCTCGATCGGACTTTAATGTTCTCAATAGTCATTGCTATTCTATGTATTTAAGTCGATGTAAATTCGAATTTTCAAATGATCCGAAGCAGTTTTATAACTTTGTTAATGCCAAGCGTAAGTCGTCGGCATTGCCTTCATCTGTACGTTTTAACTCAATGGAGGCATCGACGGATTCTGAAATTGCTGATTTATTTGCCGAGTTTTTCCAAACTACTTATAGTTCGGTTGCTTGGTCAAATTCTAACTACCCTAATCCTTTAAATAGGGCAAACTGTATTTTTACCCCTGAAATTACGGAAAGTTCTCTCATAAGAGACTTAGCAACAACAACTCCAACTTATTCTCCCGGTCCAGATGGACTCCCCGGGTGTGTGCTTAAGTTTTGTGCGTCAACCATATGTAAACCGATTCTTAAACTTTTTAAATTGTCTATTTCATTATCAGTTTTTCCTACTATCTGGAAGGACTCTTTTATCATTCCACTTCACAAAAAGGGTGCGAAGGCGGATGCCCAGAATTATAGAGGTATTTCCAAATTGTCGGCAATTCCTAAAGCATTTGAACGTTTTATTACTTCTCATTTGCAACATTTATGTTCCTCGCTAATATCACCGTGTCAGCATGGTTTTGTTAAGCGAAGATCGACCACCACCAACCTTCTTGAATTGTCATCTATTGTAATAAATGGATTTAAGAAAAAAATGCAGACTGACGTTATATATACAGATTTTAGTAAGGCCTTTGACTCTGTCAACCACTCTCTTCTATTATTCAAATTAAATCAGCTTGGGTTTCCATGTAAGCTATTAACTTGGATTTCAAGTTATTTGAACGGTAGGACTCAGAGGGTTATATTCAAGAACGCTGTTTCAAAATTGATCTACGTGACATCTGGAGTGCCTCAGGGTAGTCATTTGGGTCCTTTGCTGTTTACTTTGTTTATTAACGATCTTCCCTCTACCATAAAACATTCTCGTGTACTAATGTATGCTGATGATGTTAAGCTTTGTT
This sequence comes from Drosophila subpulchrella, assembly GCF_014743375.2. Lineage (NCBI taxonomy): Eukaryota > Metazoa > Arthropoda > Insecta > Diptera > Drosophilidae > Drosophila > Drosophila subpulchrella. Next base: position 281,166 of record NW_023665695.1, on the reverse strand, counting down.
TATCATATATCGATATAGCGACGGGTTCCAACTTACAGACAGATATTGATTGTTTTCAGGGATGGTGTGAGTATAACCTTTTAAATTTGAACTGCCTTAAATGCAACGTTATGACTTTTTATAGGGGTACTCCTACTTTTGTTAGTTACTCTCTTCAAAATACGTCACTCGACCGTATATATTCCGTTAATGACTTAGGCGTTCTTCTGGACCCAAAACTTAAATTTGACTGCCACATAATGTCCACTGTCAACAAGGCCATGAGTGTTCTTGGGTTTATAAAGCGTTGGTCAAAAGAATTTGATGACCCTTATACAACCAAATTATTATTTACCTCCCTTGTCCGTCCCATTTTGGAATATTGTTCTTCGGTTTGGAGTCCACAATATCAAGTGCACATTGACCGTATTGAGTCGGTACAAAAAAAATTTCTTCTTTTTGCCCTTCGTAGTTTGAACTGGGATCAAAACGTAAGGCTACCTTCCTATCAGAGTAGATTACTATTGCTTAATTTACCTACACTTGTAAATCGTAGAACAATGCTTGGTACTATTTTTATGCAAAATCTTATTAGAGGTGATATTGATTCTGTAGAACTTGTAAACCGCCTAACTTTCAATGTCCCTGCTAGACTAACACGAAATTATTATCCCCTAAATTTGCCACGATGTACATCAAATTTTTGTCTGCACGAGCCCTTTCGCGTTCTATGTAATAATTATAACAATCTTTACCATTTAATTTGCACATCATCTTCTATCCCGGTATTAAAAACTAATATTTTAACTCATTTGCTTCATTCTTAGTTGCTTCTTTTATTTTCATTTGTGTCCCGTCCCTATTTGTTTTTTGTATCTTCCTCGCGAACTCGCATTTTTGCCCAAATTTATAGAAGGGCCCCGCGCGTAACAAGCACGTGCTTGGTGTCGTTGGGCCACTTGTTTGTACTGCTCGTAGTGCATCAACGTCCATCATATATGTATAAGTATTCTTTACCTTTCTAATTTTAAAGATTTCAGTTGTATACTTTGGTGTATACCCTTTCTCAAAGACATATTTATATTTACTGATACGAACGTGGTCCCCTTTACGGAATTTACTTGCAACAAATATTTTCAGGTGATTATACGATGTTTGTAATATTTGTTTTTCATTGGATGAATTGACATTACTTGGACTCATTTTTATTGTCCTATGCACTCTATTATTATATTTATTAATTAATTGTTTATACAAATCTATCCACTTAGATTTTCCATTGAAACTAAACTCACGCCACATTAATTCTTTAAGAGTTCTATTGAAACGTTCAACTATTGATGCTTTTAGATTACTGAAGGTTGAATAATGATTTATCATATAACTTTTCATTAATACCTTAAATTCGGAATTAAAGAATTCAGTGACATCATCAGTTTGCAGTTTTTTTGGTGTTCCATGACCCGACTTAAATATTCTCTCCATGGCTTGGGAAACATCATTTGCATTTTTTGATTTTAATGCCTCACCCCAAGCATATTTCGAAAATGTGTCTATAACAGTCAACAAATATCGGTACCCATCATTAGATTTTGAAATCTGCTTGCCATAGATCGTTTATACCCCTTGTAATCACTCGTCTTCGTTGAAAGTTTTTTCAAGATGGTCCGTGCAACTCATTTACGATTTCTCGCTTAATCATATTCTTCTAATTGGCTGAAAAGCGACCCCTTCTAACTCAATTGCGGTTTTTTTTGGTAATGATATCGGTTTGGTTACATATTTAAATATATAGTCCTCAATGGTTTTAATCTTTTCCAGAATTGGGGCAAAAATTTGGTCAGCGCTGTCTGCCCTCTTCAGTTCAATTTTATTTTCTAAGCTTGAAATTTTTGTGAGTCGCCGATTAAATCGTCTCCCAACTTTCCGAAGATCTCATCAGTATATTGTTTCGTTGCTAGATCACTGTTGTCTAAAGGCTTAGATCCGTTTTTGATACGTTTATTTTGAGCACTTAGATTACCGTCCTCATCGATGAACAATCCCTCAGTAGAATTAACACGTCTTTTCAAATTTTCTGGTCGTTCCTTATCAACAGAAAAATGTCCAAACTTGTCGACAGACATGATGTTTATAAATGTAAAACATATTTACCCTTCCTATTTATACCCATTAAAATATAATCATTTCTTCACGCAATTCCTCTAATATTGAAAAAATTTCGTTATTGTGGCTAGTGTTACCTGCTCCTTTTGATGCTACTAAAATTTCCAATCGTTCGACTAACTCATTTACATCATTCCAATATACATAGTTTGGATTTGATTTCTGAAGAGTCATGTAACCAAAACCTGTTTTTGAGCGAAGTGGAGTAGACGTTGTAGGACTGAAATCTTTGTCTATCAACTTCTTAATAATATGGCTATATTTGTATGCTCGTGTACCCTTGATTCTGTTATTAGGTTTAAAGCCAACTCTATGTATATTCGTTTCTAAAATAATTTTTTTATACATTTTCAAGTCTTGATCATCATAGTTTTCAGGTTTACTAAGAAAAATTAGAGAGTACAGACCAGGAGTCAGATCACAACTCATTCTACTAGAAAATTTTATTTTATTATCTTTAATTTTTAATTCTTTATCTCCCAATGTTAATGAATTGATTGCACTTTTTTTAGGTCCATAACCTTTATCCAACACATTTCCTCTGGTCAAATTACTGATATTAAAATCATAATTATAACTAGTGTTATTATATTCTAGCTCTGCATCCACACCCATATCGGACTCTCCTGTATACATTGCTAAAGGTGTTATCCCTTCTTCTTCACTTTTTTCCGTCTCCATTTTCTCATCTTCTATATCTTCCTCTATATTCGTCTGTGAAAAGAATTTATTATAGGAATCACTATCATCGAAAGACCTTGGTGGATTTATGTTTCGATTAGACTGCAGATCTTTCTCATTAGTTGTAAAGTAGAAATCGTCAAGCTCTCTCTCATCATCACCGTATTTTTTATTTTGCTTCATTTACTTTTATACTATCTTTTACATTAGAAATCTTTTGTTTTTTATTTTTTCATGTAAGGGTTCAGTAATAGGTTTAAAAGTTTCCTCCAATTGTAAATTCGTCTGATTTTTGACTTGTTTGAGATCATCGAATTTTCGCTTCAAAGAAAATCTAGCTTTGTAGTATATTTTACAAACTTTATAGGTGAAAGATTTAAAATTCCCGAAATTCATGTCGTCACTCCTCAGTTACTAAGCAAATACTGTTTATGGAACGCTAAATCTGTAATATTTATATACCAATTCCGAATAAAAAAAGATTCGATACATTACCGTCATAATATTTAAAAAAGTGTATTTATTGTTATATTCTTAAAATCTCAATCTTTTTAATGATTACTGACTTATTTCTAAAATACAAATTGTCATTACTTTTATAAATATTATATTTTCCATCAACCATTTCATTGATGATATCATCTTAAAGAGAGGTGTACCCTTCCGGCATGTACAGAATGTGCTCCTCCAACTCGAGAGCAATAGATTCTCCAACCTTTGTTGTTTTGCGCTCCGCCTTGAGGATCGGGAATCTTACATTTTCAGGCATCCTTGTCTTCGATAGCAGTGTCTTTTTATTAAATTTATTGAACTCTTTAATTACAATGTTCATCTGGTTTTCCTGATTCATGATGGTTGTTGAGGTTTTTGGACTTGGTACAGTTGTTCCACGTTGTATTTAGCTGTATTTTGATGTTTACTACCTGTTTAGCGGTCGTTCAGTACTTCTTTCGTAGTTGCTTACTACTTGCTTTAGCTGGTTAATAGCTGTTATTAGATGGTTATTATCTGTTTAGTAGCTGTTAACTAGTTGTTATAAGCTGGTCACCAGCTGTTTTGAGATGTTATGAGCAGTTGTATTTTTTTTTTTTTTTTAAGAGTGATTAAAAATTCTTGTCCTCTAGATGACTATCGATGTGAAGTAAAAACTTAAACTGTGAATTTGAACGCGTGCAGGTCCACTTTTTATACTATACAGAGTTCAAACATACACTTACCCATACATTGATTTTCAACCCCCCAAATGTAAATTAACCATTTGAATATACCGGTTTTGACTCCACATCTTCTACGAAAGAAAGTAGAAAAGCGAGGCACAGGTGTCCACAGTTGTACGTATAGAAGTCTTGAACTCTATCGTAGTTGTATTGTATTTTATGTCCCAAGTATTTCACAACTTCTTTAGGTGGCTGAAGACTTACAAACCTACCGAAATAACGTATATTATTCTTATTTTTATTATATGCAACCCAATGTGTACCACTTGATCGTAAATTATCTAGGTTTACTCCCGACTTTTTGGTGCTTCTGGGATTAGAATTCTCATAAACACCCCTCTAAAATGTGGGATATATTTCTTAGCAAAATGTATAATGTCGATATTTGATAGTGGTCTATTGGGTAGCAGAGAAATTAGTTTTCTCGCTTCTTAATTCCTTTCCCCTTACTATAGGGCTTAAGAAGGAAACCATAACCCTTTTTATAGGGCTTGAGCTATTATCCTTCTCCTACAGCAACACTTTCAATTTTCCTGTTGTGACGTTTCTTCTCGTCCATATCTTCTTTAGCCATTCTCGCATTGTTAATTGTTTTTGCAATTGCTGCACTAACACTTGCTAAACTACCAAGAGCGCTGAGGGCTGTCAAGATCGGCACGATTGGTAGAAAACCTCCAATTTTGGGTACATTAATTACACGAGGTACTTTAACAGTTTTGAATGAATTGATTTGCGTGCAACTTTTATTGCACTCATATTGTCTAATGGTTTTTGTTTTTTTAATGTCTTAGTAGCAACATTAATAACAGTCGAAAGGTTTGTCTTCTTCAATTTATTCTTCATTATCATTTTCCTCCCTTTCTTTTCAGTTTTATTCAATCCCATACCAAATTTTTTCTTGCCTTTCATTATATTTGTAACGAAGTGTAACAGGCTGGCTATTATATATTGTAACAGGCGTGCTAGTTTATATGCAATACACTAGTTCTAAGTATTATATTGGTAAACTCAAAGTTATATGAACAGGGCAGAGTATATGAATCTGCTCTGGTCACACTAATCGATCCTCGAAAGAGGAGATGCTCTCTCGAGAGAACCTGACAACGGGGGTTGAAAAGAGAGTTGCCTGCGAGCAGCGAGTTAGTTCTAACCGATAGTGCGAATTAAGAAGACCTAAAACTAAAAACTTATTTAACTCCTTAATTTGCCGACAACTGGATCCAAGGCCGAATTTTTTTCGCGACTTAGCAGAGTTCCGCCGGAAAATCGGGGAGTCGTCCCGCAAGTCGATCAGGAAGTCGGAGAAATTGTGGACACGGTGACTACAGACTCGGAAGACGAAAATATTGAGTCACAAGGTCCGATGGAGCCGATTTGTGGCTTAGAGGCCATGGACAAGTTGCACTTGGAAATCGAGAAGGCCCAGAAATTCTAGAATTTAGTTCAGCCAGTGGCGCCAAAAGCCACAATTCGCAGAATTTTACGAAGTCGGACGGCAGCGCAAGCAAGAGTTCGGAGAATTCCAAAAACGCGCATGAACGAGATGGCAAGGCAAGCAGCGGCTCGGAGAATTCCGAGAACGAGCAAGAACGAGATGGCAAGGCAAGCAGCGGTTCGGAGAATTCTGAGAACGGGCAAGAACGAGTTACAGTGCTTTGAGAATCCTGGAAGGATGCTTTGAGCTTTCGCTGACATAATGCTGCCAACAAGGGTTGCTGGGAGCAACAAGATGCAGTCTTCAAAAACCGATCCGGCGAGCAAGGAGACGCGTTGCTACAACTGCAACGGAAAGGGGCATTGGGCTAGAGAGTGCGCCAAACCGAAGATAACACCAGGGACGTGCTCGGATGTGGAGCTACCGATCATTTCATCAACGGATGTCCTCAAAATAAGAACCAAGATGTAAGGTGGTTTAAAATTTTTGGTATTGAAAACCCTAACCAGCCAATTGTTACAGAATGCCTAATAGATTCAGGAAGCCCAGTATCGCTAGAAATATTAAATTAGATCCACAAAATGAGACTTACTTCGTATTAAACAAAACCTTATTGAAACGCGAAGGAAAAATATTATGTTTTATAATGAAAAAAGAAATAAAATTTTTTTTAATTTAATTGTTGTGGCTTACGGATCTATGGGTTGTAATATTGTGCTGGGTAGAGATTTTATGAAAGCCTGTGATTTGGATATTAATTTAGAGACTTTAAATATAATAACTGTAGAGAGTACTGAGACCCAAGATAATAGAAAAATTGGGTCAATTTATAAGGTGCTTGCAATTTAACAAAAGAATTGGAGTATGAACGAAATCAAAAGTTAGGAAATGAGATGTTAGAGGATAAAATAATAGGTAGTGAAATATTAAGAAATGAAAAGTTAGGGAATGAGATGTTAGGGTATGAAAAGGTAGGTGGTGAAAAATTGGAAAGTGAAATTTTAGAAGAAACTTTAGAAAGAAAAATTTTAAAAGTAGAAAAGGAAACAATTTTTGATAGTTGTGAACAACAGATGATGGAAATAAATATAGTAGAAGATTCGGAAAAAGAAAGTGTCTATAATATTGGTGAACAAGTTAGCTATATGGATCGAAAGATGTTAATTGAATTAGTGGAAAAAAGGTATGTCCAGGTAAAGCGACCTGAAAATCCGAATATTAAATGTGAAATGAACATCGCGTTGAAAAATTCAAAGTCATTTAGTTGTGTACCTAGAAGACTTTCGTACAGTGAAAAGGAAGCGTTGCAGAAAATGTTAGATGAATATATTAAGGATGGCATTATTCAAGCTAGCAGATCGGAGTATTCCTCTCCGATTTTATTAGTAAAAAAGAAATCGGGAGATCTTAGACTGTGCATAGATCTTAGACGCTTAAATAAGATCATGGCCAAGGATAATTATCCGATTCCCTTAATTGATGACCTCTTAGATAAATTAGTGGGAACATCAGTATTTACGAAATTAGATCTTAAAAATGGTTACTTTCATGTGTTTGTTAAGCCCCGAAGGGGCTTAAGACTTCTCCACAAGTATTTCAAAGATTCGTCAACGATATATTTCCGGATATGATAAGACAGGACAAGGTTGCTGTGTATGTGGACGACATTTTGGTCGCCAGTAGGAATATAGAAGAACACTTCGAAATATTAGCAGAAGTATTTAAGAGGTTAGTGGAAAATAAGTTAGAATTGGGAATGGACATATGCAAATTTTTACAAGCCAAGGTCAAATATTTGGGGTTTTTGATTTCATGCGATGGAATCAAAGCTGATGATAGGGGTTTAGAAGCCATACAAAATTTTCCAACTACGACTAAAGTACAAGTAGTCCAAAGTTTTTTGGGGCTCTGCTCTTATTTCCGCCGTTTTATTAAAGACTTTTCAATAATAGCGAAACTCTTATACGATTTAGTGAAAAAAGATAGGGTATTTAAGTTTGAGGAAGATGAATTAAATTGTTTTTCAAATTTGAAAGCGAAAATGATGGAAGCGCCCGTTTTAGCTATATACGATCACAGAGACGAAGTTGAGTTACACTGCGATGCCAGTGCTTTAGGGTTTGGGGCGGTACTTCTTCAACGAAAAGCAGACAAGAAGTTGCATCTTATATTCTTTTTTTCAAAAAGGTCAACAACTACAGAAGCGAAATGCCACAGCTTTGAGCTGGAAACTTTAGCCATTATTTACGCATTAAGAAGATTTAGGATCTACTTACAGGGCAAGCGGTTCAAAATTGTAACGGACTGCAACTCCCTTACGTTAACGCTTAATAAAATTGATTTCAATCCAAGAATAGCAAGGTGGGCTTTAGAGCTTCAGGAGTTTGCTTACGACTTAAAGCATAGGGCAGATAGTCAAATGCAACACGTGGATGCACTGAGTCGTTGCAATAACATAATGGTAATCGAACACATTTGAAACTAATTTAATAATTTGCCAATCAAAGGATGATAAAATACAAGAGATTAGGAATATTTTAGAAAATAGTGAGCACAAATGGTTTGAAATGAGGAATGGTGTTATATACAGGAAAAGTAATGACAAGAGGATTTTATTTTATGTGCCGAATCGGATGGAGGATCATGTTTTATATAAGTATCATGACGAATTAGGCCACATAGGAAGGGACAAAATGAAAGAAGCAATTGGCAAAAGCTACTGGTTTCCAAACATGAAGAGTAAAGTTTCTGATCATGTTCAAAATTGTTTGAAGTGTATAGCATATTCTCCGAAGATAGGCAAAGATGATGGATACTTGCACAATATCCCAAAGGTTTACAAAATTTGTTAACCTGTATACGACCAAAACAACGAATGCGAAAGAGGCAGTAAATGCATTGACAGATTACTTTCGAGCTTATAGCTGGCCCAAATGTGTTATTTCAGATCGCGGAAGCTGCTTTACTTCGACAGATTTTGCTAAATTTATGGAGGAAAATAACATAAAGCATATTAAAATTGCAACGGGATCGCCACAGGCCAACGGCCAAGTTAAGCGAATCAATAGAAGCTTATGACCTATGATAGCGAAGTTAGCGGAACCAGAGAATGGTTTACATTTGGATAATGTCATTGAAAAAGTAGAGTATTCGATGAATAATACAAGTCACAATAGTATTAAGCAGAGGCCTAGAGAAACGCTGTTTGACATAACTTAAAGAGGGAAAGTTTGTGATGAGTTAAAAGAAAGATTAGAGGAGAGTAGTTATGAAATAGAGGTTAGGAAAACGTTAGAAGATATTAGGAAAGAAGCTGAAAAAACACAAGCACATTCGCAGAGGAAAAATGAAGTATACTACAATGCGAGAAACATTAAATTCTAATGGGTATAACTAGGAAGTGCAAATATGTTTTACATTTATAAACATCATGTCTGTAGAAAAGATTGGACATTTTTCTGTTGAAAAGGAACGATCAGAAAATTTGAAAAGACGTGTTATGTCTACTAAGGGATTGTTTATCGATGAATGCTTAAGTTAAACGTATCAAAACCTGAGAACATCGGAAAGATGGAAGAAGATTTAAGAAAAATAATAACTCAAAATGTCGACTCACGAAAATGTCAAGCTTAGAAAATAAAATTGAATTGTACAAACCATTGTACCAAATTTTTATCAAATTTCTGGAAAAGATTAAAAGCATTGAGGACTATATATTTAAATATGGAACAAAACCGATATCATTACCGAAAAAACCACAATTGAGTTAGAACGTGTGCCTTTCAGCCTATTCGAAGAATATGATTAACCGAGAACTCGTTAATGAGTTGCACGGACCATCTCGATGCACGACCAACTTTCAACGAAGACGAGTGAATTCAAGGGGTATAAGCCGTATAAACAAACTGATGATGGCACTGAATACTTTAATTCAAAATTTTAGGTATTAATGAAAAGTTATAGAATAAATCATTATTAAATTATTATTATTATCTAAAAGCATCAATAGCTGAACGTTTCAATAGAACTCTTAAAGAATTAATGTGGCGTGAGTTTAGTTTCGATGAAAAATATGAGTGGATTAATATGTATAGATGTGGTCAAAAGTATTTTCACAAAACAAAAGTTAAATTAAATTAAAGGTAATTTGAATGATACAATACTTTTCTTAACCCATTCAGTACTTATGGAAAAGGACAAATTTGTGTGAAAATCAAATTTTTAAAATTTTTTCCTCGTCTTGAAAATTTAAATTTTTTGATGCAAAAAGTTTTTTCAAACAAAAATAATAGTAACTGCAAAAATAAATTTTTCAAAAATCATTTTGCTTATATTTTTTATGATTTTTTTAAGGTGACAATGTCGGAAAAAATTTGTATGAAAAAATAAAAATATGGCTCAAATTCATGTTTGTAAACATTTTCTTCTTCAGTCCTAATTTCTCTTTATATGATTCTTTACAGTGAGGTTCTTAACAACTACAGTAATTTCATCGAGCCGGCTCTTAATTGTATTTTTCTGATTGGTTCAGGCTATCATTTATTAATTGTGCCAGCTCATTGAAACGCTGGTTTAATAATTCCTTTAAATTAGGGGATGGTGTATCGGACGATCTGGTTTTATGCCTGAGATCATATCCAAAACATTCTCGCACACGTTTAGAAGATGGTGGAACTTAAAGATCTCATATCCTTAAGTTTAAGTTTAATGCTACCTTAGCTTGCAATCACAAGCTTTGCCGACAGAATGCCTTATTGACGGTAGCGTAACTGATGTGGCAACCTTGTACTCTTTTAGACTCCGAAAATGCTGCTGCACAGATTGTAGCTCACTTGAGGTGCACACTTAACTTCACTGGTTGCTTATGTCAACAACTTTTCAATTACTGACATACAGCGATAACTTTGTTTATCAGCACTAGGGGCAAGCCTTGAAATTGTATTAAAATCTTAGTCTAATTTTATTATTAAAATATAAGTGTCTTTAAATATTTAATTTTGAAAGAATAGATTTCAGAGAAATAAATAATAAAGAAAAGACATTAAAAGTAGGCCCTGGCGAATAGTATTTGGTTACGTTATACAAACGAAGTCAATCTTAAAAAACCTGAAAAAATGTTGACTGAAAATTACGTTTTTTCAGCCAAATCATAATACTTGTGCTTCCTAATATACCGAAAAGTATACGTAACAAAAGTTTCAAGGAAATCACAAATGTAAACAAGACGAGGAAGAACGCTATAGTCGAGTACCTCGACTAACAGATACCTGTTACTCAGCTTAAGGGACCAAAGGGAAATGGAGATATGCTAGCAGCAAAGCGAGATTGAAATGCGCCACCTACCCGCGATCTCAATATATGGTTATGTGGACGGAAGACAGATTTAGCGTTATGGGCGTTAGAGTGGGCGTGGCAAATTTTTTTTGGGTCAATCGATAGGTATTGACGAGACTAATACATTTCAATTAAAGTTGTTTTCTAGCAAGAAAATTGTGGGCGCCACAGGCTTAGGCGGCTTGTGTGCTTTAGAGTGGGCGTAGCCTATTCGCGTAACAAGTTTGTGCTGCGGTCAAGGCTACGGAATCTAAATCTGAAATTTCAATTCCCTATCTTTGATAGTTTCCAAGATATTCGCGTTCATATCTACGATTTCTTAAAGTTTGTGCGCGGTTTGTAGACTTTAAAGTGGGCGTGGTGACCGAATGACTCCGTGGTAATATAATTGGATGACGCCCTTAAAATCCAGAGAAGAATTCCTTAGCCGGCCATCAACTCTAAGAAGCCCAAATTGGTCAATGAATGGCGAAAGAGATGCGAGCGAGCTAGAGGAGTAAACCATTCCCTTTGACTGCAATGATTTGATGTCATCCCATAAATGTGAGCGCTGGACAAGACGAAGCAACAGCAGAGTACCGCCTTGAAGGTCAGACACCGTGAGCGTAGGGCGCCGGATGCGATTACTAAACTTATAGACGTATCCAAAAATTTTTTGAAGGGCCACAAAGGAATTGGCAAACTTTGAACTGGAAACTATGTCTTCGTATGGAGATTTTTTTCTACGCCAACAAATAACCTCTACCTTGAAGCAAACATCAAACCAATAGAAAATAGAACCGAATACCTAAAAACAAAATCAATCCACATTATTCTTCAGGCCAAAGACACTCCGCCCAACCGAATCATACAACGGATCTCCAAAAACAAAAATAAACAAGGATGAACGCTATAGTCGAGTACCTCGACTATCAGATATCATGAAAAATTGTGGGCGCCACAGGCTTGGGCGGTTTGTGGGCGTGGCATATTCGCGTAACAAACTTTGCGCTGCGTACAAGGCTACGGAATCTAAATCTGAGATCCCAATTCTCTATCTTTGATAGTTTCCCACGTTCATACATACGATTTTTTGAAGTTTGTGGGCGGTTGGTGGGCGTTAAAGTGGGTGTGGCAAATTTTTTTTGGGTCAATCAATAGGTATTGATGAGAACAATACATTTCAGTTTAAATTTTTATTCTAGCATCAAAACTGTAGGAGCCACAGTTTTGGGCGGTTTGTGGGCGTTATAATGCGCTGCGCAAGAAGCTCAGGAATCTTCATAGCAAATCCCAACCTTCTAGCTTTTGTAGTTTCCGACGGACAGACAGACGAACATGGCTAGATCGACTCGGCTAGTGATCCTGATCAAGAATATAAATATATAATTTATATACATTGCTCAGATGAGGAAAGGGATATAATAATTATTAATAGTATAATAATAAATGTCTGCGTGGCTTTTTATATTCTTTTCTTGTTGTAGTATTCTTTTTCCTACTTCTTTTCCTTTTGATCCCATCTCTTTTCTCAATTTGGGAAAAAGCAGATTTTGGTTTTGACGCTGTTTCTGCGAATTGAATGACGTATTGGAAAACGATTGACTTCTCGTTTTCGTTTCTTTATCCCGTTGATATATAATTTTAGCAAGAAAACATTTTACCAAATCAAATTTGCTATTCACTGTGTAGGTCATTAATATAATACACATTTTTTTTCTCAAAAATGTACACACAATTAATGCGAATGCATAACAAGAGTATATACATATAAGTTAACACCGGCCAAACGCCCCCTTCCCTTCACCCCCTCTCGACCCCGATACCGGACACCGCATCTCTCTCATCACCCCTCTCGAACACCCGCAAACTACGGCCCATTGCCCTCACCCCTCTCGGCCACCCAGCAACACCAAAACATTCGAGTGGCTACAATTTCAAGTGGCAACAAAAGCTGATGAAAATGGTTATGGTACGGATGTACAACAAACAAATGTTAGAGAAATTGATGCAAATGCTGAGAAAATGCTATTGATGAGAGAATCTAATGGTTAGAAGGAAGAAGACGAAGAAGTCAAGACGAAGAATTCAACCAAAGGGAAGGAACCGCGATGAGACAGATCTTAACTAGGGGAGAATCCTACCCCTCTGGCCATGTCTGGCCATAACTGGCGCCCGAACAGTGTTCACTTTCTCGCGAAAGTGGGACAAAAAGAACCCCCTAAATTCAAAAAATGAAAAAGAAAAAAATTAAAAATGTTAGCTTTAAAAGCTAAACAAAAACTTAAAGGAAAATGTCTTTTTTAATATTACAAAAAATGTGGTGTTGTGCGTGTGTTTGAAAAGTAAAAAATTTATACAAAAAACGAAAATAAGGGAATTTGTGCGAAACACAACTACCCGCCGCGGTGGGGGTGCTGTCGTCCAGAGCTGGCACTCCCCACGGGCGCAAAAAAAACTTTGATTAATTGAATGTGATGGTAAACCTGCCTGTGGCGCGGCATATTCGCGGGCACAAAATACCATATAACAAAAACAAGCAATAATCCGCTGCGGCGATAAGTCCATATCAATGGGTAACTTATTCGCGAGCGTAAAAAAAATTGCAAATCTAAAAAAATAAATACAGATAACCGCTGCGGCAATTAATTTGCGAGCGGAAATCTATTAAAAATGTCTTCGAGACCAATAAAGTAAAAAAAATAAAATATACAAAAAGTTCTCGCGTGTGTGTGTGGCAACCTGCTGGAAACGCTAATGGATGTGGAATGCATTCAAGTAAGCTGCCCAGTGGATTGTGTGGCAACCGTACCTTAGTAGGCGAAACGCCAAAAAGGACAAATACGGACCACCGCGCCGATAAACACAATACACAAAAAGGAAAAACAAAGAAAATATTTAAAATAAAGAAAAAAACGCACAACCCACAAAACGATGAGTCCCATACAATTTTTTTAATAAACCGAAAGAAAGAAACAAATTCTAATTAAAATTTAATTTCAGACTAATAACCCTGTAAGCAGCGAATACGGAATACAATCAAAACACAAACAAGACAAGGAGGAAAATAATAAGGGTGAGTGAAACGTTTTCGCATAAATTTCCCTTATAATATTATTATTCCCAAAAAGAGAACAAAAAAATAAATTTTCAAAAAACTGTTGCTTATTTCCCCACGTCGACCCAAAATAAAAATAAACTCTTGAAATCCCAATAAATTAAGCACTTGAAACTATCGATATTAAAAATGGAGGAAATGAAGGAGTTACTAAACCGACTTGACTCCACCATTGCGGCCCTAACCACTCAGATGGTGGGCATGAAAGACGAGGTTAAGAAAATAGGGAATAGGGTGAGAACTTTAGAAACCGACTTCGAACAGCGCAACCCCATAGCGGATATACCGCTACCATTAACGCGTCCGCGTACGGAGTATGAATTAAAGGAATCTTCGACCGTACCGGATTGCGTAAGGGAGTTACTAACTTTCGCGAGTGATTCCGAGAAGTACATTTCTTGGATCAATAGGGCACAGTCCATAATTAACGACTATGAGGTCATTCGGGAGAAACTCCTTTATAGATCAGTCCTTATCCAAATTAGGCAAAAAATTAGGGGCAACGCCGACATGGCGCGCAATGCCTACAATGTACGGGATGACGACTGGACTGAAATCAAACGAGTATTGGCACTACACATCGCCGATAAAAGCGATGTCGGTACGCTAGAGTTCGAGCTAACACAAATTACCCAGGGAAACCAAAAGGTGGAAGATTTTTACCTTAGAATTAAAAATCACGTCTCGCTAATAATGAATAAAATTAAAAGCATGAATTACTCTTCGGAGATAACGAACGCTTTCCTTGCCGGACAAAGGGACAAGGCTCTTAATGCCTTTATTAGGGGGTTAAACGGCGAGGCTTCCAGGCTTCTAATAATCCGTAAACCTGCGGACGTCCACGAAGCTTATTCTATTTGCCTCGATCTACAGAAAATGGAGCCGAGGAACCCTACGTCAAGGGCGCCTCTATTTAAACTGACGTTCAACCAAACATATCAGAACTATAGACCATCTAATCCACCGAGGTTCCCCCAGACCTATCAGTTTAACAATAGGGCCCAAACTAGTTCAAGGCACAACTTTGCTCCAAGTGGAAGCGTGCAGGGCCCTCCAAGATTCCAGGGGGCCAGACCAGCGATTAAACAAGAATCAAACCAGTCAGGTCAAGGCTATAGGACAAATTTTAACTCACGTCAAGGAGAGGCCGGCGGCATCAAGAGAAGCCCGAGCGCTAACTCTAATTTAAATCCCTTCCGTAAAGCCCAAAGGCTTTACCATATTCAATCCACACCATCATCAAACCCCACTCCCAATGAATACTATGAACGACATCCCAATAACGAGGTAGAAGAACTGGAGGTCTCATCCCAAGGGATAGAGCATTGTTCTCCCTTAGAGGAGGTAGGGTGTATTTTTTGACCGACGCCTCTCTAGCATACCATACATAGAATATGAAACTAAAACAAGGTCGGAAAAAATCTTTCACAAATCACACTTAAAGAATTAAAAAATTTTTTGAAACGAACCTACAACTAAAGAAAATCTAACTATTCGACATATGTGGTAGGGGAGACTAGCAACAGAATATCTTAACTCTTTACAAACATTCATCTAAAAACCATAAAGGAAAATGCGTACTGAACGTTTCACTAACTTTTACCCTTCCCCAAACACAAACAAAAAAACCATTTAATATCTTCACAAATATAATTGAGAAAAACCTAGTCTAAGATACACACTTATTGATATGAAAAATATAAACCCCTCAGAAAAGGGGAACAATAAATTCCTTTAGTAATAGCTATACACAAATAAGAATAAATACGCAAATAATAACAATACGAAAATAATAATAATACACACACAGAAAAACACCAGCACGAACACTAAGATTAAGAGAAATAGACAATTTAATTATAAGAATCTACAATTTCATGTACATTTAATCCTCTTCTGACGCTACAAGCGCGTCTACCATCTACGTGGCGGCAACCCTCCATATTTTCAAATATGATGCACCGGTTGTCCCCTTACAACAAGGTACCGTCTGGAGGACCAATGGCGTCTTCAAACTGGCTCACGTCATCAATCTAGGCCGCATGCAGCAACTCATCGACCAGGTAGCAAACGAGGCTATGATAATCACAGATCAACATATTGGCGCCTTGGTTGGCCACTATCTGCAACACGCTTCGGAAGGAATCTCGGGCATGGATAGCGCACCAACACGGAGACAACGCTCAATCGATTGACTAGGATCAGCCTGGAAGTGGGTCGCGGGATCACCGGACAAATCGGATTGGAATGCCATCTTGAAAGAGGAGGACAGCTTGGCAAGGAACAACAACCAGCAGATTCGAATCAACACGACGAAATCAACATGATATTGGCAGAGGTGGACAGCCTTCCTTATCAAAACGTCGTGGAGGCAGTCGAATTTTCCAGACCTACAATCCTTACAAACGGGACTACTCTTTTGTACATCCTAGCGATGCCCAAGGTAGTGGACAGGAAGTACCGATTTATGAGGATCTACCCAACGACATCCGACGGTAAACAAGTTGTGCTAAAATATACCACACTGTCAATGGACAGCCTGGAAACATACGCCCCTCTCGGAAATTGTGTATCCATTGGTAACACAACAGTCTGCCGAGAAAAGGACCTGCTTAAATTGGAGAAGGACAGTTGCATACCCAGACTGTTGAAAGGAGGCCAAGCCGAATGCGACTACTTGAGGACCAACCAGGAAACAGTGGAGCTTATCGATGACGGCACAATTTTTTTTAAAAACTTCAATGGAACAGTATCCACTCCGGTCAAGAAACACCACTTAGAAGGCTCATACGTCGTGCAGTTTGACAACGAAACGATCATAATTGGCGACCGGAACTACAGCAGCTATTCGTCAACACACCTGATGGCAATGCCAGCCGTGCTAACCCAGATAAAAACTACGGGTTATGAGCTATCACTGAAATATGTCCACGAATTCAGCATGGAGAACCTGAAAAAATTATCAGTCATGTCCAATGAGATTTTGATATCCTTCTCAGTGGAGCTAGTCATAGCTCTCTCCATCATGACAGCGGTGTATCTCGTGTGGAAAAAGATAACGTCGACCAATCCCTAAGCTGCGGGATCCGCTTGCGAACCTGGAAACGCAGGGCACCCTGGAGCCCGCAACGAAGGCCTAATAATCTGTGGGACACAGATCTTGTGGTGGGTAGGAGTTAACACCGGCCAAACGCCCCCTTCCCTTCACCCCCTCTCGACCCCGATACCGGACACCGCCTCTCTCTCATCACCCCTCTCGGCCACCCGCAAACTACGGCCCATTGCCCTCACCCCTCTCGGCCACCCAGCAACACCAAAACATTCGAGTGGCTACAATTTCAAGTGGCTACAATAATGCATCCGCTAAGTTATGGTACCAGCAGCGATGGAGCAGCAGCGATGCAGCAGCAGAGACAACGTCAGCGACGCAGCGACAGCGAAGTTAGAACGACAGCGACGCAGCGGCGGCGGCGTCAGAGCGACAGCACAGCGACAGAACGTCAGCGGGAGAAGTGCAACGGCAGCAGCGCGACAATGCAAGAGCGCTGACCGCCCGCTAGCTGCCTCAGCTATAGCCGCCGCTACCCCTACCCATCGCTGCGCCCTAACGGAAATGCAGCGTTAGCATATGGGACTTAGCAACGCATTGGGCAAAATACCCAAAACCGCTGCCATCGGCATCGGGTTTCCGGAGCCGCTCTGCCAACGTTATGCTGACGGGCGGTACCGTCCAAGCCAACCAGCGACTCGAGGAATGACTTTAGACTTTATTTGAATTTGTACCCCTGACCAGCCAAGACATACCAACTTGAATAATAAAACCAATTGTAACGTTTAAAAACGTTTACTGTTTTATTCTAAAGTAAAATCGTAAAATAAAATACAAAGGCTTAGAAGGAAGTCAAGACGAAGAATTCAACCAAAGGGAAGGAACCGCGATGAGACAGATCTTAACTAGGTAATATCGGGGAGAATCCTCCCCCCTCTGGCCATAACTTATATCATTACATATTGAGCGCAGAAAAAAAATTTATAAACGGCGTAAAACCTAAAACATTCAAAATGTTAGATTCAAAGACAGTGGACTCACAAAAAATAGTCATGGAAATCATTACCATTTATAATAATAATCGTTACAGTCCTGTTTGAAAATCTATTTCTGAAACTATATAAATTACAACAAGTGTCTGAGAATGAGATACCTGAGCCGCGCAAACGACTTAGAGATGATTTAACGATTTATCGATTATTATTATCGCATGAATAAAACAAATCGTAGCAACCAAAACATACATCAAAGCTCCCCCCAATAATTGTTAACCAAATATAAAACTTAATGAAATAAATACGGATTCGAAAATATGAAACCAAACCACCAACGAATTATGCAAAATAATTAATGAAATTATTTCGACAAATCGTATAAGTCGTTAGCGCAGAATAGGTCTGTACAAAAAAAACTGTGAATAAACACGCAACCATATTAGTAGTGTTTTAACCAAGCACAAACTATATTATACGAGTAAAGTGTACAAAAAAACCAGAATTCCTTAGTGAGTAATAAGAAATTTATTCTTTCCCTTTGTTTGTGCAGAAGCTGAAGATAAACCAATTTGATTTATATTTGCCACATTTCTTACTCCGATTACACTTTCAAGTTTAAGTAAGTATAGACAAAAGGAACTAAAATGCCAGAAACACATTTTTGAAAAAGTTCATCTAAATAAATATCGAAAAATATAAGTATTTTTTCGTAAGTTGGCCCAATTTTCCAAATCGTCAAGATGTGATTAGACTTTTAATATTGGTACTATTCATAAAACAATTTACAATTGTAATTAAATTGGCCGGCATCACTTCTATGGATATATGCAGCATATTGTCCTCTAATTTAAAGCCCACTTTGTCCACCAAAGCCGCACTTAACGACAATCAGGGGTGTCTTAGAAATCTCTTAATGCTGATTTCCCGTAAAATTAATTGTATTATTAATTTGGTATCATTAAGTTAATTTACGATTATGTGAAATAGACTTCTGCATGAATGCATCCAAAACGGCAAATGAATCACTTATTCTATTCTGCACAGTATATTTGGGTGTGAGTGAGTAGGGTAGAATTGTCTGTTTTGATTGACAGTGTGCTCACTCATTCCATAGTTGTACAGCTGTTGAAGAGTACAGCAAAATTGGTACATTGAGTGAAACTTCATGACTGGTACATAAATACGTCCATAGTCCTGGTATGTATGAATGTCATAGAAATAATACGATTACAAAATTTATTTGTATTTTCGTTTCGAATGTATTTATTATAAGATAAAAAATTTAGAAATGAGGAATATTTTAATGAAAACTAATTCTAAAAATTATTTTTTTTTAATTATTAATTTATGTTATTGAAGAATCTATATTTAAGTTATTAATATTGGAATGAAGAAACATTATTTTATTTACCATGTCTTCAGTGGTGGCAATTTTTTGCCGTTTTTCGTTAATTAAGTTCTTGGCAACAGAAAACACCCTTTCCGATGTTGCACTTCTCGCTAGTATCTTGCAGCTAATTTGATAAAGCAGAGGAAACGGTCTTTATTAATTGACCACCACTGCAGAACATCAAAATCTTCACTATAAGCTTTATTGCAATCCATGTTTATGCACTTATTAAAGAAAACTGCACTCATCTGCACAGTTGTACAAAGTTAACACTCAAGCGGTACAGCGTGTTAAAAAAAGATAAATATAATACTCACTCACGAAGAGTACATCTATAATACTGTCTCACTAAAAATATTGTGCTATCTTCTTCTGGCCTATAGAACACAGCACTACTGTACAAATCTGTTAAGCTACAATTGAGTACACTCATGCAGAAGTCTAATGTGAAACTACGCTTCAGTTCCAAAAAAAAAATTTTCACTTGTGAATCACCTTGTGAATCCCGTGGGACATGTCTTTTTGCACAAGTGAAGAACAAGTGACGCTCCGTATAGAAAATTGTATGGGACGTCCGCATTTTCACAAGTGAAAATTCAAATGAAAATTTTTCGAAGTCCCAAGGGATTTCACTGGATCCTTATACTCATTTTTCGTATGGCTTGTCACGTGCCGGTGACACGTCCCACGGGAAATCACTTGTGAAATTCAGAATATTTCCAATGAGTTTTCACTTATGAAATCACTTGCAAGTCCTTGCGGGTCCTCGGAGTCCTTGGCCAACGCTAATGAAAAAATGTATGGGCATATGATTAAAAATGTGTTTTACTTGTTTATTTGTATATTTACCTTTTAGAGCTGTGTATAAACCGTTTGTGGGATTTTTTTTGCCACAAAACATATCATCATCCACCTTCGGCTAACGGAACCTATTGAATACCTACCTTCATACCTTCAACATCTTAAACTTTATGTAGCACTTACCTGACTTTATTATATTGATTATCTCTGTTGCACATAATTAAAATGGATGCTTTCCTTTCAATTACTCAAACAGAATGCACCAAGTCTTCTTCTCACCCCTTTACTTGATTTCTTTTGTTTTCTCTTCGCTGTTGGCGCGTGCCACTGCACCTTTACCCTTTTTTAAGCGACTATAGAGTTTTTACTTCTTGAGTAAAAAATACAATATGAATTTTTCTTAAATGTTAATACTGTAAACATATGTGAATATATACTAAATAGTATTAAGTGTGAACATTGTGAACATATGTGAATATATACTAAATAGTATTAAGTGTGAACATTGTACACATGTGTGAATATATACTAAATAGTATTAAGTGTGAAAATAATGTTATGCATTGTATTTTAGTGTGTACTTTCTATAATGTAACTTAATATTAAGCATCGATAAGATAACAGATATCGATTACATGGTGAACTCGATTGTAGAGATAAATATGCCACTTGTAATTGAAGAAGAAGAGAGAGCACGCGAAACGTTAAAAGTAGGGATGCAAAAACATCGATAGTGAGTACATCGATGTTTTCAACATCGATGTTTGTAAGCATCGATATATCGCTAAAACATCGAAATTTCGCGAAAACATCGAAATTTTGCTAAAACCTCGAAATTTCGCTAAAAACATCGAAATTTTCTTCAATTTATGAATATATACCATAAAACCCTCCAAATATTAATTAAAATATTGTTTTTATGAAACTTATTATAAACTTATATTTATTAAAACAAAACAACAACAATATTTTCAGAAACAAATAAAAAAGCATAATCTTAATACATATTTTAACGAAATCATAAAGAAAAATGGAATCACATTATTTCAGTTCAGTTCACTTCAGTTCAGTTCAGTTCAGTTCAGTTCAGTTCTTACTTATCTTACTTATCTAATCGATATCTATATCTTAACTAATAATCCACTGGTTTTTCTGTAAAAACAACAGCATGTTCAAAGTTTTAGGTTTAAGTCGAGATCTCTTTTCGTCCGCGATTTGTCCTGCCTTGCTGAAAGTCCTTTCCGAGTCAGTAGATGTCGCAGGTATACATAAATATTTTAACGCGCACTGCGCAAGATTGCTGAATTGAACTTCATTAACCTGTAAGAAAATAGGGTTATTCAAGAAGAAATGTAAAATATTAAAAAATTTACCCTCCAGTATTCGAGCGGATCTATTTTCTGATGCGCATTCTGTTGCTCGAAATATTGCCGCATTTCGATTATTGCATCGGATCTCCAAGTTCGGCCGGTTCCTCATTTGGACATTGGTTCTGCACATCTTTGAAGACGAAAGTCAAGTCATTTTCCAACGCTGCTACTGCTTGTTCTGCATTCATCGGATTGTAAAATCCTTCCTTTTTAAATCTTGGATCGAGAATCGTTGTCATCCTCGTAGCAGTTCTAGATTCATAGGGGTAAAGTCTGCTTCTCAACTGATTTGTTAAAAACAAGCAAGTGTCAGCCCCTACACTCGTCTTCATTTGCGGCTTAAGCGTATCCATTTGAATTAAAAGGCCCTGCACTGTGGGTATTATTAAGGATACCGTTACTTTTTTGGCAGCTGACGTATTCACTGTTGCCGTTTCAAATGGCTCTAAAACGGTGCAGATGTCTTGAATGATAGAAAATTGTTCCTCACTTAACGGTAGTGGCGCCTTCAAAGATTTTAGTAAAACTCCGCAAACTGCCTCTCGAACGAGTAAAATTCTCTTTAGCATATAGAATGCACTATTCCAACGAGTAGGCACTTCCTGTATTAGGTTTAACGGCTTTTCAACGCCTTGTGCAGCTCTTAGTTTGGCATACGCAATCGCACTGCTTTTAAAATAAGTGACAATGCTCTTAACGCTTTTTAAAACATCTTGCACATCATTTAGGGCAAGCGTGCTTTGAACAATTAAATTTAATGAATGGGCAAAACAACCCAGGTGCTTTTTTTGCAAATTCTCACAGGCCTTTTTCATAGAAGCTGCGTTGTCCGTTACAATAGTTACCACTTTATTAAAAATGTCAAAGTCCATGCAAATTGCTTTTATAGTTCCTGCAATATTGTCACTGCAGTGA
Organism: Drosophila subpulchrella; assembly: GCF_014743375.2. Classification (NCBI taxonomy): domain Eukaryota; kingdom Metazoa; phylum Arthropoda; class Insecta; order Diptera; family Drosophilidae; genus Drosophila; species Drosophila subpulchrella. The sequence continues at coordinate 258,737 of NW_023665695.1, read as the reverse complement.
TTGGTTTGGTCTAATAACGGCTGTGTGGCTAGAACAACCGTTTTTAGCTCGAAATTTTCAATAAAGTGGCACGTCAACGTTAGGTAACTGGCGTTTGAACGAGACGTCCAACAATCCGTTGTTAATGAGCAATATTGGACCGTACTCAGCTTACCCTTTAATTTGGATAGCGCTTCTTCATAAAGATTTTTTGTGACCACATTCTGCAATGTAGTACGGCTGGGCAAAATGTACTTTGGATCGAGTAATTTTATAAAATTTTTAAACCCATTGTCGTCTACTATGCTGAACGGCTGAATATCTGACGACACCATTTTAGCGAGACATTTATCAAGTTCAATCTTTCTGGATGATTTTGGGTCGTACGCATCAGATCGTAAAACAAAATTGTCCATTTTCATTGCGTTTTCTGTACTTACTGATACTTTCAATGGATGAAGGCGCCTTAGATGATCGGATAAATTTGTTGTATTGCCGGAAGTTTTATACTCCTTTCCGCAAAACCGACATTTGGCAAACATTTTGTTCTTGCACCTCTCAAAATATTTCCATACATCTGATCCGGTTTTCTTGCGTTTTCTACAATCTGGGGGCTCAAAGCCAAATTCCAAATCATCATTTTCCAAAATAGCAGCACACGCAGGAGCTGAGGACGAAGCAGCAGAGGACCAAGCAGCAGACGTAGAAGAAGCAGACAACGAAGCAGCAGACGTAGAAGGAGCAGACGTAGAAGCAGCAGACGTAGAAGGAGCAGACCACGAAGCAGCAGACGTTGGAGTAGACGACGAAGCAGCACATGTTGGAGCAGACGACGAAGCAGCAGACGTTGGAGCAGACGACGAAGCAGCAGACGTTGGAGCAGACGTTGGAGCAGACGACGAAGCAGCAGACGTTGGAGCAGACGACGAAGCAGCAGACACGTGGTCTAAAACGCAATACAGTGTTAAAATTATGAAATAACAACTGCTGCGACTGGAACTTACTTGTTATGTGCAGAAACCTGTCCATTGTGCCGAGAGGAACCGCCCTAATATGTTTTACCTGTATCAAACTGTAACAATACTTAATAAAATGGAAAAATGTGCACTTTTTCCCAATTTACGTACCACTTGCTTTGCGTGTGTATCTCTTAGTGATAACATCGATGTTCGAAAAAAAGCATCGATACATCGCTGTTTTAAAAAACATCGATAGTATCGATAGTGACATCGATGTTTTTGCATCCCTAGTTAAAAGAAAAGAAATAAAATCATTAAATTAAAAAGCATCATTTACAATTCAGGTGTGGGGTGATTGTCCATAGATTTTACATATACTACCCATGTTGTATTCTGATATATTGAAGCAATCAAAGGAAGAGTTATTACAGCTATTGAGAGCCAACGAAGTGCATTTTGACGTCGGGGCTTCCATGCACCAATTGCGCATTGCGGCACTTTGTTCAAAATGAGCGACAAGCATGAGGCTGGCCCGGATGACGAACATGTTCAGGCAGCTGCAAGCAAAATCGGATCTCAAGATCAAGCTGCGGGAGGCGAAACCGACTTACAAGACAAGATAGCCCATGCAGAACCTCTTGTGCAGCACGTGGCTCAGATTGGACTGGATAAGCGCACGTTTCGATAGGATCTGGCTGATGTTTGTCAAGGAGTAGCGGGACTTCAAGCAACGCTACGCGACATGGAACGGAACCAAGTTGTTACAAAAATGGGCGCAATCTTTTCACGGGTTGATATCGCAGATATAATGGCGGTAGTGGAGCCTTTTTCGGGAGAGGATGGCATTCCTGTCAAATTATGGATTGAAGAGTTTGAAACTGCATGTGCAGTGTTGGGAGCACCACTCAATCGCTATTGGTTATATGCGAGGCGTCTTCTTATTGGACCAGCAAAAAGTTACTTCGCTTATCAAGGTGCTGCTGATTGCAAACTCAGATGATGGATGTTTTTGAACTTAAAAACACAAAACTGGAGATATGTGAGCAGCTCAGACGCCTTAAGAAAAAAACTGATGAAAACAAGCTGAGTTGAAAGATCGTTATTTAATTTAGCATATTGTTGGCGGATTAAACGATACGAGTGGTATTACTGCGTCACTTTATTTTTGCGAGAGTCTTGATCAATTGCGTCGCCGTTTGATAGAGTATGATCAAATCCGTTTATCACTGCCAAATTCTTACGCTGGTCGTGGTACTTCGAGCGTTCATGATATAAAATGCTACAATTGTCGTTAGCCGTACATATGATAAAGGATTGCAACAAGCCCATACGTTCACCGAATAGTTGCTTAACTTGTGAAGGCGTGGATCATCAATTCCGTAGCTGCCCGAAGCATGTGACTGGAAGACTGCTGCGGACAGTGGCGAGTGTGGAAGATCAACAAGCTGTTGCTGACATAATTGGTAAACATTTAGTAAGTTTTAATATAAATGAACTTAGATGCACAGAATTTAAAGTAATTAATGTTATATTAAGTTTAATTTAAAAGTTTATGAAATTGAAGTTGCTATGATTCTTAGCAGAAAAGCAATTGACGCTTTACAATTACAATTAATCCAAAGGAAGTCAGACTATGGAAAAATGTCAGAATTTGATTATAATAACTTTGATTTAACTACTTCTTGTGCATCTCTGTTTTATAATACAATAGACAATAAGATAAACATTGACTTAAAGGAAGGTCAATTAACTACCGAGAATACCCAAATTCAGCAGTGGATGAATGACATGGATTATTTGTGTGCAAGTTATCCAACCCTTGAAACGGTTCCACTTATGGAATTTATAAACAAATTTTTGAATTCAATCTCAGCTATGTTACCCTTGCCTTCAGCGACATTGCCTTTGCCTTTGTTTAAGATTCTGCCTTTGCCATTTATTATTTATTATAATTATTATTATTTTAAGAAAAAAAACCAATCGCTAAGTAAACACAAGCTTCCGTTCGAAGCCCACAGTATTGCGTTTTAAGTTCAGAACATATTGCGTTCCGATTTTCAATCAAATTGCATCGGTCAGCATAATTTCATTTCACAACGAGTTGCGACAGTTTCAGCATAAGCTTTTATTTTAAACAAAAATTAAAGTTCTGGAAGCTTAAGAAAAGGAAAGCTTCTGGCCGAGGTTCATCGGATAATTTTTTAGAATTAAGAGCCAGTCCTATTTTATCCGAGACCGCGATCGGTTCACAGTTCTAAATAAGTGTCTTGTATTAATTGTGTTAAGAATAAAGGTTTATCACCCGAGTTTTAAAAATAAAAAATAAATTTTTTTAAATCATCTACTAACGACGAATATAATTTGCAGGTGTAACAACAGAGTTGAATACAAATCTAGCGAATTTGGGTTTGGTAATAGAGAAAAATGCTGTAAGTTGATCTGTGAAAGTTATTTAAATATTTTAAGTACGAAATAAGCTGGACCTGTTTGCAAGATGAGTATAAAACTAATAAGTGATACTCCTTTTCATTTTAAGCCTAGACGGTTATCATATTTTGAAAGATAAAGTTTCGAAAATTATTGAAGAGCTGTTACACGATAACCTCCTCCCTGCCTCCCCAATTGTATTAGCTAAAAAAATAAAAACGGTGAAATCAGATTATGTGTTGATTACAAAAGACTTAATAAGTGCCCAGTTCGTGATAATTTCCCTTTGCCTTTAATAGAAGATTGTCTTGAGTATTTAGAGGAAAAAAATTGTTTTTCGGTTATTGATTTAAAAAGTGGGTACCATCAAGTCGGTGCTGAAGAAAGTTCTATAAGGTATATATCGTTCGTAACGCCACAATGACAGTTTGAGAATGACATTTGGATTGCGAAATGGGCCGATAGTACTTCAGCGATTTATTTCTAACAGTCTGATGGACTTGGTTAGAAATCGCAGAATTGTTGTTTACATGGACGATATAGTAGTAGCTACAAGAACAGTAGAGGAACACTTTGAAATCTTGGTACAATTGCTGGAACGATTAGCAAAACTACATTTAGAAATTTATTTTAAGAAGAGCTTATTTATAATAAAAGTAATTGATTAATTAGGGTACAGTGTTAGCAATAAAGGGATTTTGCCTAATGATTCGCATATAGAAATTATAAAAAATTATCATGTTCCGAATAATACAAAACAACTTCACTCTTGTTTAGGTATGTTCTCATATTTTCATAGATTTGTTCCGTTTATGCAAGTATAGCCCGACCATTAGTTGAACTATTAAAGAAAGGAGGACCGTTCCCGATGGATGAAGAACAAGTGAAAGTTTTTAAGGCCTTAAGAAATCGTTTATCAACTCCGCCAATTCTTTCAATATTTAACCCTAATCGTGAAACGGAATAACATACTGACGCCAGTTCTCGAGGTTTTGGAGCAGTTTTATTGCAGAGACATAACGATGGCAAAATGCATCCAGTCTTTTATTATTCATTAAAGGCTTCGGCGGCCGAATCAAGGTACCACAGTTTCGAGCTCGAGACACTTGCGATAATTTATGCTCTTCGTCGTTTTAGAGTATGTTTAGAACAAATGAACTTTAAAATTGTGACGGATTGTCATTCCTTAGTACAAACATTAAACAAAAAGTCTATCAATTCCCGTATTGCTCTTTGGTCGTTAGTAGTAGGGAAAGACGGATTCTGGGACAATTAGCATATTAATGGCCCCCGCCTCTTCATTAACGTATGCGGGTTCTGGGACAATTACCATAATCCAATAAATTATCTAATTTTAAAAGGTTTAGATGTCATAATCACGATCATATCCATAAAGAGTATACTAAATTGCACCCACCCCCACACCACCATGTGACAATACTGATCACGTGACCTTTTTGCCCATTAGCAATTAATATTCAGCAGGTGTTGCTGTACACGGGAGAAAGGTCGCACACTTTCCCCACATCCCCATGTGACAATATTGATCATGTGTCCTTTTCCTCATTATCAGCAATTAATATTTAGCAGGTGTGGCTGTACACGTGAGAAAGGTCGCAAACCCAAAGTATTCAAAGATGGTTATCTTAGAGGAACATGTCCGATCATGTTGGGGAATAACGTTTCCTATGATTGTAAAATTAATTTAGAAATCAAAAGAACCCCAATAAAATGAATTTCACAAGTTAATAATTCTCAGATGTGAAATATTTTCAGACATTTTTGTTTCCGCCCCAGAACGTTTAACTGGTAAATTCTCTAAGATTCTCTCCTTTCCACAAACGGGTCATAAACATGTCATAAAAGGGATTCAAGCAAGAGCTACCCGAACATGCGCACCTGTCTATTACCTGACCGGAATAAAAGGGACACATGCACAAGTCTGAAGGCGCACGCCCATTGACAAGATCATGGGCCTCACGCCAACGACCTCACGGCTGACTGCTAGCTCTAATACGTTCCCATAATAGGGGTTGAAATCACGACCGCGCAACAACTCGCAAGTAGCCGACATATCTTAGTCAAGGAAATATTTTCCATTCTCCGTACCTGTAATTTTAACTCGAAATAAAAAGTCAGAAATTTATTTTGTAGCATAATAATACATTTATTCATTTATTTTGGTGTTGCGAACATGTTTGATTATATATTGAAATTAATTTTCTGCTTTGTTCCGGCGATTTGCTTAGAAGAGGCAGGCGCACGTTCCCGACGTCAGAAATCGTTTCTTTTCCACACCTTTACAAATAATTTGTTTTCCGCTTGTAATTGTCCTTAGATACTTTCGAGTTTGTGGAAAACTATTTTCTCCATCGTTCCAAAAAAATGTTGTGATGTGTATTGGTTAACCAAATTGCAGTCTTTCGAGATTTTTTATTTAGCAAATTAAAATCATATGGTGGTTCTATTAAAAAACTGTTATTCAAGTTTGGATCTTTTTCGAATACAATTCCAATTTCCTTTAGAATAAAATTATTATTATTATCAAAGAATCCTTGAACATCAATCGAAACAGTACCTTTCAACATTTTTCTAATGTTAAACAACTCGTTGTACTAGTCCGTTTAGTGGGTTATATTCAACTAAACGGTCATGTATGAGGAGACAGTATGCTTGGGTATTTTCATGACTTGGTGTCTTTAGTTCTATTAAAATTCTCACATCAATAGGACCAATTTTTACTGATTCGTTTTGATATGAAAGATTAACCACAATAATAGATGCCTTCAATTTAAATTCATTTGGGGTCAAAAATGGTTGTGATTCACGATTATAGTAACTAGATTGAAATCTTGTACACATTTCATATAGGTGAGCACACTAATTCGTACTAAAATCAACATTCAGATTACTTTCAAGTTTGATAAGTTATTTGTGACAAGTTCTCCATGTAGTGTAAACCCAATTATGGCAAATCTTGGTTTTTCGCGGTTAGCCGACAATTTCACATTTCAGCTCTGTTGACTCCCATACCCCAATTTGGGGTTAACATATAAATCCCAATTTTGGAATGCGATTGGTAGGTTTACACAACTTTTAATAATATCGTACATCTTAATTTTTGTAAAATCGCTCAGAGTTACATGGGGAATTTTCCAGGTTTTATTCGTAATTTCCAGTTTAAAAGTTGGTTCATTTCTGGTTTGTTCAAGACTCACCAAGATTCTTAGTTAGCATCAACACTAGTTTGTGTTTACAATTTAACAAAACTTTTTTATAAACCTCAGCCAATCCCAACAAAATTTGATTGGTACAGAAAAGTTGAAGTGGGGTCCCGTAGAAATTTCGTCTCCACTGATCCATCCAGAATTTAATAGGCATTGACTTTGAAGATTATCCAGAGATATATAATTTTTTAGGGTAGTACTCATATTGACATGGACTTGACACGTTGGACACGTTGTATTTAGTTGTTACCTAGCAGTATTTTGATGGTTACTTTCTGTTTAGTCTTGTTTTTTGATGGTTACTTTTGTATAGTACCTGTACAGTACTTGGTTTTGGATGGTTACTATCTGTAAAGTACTTGGTTTTAGATGGTAACTAAATGTTAACAAGTATTATGAGTTGCTATAGTCTCTTATTAAGAGTTATCAAAGTACAAAAGTTAAAGTTTCTAAGATGTGTTAGCAAAACACACTTGCAGTGAACTATCATTACCTGACCGTCATTAAAGTCACATGCCCAAGACCCAAGGACATTGAATAAAATACATCCCCTTCATTTACAGTCAGACACAAAATTTGTAGGATCATTCAATATTTTTTTATATAAATTCATAATGAATTATTTTTTATATATATTTGTATATAATTAATTTTCTTACTCCATCCCTCAGTAAGAAACATGCCGGTTATTAATCTTCGTTCCAAACGCAGATTTTCGCTTGGTTCCCATAGATAGATGTAAAATAGTTCTCACAATGTAATCTTTCTAAGATGTTGGATTATTTTTAAAGCATTCATTTTTCTAACCCATAATAATATTATAACATATTTCGAAAGCATTAGCTAGCATAGGAGCGTCTTTTAATTTAATTTCTGATTCAAGTTTATGATAGAGGTGTTGGGACCTGGTAATATCGGTTTTTTGTTGTCAACTATTTTTCTAGTTCTAGTTTTGTAGTTCTATTCTATTTGTATACTATTTGTATGAGTAAGGCATCATTGTCTAAGATTCTGAATAAGTTTAATAAACTCTTTAATTACAATACTCATCTGGTTTTCGTGATTCATGATGGCGGTTGAGCTGCTTGGACTTTGATTACTAACTGCTATGAGCTATTATTAGATGGTTACTATCTGCTTGGTAGATGTCTATTAGTTGCTTACTAGTTTTTATTAGCTGGTTACTATATGTTTAGTAGATGTATACAAATTGTTTAGTATCTGGTTTCTATATGTTTAGTAGATGTATACAAGTTGTTTACTAGATGTATACAAGTTGTTTACTAGATGTATACAAGTTGTTTACTAGCTGTTTAGTTTCTGGTTTCTATATGTTTAGTAGATGTATACAAGTTGTTTACTAGCTGTTTAGTATCTGGTTTCTATATGTTTAGTATCTGTTTACTTGATGTTTACTAATTATTATTAGCTGGTTACTAGTTGTTATTAACGTCTACGAGCTTTTATAGTCTTTTGTTAAGAATGATCAAAAATTCTTGATCACTAGACTACTTTCGACGTGAAGTAAAAACTTACACTCTGATTTTCAATGTGTTTGCTATGTACGTGAGAAAGAACGCAAAGCCAAAATATCTCAAGATTGATATATAAATCTTAGAGGAACATATCCGATTATGTTGGGGGTGATGTATTCTGTGATTGTGAAACTAATTAAGAAATAAATTGTTCACAAGCTGTCTAAAAGCTGTTTAGAAGCTGTTTTGATAAACAATTTTGATTCATAATGACAGATACTAAGAATATATATTAATATCATCCACATTAACTAGTATATTGTTAAAATAAAACATTTCCATTTTTCATGTTCTTTCATCTTATGTAGGTATAAAAATTGTGATCTTAACTACGATAGCTAGCCTTACATCCCATAACTATAGTTATTATCTACAATAAAATGTCTAGAAAGAACAAAATATATGAATGTCAAAAAAACGATTTAAAACTAACTATAATTGTGAAAGTAATTGAAATCGCTCCGGCGTAATACAGTAAAAAACAAAAAACACTGTGATTATCCCATTTTTTATCACCATAACAAATGTGTATACGCACACCTAAATGACCAATTGTATCCTTTGTCCAAAAATGTCTGTGACTTTCACTTATAAATTTGTCACCGATAATTTAAATCCCATTAAGCAAACTACCCATTGCTAACCGTACCATAACCCCAGAGTCAAGTTGGTTACCTACAATAAACATAGGTGGTGGTGTAAAGGATTGCTAAAATGCCTCGAAGCAGGCGCAAAGGTCATAAAAAATATAATTAGGAAAGTATTTTTTATTTGCGTACCATTTATAACTGTTACCAACAACACAAATAGTTGTTACAAAGGATTGCTAACATGCCTTGATGCAGGCGTAAAGGTCAATGTAATGAAAGAATTCATGGAATATTATCCCTTGACCAAAAACGAATATTTCTTCTACTTGGATAATAAAAAAATATATATTAATTCAATACTTTGATTTTTCCATCAATATGCTATATAAATCTATTTTTTTGATATTCTCTAACTAGTTGAGTAATAAGTTTTCATGTGTCTATTTAATTTACCAAAAACAGTATTAGTCTTCTCTCATAAAATTGATCTTTTGGATCCCTCTAATTCCCCACCGGCGAAATGTATGTTCCTCATATTTAATAATGATGGTTTGTCAACCCCGACCAACCTCCGCAACATAGATGGGTACTTGTAATTCATATTTAAGATATTTCCATCCTTCTCTAACTAATATCCTTTTATCCATCATGTAAACAGGTTTAGAATTGTATTGCATGCTTCAACCCCTAGCCACACCCACCACTGTAACAGATTTGACTTTTCCAATGGCTGCCACAGCTACCTAAACTGTACATTTCTTTTGATTTTCTCTTTTTCTTTCTAAGCAATGTACACAATTTTTAAACTGGTTCTGACCGCCCTCTTTAATGGCATCCTCTACTTTATTTTCGTTATATGATCCTAACAGTAGGTTGTTAAACTTTTATTATTTTATGGAATTATTGAGCACCCGAAATCCCAGATATTAACTCATAACATGTAACTAGCAGAATATAGTCAAAGATATCAGACTCTAAAAAGAAAAGATTTACCTACAACTCAATTTACCATCTACAATCCCTGGAGAAGAGTTTAGATTTTATTGATTTCACAGATTCCCGCTGGTGAATACCAATTTTTAACAAATGGCTGCAAACTCCATACCATTGAGACACTGGTTTACAACCTCATAGAACTGACTCTCAAGATATCTGTAATGCACAATATATTTCCGTCTCTTTTCTTCTAATCAATATTAAAAAATTTTAAAAACTGGTTTTGGAGTTCATTTTATTCTTCAACAGAGATAATTATGTTTTTGTGATAATATCCCATGAATAATACATAATTCTTATTCGTATATTTTCAAAATTATTTATTTCAGAAAAAATCAATATTAAAATATTTCAAAAGTTGGTTTTGGAGTTCATTTTATTCTTAGAATTAAATTATTAAAAATTATTAAGCCAACAGAGATAATAATGTGTTTGTGATAATATCCCATGAATAATACATAATTCTTATTCGTATATTTTCAAAATTATTTATTCCAGAAAAAATCAATATTAAAATATTTCAAAAGTTGGTTTTGGAGTTCATTTTATTCTTAGAGTTAAATTATTAAAAATTATTAAGCCAACAGAGATAATAATGTTTTTGTGATAATATCCCATGAATAATACATAATTCTTATTTGTATATTTTCAAAATTATTTATTTCAGAAAATTATTCATTAATCGCATGCAAATAATATTCATAATATATCTTACAATTTTTTAGATTTATCAATAGAGTTTCCCAATTATTAATATTAAATGATATTGCATCATATCTATTTTTAAGATTAAATATTAAGAATAAAAATTCTGTACCACTCCTTCTACTTAATAATAACCATTATTAGAAGAAAAGAGACGGAAATATATTGTGCATTACAGATACATTGAGAGTCAGTTCTATGAGGTTATAAACCAGTGTCTCAATGGTATGGAGTTTGCAGCCATTTGTTAAAAATTGGTATTCACCAGCGGGAATTTGTGAAATCAATAAAAACTAAACTCTTCTCCAGGGATTGTAGATGGTAAATTGAGTTGTAGGTAAATCTTTTCTTTTTAGAGTCTGATATCTTTGACTATATTCTGCTAGTTACATGTTGTGAGTTAATATCTGGGATTTCGGGTGCTCAATAATCCCATAAAATGATAAAAGTTTAACAACCTACTGTTAGGATCATATAACGAAAATAAAGTAGAGGATGCCATTAAAGAGGGCGGTCAGAACCAGTTTAAAAATTGTGTACATTGCTTAGAAAGAAAAAGAGAAAATCAAAAGAAATGTACAGTTTAGGTAGCTGTGGCAGCCATTGGAAAAGTCAAATCTGTTACAGTGGTGGGTGTGGCTAGGGGTTGAAGCATGCAATACAATTCTAAACCTGTTTACATGATGGATAAAAGGATATTAGTTAGAGAAGGATGGAAATATCTTAAATATGAATTACAAGTACCCATCTATGTGGCGGAGGTTGGTCGGGGTTGACAAACCATCATTATTAAATATGAGGAACATATATTTCGCCGGTGGGGAATTAGAGGGATCCAAAAGATCAATTTTATGAGAGAAGACTAATACTGTTTTTGGTAAATTAAATAGACACATGAAAACTTATTACTCAATTAGTTAGAGAATATCGAAAAACTAAATTTATCTAGCATTTTGATGGAAAAATCAAAGTATTGAATTAATATATATTTTTTATTATCCAAATAGAAGAAATATTCATTTTTGGTCAAGGGATAATATTCCATGAATTTTTTCATTACATTGAGCTTTGCGCCTGCATCAAGGCAATTTAGCAATCCTTTGTAACAACTATTTGTGTTGCTGGTACCAGTTATAAATTGTTCGCAAATAAAAAATACTTTCCTAATTATATATTTTATGACCTCTTATATGAAGGGATAATATTCCATAAATTTTTTCCAGTACCTTGACCTTTGCGCCTGCGTCGAGGCATTTTAGCAATCCTTTACACCACCACCTATGTTTATTGTAGGTAACCAACTTGACTCTGGGGTTATGGTACGGTTAGCAATGGGTAGTTTGCTTAATGGGATTTAAATTATCGGTGACAAATTTATAAGTGAAAGTCACAGACATTTTTGGACAAAGGATACAATTGGTCATTTAGGTGTGCGTATACACATTTGTTATGGTGATAAAAAATGGGATAATCACAGTGTTTTTTGTTTTTTACTGTATTACGCCGGAGCGATTTCAATTACTTTCACAATTATAGTTAGTTTTAAATCGTGTTGGGGCGGTGCGGCTTGATCGATGGAAATAGTTGAAGCCCCAAGACTGAATGGTACCCAAAAAACACGGGAGTACTTTTGGGGTTTTTTTCACGACGAGCGTAGGTGTTTATTAGTACACTTTGAAACATGAACTGCCTAAGCCTAACTTAACTTAAGCGCTCCGGAGCAGAGCGGAGACTTAGGGGAGAGATGGAGAGGGAGAGCGGACGGCAGTGCGAGCGCGCGAGATGTAGACATCTGGATAAAACTGCCGCTCGACACTGCCTGAAATTAAACGCCCTTTTGACGTGAACATTCTCCCCCCCCTTGCGAGGACACCCGTAGCAAGAACCTCAGGATAGTAGGCTCAGGAATACGTTGGAAGTGTAGATCGGTCGTCCGTATGTAGGAGAGTGTGGTGGTCCTTTCCACACTTGTGGCAGTGATGACCACTACGGCAGGAGTCCTTGGTATGATTGTGAGCCAAGCAATTGGAGCAGTACTTCTGGATATGTACTTCCTGGAGCCGATTCTGGGGGCTTAGCCGTAGAAAGTGGTGGCACTTCCGTAGAGGATGGATCTTTTGGCAGACTCGGCATTGGTAGGATTTAATACCTCGAGTACGTCTGCCATCCAAGGATGGGTATGGAACCCAATACTCGGATGGAGTATTCTTAGGAGGGACTTTTTGTACGGAAACTTGCGCTGAATAGGACGAAATGATGTGTGGAACTGAGGCGGTTACTGGTCCTGGAGGGTCGGATGGAATCGTCGGATTAGTAGGGCCGCTGTTTCGATGCAGCAATGTGTGATGCCGATCTTGGCAAGTGAGACAGTTGTGAGCGCTTGTGCAATCCCGGAATTGATGGCAACTTGCATAGCAATTGGAGCACAACTGCTTCCTTTGAATATAGGCTAGGCGATCGTCTACCGTCATCTGTAGGAAGCGTGGACATATACGCACGGGGTGGTATCGGAACTAACCTTGTGTTGAAGGAATTTATTTTTGGAAATTCTGCCACTCGATTTGTGTCTTTGGACTGGACGTGGTGGAAATTGGCAGATCGATGGCGCTCTGTCAAATATGAATCAAGCTCAAGCCACGTAGGAATTTCGGCTTTATTTTGGATGGATTGCTCCCATAATGAGAGAGTGAGCTTTGGTAGTTTTGTCGAGCACATATAAACCAGGATAGGGTCCCAATTCTCAATATTAACACCGGAAAATTTTAAGGAAGTTAAGCAACCTTGAAAAGTGCGTTGAAGTTCCTTTAAGGCTGCTCCCGACTCCTGTGCTATGGATTGCACATTGAAAAGTGTTTTCAGGTGACTGTTCACCTGCAATCGCTTATTTTCGAAACGCTCAGTTAGGTTATTCCAGGCTGAGCGAAAGCCATCATTGGTGAGTGGGGATCTTGAAACTATGGAATGAGCTTCGCCATTTGTTTTTGAATTTAAGTGGAATAATTTTTCAACGGGCGTTAGACTCGGATTGTCTATGTATATTGCCGTGAAAAGGTCCCGGAAAGTCGGCCAGCGAAGATAGTCGTCAGAGAAAACCTCTGTGTCGATAGGAGGGAGCCGACAGCCATAAGACGTGGAATTTCGGGACGGAGTTACTGGAGCTTGAGGTATTTGGGAGGAGCCTTTTTGGATTTGTTCCATCAACTGCGCGGCAAATATTTCGTAAGTGGAGTACGTTTGGTAATACGTGGACTTTAGTATGGATTTTGTGTCTGCGGCGCTCTCGCCTGCAGATATAATGCTGTCGGAGCATATGTCGTATGCTGCCTTTACCGTTTGCCACAAGGAATTGAGGTGATCGCGACGGATGTTACAGGCGGATAACGTTGGTGTAGGAGCACCTGGAGCGTTCACAGTGGCCTCAAAGTGGATCAGACAGTCAGCTGTGGCCATAAATCGGGTTAAAGCGGATTTTACTGATGTTGCCATGACGTTAAATAATTTAGAATTTTAATTCAGATGTAAGGAAACGGATTGGAATCAAATTGGAATTTAGGAACCAATTAAGATTGTAAATATATACGGTCACACTGTCGGATAGGCAATAAATATTTATTATATCGGATGGTCGGACTTATGTAAGAAATTACGGACTTTAATATTGTTTGTTTGAAAGGAACACTTTTTGTGAGCTCTTGACCCACTGTGCACTGGCGATATACGTATGTATGCACACTGTACATATGTACATATGTGGGGTGCGAATAGCGGAATAACGTTGCGGGAATTGGAAAGACTTCGCTTATGTTTGTATGTCGGTGCGTTTGTTTGTCACCTGCACAACTAAATTGCAAACGATTTGCTGGAGTAAATTTGTGGATATTGTCACTTTGTTTTTAATTTTAGAAATAGTTTAGCCGTATTTGTAGGTCGAGAAAAGTAGTTGGAGTGGACTGTATTAGAAAAAAGTAGTTCGAGTGGACTGTACTAGATTGTTTTTGTAAATATACACATGCAGCTGGAACACAGTAAAAAATAAAGAGTGCAAATCTTAAGGACAATCTTTATGATCGGGAATTTTTTACTGTGGCTGAGTTATATTTTACACACAATTGGAATTGAAAATATATTTGAGAAATATTTTTGTTGAATAGTAGCACTGAAATATCTTCTGGAATTGTTTCAAGTGTACAATTGTGGGCAAAGGAAACTGGAATATTGTCGGGCACAAGTAACGGAATCGAAATACATATATTAAATGCCGTTGCGTCGGATTAATCACTTTTGGATTTAGACAATATATCATACAGAAAGTTAGTCGAAATAGGGTTCGAAAAACTGGCGTATGACCGGCAATTATAGTAAGTGGAACTTATCTGGAGCGGTTCAAGCCTGCTGGGACAAAATCAAAGAAAACTCCAGGAGAGGAAAATTCAAAGATTTTGAAATCCGGCTTCCACTGGACCAAAATGTTGGGGCGGTGCGGCTTGATCGATGGAAATAGTTGAAGCCCCAAGACTGAATGGTACCCAAAAAACACGGGAGTACTTTTGGGGTTTTTTTCGCGACGAGCGTAGGTGTTTATTAGTACACTTTGAAACATGAACTGCCTAAGCCTAACTTAACTTAAGCGCCCCGGAGCAGAACGGAGACTTAGGGGAGAGATGGAGAGGGAGAGCGGACGGCAGTGCGAGCGCGCGAGATGTAGACATCTGGATAAAACTGCCGCTCGACACTGCCTCCTGAAATTAAACGCCCTTTTGACGTGAACAAATCGTTTTTTTGACATTCATATATTTTGTTCTTTCTAGACATTTTATTGTAGCTAATAACTATAGTTATGGGATGTAAGGCTAGCTATCGTAGTTAAGATCACAATTTTTATACCTACATAAGATGAAAGAACATGAAAAATGGAAATGTTTTATTTTAACAATATACTAGTTAATGTGGATGATATTAATATATATTCTTAGTATCTGTCATTATGAATCAAAATTGTTTATCAAAACAGCTTCTAAACAGCATTTAGACAGCTTGTGAACAATTTATTTCTTAATTAGTTTCACAATCACAGAATACATCACCACCAACATAATCGGATATGTTCCTCTAAGATTTATATATCAATCTTGAGATATTTTGGCTTTGCGTTCTTTCTCACGTACATAGCAAACACTTTGAAAATCAGAGTGTAAGTTTTTACTTCACATCGAAAGTCGTCTAGTGATCAAGAATTTTTGATCATTCTTAACAAAAGACTATAAAAGCTCGTAGACGTTAATAACAACTAGTAACCAGCTAATAATAATTAGTAAACATCAAGTAAACATATAGAAACCAGATACTAAACAGCTAGTAAACAACTTGTATACATCTACTAAGCATATAGAAATCAGAAACTAAACAGCTAGTAAACAACTTGTATACATCTACTAAACATATAGAAACCAGATACTAAACAACTTGTATACATCTACTAAACATATAGTAACCAGCTAATTAAAACTAGTAAGCAACTAATAGACATCTACCAAGCAGATAGTAACCATCTAATAATAGCTCATAACAGTTAGTAATCAAAGTCCAAGCAGCTCAACCGCCATCATGAATCACGAAAACCAGATGAGTATTGTAATTAAAGAGTTTATTGAACTTATTCAGAATCTTAGACAATGATGCCTTACTCATACAAATAGAATAGAACTAGAAAACTAGAACTAGAAAAATAGTTGACAACAAAAAACCGTTATTACCAGGTCCCAACACCTCTATTATAAACCTGAATCAGAAATTAAATTAAAAGACGCTCCTATGCTAGCTAATGATGCTTTCGAAATATGTTATAATATTATTATGGGTTAGAAAAATGAATGCTTTAAAAATAATCCAACATCTGAGAAAGATTACATTGTGAGAACTATTTTACATCTATCTATGGGAACCAAGCGAAAATCTGCGTTTGGAACGAAGATTAATAACCGGCATGTTTCTTACAGAAAGATGGAGTAAGAAAATTAATTATATACAAATATACATAAAATATAATTAATTATGAATTTAATGAAATATGTTTACAATAATAAAATATTTATAAAAATATTGAATAATCCTACAAATTTTGTTTCTGACTGTAAATGAAGGGGATGTATTTTATTCAATGTCCTTGGGTCTTGGGCATGTGACTTTGATGACGGTCAGGTAATGATAGTTCACTGCAAGTGTGTTTGGCTAACACATCTTAGAAACTTTAACTTGTGTTCTTTGATAATTCTTAATAAGAGACTATAGCAACTCATAATACTTGTTAACATTTAGTTACCATCTAAAACTAAGTACTTTACAGATACTTTACAGATAGTAACCATCCAACACCAAGTACTGTACAGGTACTATACAAAAGTAACCATCCAAAAACAAGACTAAACAGAAAGTAACCATCAAAATACTGCTAGGTAACAACTAAATAGAACGT
Source organism: Drosophila subpulchrella (assembly GCF_014743375.2). Taxonomy (NCBI): domain Eukaryota; kingdom Metazoa; phylum Arthropoda; class Insecta; order Diptera; family Drosophilidae; genus Drosophila; species Drosophila subpulchrella. Next base: position 241,847 of record NW_023665695.1, on the reverse strand, counting down.
GTCCAACGTGTCAAGTCCATGTCAATATGAGTACTACCCTAAGAAATTATATATCTCTGGATAATCTTCAAAGTCAATGCCTATTAAATTCTGGATGGAGCAGTGGAGACGAAATTTCTACGGGACCCCACTTCAACTTTTCTGTACCAATCAAATTTTGTTGGGATTGGCTGAGGCTTATAAAAAAGTTTTGTTAAATTATAAACACGAACTAGTGTTGATGCTAACTAAGAATCTTGGTGAGCCTTAAACAAACCAGAAATGAACAAACTTTTAAACTGGAAATTACGAATAAAACCTGGAAAATTCCCCATGTAACTCTGAGCGATTTTACAAAAATTAAGATGTACGATATTATTAAAAGTTTTGTAAACCTACCAATCGCATTCCAAAATTTGGATTTATATGTTAACCCCAAATTGGGGTGTGGGAGTCAACAGAGCTGAAATGGGAAATTGTCGGCTAACCGCAAAAAACCAAGATTTGCCATAATTGGATTTACACTAGATGGAGAACTTATCACAAATAACTTATCAAACTTGAAAGTTCACTTGAATTCTGAGTCATATCCATATGATTGTCTGAATGTTGATTTTAGTACGAATTAGTATGCTCACCTATATGAAATGTATACAAGATTTCAATCTAGTTACTATAATCGTGAATCACAACAATTTTTGACCCCAAATGTATTTAAATTGAAGGCCCCTATTATTGTGGTTAATCTGTCATATCAAAACGAATCAGTAAAAATTGGTCATATTGATGTGAGAATTTTAATAGAACTAAAGACACCAAGTCATGAAAATACCCAAGCATACTGTCTCCTCATACATGACCGTTTAGTTGAATATAACCCACTAAACGGACTAGTACAACGAGTTGTTTAACATTAGAAAAATGTTAAAAGATACTGTTTCGATTGATGTTCAAGGTTTCTTTGATAATAATAATAATTTTATTCTAAAGGAAATTGGAATTGTATTCGAAAAAAATCCAAACTTGAATAATAGTTTTTTAATAGAACCACCATATGATTTTACTTAGCTAAATACAAAATTTCGAAAGACTGCAATTTGGTTCACCAATACACATCACAAAATTTTTTTGGAACGATGGAGAAAATAGTTTTCCACAAACTCGAAAGTATCTAAGGACAATTACAAGCGGAAAACAAATTATTTGTAAAGGTGTGGAAAAGAAACGATTTCTACAGACGTTTTGTTGGGAGTCGTCAGCTCATTAATATCGAGGAAATGGGCTGTCCGTCATTAAACAGGTTTAAAGGAAACCGGTTTCCCTATTGTGAAACACACCTTAAGGGCGGGGTTTGTGCTCTTAACAATGCATACATTATTTTGACATTTTTTAAAAGTAGCTTCAAAACAATAAAATAATTTTTATACATTTTTTTGAAGTTGAGACTAGATGTGTAAAGATGTGCAAGAAAACAAAATAAACCAAATGAAGTATCATGAGGAAACTGACCAATTTATTCAACAATTTAAAGGACAGATAATTGGTCAGCATTTTCAATACCTTCTAAACACAAAAACTATGTTCATGAATCGAGGTGGACATGATCTCAAAACTATGAATTATGGTGAACACTTTACATTTTGTAATCCAGAAATTACGTCGAAAACGTGCGCCTGCTTCTTCTATGCAAATCGCCGGAATCAAAGCAGAAAATTAATTTCTATATATAATAAAAATGTCCTCAATACCAAATAAATGAATAAATGTATTAATATGCTACAAAATAAACTTCTGACTTTTTATTTCGAGTTAAAATTACAGGTACGGAGAATGGAAAATATTTCCTTGACTGAGATATGGCGGCTACTTGCGAGTTGTTGCGCGGTCGTGATTTCAACCCCTATTATGGGAACGTATTAGAGTTAGCAGTCAGCCGTGAGGTCGTTGGCGTGAGGCCCATGATCTTGTCAATGGGCGTGCGCCTTCAGACTTGTGCATGTGTCCTTTTTATTCCGGTCAGGTAATAGACAGGTGCGCATGTTCGGGTAGCTCTTGCTTGAATCCCTTTTATGACATGTTTACGCCGGGGGGTAGCGGGGTACCGTGGTGGCGCTGGTGGAATGGCGTGGGAGGCGACGGCGGCAAAAACTGGCGGCGTCGGCGGGCTGCTTCGCTGGGCTTCGGTGGCTTGCTGCTGGTGCGTTTGCTGCTGGTGCTGCGGAAGCTGTAGGGGAGAAACCACTCGCACGCGTATTGCCCCTTAATCGGAAATAAATGTACGCACAAAAAGTTAAACTGGTAAAAAGTAGGCGGGGGTACGACCGCGGTTTATTTCAATAAGAACTCCAGAATCGAACTCAAAATGTTGGGGCGGTGCGGCTTGATTGATGGAAAGACTGAATGGTACCCAAAAAACACGGGAGTACTTTTGGGGTTTTTACGCGACGAGCGTAGGTGTTTATTAGTACACTTTGAAACATGAACTGCCTAAGCCTAACTTAACTTAAGCGCTCCAGAGCAGAGCGGAGACTTAGGGGAGAGATGGAGAGGGAGAGCGGACGGCAGTGCGAGCGCGCGAGATGTAGACATCTGGATAAAACTGCCGCTCGACACTGCCTCCTGAAATTAAACGCCCTTTTGACGTGAACATTCTCCCCCCCCCCCCCCCCCCCCTTGCGAGGACACCCGTAGCAAGAACCTCAGGATAGTAGGCTCAGGAATATGTTGGAAGTGTAGATCGGTCGTCCGTATGTAGGAGAGTGTGGTGGTCCTTTCCACACTTGTGGCAGTGATGACCACTACGGCAGGAGTCCTTGGTATGATTGTGAGCCAAGCAATTGGAGCAGTACTTCTGGATATGTACTTCCTGGAGCCGATTCTGGGGGCTTAGCCGTAGAAAGTGGTGGCACTTCCGTAGAGGATGGATCTTTTGGCAGACTCGGCATTGGTAGGACTTAATACCTCGAGTACGTCTGCCATCCAAGGATGGGTATGGAACCCAATACTCGGATGGAGTATTCTTAGGAGGGACTTTTTGTACGGAAACTTGCGCTGAATAGAACGAAATGATGTGTGGAACTGATGCGGTTTCTGGCCTTGGAGGGTCGGATGGAATCGTCGGAGTAGTAGGGCCGCTGTTTCGATGCAGCAATGTGTGATGCCGATCTTGGCAAGTGAGACAGTTGTGAGCGCTTGTGCAATCCCGGAATTGATGGCTACTTGCAAAGCAATTGGAGCACAACTGCTTCCTTTGAATATAGGCTAGGCGATCGTCTACCGTCATCTGTAGGAAGCGTGGACATATACGCACGGGGTGGTTCTTCTTGGAACACAGTTCGCAGCCCTTGGGTATCGGAACTAACCTTGTGTTGAAGGAATTTATTTTTGAAAATTCTGCCACTCGATTTGTGTCTTTGGACTGGACGTGGTGGAAATTGGCACATCGGAAGCTATCGACGGCCTCAAGAGTTCGATGGCGCTCTGTCAAATATGAATCAAGCTCAAGCCACGTAGGAATTTCGGCTTTATTTTGGATGGATTGCTCCCATAATGAGAGAGTGAGCTTTGGTAGTTTTGTCGAGCACATATAAACCAGGATAGGGTCCCAATTCTCAATATTAACACCGGAAAATTTTAAGGAAGTTAAGCAACCTTGAAAAGTGCGTTGAAGTTCCTTTAAGGCTGCTCCCGACTCCTGTGCTATGGATTGCACATTGAAAAGTGTTTTCAGGTGACTGCTCACCTGCAATCGCTTATTTTCGAAACGCTCAGTTAGGTTATTCCAGGCTGAGCGAAAGCCATCATTGGTGAGTGGGGATCTTGAGACTATGGAATGAGCTTCGCCACTTGTTTTTGAATTTAAGTGGAATAATTTTTCAACGGGCGTTAGACTCGGATTGTCTATGTATATTGCCGTGAAAAGGTCCCGGAAAGTCGGCCAGCGAAGATAGTCGCCAGAGAAAACCTCTGTGTCGATAGGAGGGAGCCGACAGCCATAAGACGTGGAATTTCGGGACGGAGTTACTGGAGCTTGAGGTATTTGGGAGGAGCCTTTTTGGATTTGTTCCATCAGCTGCGCGGCAAATATTTCGTAAGTGGAGTACGTTTGGTAATACGTGGACTTTAGTATGGATTTTGTGTCTGCGGCGCTCTCGCCTGCAGATATAATGCTGTCGGAGCATATGTCGTATGCTGCCTTTACCGTTTGCCACAAGGAATTGAGGTGATCGCGACGGATGTTACAGGCGGATAACGTTGGTGTAGGAGCACAGTGGCCTCAAAGTGGATCAGACAGTCAGCTGTGGCCATAAATCGGGTTAAAGCGGATTTTACTGATGTTGCCATGACGTTAAATAATTTCGAATTTTAATTCAGATGTAAGGAAACGGATTGGAATCAAATTGGAATTTAGGAACCAATTAAGATTGTAAATATATACGGTCACACTGTCGGATAGGCAATAAATATGTATTATATCGGATGGTCGGACTTATGTAAGGAATTACGGACCTTAATATTGTTTGTTTGAAAGGAACACTTTTTGTGAGTCCTTGACTCACTGTGCACTGGCGATATACGTATGTATGCACACTGTACATATGTACATATGTGGGGTGGGAATAGCGGAATAACGTTGCGGGAATTGGAAAGACTTCGCTTATGTTTGTATGTCGGTGCGTTTGTTTGTCACCTGCACAACTAAATTGCAAACGATTTGCTGGAGTAAATTTGTGGATATTGTCACTTTGTTTTTAATTTTAGAAATAGTTTAGCCGTATTTGTAGGTCGAGAAAAGTAGTTGGAGTGGACTGTATTAGAAAAAAGTAGTTCGAGTGGACTGTATTAGATTGTTTTTGTAAATATACACATGCAGCTGGAACACAGCAAAAAATAAAGAGTGCAAATCTTAAGGACAATCTTTATGATCGGGAATTTTTTACTGTGGCTGAGTTATATTTTACACACAATTGGAATTGAAAATATATTTGAGAAATATATTTGTTGAATAGTAGCACTGAAATATCTTCTGGAATTGTTTCAAGTGTACAATTGTGGGCAAGGGAAACTGGAATATTGTCGGGCACAAGTAACGGAATCGAAATACATATATTAAATGCCGTTGCGTCGGATTAATCACTATTGGATTTAGACAATATATCATACAGAAAGTTAGTCGAAATAGGGTTCGAAAAACTGGCGTATGACCGGCAATTATAGTAAGTGGAACTTATCTGGAGCGGTTCAAGCCTGCTGGGACAAAATCAAAGAAAACTCCAGGAGAGGAAAATCCAAAGATTTTGAAATTTGGCTTCGACTGGACCAAAATGTTGGGGCGGTGCGGCTTGATCGATGGAAAGACTGAATGGTACCCAAAAAACACGGGAGTACTTTTGGGGTTTTTACGCGACGAGCGTAGGTGTTTATTAGTACACTTTGAAACATGAACTGCCTAAGCCTAACTTAACTTAAGCGCTCCAGAGCAGAGCGGAGACTTAGGGGAGAGATGGAGAGGGAGAGCGGACGGCAGTGCGAGCGCGCGAGATGTAGACATCTGGATAAAACTGCCGCTCGACACTGCCTCCTGAAATTAAACGCCCTTTTGACGTGAACAACATGTTTATGACCCGTTTGTGGAAAGGAGAGAATCTTAGAGAATTTACCAGTTAAACGATCTGGGCGGAAACAAAAATGTCTGAAAATATTTCACATCTGAGAATTATTAACTTGTGAGATTTATTTTATTGGGGTTCTTTTGATTTCTAAATTAATTTTACAATCATAGGAAACGTTATTCCCCAACATGATCGGACATGTTTGTAATAATAGTGAGAATGCAGTATTCTCATAATTAGGTAGTAAGTGCTAATAATGTATAAGCTCATATTGAATGTACGGATGTTCGTTAGAGACGGTCACACTGGACAAGCTCTCTTCCTTTTCAAAAGTGGCATCAATAAAGACACGCTTTAATACACGTCTTACAAAATCATTAATAATCTGCATATCAACGATTATTACATGGTGTCAGAAGTGAAAATATCAATTGCAAACTAAAAAGGAACAAAATGGAGCGAGTTCTACAAGAAATCGACTGCTCAATGCTGGCATATGAGTGGCCAAAATGGAAGAGGTCGTTTATCATGTACATGATGGCGTCAGGCAAAGACTCAGAGCCAGAAGCCAAAAAGATTGCCACATTCCTATGGTTGGCTGGATCAAAGGTCACGGAAATATGCAGTACATTGTTTCCCAACGATGGAACCGCACATGGCATGGTCGGCACCATGGTGACGTCTTCAGACCCGTCTACCTCTGCCGCGGTCGTCAGCCGTACACTGGAGGACGTACTAAAGGCATTCGATGACTACAGCATCCCGTTCCGAAACATCACAATGGAATCCTACAAATTCAACAACATTGTTCAAACTGAGGGACAGCCTTTCATAGAGTTTGAGACGCAACTCCGCAAGCAGGTACAGTTATGTGACTACAAATGTGACAGTGGCCGAACATACGAAGAACGTATGTTGCTAGACCGCTTCATAATTGGCATTCAAGATAAAAGGCTGCAGCTTAAACTCCTTGAATCAAAAAACAATAAACTCGAGGAGATCATCACTGAGTGCAAAGCCTTTGAAGCGGCCGCAAAAAACAATGAATTTCTACGGAATCCCCATTATGAAAAGTCCGTTGACGCAGTTGTCCGTCGCTGCTATAATTGCGGAGCAATTTTCAACCCGAATCATCTTTCCGACTGCCGTGCAAAGGAAATGGCATGTTACTATTGCGGAAAAATTGGACATTTTTCCAAGTACTGCAAGGATAACAACAACATCAGCAACAAACGAGTGGATAACAACAACTACAAAAGCAAGCAGATAGATGTGGATCGCAAGCAAACAGCCGGAGCAGTTATTAATTGTATAGAATCAGGTAAAAGTAAGGAAAGAGTATTTAAATCAGAGGCTTACATTAATGAAAGTAATTTTAGAATAAGCGAGTGCGGGCTAAACAGAGTAAGATGGACGAAAACATATAAAATAAATGGAAAAAATGTTACGTTTAAAGTGGACACAGGCGCTGATGTTAACTGCATCCCAAGTGATTTAGTTAAAGAATTAAAACTTGAAGTTAAAAAAGAAAACATTCTAATTTTTCGACTATAATAATGTTAAAGTTAATAATTTTGGAAAAGTTAAAGCAAACTGTTATGATCTGATTTCAGAAACAGCAAAATGTATTGAATTTTTAGTTGTTGATGCGAAATGTGAACCACTATTAGGTCTTAAGTCCTCTGTAGAATTAAAACTCATTAAACATTTAAATATTGATTCAATATGTAGATTACCTCAAACCAGGGAGGAATTTGTGGAAAAATTTAGTCAATTATTTCAGGGACTCGGTAAGCTGCCAAAGAAACAATCAATCATTTTGAAGGAAGGTGCTCAGCCTGTGCTCCATTACAAAAAAAGGTTCCCACAAAGTTTGTTAGGGTCATTGGAGCAAGAGTTAAATGCTATGGTAAAGGAAAAGATAATCTCCCCAGTAACATACCCGACTAGTTGGGTGAACAATTTGCAAGTAGTGGAAAAATCAAACGGAAAACTCAGACTTTGTTTAGACCCTAAGCCGTTAAATAACGCAATTAAAATAGAACATTACCTTATACCAACAATAGATGATTTTATGATACAATTAACTCGGAAAAAGGTTTTTACTATCCTGGATCTGTCCCATGGATTCTGGCAAATGGAGCTGGATGAAGCTAGTTCAGATTTAACGACATTCATGACTCCATTCGGGAGATTTAAATGTAACCGGGTTCCATTTGAAATCAATAGCGCTCCTGAAATGTTTCAACGAAATATGGTTCAAATTTTTTGAGGCATACCAAATGTAATAGTTTACTTTGATGACATAGGAATATTAGGGGAAAATCTTGAAGATCATGATAACACGTTGTTACAAGTACTTCAGCGGGCTCAAGAAAATGGAATACGTTTTAATCCGGACAAAGTTCAATATAGAAAACAAGAAGTTGAATTTATGGGTCATATTTTAACAGAAGGGCATATACCTCAAAGAAAGCATTTAGAAGCCATTCAGAATATTAAAATCCCAGAAGATAAAGCGGGAGTGCTACGTATTATTGGACTTTTTAAATATTTAGCCAAGTTTATCCCAGACTTATCTTCTAGAACTACAAACCTGAGAAATCTGACTAGGAATGATACTTCGTTTGAGTGGACTGTACAACATCAAAACGAACTCAATGACTTGCTTAGAACTATAACAAGTGATCCGATTTTAGCCGTTTATGACAACGCTAAGCCTGTTGTCATTCAAACCGATGCCTCAAAAAACGGTCTCGGTTGTGTTATTCTACAAAACGGACATCCAATCAGTTTTGCGTCACGTACGCTTACAAAGAGTGAACAAAAGTGGGCTCAAATTGAAAAAGAGCTTTTAGCAATTGTTTTTGCGTGTGAAAGGTTTCACTACTATGTCTACGGTAGAGAATTTTTAGTAGAAAGTGACCACAAGCCTCTGGAAGTCTTATTAAGCCGTGACACTGACTCAGTAACAATGCGATTACAGCGAATGCTGCTATATCTTCTAAAATACCCAAAAATGTCCGTAAGATATAAACCTGGAAGAGACATGTTAGTTGCAGACTGTTTATCTCGAGCTCAACTACCGGATGAATCAGACATCCCTGAACTGGCCAATGTAATTCATATAATAAGCCAAGCAGCCTGTTTCTCGCAAGAAATTTATGAATGCTTTCTTAGGGTTTTGGAAAACGTTGAAAATTATTGGAAAATAGCTGAATTTGTTAAAAATGGGTGGCCAACATTCCATAAATTAAGCCAATTTTGTCAAAACTTCTATAAATTCAAATCGGAATTACACTTTGAAAACGGTCTTCTATTTCATGCTGGTAGGCTGGTGATCCCGTCCAAGTTACAGAAATCAATCTCAAACCAAGTTCATGAGTCCCATTTAGGTGTGGAGAAAACCTTAGCTCGAGCACGAAAACTTTACTACTGGCCAGACATGAGCGTTTAAATTAAGGAATTGGTGCACTCTTGCGAGGTATGTGAAAAGTTCAGAAGAAACAATCAAAAGGAACCGCTAATAGATGATGAAACACCAGAATATCCATTTCATATGGCAGGAATGGATATTTTTGATTACAGGGGAAACAATTTTTTGTCAATCTTTGATGCGTATTCTAATTTCTTGATTGTTAGTCGGCTAAAAGGGAAATCAGTTGCAAATGTCATTGAAGAACTAAGAAAAACATTTGATAATTATGGGTACCCATCAAAGCTCAAATGTGATAACATTTTCGTTTAGAAAATTTGCTAATGAATGTAATACATTATGGCAGTTTTCGAGTCCTAGGTACCCACAAAGCAACGGACTAGCAGAAAAAGGGGTGGCGATTGCGAAGAATATTTTAAAACGTTGCTCTAAAGCAACTGATTACCAGTATAGAATCCTTGAGTACAATGCTACTCCCGTAGCTAGTTTAGGTCTTGCTCCATGCGAACTGTTCTTTGGACGAATGTGTAAGACAAAAATGCCAATTAAGAAATCGGAGCTGTTGAGAAATCACATTGAGGAGGAAAAGATTATTAAAAGATTCGGTCATAAAAAGGCAAAACAAAAGGCCTATTATAATATGCACTCAAAAACTCTGCGTCCATTAAATATAGGAGATAAAGTCCAATTTAGAAAAAATGCCAATGAATGGGAATATGGAATCATAAAACAAAAAGTAAATGAAAGATCGTACATTATAAAAGATTACTTCAATAATTTTTTTAGAAGAAATAGAAGACTCATTAATAAGACACAAAACGGCAATAATATTTATTATAATAATGAAACTGTTAATATGTATGATAATGAAACTGTTAATATGTATGACAATGAAATTGTTAATTTAAGTGAAAATGGAACTGTTAACTTAAGAGAAAACGCACCAGAAGAAACTGAAAAAAGCAATGAAGTGACTGTTAATATAAGCGAAGAACCAGTAGTCGAAGAAACTGAAAATTTTGATCTAAATCAAACTGACAATGTTAACATAGAAGAAAACATAGATCCCTTAAGTAATAGCACCTTTGTAAATTTAAGTAACATTGATACCTCAGTGGACTATGAAACCCCTGGAAGTTTCAGTTCAGAAGAAGAGGTAGAACCAACAGTATCACGATCATGAAGAACTATAAGACCACCCAAAAGATATGGTTGGGATTAAAGTTGTTAAATTAAAAAAAAAGAAAGCGTGTAATAATAGTGAAAATGCAGTATTCTCATAATTAGGTAGTAAGTGTTAATAATGTATAAGCTCATATTGAATGTACGTATGTTCGTTAGAGACGGTCACACTGGACAAGCTCTCTTCCTTTTCAAAAGTGGCATCAATAAAGACACGCTTTAATACACGTCTTACAATCATTAATAATCTGCATATCAGCGATTATTACAATGTTCCTCTAAGATAACCATCTTTAAATACTTTGGTTTGCGACCTTTCTCACGTGCACAGCAACACCTGCTAAATATTAATTGCTGATAATGAGGAAAAGGATACATGATCAATATTGTAACATGGGGATGTGGGGAAAGTGTGCGACCTTTCTCCCGTGTACAGCAACACCTGCTGAATATTAATTGCTTATAATGGGGAAAAAGGTCACGTGATCAGTATTGTCACATGGTGGTGTGGGGGTGGGTGCAATTTAGTATACTCTTTATGGATATGATCGTGACATTCTTATGACATCTAACCCTTTTAAAATTAGATAATCTATTGGATTATGGTAATTGTACCAGAACCCGCATACATTAATGAAGAGGCGGGGGCCATTAATATGCTAATTGTCCCAGAACCCGCCTTTCCCTACTAATGTCGTTGGAATTAGAAAGCTACAATTATAAAATTGAGCACCGTCCTGGCGAAAGTATGCCGCATGTTGATGCTTTAAGTAGACAAACGGAATTGTTAAGCAATAAGGTTGAAAGGGTAATGGAAGAACCGTGTGTAGTTCCAGAGTCGTCAGAATTATTAGAATCGTCAGAAAAGTCAGAATTACTATAATCGTCAGAAAAGTCAGAATTAATAGAATCGTCAGACTTAGTAGAATCGTCAGAAAAGTCAGAATTAGTAGAATCATCAGAGTCGTCAGAATTAGTAGAATCGTCAGAGTCGTCAGAAAAGTCGGAATTAGTAGAATCGTCAGAGTCGTCAGAAAAGTCAGAATTAATAGAATCGTCAGAAAAGTCAGAATTAGTAGAATCGTCAGAATCGTCAGAAAAGTCAGAATTAGTGGAATCGTCAGAAAAGTCAGAATTAATAGAATCGTCAGAATTAATAGAATTGTCAGAGTCGTCAGAATTAATAGAATCGTCAGAGTTGTCAGAATTAGTAGAATCGTCAGAGTTGTCAGAAAAGTTAGAATTAGTAGAATTGTCAGAGTCATCAGAAGTAGCAGAGTAATGGCTTTAGAAAATTCAAGGCTTGTAGAATTTGGAAATTTATCGGAATTACAAAAATAAATGGAATTTGTTAATTTAGTTGGCACGGTGGCAGCTATGTCAGATGACATAGACTTTCTATTGCAAACGGAGCAAATGAAGGATGAAGTTATAAGTAAATACGAGACGAGTTAGCAGAAGGATCAGTGAAAAGTTTTGTTTTGATAGATGGTGTTGTGTATCACGAAGATTCGAGCCAGAACAGGACTTTGTATGTTCCATCAAGTATTGGAGATGATTTAATTAAGTTGTCGCATGAAAAACTAGGTCATTTAGCTGCAGATAAGTGCTACAATAATATGAAGTCTAAGTTTTGGTTTCCTTTGATGAGAACGAAAATAGATGAATTGATTCGAAATTATTTGAAGTGCATTTTACATTCTGTCCCAAAGTCAGTTATCAATTTTAATTTTACACAGTATACCCAAAGTGCCGATTCCATTTGATACGTGTATAAATTCAAAAAGGAAACATTTATTAGTAGTAATTGACTCATTTACAAAGTTTGTGAAGTTATTCCCTGTAAATTCTACAAGTACACGTGAAGTAATTGAGAGTTTAAGTAAATATTTCGAATTTTATAGTAGGCCACGCAGAATTATTTCTGATAGAGGTAATTGCTTTACTTCATTAGAGTTTAGTGAATTTTTAGCGGAACGTAATATTGGTCATACAAAAGTGGCCCCCAAGCAAACGGACAGGTTGAGAGAGTAAATCGAGTGCTAACACCGATGTTAAGAAATTTGTATAATCTAATTAATCAAGCTGATTGGTATAAACTTATAAATAAGGTTGAACACGCGATCAACAATTCAGTCCATTCTAGTACATGCTTGGTGTTTGCATGATCCTCTTTGGAGTAGATCAAAAATGTCCGATAGTTGATGAATTATATGAGTATTTAGATGATAAATTAAATAGAGACAAAAAGATAGATTTAAAAGATATAAGGGATAAAGCAAATTTAAAGATTGTAGAGTCTCAGAAAAGAAATGTAGCATTATGTACATAATTTTGATCGAGGTCGATCAATATGTCAGGTTGACCTAGCTGTAAACATATGTGAATATATACTAAATAGTATTAAGTGTGAACATTGTAAACATATGTGAATATATTCTAAATAGTATTAAGTGTGAAAAAATGTTATTCATTGTATTTTAGTGTGCACTTTCTATAATGTAACTTTATATTAAGCATCGATAAGATAACAGATATCAATTACATGGTGAACTCGATTGTCGAGATAAATAGGCCACTTGCAATTGAAGAAGAAGAGAGAACACGCGGAACATTAAAAGAGAAATGGAATGAAATCATTAAATTAAAAAACTAGAGCTGGAAAATCATCGATGCTTACCTACATCGATGTTTCGATGTTTTTCAGAAAAAAACATCGATGTATCGATACATCGAATTTTTTTTTGGGTGTAATTTTGAAAAATGTTTTTACTCCATATAATATTATAAACGAATACCACAAATAAATGCAATGTGTAAGTTCATTATAAAAAATTATGCTTTATTTAAGATCCATTGTTTTCTGTTTTTGTTTCCTGCAAATTCAAAGTGAAACTTAAACTACTCGTTCAACACAAAAAGTAAAATTAAATCACAATTCAATTAAAAATAAATTAAAAAACAGTATAAAGTTCTACTCAAAAAAATAAGAAAAAAGTTACATAACTAAAACTAAATTATCCAATCATTTTTGTTTAGGAATAAAATCATATTCTCTTCTCGCTTACAACTAGTCCAGCTTTACTAAACATCCTCTCACTTTCAGTAGAGGTGGCCGGTACGCAGAAGTATTTAAAAACGCATGTTTTGAATCCGGCGTCATTTGATACCTGATGAAAGAAGAAATTGGATTTTTAAGTTGGTTACTAACTAAATTGGTATTTTGTGTACCTTCCAATAATCCAAAGGGTTTTGGGCAGGGTTCAAATTACTCGCATTCAAGTATTGTTGCAAAGCCAATATGGAATCCGCGCGACCGCTATGAATTTATTGAGTTTGATTAGTTTGTAAGAAACTGAATAATAGGTCTGACTCTGCTGTGGATTCTGGTGTTGGCGATCTTCTCTATATCGAAGCGCCGACAACACCAATATTTGTCGAGATCTATACCAATTTGAACGTTTATTTTACTTAAGCCTAGTACTCACATCGACGAAAACCGCGAGCTAACCATAGGAGTAAGCGAGAGGCAAACAGGCGGCTAAAGGTTTTCGTCGGGTCTGTTTTTCAGCGTGGTACTCAGATGAGCTAAGGAAATACCAAAAAAAATACCAGATTTCGGGAGTGAATTTTCGATGAACGCCGTTAGCCGCGGCCCAAAGAATAAGAAATTTAATCTTTGGCGGTGTTCGTGCAGAAGCGGTGGGGAATTTTAAAATTTTAAATGGAAGAAAAACCCCAAAAACGGTTAAAGGAGGTCAGTGCAGATAAAAAAGAACGCCTAATCCAAAGTGTTGCCCATTATTGTGGGATTTGACCGACAGGAAGCAATACCACAACAGAGGCAACTCCGCAGAATAGTTAAAGTGCTGAAGGAGATCCACTAGAGAATCCCAGTGGGAAGGAACATGCTGAGTGGGACTTCGCTCTCTACGTAGACATCCTGCCGGGCGTGTCCTTGCAAGGAAAGTGAGATCTGGCCAAAAGAATTTGGTTGCGTTATACTAATAGAAGTACCTTTTTAGCAGAACCACCAGTACCATGATCTCCGACGACCTCTCCATTAGGACTCCGTACACCACCACCACCAGCTACTTGACAGCTTGAGCGGAGCTGGAGGACCCGCTGGCTTCCATAGGGTTGAGGAAATTGGGCGCCCGCTAAGGAACAATTGGAGGAGCCATGGCCAGCCACTGCCAGGATGCTGCGCGACTTCTTGCAGCATCAGCGGATCAACCCTGTTCCCAATCCGGCTCCCACTTCCTCAAGGTCCAATGTGCCTATTGGGACTCGGAGCTGGACTGCGGTGGCGCGGGAAAGATGGCGAAGCGATGGCGAAAAGGAAGCTTTAAACAACTAATTTACATAAATAAAAACATTTGTTGAACATTCCATCTATTTTTAATTGAATTTCATTGTGTACCAGCAGACTGCTCCTTTTTAAATTTCTCCAATTGTTTTTATTTTCGTTTGGCAACAAACCCAGATGCTTGTCAGTAAGACCATGCTACTTGCATTGCGGGTGAACTTTGAAAACTTCGGTCACACTACAAAGAATAAGATTTTTTGACTAGTGAAACTCTTAGCCGATCTGAGTACTAGGCTTTATTTAAAAATGTGCTTAGCTTACCAAGATTCTTTTCTGCCAAGCAGTGATGGAACATCGATGTTTGAAAACCTCGATGTTTCCCGCGTTTTGGAAAACATCGATGTATCGATACATCGCCGATGTTATTTCCAGCTCTACAAAAAACATCATTTACAATAATAAAATGTTTTAAATATTTAAATCAGTTTTAACGGACTAAATTTCTTTAACTTATCTAAAAAATTATATTGTAATAAAAATATATAAGTAAAATAAATTCAATTTACTAAACTTCACTATAATCAAATAATTTACTTTTATAAAACAATATCAGTTGATTTTTTCGATATACAATAATGCTTCTAATATATTGGGGCATTCACATGTCGCTGCTCCCGGCAGTGCAGGCAGATTATAAGACAAAGAAAGAGAGGGAAATCTTCGAATATCTGCCTCTCTTTATTGCACTACCGTTTTCGTAGGCAGTCTTCTACGCTGCGCCGACTGCTCTGCTGACGTCAACAGCGGCACAGCGTTTTAGGCACAAAAAAAAAACAAAAAAGCTTTTTGCCTTGAGCCATGTCACCGCGTCCCTACTGCAGAACTGAAGGGTATTGATACAAGTCATATATACATATATGCGCTGCGGCTTTATTTCGTGTTTATCGACATGAATTCTGACCATTGTATTGAGGTATAATAATATGAAAACTAAAACGAGGAAATAAATTGACTCTTTTAAAACTTATGATATCAAACAAAAACTCCTTCTTACGAGGTAAAAAACTAATGACGATCGTACCTTCAACATAAAAAGGTACCGATGTCAACTTTTGTGACGAAAATGTATTATACGGTCTTCTAAATAAATACACTTTCTACATTTTTGTCATTCGGCACGCTTTATCAAAACCGTACAGATTATTGCCTTCACAAGACAAATTTTGAAAGTGCATTTATTTATTTAGTAGGTCGTAAAACATATATATATATATTTTCTACACAAAAGTTGATATCAGAACTCTTGTATGTTGAAGGTGCAATCGTTAAATATCCCTTAAAAAATCGTACAATTATTTTGAGTATGGGGTTAGAGAGATAAAGAGTTGCACTTTTTAAAAGTTTTGACGAACTAACAAACTCTGTAATTACAATTAAAACGAGAAAGGAAGTTAACTTCGGCAAGCCGAAGTTTGTATACCCTTGCAGTTATAATTATTAAATTTAATAATACAAAAAATAATATTCCCAATAGTATAAGATAATATGTCAAAAAACACCGAAGCTATAATTTGTTTCATATTATATTTCCACCAATTTTCCGATCGTTCCTATGGCAGCTTTATGATATAGTCGTCCGATTTTGATAAAAATTAAATTCGAAATGCAGAACTAATTAAAAAATGTTATTTCCAAGCGTAGGAGGTTATATGTTAATAAACACAAAAGATATAATTTTTTTAAATATTTTTTTTCGATTATTCCTATGGGAGCTATAAGATTTAGTTTTCCGATCCGGCTGGTTCCGACTTATATACTACTTGCAAAGGAAATAAGACTTTTGGGAAAGTTTCAGCCCGATAGCTTTAAAACTGAGAGACTAGTTTGCGTAGAAACGGGCGGACAGACGGACATACGGACAATGCTAGATCGACTCGTCTAGTCATGCTGATCAAGAATATATATACTTTATGGGGTCGGAAACGTCTCCTTTACTGCGTTGAAAACTTCTGACTGAAATCAATATACCCTCTGCAAGGGTATAAAAACGCAAAAAAATCATTTTCAACTTTGAGGAGAGTTCTTGAATTATAGATCCTTTTGGTGAACACAGTTAAAAATGGCGATTCAAAGCGAATACGATTTGTTAGCAGCCATCGAGGTACATTTTAAATGTATCATAGTGTAATATAGAACAGTATTGAACTAAATGTATCTAACCAGTTATTTTTTAAAATCTTGTATGCCACTTTGTAATAATAAAAATAATAATAGTACATATACGTATTTTGTATTTCCTTATATTGGATGATTTATTAAATAAAATGTAAAAAAACATATGTTATTAAAAGTAAGTAAGACGTGTATGTTAAGAATTATTCTTGGTATGAAGGTAAAAGTGTATACAATAGTATATTAAAGTACAAAATATAAGCCCAAAAGGATTCGTTCAGTCAAGGATGAGATACCTTAAATAAATACATTTTCTTATAGAACTATTAATAAGATTGAATCAATTTTTCAACTTCTGGCTTATCAATACAGTTTTTCACTTGATGCCTTAACAAATTAAAATGATGCTCAGCAGTTAAATTTGCTGTGATGTTGGGCATCTTAAGACGCGTTTTCCTTTCCACATGTTTAACATAAAGTAGGTTTCAAACTTAGAAAATTTATGTAAGCTGGGTGTTTACAACTTTATTTTAGTTTAACATGCGGACTTGAAAGACTTTCGGTTTTATATTAACCTAATTTCTTTTATTTACGTTACCATTAGAATAAATTTACAGAAATCAATTACACTGTGTTCAATAATGGAATTACGATACGGTAAGATAATCAGGGGTGCCACAGAAATCCCATAAGCTCTGTCTTATAAAATTTTTATTGATGCACACAAGAAACTTACACTGAGTGGGTGCTCTGCGATTCTGTGGCACTTCCGTATGACGTTTTAAAATATTATTTAAAAATGTATATAATCTGGTTATATTATATATTATTTGTAAAGCTTTAGAGATATAAATGTACTAATTTTACATAATTTTTTAAATACAAAATTTCATATTCGTGTTATATTTATTACATCATTTATAGGTTCTCTTCCTAACAGCTGCTTGGTATCATTTTCTATTTCAATCGGTGATATTCCAGCACTACGGTCATTTAAATAATTAGTCTCCTCCTCCACAATTTTTTCAAGAATGACATCAGAGCTTTTTAGTCCTAAAAACATTTTTAATTACAGTTTTCGCTGAGCTACTGCTCTGTTCTTACCATTTCGTCCAACTATTGTTCCATTGCATATTGTTTCTGTAGAGCCGCAATTTACGACAGCTACATCTGTGGGAGAGTTCTGACGCCCGCTTTGTTGTAAGGCAACCGCTTTTCGAGCATGACGCGTGGTCAGTACTCCTGTTTCTACATCTCGCTCAAGTCGGTGTCCTAAATAGCATTGATCTTGTGTGGAAGAATTCGCTTTTACATATATAAGAACATATTACCTGAACGAGATCGAGTCAGCTGACGATGCACGTAGTCTTCAAGGTCCTCCTCTTCTTTCCGACTTATAAGACAATTTAAAATTAATAAAAATAGTCCCAATCCGAAGGAAAATAAGCCGGTGCAGGTCACTTCATTCCACCATGCTGAGCTAGAACCTAATAAATCGAACAGCTGAATAAAATTAAACATAGATATTTGATAACAACTACATACTAAATACATTCCAAGACATAGTTTCATCTGGAATAATACCAGCTCCGCAAAGAAAAACTCCAAATACAACGAAAACAATTCCAATATGCAACATTCCAATACTAGTAACTACCTATATTTTAATAATAAATACAGTTAATTAATATTTATATTTTTAAATTCCAAAAGTTAACCTGGCTGTCAAGCATTCCAGTACCGGGCTTTATTGCATGATGGGGAAGATGATACTTGCGTCTCACGGATCCCGTTGGTGAATGAAATGTTTCGCCACTCTCTGAACTTTGTGTGCTATAACGCCTTTCTCGTGCTCTTTTTTGTTCATCTCGTCGTTTTCTTTGACGCTTAATGGCCATTGCGGAATGTATACCCACTGAATGCATTTTTATTCCTTAAAATATTTTGCATATATTTGGATATTATTTAATATAAAACGATAACGAAAGCTAACTTCGGTAAGCCAAAGTATAAATTTACACATACAAATTTGGAGCACATTTTTATGGTTTTTACTTATTTTGCAAAAGTGAAACTTAAATATATATTTGGATATTTTTATACCCGTTACTCGTAGAGTAAAAGGGTATACTAGATTCGTCCTAAAGTATGTAACAGGCAGAAGGAAGCGTTTCCGACCCCATAAAGTATAAATATTCTTGATCAGGATCACTAGTCGAGTCGATCTAGCCATGTCCGTCTGTCCGGATAAACGCTGAGATCTCGGAAACTATAAGAGCAAGGCTATTGCGATTTGGCGCGCAGATTCCTGAGCTTCTTACTTACCACTCTTACGCCCACAAACCGCCCAAAACTGTGGCTCCTACAGTTTTGATGCTAGAATAAAAATTTTAACTGAAATGTATTGCTCTCGTCAATACCTATCAATTGATCCACGCCTACTTTAACGCCCACAAGCCTCCCACAAACTTAAAAAAATCGTAAATATGAACGTGGTTATCTCGGAAACTATCAAAGATATTGCATTGTATTCTCAGATTTATATTCCGTAGCCTTGTACGCAGCGCAAGTTTGTTGCGCGAATATGCCACGCCCACTCTAACGCCCACAAGTCGCCCAAGCCTGTGGCGCCTACAGTTTTCATGCTAGATACAAAATTTTAACTGAAATGTATTGGTCTCGTCAATACCTATCGATTGATCAAAAAAAAATGGCCACGCCCACTCTAACTCCCATAACGCTTAAATCTGTCTACCGCCGGTAGGTAGCGCTCTTTTTCTCGCTTTGCTGCTTGCATATCTCTATTTCCCTTTGGTCCCTTTAGCTGAGTAACGGGTATCTGATAGTCGAGGTACTTGACTATAGCGTTCTTCCTTGTTTAATCTAAAGCGATAAGGAGAACAAACTTCGGAAGGCCAAAGTTTACATTTTACAAATAAATATTTTGAGAACATTTTTATGGATTTAAGTTATATTGCAAAAGTGTAAACTTGGATATATACTCGAATATTTTGTAATATAAAACGATACAGAAAGCTACCTTCGGAAAGCCAAAAGTAAAATTTTATTAAAAAATATTTGGGAAACTAATTAATAGTTTTTAGTTATGTTGCAAAAGTGTAAACTTTATAGGGTTGTCAGACAAAACAAGAAAAATCTCTATAGACGATGCAATCGACTATCAGATCCCCGTTACTCTGCTAAGTGTACTGTGAGCATTCAGTGAGGGAGATGGATATATACAATTAGCAAAGCGTCTGTTCCCAAGACTGCACACTTTATTTTATGAATGGCCCGAATTGAACAATTTTTGACATGTAGTTGGACATTGATTGTTTACGCCAAAAGGGTGCTTTATTTCTGGAGGCAGTGTCGAGCGGCCAATTTCTCAAGATTTCTACATCTCTCTTGCTCGCACTGCCCTCCGCTCTCCTTCTCCATCTCACTCTTAAGTCTCCGCTCCGCTCTGGAGCGCTTTAGTTTTAGGTAGATCAAGCCACCCCCGCCTCAACCTTTTGGTATTTCGAGCGGATTTCATAATCATTGAATATTCCTCTCCTGGAGTTTCCTTGGATTTTTCTCAGCAGCGACGGTGGCTCGAACAGTATTAGATACGCTTCTCTTGTTGTTATTATTTGCTGGTCATACAGCCAGTTTTTATACCCATTTCTCGTAGAGTAACGTCCGTCCGTCCGGAAGAACGTTGAGATCTCGGAAACTATAAGAGCTAGGCTATTGAGATTAGTTTTCACGCCCACTCTAGCGCCCACAACGCTTAAATCTGTCTACCGCCCACATAACCATATATTGAAATTAGTCTCGCTTTGCTGCTTGCATATCTCTGTTTCCCTTTTGTCCCTTTAGCTTAGTAACGGGTATCTGAGTACCTCGACTATAGCGTTCTTCCTTGTTTTAATTTAAAATATAACCCAGCCATAGTACAAACTTCCGGTTCTCTATTTTTCCTTTAAGAATTGCACTCTTCATTATACCCATTACTCGTAGAGTAAAAGGGTATACTATTTTCGTCGAAAAGTATGTAACAGATAAAAGGAAGCGTTTCCGACCCCATAGTGTATACATATATATTCTTGATCAGGATGACTAGCCTAGTCGATTTAGCCACATCCGTCTGTCCGTATGAACGCTGTGATCTCGAAAACTATAAAAGCTGCAATACTGGGATTTAGGCCTAAAGATTCAAGAGATCAAGTTGGTTTCGTCAGGGTGCCACGCCCACTCTTACTCCCACAAGGCGCGCAAAACTGTGGCGCCCACAGCTTTGATGCTAGAAAAACAAATTGAACTGAAATGTATTGGTTTCATCAATATTGACTAAAAAATAGTTTTCCAACCACACTCTAACGCCCACAAACCTCCCAAGAAGAAAGGCAATGACGTCAGAGCCAGACAATAACAAACTTACCCTTCAGTTCTGCAGTAGGGACGCGGTGACATGGCTCAAGGCAAAAAGCTTTTTTTGTTTCTTTTTTGTGCCTAAAACGCTGTGCCGCTGTTGACGTCAGCAGAGAGCAGTCGGCGGAGCGTAGAAGACTGCCCACGAAAACGATCGTGCAACAAAGAGAGGCAGATATTCGAATATTTCCCTCTCTTTCTTGTCTTATAATCTGCCTGCACTCCGCGCTCGCAGAGACAAATTTCGGCCAGTCCGTTATTTTTTTGCGTCTCTCCGTTATGTTCGGCTAGCGACTAATATTTCGGCGGAAAAATTTTCGTGGAGCAGCGACATGTGAATGCCCTAATATTTTAGGAGCATTATTGTGTATGCCACCGCAGTCCAGCTCCGAGTCCCAATGGGCATATTGGACCTTGAGGAAGTGGGATCCGGATTGGGATCGGGGTTGATCCGCTGATGCTGCAAGAAGTCGCGCAGCATCCTGGCAGTGGCTGGCCATGGCTCCTCCAACTGTTCCTTAGCGGGCGCCCAATTTCCTCAACCCTATGGAAGCCAGCGGGTCCTCCAGCTCCGCTCAAGCTGTCAAGTAGGTGGTGGTGTACGGAGTCCTAATGGAGAGGTCGTCGGAGATCATGGTACTGGTGGTTCTGCTAAAAAGGTACTTCTATTAGTATAACGCAACCAAATTCTTTTGGCCAGATCTCACTTTCCTTGCGAGGACACGCCCGGCAGGATGTCTACGTAGAGAGCGAAGTCCCACTCAGCATGTTCCTTCCCACTGGGATTCTCTAGTGGATCTCCTTCAGCACTTTAACTATTCTGCGGATTTGCCCTGTTGTGTTATTGCTTCCTGTCGGTGAAGTCCCACAATAATAGGCCACAGCTTGGATTAGGCGTTCGTTTTTATCTGCACTTACGTCATGCAGGCGTTTTAGGGGCTTTCCATCCATTTTTAATGTTTTGTCTCCAAACCGCTTTCGCACGAACACCGCCAAAGATTAAATTTCTTATTCTTTGGGCCGCGGCTAACGGCGTTCATCGAAATTCACTCGCTAAATCTGGTATTTTTTCAGGTATTTCCTTGGCTCATCTGAGTACCGCGATGAAAAACAGACCCGACGAAAAGCGTTAGCCTCGTATCTGTCTCTCGCTCACTCCTATGGTTAGCTCGCGGTTTTCGTCGATGTGAGTACTAGGCTTTGTTCGTCAACCGTCTCTGGATGGTTGGCGCAAACCAAAATCGCATTGGATGGTCATGTGTCTTCAGCTCTTGCACCAATTGAACTTTGTATGATGTCAAACCGAGGTCTTTCGTCAAAATTCTTTGAGGGGGGTGCGAGAAATTTACAATTCCTGCAAAAGGTGTCGAGATGATGTTGATGGATTATCCCTCACGCTTTCAGCAACAGCAGCAATATTTTCAATTGAGCGCACTGGACGAGAATGAAAACGCTTTGCGTTGTCCATTAACGAGCCAATCTCACGCACACGCTTCACAAATTTATCCACAAACTGCCTGGAAGGTTCTTTATTTTTCCGGAATTACGTGCGCATTTTTCTTGCAGTTTCGGTTAAAGACTCACCATTTTGGAAGTAAGTTTTCAATATTTGCCAACTTTCTTTAAGAGTAAATTTAACCATTTTACCAAAAATTTGACACATTGTCGAAATCGTTCGAGCTGTCATAGCCGAAACAATGGATAGTTCAAAAAGCAACTACTACATGGGCCACCCTGTAGAAATAGGTTTTCGCTTTTAATTTAACGATTGGCGCTTATAAAATGCAGCGTGCCAAATGTAAAAAATTTTGAAAGTGTATTTACTTAGTAGATCGTATAATACATTTTCGTCACAAAAGTTGACATCAGAACTTTTGTTTGTTAAAGTTGTTAGGATGTGTTTTTGTTTGGTATCAGAAGTTTTTATTTTAAACATCAATCATATAATTTATCTACTTTCCCAACGGCCGTAGAGTTTAAGTTTCTAAATGATTCCATGACCCTACAAAAATCTAAAAAAAACGAAATAAAAAATTTGCGCATAATTTTTAAATGATGGTATTTAGACAAACCATGCTCGAAAGGCGCACGAAGTATTTCCCATGTAGCTTTAAAAATTCAAAGGTTACGGGTGTACGAAATTTAGCTATTCATAGCTGCTTTCCCGCCAAAGAACCGAGTTTTTTTTAAAAGTGGTAGAACTACATACTCTTATATTAAGCTGTTGAACATCTTCTAGAATTTTCAGGACCCTAAAATAACGATTTGGGACAAACTGACAAGACAAATTTTCATTCAAGTTCTCCAAAATCTTGTTTTGCTAATAACTTTTTAACGGAGTATCGACGCGAATTTTAAGTGAGAATACAACTAGATTAATGAACTTGTGCATTTATTTTCAATGGCCCCAATAGATCAAATTTTCTAAATGTTCACTTATACACTTTCACTGCTTTTTCTCCCAAATAAATTTTTTTAAAGTCTTGGTATGCAATCCTTTTATCGATATCAAATGATACCTTTCGATAGATGTCTTACTCGTAACGATCGGACGATCACAGAAGATTTTCATTTATTCGTGTAATTATAGTAGTCGCCTTCGCACACTCTCCTGGTACTCTCCGTCACTACGTGGACTGCCGTCCACAGTAATATTTAATCCAAACCAAAAGTGAAAATTTTTTTTAACTTAGGCCTAACTCTGCGCTTGACAGCGGAGCGGAGACTTAGGGGAGAGATGGAGAGGAAGAGCAGAGGGCAGTGCGAGCGCGCGAGAAGCAGAAAACTGCCGCTGAACAAACTGAACACTGCCTCCAGAAATTAAACGCCCTTTTGGCGTGAACATTCCCCCCACTCTTGCGAGGACACCCGAAGCAATGACCTCAGAATAGTAGGCTCAGGAGTATGATGGAAGTGAAGATCGGTCGTCCGTATATAGGAGAGTGTGGTGGCCCTTTCCACACTTATGGCAGTGATAATCACTGCGGCAGGAGTTCTTGGAATGATTGTAAGCCAAGCAGTTGGAGCAGTACCTTAGGATATTTACTTCCTGGAGCCGTTTATGGGGGCTAAGCCGCAGAAAGTGGGGGAACTTCCATAGAGTATGGATCTTTTGGCAGACTCGGCAATGGTAGGATTCAATACCTCAAGTACATCTGCCATCCAAGGCGGTATATGGAACCCAATATTTGGAAGGAGTATTCTTAGGAGGGACTTTTTGTACGGAAAATTGCGCTGAATAGGACGAAATGGTGTGTGGAACTGAGGCGAATACTGGCCTTGGAGGGTCGGGTGGAATCAGTGGAGTAGTAGGACCGCTGTTTCGATGCAGCAATGTGCGATCTTGGCACGTGAGACAGTTGGTTGCTTGCAAAGCAATTAGAGCACAACTGATTCCTTTGGATATAGGCAAGGCGATCGTCTACAGTCATTTGTAGAAAGCGTGGACATATACGCACGGGGTGGTTCTTCTTCGAACACAGATCGCAGCCTTTGGGTATCGGAACTAGCCTTGTGTTGAAGAAATTTATTTTTGGAAATTCTGCCAATCGATTTGTGTCTTTGGACTGGACGTGGAGGAAATCGGCAGATTGGAAGCTATCGACGGCCTCAAGAGTTCGATGGCGGTCCGTCAAATAGGAATCAAGCTCAAGCCACGTAGGAATTTCGGCTTTATTTTGGATGGATTGCTCCCATAATGAGAGAGTGAGCTTTGGTAGTTTTGTCGAGCACATATAAACCAGGATAGGGTCCCAATTCTCAATATTAACACCGGAAAACTTAAAGAAAGTTAAGCAACCTTGAAAAGTGCGTTGAAGTTCCTTTAAGGCTGCTCCCGACTCCTGTGCTATGGATTGCACATTGAAAAGTGTTTTCAGGTGACTGTTCACCTGCAATCGCTTATTTTCGAAACGCTCAGTTAGGTTTTTCCAGGTTAAGCGAAAGCCATCATTGGTGAGTGGAGATCTCGAAACTATGGAACGAGCTTCGCCACTTGTTTTTAAATTTAAGTAGAACAATTCTTCAACGGGCATTAGACTCGGATTGTCTATGTATATTGCCGTGAAAAGGTCCCAGAAAGTCGGCCAGCAAAGATAATCGCCAGAGAAAACCTCTGTGTCGATAGGAGGGAGCCGGCAGCCATAAGACGTGGAATCTTGGGATGGAGTTGAGGTATTTGGGAGGAGCCCTGTTGGATGTGATCCATCTGCGCGGCAAACGTCTTATAAGTGGAGTACGTTTGGTAACACTTGGATTTTAGGTTGGCGTTGGTGTCTGCGGCGCTCTCGCCTGAAGCCACAACGCAATCGGAGCATGTGTCATATGCTGCCATTACCGTTTGCCACCAGGAATTGAAATGATGACGACGAATTTTACAGGCGAATAACGTTGGGGGAGGATCACCTGGAGCATTCACAGTGGCACTAAAGTGGATCAGACAGTCATCTGTAGCGGATTTTACTGATGTCGCCATGATGTAAAATACTTTAGAATCTTAAATCAGAAGTAAGAAATCGAAAACGGGCTAGAATACATTTGGAATTGAGGAACCAATCAAGTTTGTAAATATATACGGTCACATTGTCGGATAGGCAGAGTCAATAAATATTTATTATATCGGATGTTCGGACTTATGTAAAGAAGTACGGATTTTAATTTTGTTTGTTTGAAAGAAACATTTATTGTGAGCCCTTGACCCACTGTGCACTGGCGAAAATATCGATATACGCATGTATGTACACTAGGGTGGTCCAAAAAATGGAATTTTGTTCTCACCCCCTCACGTGGTTGATTAAAGCTTACAAAATATGTATTCAACAATTAACATTTTTTGGTTGAGTTTCAGACCTTGCGAAACGTCTTCAAAGTTTATATAAAAATTACTCATACGACATGCATACCAGCCATAACTTTTTCATAAAGATCGATTACCCCTCCCCAACTTTGTCAACTCTGGGATATCGGTCAATAAAAATAAAAAATTTACGACAAATACCGAAATGTTTTTGGAGGGTCAAAACTAGACACAACGGACTTTCCATTGAAGTGTCAGGGCCACCTATATGAAAATCATATATTTGATCAACCTCAACAGTGCGTATGAGTTATAAACTTTAAACTAGTTCGCAGGCCATATAATGCGTTATTTTCAAAAAATTTCGTTTGGTATACCTTAAATTCCTCAATGAGCACCTTATTTGTTTTTAAAGCCTAGTACTCACATCGACGAAAACCGCGAGCTAACCATAGGAGTGAGCGAGAGGCAAACAGGCGGCTAAAGGTTTTCGTCGGGTCTGTTTTTCAGCGCGGTACTCAGATGAGCTAAGGAAATACCAGAAAAAATACCAGATTTCGCGAGTGAATTTTCGATGAACGCCGTTAGCCGCGGACCAAAGAATAAGAAATTTAATCTTTGGCGGTGTTCGTGCAGAAGCGGTGGGGAATTTAAAAATTAAAGGTCAGTGCAGATGAAAAAGGATGCTTAATCCAAGCTGTTGCCCATTACTGGGGACTTGACCGAGAGGAAGCAGTACCACAACGGGTCAAATCCGCAGAACAGTTGAAGCGCTGGAGGAGATCCACTAGAGAATCCCAGTGGGAAGGAACATGGGACATCGCACGATCTCCGATGAGCTCCATTAAGGACTCCTCCTTCACCAACTACTTGGCAGCTGGTGATGGAGCGGAGATAGAGGATGCGCCGGCTTCTATAGGAGGAGGAAGTAAGGTCGCCCGCTAAGGGACAGCTGGAGGAGCTATCACCAGCCATTATTGGCCAGCTCGGAGTTGGACTACAGATGGCGCGGGAAAGATGGCGAAGCATCCGTGGGACGAGAAGGAAGCCTTTAACTTCTAATTTACATACAAAAAAACATTTAATTTAATAATTTAATTTATTTTTATTTTAATTTCTTTATGCACCAGCAGACTCTTCTTTTTTAAATTGCTCCAATTGATTTGTTTTCCGTTCGACAAGAAGCCCAGCTGCTTGATAGTAAGACCATGCCACATGCATGGCGGGTGGGGAATTTAAAAATTTTAAATGGAAGAAAAGCCCCAAAAACGGTTAAAGGAGGTCAGTGCAGATGAAAAAGGACGCCTAATCCAAGCTGTTACCCATTATTGTGGGACTTGACAGGGGCAAATCCGCAGAATAGTTGACGTGCTGGAGGAGATCCTCTAGAGAATCCCAGTGGGAAGTAACATGCCGAGTGGGACTTCGCTCTCTACATGGACATCCTGCCGAGCGTGTCCTCGCAAAGAAAGTAAGATCTGGCCAAAATAATTTGGTTGCGTTGCACTAATAGAAGCACCAGTAATATGATCTCCGAAATCCTCTCTATTAGGACTCCGTACACCACCACCACCAGCTACTTCGCAGCTTAAGCTGAGCTGGTGGACGCGGTGGCTTCTATAGGGCGCCCGCTAAGGAACAGTTGGAGAAGCCATGGCCAGGATGCTGGGCGACTTCCTGCAGCATCAGCGGATCAATCCCGTTCCCAATCCGGCTCACACTTCCTCAAGGTCCAATATGCCTATTGGGACACGGAGCTGGACTGCGGTGGCGCGGGAAAGATTGCGAAGCATCCTTGGGACGAGAAGGAAGCCTTAAGCTTCTAATTTACATATATAAAAACATTCGTTGAAAATTTCATTTATTTTTATTTTTATTTCTTTGTGCACCAGCAGACTCTTCTTTTTTAAATTGCTCCAATTGATTTGTTTTCCGTTTGTCAACAAACCCAGCTGCTTGACAGTAAGACCATGCCACATGCATGGCGGGTGAACTTTGAAAACTTCGGTCACACTACAAAGAATAAGATTTTTCGACTAGTGAAACTCTTAGCCGATCTGAGTACTAGGCTTTATATGTTAAAAAACTCCGAAGCTATAATTTGTTTCATATTATTTTTTCACCAATTTTCCGATCGTTCCTATGGCAGCTATATGATATAATCGTCCGATTTCGATAAAATTTAATTCGAAACTCAAAACTAATTAAAAAATGTTATTTCCAAGCTTAGGGGGCTATATGTAAAAAACACCAAATATATAATTTTCTTAAATTTTTTTTCCGACTATTCCTATGGGAGTTATAAGATATAGTTGTCCGATCCGGCTGGTTCCGACTTAGGTAGTATACCTGCAAAAGAAATAATACTTTTGGGAAAGTTTCAGCCCGATAGCTTTAAAACTGAGAGACCAGTTTGCGTTGAAACGGACGGACAGACGGACATGGCTAGATCGACTCGTCTAGTCATGCTGATCAAGAATATATATACTTTATGGGGTCGGAAACGTCTCCTCCACTGCGTTGCAAACTTCTGACTGAAATCAGTATATCCTCTGCAAGGGTATAACCAGAGAATATGGTTTAGTCGATGGCCTCGCGGCGAGGGGGATGCAGACATGCTTAAAGAAGCTCAGCTTTTTTCACTAATACACCTAGTCAATAGCGCCACCTATCTTCTTCTTATATAGTGTCATTTGGTTGCGGCTTGGATATTTGGGTTTACCTTTTTAATGAATGATCCGATTACAATAATTTTTGACACGTATATAGGTATTTATAATAAGAACTATAGTTCATTTGAATTTTTACAAAATATCAAAAAATTTGGGCGCTAGACGGGTTTTAGTGTTATAGTCGTTTGTGGGAGTGTTGTGTTAGAGTGGAAGTGGCACCCTGCTGAAACAAACGTGCGCTGCGCAGAAAGCAATGGAATGTACATGCCAAGTCCCAACACTCTAGCTCTTATAGTTTCCGAGATCCCAGCGTTCATACGGACAGACGGAAAGTCGGACAGTCGTACAGACGGACAGACGGGCTAGATTGACTCGGCAAGTGATCCTGATCAAGAATATATATACTTTATAGGGTTGGAAACGCTTCTTTCTACGTTACATACTTTCCGACGAATCTAGTATCCCCTGTTACTCTATGAGTAACGGGCATAATAAAGAGTGCAATCCCTAAAGCCTAGTACTCAGATCGGCTAAGGGTTTCACTAGTCGAAAAATCTTATTCGTTTTAGTGTGACCGAAGTTTACAAAGTTCACCCGCCATGCATGTGGCATGGTCTTACTGTCAAGCAGCTGGGCTTGTTGACAAACGGAAAACAAATCAATTGGAGCAATTTAAAAAAGAAGAGACTGCTGGTGCACAAAGAAATTAAAATTAAAATAAATGAACTTTTCAACGAAAGTTTTTATTTATGTAAATTAGAAGCTTAAGGCTTCCTTCTCGTCCCACGGATGCTTCGCCATCTTTCCCGCGCCATCTGTAGTCCAGCTCCGAGCTGGCCAATAATGGCTGGTAATGGCTCCTTCAGCTGTCCCTTTGCGGGCGACCCTATTTCCTCCTCCCTATAGAAGCCGGCGCATCCTCTATCTCCGCTTCATCACCAGCTGCCAAGTAGCTGGTAAAGGAGGAGTCCTTAATGGAGCTCGTCGGAGATCGAGCGATGTCTCATGTTCCTTCCCACTGGGATTCTCTAGTGGATCTCCTCCAGCGCTTCAACTATTCTGCGGATTTGACCCGTTGTGGTACTGCTTCCTGTCGGTCAAGTCCCACAATATTGGGCAACAGCTTGGATTAGGCATCCTTTTTCATCTGCACTGAGCTTTAGCCGTTTTGGGTGTTTTTCTTCCATTTTTAATTTTTAAATTCCCCACCGCTTCTGCACGAACACCGCAAAAGATTAAATTTCTTATTCTTTGGGCCGCGGCTAACGGCGTTCATCGAAAATTCACTCGCGAAATCTGGTATTTTTTCTGGTATTTCCTTAGCTCATCTGAGTACCGCGCTGAAAAACAGACCCGACGAAAACCTTTAGCCGCCTGTTTGTCTCTCGCTCGCTCCTATGGTTAGCTCGCGGTTTTCGTCGATGTGAGTTCTAGGCTTAAGGAAAAACTTTTAGAATCAAAAATTTTGTATTGTGGCTGAGTTATATTTTACACATAACTGGAATTAAAAATATATATTTGAGGAATATATGACTTGAATAGTAGCACTGGAATATCTACTGGATTTTTTGAAAGTGTACAATGGTACGCAAAGGGCACTGGATTATTGTCGGGCACAAATAACATCGGAAGAATCACTTTTGGATTTAGACAATATATCATACAGAAAGTTAGTCAAAATAGGGTTCCAAAAACTGGCTGTATGACCGGCAAATAATAGTTGCTGGGAAAAATCCAAGGAAACTCGAGGAGAGGAAAATCCATATGCTTTATCATAATTTTCCAGGCTATATTCGTCATGTCCAGTAAAAGTTTGTTCATTTCTGGTTTGTTTAAAGACACCGCCAAGATTCTTAGTTAGCATCAACACTACTTCGTGTTTACAATTTAACAAAACTTTTTTATAATCCTTAACAAATCTCAACAAATTTTTTAATGGTACCGAAAAGTTGAAGTGGGGTCCCGTGGAAATTTCGTCTCCACTGCTCCATCCAGAATTTAATAGATTTTGACTTTGAAGATTATCCAGAGATATAAAGAGAAAAATCGTGTTTTATCAATCCCACATCCATTTATTTCGTACTTTATTTCATCCAAAAAGTAAGTCATAAAATTATTTGATAAAAGGTGGTAGCATTATCAGTAATAGGTCCATTCGGTGAGTCTTTTCTAATAATTCCTTGAAAATTAAGGTAACTTTCGTCAGGAAGCACGTACAAGTCTTGATTTTGGATAGTAATTCGAATTTTATCGATTGGTTTAAATGTTTGACTATACGATGAATAAGTATGAAACTCTTTCTTCGAAATACTCTCATCTGAGTAAACCTTTTCTTGAACATTTAAAATTTCGCTCATTGTTTTCCTTTCCACCTTTTATATTATACTCGAAGCTTTAATCCCAACGACCTTAAAAATAGTTTATTTTTCAAAGTAAGTTATCTTCTTTTTACTGTTGATCCTCTTTCTATAGCTTTACAATTAGTAATGCTTGGATGAGGACTTAAGCTTCGTCTTTAATTATTGTTATGGTTAAAGGAATGATATTAACCGAATGTGCATGCGAATCGAAACGTTTTCACCACGTAAATTTACCAAATCACCGTTTTGATCAACTATGCGTATAGATAGTGTGCTTATTTCGTCACGAATGGTCGATACGAGTGCGCACTTAACTCATATTGACCATTCAATTCGATAGGATAGATACTTCCATTCAAGGATAATGCAAGTGATCTAAACATATTGAAACCTCTTGATAAACCGTTGGATTGTAAGTATCTTACCCAGCTTTATATTGATATCACTCCATAAATCATAATGAATTGATCAAATCCTTTTCTGTACCTTCCGTTATCCATTTCGTTATCCTTGCTAATTAATAAGATCCCGTGCTTATCCTCCCAACATTTTTGACAAATTTTTACAAATGTTTCATAACTCATACAAGTGTTATTATGGTCCCGATATATATGCCGCATATTTAAATCATCTTGTTTAAACATTGTAATAAAGTTGGCATTGTCACGAATCAGAAGTTTGGGTATATGACTACATGTTTGACATAAATAGAAAGAGTCTATATTTTTATGTCGACCCATACAAAAATAAGATATTTTGTTATCTTGTTTTTCACAAGCTACGTCATCTAAACTAATCATCGAATATCTAAATGAAATTGTTTTTGCCTTCACTGGGGTCTAGTACACCGTCATTATGGGAGAATATATGATATCCCGTTCCTTTAATCGACTTGATTAAATTCTCCAAGTACTCATATTTAGGTTGATATAAGCTTTTTGAAAATATATAAACATTTTCGTAATGTAGTCCATTGGGACTCTCTAAAGTTTTACCACAATTCGAAGGCCAAACAATTAGAGCCCTTATTGTGTTCGGAAAGAGAGCACTATGTCGTGGCGGTAGATTTTTCTTTCGTTTTGATCGTTAATATTTGTAACTAATTTTTTCTAATGTACTTCATTCAATGAGAATTCTTTGATGATTAAACATCAACAAAATGGGGAAACGTTTTTATAATCGCTTTGGTCGTATTTTGAATTGTAAACACGACGATGGTCTTGTCGATAAGTTAATCAATAGATTACCGCTTGATGCCTATATTCCGGGATATAATTTTTGTGGACCGGGTACAAAGTTACAGAATCGCTAGGAACGCGGTGATCAAGGAATAAGCCCATTGGATGAAGCTTGCAAAGAGCACGATATTGTATATTCTCAAAACAAGGCCTTTAGTGAAGGACATAGGGCAGACTCCATATTGATTGACAAAGCCTGGTCGCGTGTCTACGCACCAGATAGCATTCTTGGTGAAAAAGCAGAAGCATACTTTGTTACAAATAGAATGATAACCAAGAAAACATTTGGGATGGGATTGAACAAAACGGAAAATAAGGGGAGGATAAAGATAATGAAGAATAAAATGAAGAAGACAAACTTTTCGACTGTTATTAATGTTGCTACTTAGACATTAAAAAAACAAAAACATTATGAGTGAAATTAAAGTTGCACGTAAATCAATTCATCAATCAATGAGTTCGAAGAAAAATGTTTAAATACCTCGTGTAATCAATGTACCCAAAATTGGAGGTTTTCTACCAATCGTGCCGATCTTGACAGCCCTCAGCGCTCTTGGTAGTTTAGCAAGTGGTAGTGCAGCAATTGCAAAAACAATTAATAATGGCTAAATGGTGAGAATGGCTAAAGAAAATATGGAGGAGAAGAAACGTCACAACAGGAAAATTGAAAGTGTTGCTGTAGAATAAGGATTATATCTCAAATCCTATAGAAAGTGTTATGGTTTCTTTCCTAAGCCCTATAGTAAGGGGAAAGGAATTAAGAAGCGAAAAAACTAATTTCTCTGCTACCCAATAGACCACTATCAAATATTGACATACGTATACATATACAAATATTCCATATATATACATATTATTTACCTCTGTTCTTCCGTTTGGAGTCCTCAGTATCAAGTGCACATTGACCGTATAGAGTTCGTACAGAAACAATTTCTTCTTTTTGCTCAACCTCAGCGCAGCTCAGCATCGCCTCTGGTCCGGCATCGCAGTAACCATCGTTACCATTGCCGCGACGCGACAAGTGCTCATTACCCCCTTGTCCCGCGGTGTGACCCAGAAGTGTCTACTTCGGTTAGGCACAAACATTGGTGACCCCGACGTGATCCTTTACCAACAAAGGATCACACTCAAGCAACCCCCTTCCCACCAAAGGCTGAACTTCTAACCGGTGAGAAGACCCGTTAAGTTCACTACATCCACCCGCCCTGGAAACCTTAGCTTCAGCCAGCTTCACAGGATACGCTTCTTCTTCCAGAGTCACAGGAACTCGGCTTAATCCAGCTTCACAGGATCGCTTCGTCATCCAGCGTCACAGGATCGTATGCTTTATCCAGCTTCACAGGATCTTCCGCTTAATCCAGCTTCACAGGACTCACAGCTTCATCCAGCTTCACAGGATACTCTTCTTTTTCGAGCGTCAGAGGAACTCAGCTTAATCCAGCTTCACAGGATACGCTTCGTCTTCCAGCGTCACAGGATCGTTAGCTTTATCCAGCTTCACAGGATACGCTTCTTCTTCCAGCGTCACAGGAACTCAGCTTAATCCAGCTTCACAGGATACGCTTCTTCGTCCAGCGTCACAGGGACGTCAGCTTCATCCAGCTTCACAGGATACTCAGCTTTATCCAGCTTCACAGGATACTCAGCTTCATCCAGCTTCACAGGATACCCAGCTCCATCCAGCCTCACAGGATCGTCAGCTCTATCCAGCTTCACAGGATACTCAGCTTCATCCAGCTTCACATGATACTCAGCTTCATCCAGCTTCACAGAACACATAGCTTTATACGGCTTCACAGGATTCTTTGTTTCCAAGACACACAACATGTCTACTTTATTCATAAAGGAAACAAGTTACACAAGAAACGATTTACGCAATCGATTACTAGACACCCAAAACGAGCTGCAAGGGAAAATCCAACAGCTCATTAAGAATAATTGCAGGGATTCTGTCGACCGACGCCACCGAGACGGCTATTATTCCGCTAAACTAACTCAGTTAAACGATCTCTGGCAACAGGTTTGCGACCTAGATGAAGAAGTCCAGTAAGCGGCATTACCCACTGGAAGTGAGTACTCTTCACGACTAGTAGCACTTAAGGAGCTGGTCGAAAAATATCAGAATATCTTTCTGGACAACATGCCGACTGGAAGCGGGCTTCCGAAGGCCCCCAGACGAACTTCGGGCAACATCAAGATCACAACAAGAGATCAAATCAAGGGAGGTTCCCCAATTGACACGGTGATCCGACAGTTGCAGAGAAGATGAAACGAAATGGAGTCAACATTAACATTAGCCTCGAACGCCCCAACCATCACCCCAGCCCTACAAAGGCACCTGGATCTCCATTGGGCGTTACTGAGGCAAGCCCACGATGAATTGGACAGCACACCTGGGGCCGCAGCTCTGGCAGAAGCAGAGCTAGCTCAATTCCACACATTATACGAGGAATACGAAATGAACCTGCTTCGAGAAAACGACGCGCCAATGAGCCTAAACTTGGCACTTCCGCCAATTAGCATTCCGGAGTTCAACGGCGAGTATCTAGACTGGCCACGTTTCCATGATCTCTTTGTGGAATTTATCCATAATAAACCATATTCGGCCAGTCAAAAACTACTTATTCTACAGAGCTCGCTTCGTGGTGAAGCGAGGAACGTCTTGACAGATACAGCCTTCTCACAGGGTGGCTATGACGACACCTGGTTGCGATTGAAGGCCAGGTACCAGAACGGAAAGATAATAGTATTCGCCGCTATAGCAAAAATGGTTGACTATAAGCCTACAGACGGCTCCTCGCGCCAACTAAGGGATTTACAAGACACTATCAAAAACTCAATGAGTACTCTTAAAAAGTACTCCTGGGATCCACTCCTGTGTTTTATTATCAGAAGAAAACTAGACCAGCAGTCTGCACTGGAAAATTCAGCAGTTGCACCAACGGAAATTCCAATGTTAAGGAGTGTACTGACGTTTATTGAGCGGCACGCTTGCATGCTGGAGACGATAAGCGCTCAACCTACAGCAACACTCCGCTATCAGTCAGTTCACAACGAAGAGAGCTGTAAGATTTGTCATCTAGGACCACATCATCTTAGAGCATGCAGCCGTTTCCAGGAAATGGACCCCAAAACACGGCGCCAAGCCATTTTTCAAGTAGGAGCATGCACAAATTGTTTATCTACAGCTCATAAGGTTGAAAACTGTGGATCACCACCACCACCAGCCACTTGTCGAGTCTGCCAGCAACGGCATCATTCACTGTTACACCAAGGACCGACTAGCAATCCAGTGGCCGGCGCAGTAACCATTGCAACCCTAGAGGATAACTCTACTCGCGACCGCCAAGGTATCATTACAAGGGCCAACGGGTCACCTACAAACATGTCGCGCTGTAATAGATGGTGGATCACAGGTGAATCTTATCTCAAGGAGGATGGCAGATCTGCTATCTCTTAAGAAATTGTTCACCGATTGAAATATCTGGAATCGGAGGAAAAATATCAACAGCAATCAGATCAAAACTAAAGCTCTCATCATGTACATCAGGGTTTGAAACACTATTAGAGGTATTTCTTATGCCCGCAAACATTACAGACCAACCGTCAGTACCGATTGCAACCGATCTTAATATTCCCGAGGGACTGCCGTTAGCAGATCCTGACTTTCGGCAAACTGGACCCACTGACCTGACCTTAGGGGTTGAAGTATTTGCTCGTGTAATAGCCGGTGAACTTCTTGAACTAGGACCTAATAGACCGTTGGCCCAGGGCACAAGGCTTTTGTAGGTAATCACAGGTTTTCTCGATAAAGAAACCTCATCTGATACGGAAGTCAACCCTATTCTGGTAGAAGACAGAGGTGATTTTGCAGAACCGAAAGCTGCTTATGAGCCAACGAAAGATAAAAATCCGATGAATAATAATGAATTTGATATAGAAGAAAGCAAACGGCAAATTGAGATTTCACTCGATGGAGAAGGTATTCATTCACCTAACGTAGCATTGATAGAGCCTGAAGATATATATAGCCAATCAAAAACTAGCGACACTGACTCGTCCGATCGAGAATTAACCGATACATATAATGGTTCATTGAAGCTGACTGACCTTTATACTGCAAGAGAAAAACCAATTAATATAGAACCGACTTCTCATCAATTTAAAACCTACAAGAAGTCTGACTTTTGTTCAACATTTCTAAACTTAACAAAGAAGTATCTTAGTTTTGTTGCAGATGGTCCACACACCATAGACGTGCCAAATGATCAAGTTTTACGAGGGCACAATTTCAGTCCCCACGGTAATGGCAATTGTATCGCAAAGGGGAGTGTTAAGCAGCGTCATGAAGATCTGAAGGAAGGATCCTCCTCGGTCAATGATTTGTTAGGTGCTTTCTATACAATTCGGCCAAGGGCTGACCATCATCACGCCTTAATTGAGGGTACCCCTCAATGGGGGGTGAGAATGTTCGTACCCAAAGGTACTCAACATGACCACACCCATCAAATCAAGCAGTAGCCAAGTTGGGAACAGTACCAGGCGCTCAGTAGCACTCATTGCAGATGAGAACTGCTGATCAGCATATTATATGTCTCACGAACTCACCGTCTCACCGACTTAACGGCACACTGACTCGCCAATGCAGTCAGCACATATTGCAATGTCAGCCGCGCCACTTTTGGTCGAAAGTGTAAAGATAAAAGAAAGGAAACATTCACACACATATACTGCAGTGCACAAAGACTGAAAACTACCGAAAACACACTCAAATCAATAACTTATACAATTACACAAATCACTCAAACTCAAAATTGATCAAAACAACAACAGTATGAATGCATCAAAGCGACTAAGGAGTGAAAAGTCGAGTACCGAAATCAAGGTAGCTCGCACGTCGGACACACAATTGCTGCAACAAATTGATGAAAAATTCACGAGTCAACGGAAGGAAATCAACATGGAACTGTTGCAGCTGATCGACGATAAATTTGCGGAGCAAAGGGAGTCACTGGGTAGAGAGTATCGAGAGAGCGAGGCCCGCTTTCTCAACACTCTACAGGCTAAATTCGATGCAATGAACACCGAAATACACAACCTTACGAAACGAGTGCGAGAGCTGGAAACCGAGGCAAAAGAGGTGAATACACTGAAACAACAAGTGTGTGAACTAGATGCTCAACTGGCAGCAAAGTGCAATGCACAGGAGGTCGCGGATGTTGCATGCAACCTGCGCTGGCATGGTGTACCGCACGTCGAGGGCGAAAATTTAAACACCCTTTTCAATCGACTTTGTTTCTCACTACACCTGACCCCTCCTCCGCGAGTTAGGTCTATTTTTCGAGTCCGACCGCGCCAAAGAAACTCACTTGTTGACCCAATAATAATAATAAAAATGGATCACGTGCGCGAAAAAGCTGTGCTGCTGCGGGCGATTGGAGTGCACCGACAAACAACCAAATCGCAGCTGAGCTTACAGCTGATCGGTTTTGACTCGCCGGCATTTATATACTTAAACGAACAATTAACGAAAACAAATTACGAAATTTTTAAGCATGCCATGCGCCTCAAAAAACAAAAGCGCGTAGCGGCCGTCTTTACTCGCCGTGGAGACGTATTTGTTAAGCCTATAGACGGAGGAGAGGCTTACTACGTGCAAAGCTCCAATGAGCTTTCTGATCTGAGTAGTGATGTGGGCGAAATCAACTCAAGCAGAGATGCCGCTTTAGAGAATAATTCATTTCGTAATTAAAATATTTTTTATCTCTATATTAGGATTTCCAATTAGTTTAATATCTTTATCTC
The DNA here is from genome assembly GCF_014743375.2 of Drosophila subpulchrella. Classification (NCBI taxonomy): domain Eukaryota; kingdom Metazoa; phylum Arthropoda; class Insecta; order Diptera; family Drosophilidae; genus Drosophila; species Drosophila subpulchrella. The sequence goes on along the minus strand of NW_023665695.1, from coordinate 203,871 downwards.
TTGTTATTCATATGTTTAGGATCAGTCGCATTGTTAATTTAGTAGTCTGCCTAATTTTTTGTCTGGTGTGCAGTCCTTGTTTTTTTATTTTGAAATTTAAAACTATTCACAATGGAAGAAAACTTTAATAATTCAACAGCAAATAGTCGTGCCCTTCTGTGCATCCTGGCAAAGCAGAGACCTGGTCTCAAGATTTGTCATATTAATGCCCAAAGCCTGCCAAAGAAAATTGAAGAGTTTAGGTACATGTTTGTAAATTCGGAAATTGATGTTATATGCGTGTCTGAAACATGGTTTGTCCAGAGTCTATGTGATGTGCTAATATCGTGTGATGGATATAATGTGTACCGTTCTGATCGTGTTAGTCATGGGGGAGGAGTTGCTATATATGTAAACAAAAAATTAAAAGCCAAAATTATTTGCCAACACACAATAAACAGTGCAATAGAATATATTTTTCTTGAAATACAAAACCCGATTATTGAGAAAAATCTGTTAATTGGCTGCATTTATCGTCCGCATCGCAACACAAACTATGATGATTTAATCAATATTCTGACAGACATTACAGTAAACTTCACTGATGTAATCCTTGCAGGCGATCTTAATAGTGATATTCTGAGGGAATCTCACCTTACCAGCAACATGGAATCGCTAGGTCTGAAACCAGTGAATCTTTCATTTCCAACCCACTTCAGCAGAACACGTAACACATTATTAGATTTGTTTTTTGTGAGTGATGTTAATAAAATATGTTTGTATGATCAGCTAATCGTTCCGTCCTTTTCAAAACATGACCTTATATACCTGACCTACAACTTTGACCTAAACTACACGGACCATACAATATTTTATCGTGATTTTAATATTATTAATTACATACTGTTGAACGAAGCATTTGACCTGTGTGTATGGAACAATATTTACAGTCTTCCAACAGTCGATCGTCAACTTAAACTTCTACAACATAATATTAGCCACTTATACGATAGTTTTGTCCCAGTTAAAAGTAAAACAATTCGACCGTCCGAAAAACCATGGTTTACTAATAATATAAAATGGGCAATTATAAAACGAAATGAAGCATACCAGAAGTGGAAAAGATACAAAACACCGCAACACCACAGCATGTTTGTATCTCTGAGGAAAACGGTTACCAAACTAATCGACTCTGCAAAATCAAACTATTTTAGCCAAAAATTTAAAAACTCAACCTCTTCGAGTCAAACATGGAAACAGATTAAAACTCTAGGGATAGGTAAACAAAAGACATCACAGGAACTAGATGTTGACATAGATGAACTCAACCTTAAATTAGCAGAATGCCAAGTTCCAGAGGTCACAACCAACACGTACCTGAATTCAGTACCTGAAAACATCTGTGATACTAGGTTTAGATTTATGTGTGTTGACCAATGTGATGTTTTAGATAATATTCTTAAAATTAAGTCTAACGCAATTGGACCTGACGATATTCATCCTAAATTTATAAAAATTCTACTTCCTAAACTTATCCCATACCTTACGCACACATTTAACACGGCTCTTACCACGTCTACGTTCCCTGATTGCTGGAAAACCGCCAAAATTATCCCAATACCAAAATCAAACAGAGAATATCGGCCGATATCTATTCTTCCGTACCTCTCGAAGGTGTTTGAAAATATTGTCGCATCACAAATAAATAATTTTATATCTGTGAATAGCCTCTTAAATGACCATCAATCTGGATTTAGAAAAAATCGTAGCTGCACTTCAGCCATCTTAGAAATAACCGAAGATATACGTCAACATACGGACAACTCGTATGTCACCTTCTTACTATTGCTGGACTACAGCAAAGCGTTCGACACAGTAAATCATGATATCCTGTGCTCAAAACTCAAAAATCTGTATTTCTTCTCCAATACTGCCGTCAAACTTTTGTGTTCGTATCTTAAAAATCGTCGTCAATATGTTGTATCGTCAAATATTTGTTCTTCGTTTGCCTATCTGAAGCGTGGTGTACCCCAGGGTTCGGTTCTTGGACCACTATTATTCACACTTTATATAAATGATCTTCCTTCTGTGCTGTCGAAATGTAATGTCCATTTATATGCTGATGATGTTCAGATGTATTTTAGTCGTCCCTTAAACAGAATTAGTGAGTGTTTAGATATTTGTAAAATGGAGCTTGAAAGAGTAAATGAATGGGCAAAAAACAACGGTCTAGCCATCAATCCATTGAAATCAAAGTGCTTAATCATTTTTAAGAAGAAATTATGCAATATTGAACTGTTCCCCTTGATGATTAACAAAACACCAATTGAGTACGTGGAAACCGCCAATAATTTGGGTATCACATTTAATAGAACCTTGAACTGGAATGACCACGTAAACAAAGCTGTAGGCAAAACATACGGACTAATAAGATCCTTGTCACTAGTTAAATGTTCCTTACCTGTTAGTGTGCGTCTTCTAATTGCCAAGTCTTGTATAATACCCACACTCTTTTATGGTCTAGAGATCTATGCAAATTGTGATGTAGCAAGTCAACATAAGCTGAAAATAGCATACAACAGTATTGCGCGTTTTATATTTAATTTGCATAGATCTGACCATGTAACTCAATTTTCTTACAAGATATTTGATATAAGCTTGGCAGATTATATGAAAAGTAGAACAATAATCTTTTTACACAAAGTTATATACACCAGGGAGCCATCGTACTTATTTGAAAAATTACAATTCTCCAGATCTACAAGAACAAAGAATATTATCTGCATCCGACACAGGTTTCTGCTTTCAAATAGACAATTTTTTATAAATGCGATTAGAACGTGGAACGAGCTTCCCAACTACATAAAAGAAACTAGGAGCGCAACACTATTTAAGACAAAACTTCTCTCACACCTAAAAAATAGCAGTTCTAGTCTACTATAAGGTATATTATCCTATTTTAACATTGCGACTTATCCCCAAAACCTTTTCCTTAGTTTTTTAATTTTGATTTAACTTCATTTCTATTTATCTAAATGTTCAACAATAAATGTAACAATGTATGTCATTAGATTTAAGAACCAATTTTGTCTAAATTTAAATATGTTTACCAGTTGTGACTAGCGCTGTAATTTATAAGTTTTAAAACTTGTAGCGTTAGGAAGCCTAAAACAATAAATAATAAATAATAATAATAATAATACTTTAGAATATAACTTATTTCACTAATCATTACACTAATAGTAGTATATAAGCATGTATCAAATGAAGAATAAATCAGTTATCAACGCACCTCATAACTCCGCGGTTCTACTTCCTACCTCTGGGAATAGGGCTCGTAATACACTATCTCAACTAGCAGCTAACCACGTTAGCTCAACCTCAGCGCAGCTCAGCATCGCCTGTGGTCCGGCATCGCAGTAACCATCGTTACCAGTGCTCATTACCCCCTTGTCACGCGGTGTGACCCAAAAGTGTGTACCTTGGTTAGGCACAAACAGAAAAGTTAAAGAATAAATCATTGTTAAACCTTCAGTACTCTAAAAGTATCAATAGTTGAACGTTTCAATAGAACTCTTAAAGAATTAATGTGGCGTGACTTTAGTTTCGATGAAAAATATAGGTGGATTGATATGTACAGGGGTGGTCAAAAGTATTTTCATAAAAAAAAATTTAAATATATTCATAATTTGAACTTACTTCTTGTTTACTTTGTCATCAATGGAAAGGTAATTTAAATGACGTTTGAATGATACAATACTTTTCTTAATCCATTCAGTACTTATGGAAAAGGACGAATTTGTGTGAAAATCTACTTTTTAAACTTTTTTCCCCGACTTGAAAACTTAAATTTTTGGATGCAAAAAGTTTTTTCAAACAAAAATAATAGTAACTGCAAAAAGAATTTTTCAAAACTCATTTTGCTTATATTTTTAATGATTTTTTGAAGGTGACAATGTCGAAAAAAATTTGTATGAAAAAAAGAAAAATATGGCTGAAATTCATGTTTCTAAACATTTTCAAAAAATCATAAAAAATATAATAAAAATGGTTTTTGAAAAATTCTTTTTGCAGTTACTATTATTTTTGTCTGAAGAAACTTTTTGCATCAAAAAATTTAAGTTATCAAGACGAGGAAAAAAATTTAAAAAGTAGATTTTCACACAATTTCGTCCTTTTCCATAAGTACTGAATGGGTTAAGAAAACTATTGTATTATTCAAACGACATTTAAATTTAATTTCCATTGATGCTAAAGTTTACAAGAAGTAAGTTCAAATTATGAGTATACTTAACTTTTGTTTTTTGAAATTACTTTTGACCACCCCTGTATAAGAAATTAATTAATAAATATAATAATAGAGTGCATAGAACAATAAAAATGAGTCCAGGTAATGTCAATTCTTCCAATGAAAAACAAATATTACAAACATCCTATAATCACGTAAAAATATTTGTTGCAAGTTAATTCCGTAAGGGGGGCCATGTTCGAATTATTAAATATAAACATGTCTTTCAGAAAGGGTATACACCAAACTATGCAACTGAAATCCTTCAAATTAGAAAGGTGAAGAATACATACCCTAAAACATACGTACTTGAAGACTTAGATGGTAGTCCGATTCAGGGCGGATTCTATAAAAAAAAGTTCTAAGGCGAAAAGGAAAAAAAGTTTTGGTTAAGTGGCTGAGGTTTTCAAAGACTAGCTGGATAAATAAGAAAGACATTTTGTAATGTTACAAATGATTTATTTAACCAATTTGTATTAATTTTTTTTTTTACCCTATCTTATATTAAGTTTTTTAATAATATTTTTGTACAATGTTTACTTAAATAAAATTAAAAATAATAAATACACTTTTTACAAACTCAAAATAATTTTTATTTATATTTTCAAAAGTCTCGATCATAATAAAACATCTCCAATTCAACTGATTTATACAATAGTTATTTTTTAATATGTTCCTATTGAAATTTAAGGCTTATCTTATTATTCTTCTTCGTTCACATAATTATTTTGTATCTCTCACCCAAGCAAAATAATTTAGATTTTAACCATTCAACATTTTCTAAAATATCTTTTTCGACTACTCTCTGATGTTTAATTGATGTCGTACCATGCTTAACTTTAAAAATGGTGTTTCGGTAACATTACGTTTTCTTTTGTTATCTTTACCACAAAGAATTTTTTATTAACTTTAATTGTAGTTATTTTGTGTGCTTTTGATCTGAACATTGTTTTATTACCATATAGAAGGGTTCCAGATAATAATCCGTTTTCATAATGTTCAATTATAAGATTTCGTGAGCTCAGCCCCATTGCTTTATTATGTAAAGATTCAACTTACTAATTCTGTCATGAGTTTACCGTTGAGCTAATCATTGAAAAACCCTAAAGTCCTTTTTTGGTAACTCTTTTGAAGTTATACAAATTAATTCTTTCGTCTAAATAGTCCGATGGAACAAATTATGCTTCAAGATCATTGCGAATGTCTTTATAAGAATCTTCAAGTTTTATTGTATAGATAAATGAATAAGTAACCATATAATTTTAAAGTAACATTTCCTGAAATTTTGGGTTCACATATCAATAGTGAAAATGATACATTTTCCATTTCGATAAGTCTAATACTGCAAGTCCTAAGTTCATTGGCTTGTTAAATAGAACGGACAATTTTTACATTTGAATTGCATAGAAATTATCTATAAAATTATATATATCTTATAAAATTGGATTTTGAAATTAAAGTTTTGGCACAATGTGCTTTTCCAGAGCTTCCCATGTACTAACAAGCTTAATATCGACCATGCGCTCAGGATCTTCCGTTGTTTTTCCGTAAACAGATTTATTCATTAAATTAAAAAAATCTTTTTCAAATTTGTTGTTTGCATTTTGCCTATGTAAAGTATTAAGATCAATGTAATTCTTCAACCAAGGCTTTTGTAGGAACTGAACTCCTCTAAGGATCTTTTCCAGTACTAAGCCATTCTGTAAACATTGTTGCAAATTCCCATAATGTGTTACGTACTTTTTCTTATTTCTCAGGTCAGAAATTAAGTTGTTTACCTTATCCTCTGTTGAGGCCAGACGATTTGACGGACAAAATGGAAGATCATTATGAAGATCATGTAAACGGTACGGATATATTAAGACAACTTCCATGAAATAACCGCACTTGCTTCCAATTGGAATTTTATGAATATCAAAATTGATTATTTCCGTGGTAGTCATCTACTTAAAATCTTTATACGGTAAAGGTTGTAACATTGCCCAACCATACAAGTTATTCGCATCCGCATACATTAAAAGTTAAGACTCCTTCGAGGAATCATAATCTGATTACTAACTAAAAATGTTTATTATTTGCTTTTGTATATCTATGACAACATTGAACTAAACCACCTCGAATGCTATTTTGAATAAATCTATACATATCTATTCGGAAATTTTCAAAAATGTCAGTTAAAATGAATACATCAGTTTTTAAATATTATTCTCAATAATTTTTCTTCTTACGCATTAGTCGAAATTCTATATCATTACTGAAAAATGGCTTTACAGAATTCAATTGATCATCAACTAAGTTAGAGGCTAGAGTATATAAACTTAATGGCGTAAATCTATACAAGGGTGGTCAAAAGTATTTTCACAAAAAAAAGTTTAATATACTCATAATTTGAACTTACATCTTGTTAACTTTGGCATCAATGGAAAGGTAATTAAAATGCCGTTTGAATGATACAATACATTTCTGAACCCATTCAGTACTTATTGAAAAGGACGAATTTGTGTGAAAATGTCCTTTCTGAACATTTTTCCTCGACTTGAAAACTTAAATTTTTTGATGCAAAAAGTTTCTTCAGACAAAAATAATAGTAACTGCAAAAATAATTTTTCAAAAATAATTTTGCTTATATTTTTTATGATTTTTTGAAGGTGGCAATGTCGGACAAAATTTGTATGAAAAAGAGAAAAATATGGCTCAAATGCATGTTTCTAAGCATTTTCAAAAAATCATAAAAAATATAAGCAAAATAATTTTTGCTTAGCAAAATTCTTTTTGCAGTTACTATTATTTTTGTCTGAAGAAACTTTTTGCATCAAAAAATGTAGATTTTTCTTTCGTTTTGATCGTTAATATTTGTAACTAATTTTTTCTAATGTACTTCATTCAATGAGAATTCTTTGATGATTAAACATCAACAAAATGGGGAAACGTTTTTATAATCGCTTTGGTCGTATTTTGAATTGTAAACACGACGATGGTCTTGTCGATAAGTTAATCAATAGATTACCGCTTGATGCCTATATTCCGGGATATAATTTTTGTGGACCGGGTACAAAGTTACAGAATCGCTAGGAACGCGGTGATCAAGGAATAAGCCCATTGGATGAAGCTTGCAAAGAGCACGATATTGTATATTCTCAAAACAAGGCCTTTAGTGAAGGACATAGGGCAGACTCCATATTGATTGACAAAGCCTGGTCGCGTGTCTACGCACCAGATAGCATTCTTGGTGAAAAAGCAGAAGCATACTTTGTTACAAATAGAATGATAACCAAGAAAACATTTGGGATGGGATTGAACAAAACGGAAAATAAGGGGAGGATAAAGATAATGAAGAATAAAATGAAGAAGACAAACTTTTCGACTGTTATTAATGTTGCTACTTAGACATTAAAAAAACAAAAACATTATGAGTGAAATTAAAGTTGCACGTAAATCAATTCATCAATCAATGAGTTCGAAGAAAAATGTTTAAATACCTCGTGTAATCAATGTACCCAAAATTGGAGGTTTTCTACCAATCGTGCCGATCTTGACAGCCCTCAGCGCTCTTGGTAGTTTAGCAAGTGGTAGTGCAGCAATTGCAAAAACAATTAATAATGGCTAAATGGTGAGAATGGCTAAAGAAAATATGGAGGAGAAGAAACGTCACAACAGGAAAATTGAAAGTGTTGCTGTAGAATAAGGATTATATCTCAAATCCTATAGAAAGTGTTATGGTTTCTTTCCTAAGCCCTATAGTAAGGGGAAAGGAATTAAGAAGCGAAAAAACTAATTTCTCTGCTACCCAATAGACCACTATCAAATATTGACATACGTATACATATACAAATATTCCATATATATACATATTATTTACCTCTGTTCTTCCGTTTGGAGTCCTCAGTATCAAGTGCACATTGACCGTATAGAGTTCGTACAGAAACAATTTCTTCTTTTTGCATTACGTGGTTTGAACTGGAATCAAGTACTATTCGAGTAGATTGCTATTGATTAATTTGCCTAGTCTAGTAAATGGTATAACCATGCTTGGTACTAGTTTTATGAACAATCTTATCAGAGGCGATATTGATTCCGTAGATTTGGTAAGCCACCTAACTTTCAATGTTCCTGTTAGACTAATTAGTAGTTACTAACATATTATCTTTCCACGATGTACATCTAATTTTAGTCAGCACGAGCCCTATCGCGTTCTTTTTAATAATTATAACACCCTGTATCATTAAATTTGTTCCTCATCATCTATCCCTGCATTAAAAATTAAAATCTTAGCTCATTTGCTTTAGTTTTGTTGATCTATGTTTTGTCCTGTCTTTATTTGATCTATGTACCTTCCACTTCTCTCAAAAACAGGTTTTGGTTACATGACTCTTCAGAAATCAAAACCAAACTATCATATGTATATTGGAATTCATTGATGTAAATAAATTAGTTGAAGGATAGGAAATTTTGGTATCATCAAAAGCAGCGGGAAACACCAGTCACAATAATGAAATTTTTTCAATATTAGAGGAATTGCGTGAGAAAAACATTACATTATAAGGGGTATAACTGGGAAGTGTTATTTATAAACATCATGTCTGTAGACGAGATTGGACATTTTTCTGTTGATAAGGAACGATCAGAAAATTTGAAAAGACGTGTTATGTCTACTGAGGGATTGTTTATCGATGAGGACGTTAATCTAAATGTTCAAGTTAAACGTATCAAAAACTGAACTAAACCTTAAGACAACGATGATCTAGCACCGCAACAGTATACTGATGAGAACATCGGAAATATGGAAGAAGATTTAAGAAAAATTATAACTCAAAATATTAATCGTCGACTCACGAAAATTTCAATAAAATTGAATTGTACAATAAGACGGCAGACAGCGCAGACCAAATTTTTATCAAATTTATGGAAAAGATTAAAAGCATTGAGGACTATATATTTAAATAAGTAACAAAACCGATATCATTACCGAAAAAACCACAATTGAGTTAGAACGTGTGCCTTTTAGCCTATTCGAAGAATATGGTTAACCGAGAACTCGTCAATGAGTTGCACGGACCATCTCGATGCACGACCAACTTTCAACGAAGACGAGTGAATTCAAGGGGTATAAGCCGTATAAACAAACTGATGATGACACTGAATTCTTTGATTCGAAATGCTAGGTATTAATGAAAATGTTCGTACCCAAAGGTACTCAACATGACCACACCCAACAAATCAAGCAGTAGCCAAGTTGGGAACAGTACCAGGCGCTCAGTAGCACTCATTGTAGATGAGAACTGCTGATCAGCATATTATATGTCTCACTAACTCACCGCCTCACCGACTTAACGGCACACTGACTCGCCAATGCAGTCAGCACATATTGCAATGTCAGCCGCGCCAACTACGCAAACTGCTACCATAAGCATAATTCCCTGACCTACTTTAGAATATAGCTTGTTTCACTAATCATTACACTAATCTTCCGTGTTCCAAGTAGTATATAAGTATGTATCAAATGAAGAATAAATCAGTTATCAACGCACCTCATAACTCCGCGGTTCTACTTCCTACCTCTGGGAATAGGGCTCGTAATACACTATCTCAACTAGCAGCTAACCACGTCTGCTCAACCTCAGCGCAGCTCAGCATCGCCTCTGGTCCGGCATCGCAGTAACCATCGTTACCATTGCCGCGACGCGACAAGTGCTCATTACCCCCTTGTCCCGCGGTGTGACCCAGAAGTGTCTACTTCGGTTAGGCACAAACATTGGTGACCCCGACGTGATCCTTTACCAACAAAGGATCACACTCAAGCAACCCCCTTCCCACCAAAGGCTGAACTTCTAACCGGTGAGAAGACCCGTTAAGTTCACTACATCCACCCGCCCTGGAAACCTTAGCTTCAGCCAGCTTCACAGGATACGCTTCTTCTTCCAGAGTCACAGGAACTCGGCTTAATCCAGCTTCACAGGATCGCTTCGTCATCCAGCGTCACAGGATCGTATGCTTTATCCAGCTTCACAGGATCTTCCGCTTAATCCAGCTTCACAGGACTCACAGCTTCATCCAGCTTCACAGGATACTCTTCTTTTTCGAGCGTCAGAGGAACTCAGCTTAATCCAGCTTCACAGGATACGCTTCGTCTTCCAGCGTCACAGGATCGTTAGCTTTATCCAGCTTCACAGGATACGCTTCTTCTTCCAGCGTCACAGGAACTCAGCTTAATCCATCTTCAGAGGACTCACAGCTTCATCCAGCTTCACAGGATACGCTTCTTCGTCCAGCGTCACAAGAACGTCAGCTTCATCCAGCTTCACAGGATACGCTTCTTCGTCCAGCGTCACAGGAACGTCAGCTTCATCCAGCTTCACAGGATACTCAGCTTTATCCAGCTTCACAGGATACTCAGCTTCATCCAGCTTCACAGGATACCCAGCTCCATCCAGCCTCACAGGATCGTCAGCTCTATCCAGCTTCACAGGATACTCAGCTTCATCCAGCTTCACATGATACTCAGCTTCATCCAGCTTCACAGAACACATAGCTTTATACGGCTTCACAGGATTCTTTGTTTCCAAGACACACAACATGTCTACTTTATTCATAAAGGAAACAAGTTACACAAGAAACGATTTACGCAATCGATTACTAGACACCCAAAACGAGCTGCAAGGGAAAATCCAACAGCTCATTAAGAATAATTGCAGGGATTCTGTCGACCGACGCCACCGAGACGGCTATTATTCCGCTAAACTAACTCAGTTAAACGATCTCTGGCAACAGGTTTGCGACCTAGATGAAGAAGTCCAGTAAGCGGCATTACCCACTGGAAGTGAGTACTCTTCACGACTAGTAGCACTTAAGGAGCTGGTCGAAAAATATCAGAATATCTTTCTGGACAACATGCCGACTGGAAGCGGGCTTCCGAAGGCCCCCAGACGAACTTCGGGCAACATCAAGATCACAACAAGAGATCAAGTCAAGGGAGGTTCCCCAATTGACACGGTGATCCGACAGTTGCAGAGAAGATGAAACGAAATGGAGTCAACATTAACATTAGCCTCGAACGCCCCAACCATCACCCCAGCCCTACAAAGGCACCTGGATCTCCATTGGGCGTTACTGAGGCAAGCCCACGATGAATTGGACAGCACACCTGGGGCCGCAGCTCTGGCAGAAGCAGAGCTAGCTCAATTCCACACATTATACGAGGAATACGAAATGAACCTGCTTCGAGAAAACGACGCGCCAATGAGCCTAAACTTGGCACTTCCGCCAATTAGCATTCCGGAGTTCAACGGCGAGTATCTAGACTGGCCACGTTTCCATGATCTCTTTGTGGAATTTATCCATAATAAACCATATTCGGCCAGTCAAAAACTACTTATTCTACAGAGCTCGCTTTGTGGTGAAGCGAGGAACGTCTTGACAGATACAGCCTTCTCACAGGGTGGCTATGACGACACCTGGTTGCGATTGAAGGCCAGGTACCAGAACGGAAAGATAATAGTATTCGCCGCTATAGCAAAAATGGTTGACTATAAGCCTACAGACGGCTCCTCGCGCCAACTAAGGGATTTACAAGACACTATCAAAAACTCAATGAGTACTCTTAAAAAGTACTCCTGGGATCCACTCCTGTGTTTTATTATCAGAAGAAAACTAGACCAGCAGTCTGCACTGGAAAATTCAGCAGTTGCACCAACGGAAATTCCAATGTTAAGGAGTGTACTGACGTTTATTGAGCGGCCCGCTTGCATGCTGGAGACGATAAGCGCTCAACCTACAGCAACACTCCGCTATCAGTCAGTTCACAACGAAGAGAGCTGTAAGATTTGTCATCTAGGACCACATCATCTTAGAGCATGCAGCCGTTTCCAGGAAATGGACCCCAAAACACGGCGCCAAGCCATTTTTCAAGTAGGAGCATGCACAAATTGTTTATCTACAGCTCATAAGGTTGAAAACTGTGGATCACCACCACCACCAGCCATTTGTCGAGTCTGCCAGCAACGGCATCATTCACTGTTACACCAAGGACCGACTAGCAATCCAGTGGCCGGCGCAGTAACCATTGCAACCCTAGAGGATAACTCTACTCGCGACCGCCAAGGTATCATTACAAGGGCCAACGGGTCACCTACAAACATGTCGCGCTGTAATAGATGGTGGATCACAGGTGAATCTTATCTCAAGGAGGATGGCAGATCTGCTATCTCTTAAGAAATTGTTCACCGATTGAAATATCTGGAATCGGAGGAAAAATATCAACAGCAATCAGATCAAAACTAAAGCTCTCATCATGTACATCAGGGTTTGAAACACTATTAGAGGTATTTCTTATGCCCGCAAACATTACAGACCAACCGTCAGTACCGATTGCAACCGATCTTAATATTCCCGAGGGACTGCCGTTAGCAGATCCTGACTTTCGGCAAACTGGACCCACTGACCTGACCTTAGGGGTTGAAGTATTTGCTCGTGTAATAGCCGGTGAACTTCTTGAACTAGGACCTAATAGACCGTTGGCCCAAGGCACAAGGCTTTTGTATGTAATCACAGGTTTTCTCGATAAAGAAACCTCATCTGATACGGAAGTCAACCCTATTCTGGTAGAAGACAGAGGTGATTTTGCAGAACCGAAAGCTGCTTATGAGCCAACGAAAGATAAAAATCCGATGAATAATAATGAATTTGATATAGAAGAAAGCAAACGGCAAATTGAGATTTCACTCGATGGAGAAGGTATTCATTCACCTAACGTAGCATTGATAGAGCCTGAAGATATATATAGCCAATCAAAAACTAGCGACACTGACTCGTCCGATCGAGAATTAACCGATACATATAATGGTTCATTGAAGCTGACTGACCTTTATACTGCAAGAGAAAAACCAATTAATATAGAACCGACTTCTCATCAATTTAAAACCTACAAGAAGTCTGACTTTTGTTCAACATTTCTAAACTTAACAAAGAAGTATCTTAGTTTTGTTGCAGATGGTCCACACACCATAGACGTGCCAAATGATCAAGTTTTACGAGGGCACAATTTCAGTCCCCACGGTAATGGCAATTGTATCGCAAAGGGGAGTGTTAAGCAGCGTCAAGAAGATCTGACGGAAGGATCCTCCTCGGTCAATGATTTGTTAGGTGCTTTCTATACAATTCGGCCAAGGGCTGACCATCATCACGCCTTAATTGAGGGTACCCCTCAATGGGGGGTGAGAATGTTCGTACCCGAAGGTACTCAACATGACCACACCCATCAAATCAAGCAGTAGCCAAGTTGGGAACAGTACCAGGCGCTCAGTAGCACTCATTGCAGATGAGAACTGCTGATCAGCATATTATATGTCTCACGAACTCACCGTCTCAGCGACTTAACGGCACACTGACTCGCCAATGCAGTCAGCACATATTGCAATGTCAGCCGCGCCACTTTTGGTCGAAAGTGTAAAGATAAAAGAAAGGAAACATTCACACACATATACTGCAGTGCACAAAGACTGAAAACTACCGAAAACACACTCAAATCAATAACTTATACAATTACACAAATCACTCAAACTCAAAATTGATCAAAACAACAACAGTATGAATGCATCAAAGCGACTAAGGAGTGAAAAGTCGAGTACCGAAATCAAGGTAGCTCGCACGTCGGACACACAATTGCTGCAACAAATTGATGAAAAATTCACGAGTCAACGGAAGGAAATCAACATGGAACTGTTGCAGCTGATCGACGATAAATTTGCGGAGCAAAGGGAGTCACTGGGTAGAGAGTATCGAGAGAGCGAGGCCCGCTTTCTCAACACTCTACAGGCTAAATTCGATGCAATGAACACCGAAATACACAACCTTACGAAACGAGTGCGAGAGCTGGAAACCGAGGCAAAAGAGGTGAATACACTGAAACAACAAGTGTGTGAACTAGATGCTCAACTGGCAGCAAAGTGCAATGCACAGGAGGTCGCGGATGTTGCATGCAACCTGCGCTGGCATGGTGTACCGCACGTCGAGGGCGAAAATTTAAACACCCTTTTCAATCGACTTTGTTTCTCACTACACCTGACCCCTCCTCCGCGAGTTAGGTCTATTTTTCGAGTCCGACCGCGCCAAAGAAACTCACTTGTTGACCCAATAATAATAATAAAAATGGATCACGTGCGCGAAAAAGCTGTGCTGCTGCGGGCGATTGGAGTGCACCGACAAACAACCAAATCGCAGCTGAGCTTACAGCTGATCGGTTTTGACTCGCCGGCATTTATATACTTAAACGAACAATTAACGAAAACAAATTACGAAATTTTTAAGCATGCCATGCGCCTCAAAAAACAAAAGCGCGTAGCGGCCGTCTTTACTCGCCGTGGAGACGTATTTGTTAAGCCTATAGACGGAGGAGAGGCTTACTACGTGCAAAGCTCCAATGAGCTTTCTGATCTGAGTAGTGATGTGGGCGAAATCAACTCAAGCAGAGATGCCGCTTTAGAGAATAATTCATTTCGTAATTAAAATATTTTTTATCTCTATATTAGGATTTCCAATTAGTTTAATATCTTTATCTCTTGTTATTCATATGTTTAGGATCAGTCGCATTGTTAATTTAGTAGTCTGCCTAATTTTTTGTCTGGTGTGCAGTCCTTGTTTTTTTATTTTGAAATTTAAAACTATTCACAATGGAAGAAAACTTTAATAATTCAACAGCAAATAGTCGTGCCCTTCTGTGCATCCTGGCAAAGCAGAGACCTGGTCTCAAGATTTGTCATATTAATGCCCAAAGCCTGCCAAAGAAAATTGAAGAGTTTAGGTACATGTTTGTAAATTCGGAAATTGATGTTATATGCGTGTCTGAAACATGGTTTGTCCAGAGTCTATGTGATGTGCTAATATCGTGTGATGGATATAATGTGTACCGTTCTGATCGTGTTAGTCATGGGGGAGGAGTTGCTATATATGTAAACAAAAAATTAAAAGCCAAAATTATTTGCCAACACACAATAAACAGTGCAATAGAATATATTTTTCTTGAAATACAAAACCCGATTATTGAGAAAAATCTGTTAATTGGCTGCATTTATCGTCCGCATCGCAACACAAACTATGATGATTTAATCAATATTCTGACAGACATTACAGTAAACTTCACTGATGTAATCCTTGCAGGCGATCTTAATAGTGATATTCTGAGGGAATCTCACCTTACCAGCAACATGGAATCGCTAGGTCTGAAACCAGTGAATCTTTCATTTCCAACCCACTTCAGCAGAACACGTAACACATTATTAGATTTGTTTTTTGTGAGTGATGTTAATAAAATATGTTTGTATGATCAGCTAATCGTTCCGTCCTTTTCAAAACATGACCTTATATACCTGACCTACAACTTTGACCTAAACTACACGGACCATACAATATTTTATCGTGATTTTAATATTATTAATTACATACTGTTGAACGAAGCATTTGACCTGTGTGTATGGAACAATATTTACAGTCTTCCAACAGTCGATCGTCAACTTAAACTTCTACAACATAATATTAGTCACTTATACGATAGTTTTGTCCCAGTTAAAAGTAAAACAATTCGACCGTCCGAAAAACCATGGTTTACTAATAATATAAAATTGGCAATTATAAAACGAAATGAAGCATACCAGAAGTGGAAAAGATACAAAACACCGCAACACCACAGCATGTTTGTATCTCTGAGGAAAACGGTTACCAAACTAATCGACTCTGCAAAATCAAACTATTTTAGCCAAAAATTTAAAAACTCAACATCTTCGAGTCAAACATGGAAACAGATTAAAACTCTAGGGATAGGTAAACAAAAGACATCACAGGAACTAGATGTTGACATAGATGAACTCAACCTTAAATTGGCAGAATGCCAAGTTCCAGAGGTCACAACCAACACGTACCTGAATTCAGTACCTGAAAACATCTGTGATACTAGGTTTAGATTTATGTGTGTTGACCAATGTGATGTTTTAGATAATATTCTTAAAATTAAGTCTAACGCAATTGGACCTGACGATATTCATCCTAAATTTATAAAAATTCTACTTCCTAAACTTATCCCATACCTTACGCACACATTTAACACGGCTCCTACCACGTCTACGTTCCCTGATTGCTGGAAAACCGCCAAAATTATCCCAATACCAAAATCAAACAGAGAATATCGGCCGATATCTATTCTTCCGTACCTCTCGAAGGTGTTTGAAAATATTGTCGCATCACAAATAAATAATTTTATATCTGTCAATAGCCTCTTAAATGACCATCAATCTGGATTTAGAAAAAATCGTAGCTGCACTTCGGCCATCTTAGAAATAACCGAAGATATACGTCAACATACGGACAACTCGTATGTCACCTTCTTACTATTGCTGGACTACAGCAAAGCGTTCGACACAGTAAATCATGATATCCTGTGCTCAAAACTCAAAAATCAGTATTTCTTCTCCAATACTGCCGTCAAACTTTTGTGTTCGTATCTTAAAAATCGTCGTCAATATGTTGTATCGTCAAATATTTGTTCTTCGTTTGCCTATCTGAAGCGTGGTGTACCCCAGGGTTCGGTTCTTGGACCACTATTATTCACACTTTATATAAATGATCTTCCTTCTGTGCTGTCGAAATGTAATGTCCATTTATATGCTGATGATGTTCAGATGTATGTTAGTCGTCCCTTAAACAGAATTAGTGAGTGTTTAGATATTTGTAAAATGGAGCTTGAAAGAGTAAATGAATGGGCAAAAAACAACGGTCTAGCCATCAATCCATTGAAATCAAAGTGCTTAATCATTTTTAAGAAGAAATTATGCAATATTGAACTGTTCCCCTTGATGATTAACAAAACACCAATTGAGTACGTGGAAACCGCCAATAATTTGGGTATCACATTTAATAGAACCTTGAACTGGAATGACCACGTAAACAAAGCTGTAGGCAAAACATACGGACTAATAAGATCCTTGTCACTAGTTAAATGTTCCTTACCTGTTAGTGTGCGTCTTCTAATTGCCAAGTCTTGTATAATACCCACACTCTTTTATGGTCTAGAGATCTATGCAAATTGTGATGTAGCAAGTCAACATAAGCTGAAAATAGCATACAACAGTATTGCGCGTTTTATATTTAATTTGCATAGATCTGACCATGTAACTCAATTTTCTTACAAGATATTTGATATAAGCTTGGCAGATTATATGAAAAGTAGAACAATAATCTTTTTACACAAAGTTATATACACCAGGGAGCCATCGTACTTATTTGAAAAATTACAATTCTCCAGATCTACAAGAACAAAGAATATTATCTGCATCCGACACAGGTTTCTGCTTTCAAATAGACAATTTTTTATAAATGCGATTAGAACGTGGAACGAGCTTCCCAACTACATAAAAGAAACTAGGAGCGCAACACTATTTAAGACAAAACTTCTCTCACACCTAAAAAATAGCAGTTCTAGTCTACTATAAGGTATATTATCCTATTTTAACATTGCGACTTATCCCCAAAACCTTTTCCTTAGTTTTTTAATTTTGATTTAACTTCATTTCTATTTATCTAAATGTTCAACAATAAATGTAACAATGTATGTCATTAGATTTAAGAACCAATTTTGTCTAAATTTAAATATGTTTACCAGTTGTGACTAGCGCTGTAATTTATAAGTTTTAAAACTTGTAGCGTTAGGGAGCCTAAAACAATAAATAATAAATAATAATAATAATAATACTTTAGAATATAACTTATTTCACTAATCATTACACTAATAGTAGTATATAAGCATGTATCAAATGAAGAATAAATCAGTTATCAACGCACCTCATAACTCCGCGGTTCTACTTCCTACCTCTGGGAATAGGGCTCGTAATACACTATCTCAACTAGCAGCTAACCACGTTAGCTCAACCTCAGCGCAGCTCAGCATCGCCTGTGGTCCGGCATCGCAGTAACCATCGTTACCAGTGCTCATTACCCCCTTGTCACGCGGTGTGACCCAAAAGTGTGTACTTCGGTTAGGCACAAACAGAAAAGTTAAAGAATAAATCATTGTTAAACCTTCAGTACTCTAAAAGTATCAATAGTTGAACGTTTCAATAGAACTCTTAAAGAATTAATGTTTCGTGACTTTAGTTTCGATGAAAAATATAGGTGGATTGATATGTACAGGGGTGGTCAAAAGTATTTTCATAAAAAAAAATTTTAATATATTCATAATTTGAACTTACTTCTTGTTTACTTTGTCATCAATGGAAAGGTAATTTAAATGACGTTTGAATGATACAATACTTTTCTTAATCCATTCAGTACTTATGGAAAAGGACGAATTTGTGTGAAAATCTACTTTTTAAACTTTTTTCCTCGACTTGAAAACTTAAATTTTTGGATGCAATAAGTTTTTTCAAACAAAAATAATAGTAACTGCAAAAATAATTTATCAAAACTCATTTTGCTTATATTTTTAATGATTTTTTGAAGGTGACAATGTCGAAAAAAATTTGTATGAAAAAAAGAAAAATATGGCTGAAATTCATGTTTCTAAACATTTTCAAAAAATCATAAAAAATATAATAAAAATGGTTTTTGAAAAATTCTTTTTGCAGTTACTATTATTTTTGTCTGAAGAAACTTTTTGCATCAAAAAATTTAAGTTATCAAGACGAGGAAAAAAATTTAAAAAGTAGATTTTCACACAATTTCGTCCTTTTCCATAAGTACTGAATGGGTTAAGAAAACTATTGTATTATTCAAACGACATTTAAATTACATTTCCATTGATGCTAAAGTTTACAAGAAGTAAGTTCAAATTATGAGTATACTTAACTTTTGTTTTTTGAAATTACTTTTGACCACCCCTGTATAAGAAATTAATTAATAAATATAACAATAGAGTGCATAGAACAATAAAAATGAGTCCAGGTAATGTCAATTCTTCCAATGAAAAACAAATATTACAAACATCCTATAATCACGTAAAAATATTTGTTGCAAGTTAATTCCGTAAGGGGGGCCATGTTCGAATTATTAAATATAAACATGTCTTTCAGAAAGGGTATACACCAAACTATGCAACTGAAATCCTTCAAATTAGAAAGGTGAAGAATACATACCCTAAAACATACGTACTTGAAGACTTAGATGGTAGCCCGATTCAGGGCGGATTCTATAAAAAAAAGTTCTAAGGCGAAAAGGAAAAAAAGTTTTGGTTAAGTGGCTGAGGTTTTCAAAGACTAGCTGGATAAATAAGAAAGACATTTTGTAATGTTACAAATGATTTATTTAACCAATTTGTATTAATTTTTTTTTTTACCCTATCTTATATTAAGTTTTTTAATAATATTTTTGTACAATGTTTACTTAAATAAAATTAAAAATAATAAATACACTTTTTACAAACTCAAAATAATTTTTATTTATATTTTCAAAAGTCTCGATCATAATAAAACATCTCCAATTCAACTGATTTATACAATAGTTATTTTTTAATATGTTCCTATTGAAATTTAAGGCTTATCTTATTATTCTTCTTCGTTCACATAATTATTTTGTATCTCTCACCCAAGCAAAATAATTTAGATTTTAACCATTCAACATTTTCTAAAATATCTTTTTCGACTACTCTCTGATGTTTAATTGATGTCGTACCATGCTTAACTTTAAAAATGGTGTTTCGGTAACATTACGTTTTCTTTTGTTATCTTTACCACAAAGAATTTTTTATTAACTTTAATTGTAGTTATTTTGTGTGCTTTTGATCTGAACATTGTTTTATTACCATATAGAAGGGTTCCAGATAATAATCCGTTTTCATAATGTTCAATTATAAGATTTCGTGAGCTCAGCCCCATTGCTTTATTATGTAAAGATTCAACTTACTAATTCTGTCATGAGTTTACCGTTGAGCTAATCATTGAAAAACCCTAAAGTCCTTTTTTGGTAACTCTTTTGAAGTTATACAAATTAATTCTTTCGTCTAAATAGTCCGATGGAACAAATTATGCTTCAAGATCATTGCGAATGTCTTTATAAGAATCTTCAAGTTTTATTGTATAGATAAATGAATAAGTAACCATATAATTTTAAAGTAACATTTCCTGAAATTTTGGGTTCACATATCAATAGTGAAAATGATACATTTTCCATTTCGATAAGTCTAATACTGCAAGTCCTAAGTTCATTGGCTTGTTAAATAGAACGGACAATTTTTACATTTGAATTGCATAGAAATTATCTATAAAATTATATATATCTTATAAAATTGGATTTTGAAATTAAAGTTTTGGCACAATGTGCTTTTCCAGAGCTTCCCATGTACTAACAAGCTGCTTTTCCGTAAACAGATTTATTCATTAAATTAAAAAAATCTTTTTCAAATTTGTTGTTTGCATTTTGCCAATGTAAAGTATTAAGATCAATGTAATTCTTCAACCAAGGCTTTTGTAGGAACTGAACTCCTCTAAGGATCTTTTCCAGTACTAAGCCATTCTGTAAACATTGTTGCAAATTCCCATAATGTGTTACGTACTTTTTCTTATTTCTCAGGTCAGAAATTAAGTTGTTTACCTTATCCTCTGTTGAGGCCAGACGATTTGACGGACAAAATGGAAGATCATTATGAAGATCATGTAAACGGTACGGATATATTAGGACAACTTCCATGAAATAACCGCACTTGCTTCCAATTGGAATTTTATGAATATCAAAATTGATTATTTCCGTGGTAGTCATCTACTTAAAATCTTTATACGGTAAAGGTTGTAACATTGCCCAACCATACAAGTTATTCGCATCCGCATACATTAAAAGTTAAGACTCCTTCGAGGAATCATAATCTGATTACTAACTAAAAATGTTTATTATTTGCTTTTGTATATCTATGACAACATTGAACTAAACCACCTCGAATGCTATTTTGAATAAATCTATACATATCTATTCGGAAATTTTCAAAAATGTCAGTTAAAATGAATACATCAGTTTTTAAATATTATTCTCAATAATTTTTCTTCTTACGCATTAGTCGAAATTCTATATCATTACTGAAAAATGGCTTTACAGAATTCAATTGATCATCAACTAAGTTAGAGGCTAGGGTATATAAACTTAATGGCGTAAATCTATACAAGGGTGGTCAAAAGTATTTTCACAAAAAAAAGTTAAATATACTCATAATTTGAACTTACATCTTGTTAACTTTGGCATCAATGGAAAGGTAATTAAAATGCCGTTTGAATGATACAATACATTTCTGAACCCATTCAGTACTTATTGAAAAGGACGAATTTGTGTGAAAATGTCCTTTTTGAACATTTTTCCTCGACTTGAAAACTTAAATTTTTTGATGCAAAAAGTTTCTTCAGACAAAAATAATAGTAACTGCAAAAATAATTTTTCAAAAATAATTTTGCTTATATTTTTTATGATTTTTTGAAGGTGGCAATGTCGGACAAAATTTGTATGAAAAAGAGAAAAATATGGCTCAAATGCATGTTTCTAAGCATTTTCAAAAAATCATAAAAAATATAAGCAAAATAATTTTTGCTTAGCAAAATTCTTTTTGCAGTTACTATTATTTTTGTCTGAAGAAACTTTTTGCATCAAAAAATGTAGATTTTTCTTTCGTTTTGATCGTTAATATTTGTAACTAATTTTTTCTAATGTACTTCATTCAATGAGAATTCTTTGATGATTAAACATCAACAAAATGGGGAAACGTTTTTATAATCGCTTTGGTCGTATTTTGAATTGTAAACACGACGATGGTCTTGTCGATAAGTTAATCAATAGATTACCGCTTGATGCCTATATTCCGGAATATAATTTTTGTGGACCGGGTACAAAGTTACAGAATCGCTAGGAACGCGGTGATCAAGGAATAAGCCCATTGGATGAAGCTTGCAAAGAGCACGATATTGTATATTCTCAAAACAAGGCCTTTAGTGAAGGACATAGGGCAGACTCCATATTGATTGACAAAGCCTGGTCGCGTGTCTACGCACCAGATAGCATTCTTGGTGAAAAAGCAGAAGCATACTTTGTTACAAATAGAATGATAACCAAGAAAACATTTGGGATGGGATTGAACAAAACGGAAAATAAGGGGAGGATAAAGATAATGAAGAATAAAATGAAGAAGACAAACTTTTCGACTGTTATTAATGTTGCTACTTAGACATTAAAAAAACAAAAACATTATGAGTGAAATTAAAGTTGCACGTAAATCAATTCATCAATCAATGAGTTCGAAGAAAAATGTTTAAATACCTCGTGTAATCAATGTACCCAAAATTGGAGGTTTTCTACCAATCGTGCCGATCTTGACAGCCCTCAGCGCTCTTGGTAGTTTAGCAAGTGGTAGTGCAGCAATTGCAAAACAATTAATAATGGCTAAATGGTGAGAATGGCTAAAGAAGATATGGAGGAGAAGAAACGTCACAACAGGAAAATTGAAAGTGTTGCTGTAGAATAAGGATTATATCTCAAATCCTATAGAAAGTGTTATGGTTTCTTTCCTAAGCCCTATAGTAAGGGGAAAGGAATTAAGAAGCGAAAAAACTAATTTCTCTGCTACCCAATAGACCACTATCAAATATTGACATACGTATACATATACAAATATTCCATATATATACATATTATTTACCTCTGTTCTTCCGTTTGGAGTCCTCAGTATCAAGTGCACATTGACCGTATAGAGTTCGTACAGAAACAATTTCTTCTTTTTGCATTACGTGGTTTGAACTGGAATCAAGTACTATTCGAGTAGATTGCTATTGATTAATTTGCCTAGTCTAGTAAATGGTATAACCATGCTTGGTACTAGTTTTATGAACAATCTTATCAGAGGCGATATTGATTCCGTAGATTTGGTAAGCCACCTAACTTTCAATGTTCCTGTTAGACTAATTAGTAGTTACTAACATATTATCTTTCCACGATGTACATCTAATTTTAGTCAGCACGAGCCCTATCGCGTTCTTTTTAATAATTATAACACCCTGTATCATTAAATTTGTTCCTCATCATCTATCCCTGCATTAAAAATTAAAATCTTAGCTCATTTGCTTTAGTTTTGTTGATCTATGTTTTGTCCTGTCTTTATTTGATCTATGTACCTTCCACTTCTCTCAAAAACAGGTTTTGGTTACATGACTCTTCAGAAATCAAAACCAAACTATCATATGTATATTGGAATTCATTGATGTAAATAAATTAGTTGAAGGATAGGAAATTTTGGTATCATCAAAAACAGCGGGAAACACCAGTCACAATAATGAAATTTTTTCAATATTAGAGGAATTGCGTGAGAAAAACATTATATTATAAGGGGTATAGCTGGGAAGTGTTATTTATAAACATCATGTCTGTAGACGAGATTGGACATTTTTCTGTTGATAAGAAACGATCAGAAAATTTGAAAAGACGTGTTCTGTCTACTGAGGGATTGTTTATCGATGAGGACGTTAATCTAAATGTTCAAGTTAAACGTATCAAAAACTGAACTAAACCTTAAGACAACGATGATCTAGCACCGCAACAGTATACTGATGAGAACATCGGAAATATGGAAGAAGATTTAAGAAAAATTATAACTCAAAATATTAATCGTCGACTCACGAAAATTTCAAGCTTAGAAAATAAATTTGAATTGTACAATAAGACGGCAGACAGCGCAGACCAAATTTTTATCAAATTTATGGAAAAGATTAAAAGCATTGAGGACTATATATTTAAATAAGTAACAAAACCGATATCATTACCGAAAAAACCACAATTGAGTTAGAACGTGTGCCTTTTAGCCTATTCGAAGAATATGATTAACCGAGAACTCGTCAATGAGTTGCACGGACCATCTCGATGCACGACCAACTTTCAACGAAGACGAGTGAATTCAAGGGGTATAAACCGTATAAACAAACTGATGATGACACTGAATTCTTTGATTCGAAATGCTAGGTATTAATGAAAATGTTCGTACCCAAAGGTACTCAACATGACCACACCCAACAAATCAAGCAGTAGCCAAGTTGGGAACAGTACCAGGCGCTCAGTAGCACTCATTGTAGATGAGAACTGCTGATCAGCATATTATATGTCTCACTAACTCACCGTCTCACCGACTTAACGGCACACTGACTCGCCAATGCAGTCAGCACATATTGCAATGTCAGCCGCGCCAACTACGCAAACTGCTACCATAAGCATAATTCCCTGACCTACTTTAGAATATAGCTTGTTTCACTAATCATTACACTAATCTTCCGTGTTCCAAGTAGTATATAAGCATGTATCAAATAAAGAATAAATCAGTTATCAACGCACCTCATAACTCCGCGGTTCTACTTCCTACCTCTGGGAATAGGGCTCGTAATACACTATCTCAACTAGCAGCTAACCACGTCTGCTCAACCTCAGCGCAGCTCAGCATCGCCTCTGGTCCGGCATCGCAGTAACCATCGTTACCATTGCCGCGACGCGATCGTCCTGCCAGCAAAACGTCCCCGTGCCAGCGACAAGTGCTCATTACCCCCTTGTCCCGCGGTGTGACCCAGAAGTGTCTACTTCGGTTAGGCACAAACATTGGTGACCCCGACGTGATCCTTTACCAACAAAGGATCACACTCAAGCAACCCCCTTCCCACCAAAGGCTGAACTTCTAACCGGTGAGAAGACCCGTTAAGTTCACTACATCCACCCGCCCTGGAAACCTTAGCTTCAGCCAGCTTCACAGGATACGCTTCTTCTTCCAGAGTCACAGGAACTCGGCTTAATCCAGCTTCACAGGATCGCTTCGTCATCCAGCGTCACAGGATCGTATGCTTTATCCAGCTTCACAGGATCTTCCGCTTAATCCAGCTTCACAGGACTCACAGCTTCATCCAGCTTCACAGGATACTCTTCTTTTTCGAGCGTCAGAGGAACTCAGCTTAATCCAGCTTCAC
Organism: Drosophila subpulchrella; assembly: GCF_014743375.2. NCBI lineage: Eukaryota > Metazoa > Arthropoda > Insecta > Diptera > Drosophilidae > Drosophila > Drosophila subpulchrella. The sequence continues at coordinate 178,659 of NW_023665695.1, read as the reverse complement.
AGGATACGCTTCGTCTTCCAGCGTCACAGGATCGTTAGCTTTATCCAGCTTCACAGGATACGCTTCTTCTTCCAGCGTCACAGGAACTCAGCTTAATCCATCTTCAGAGGACTCACAGCTTCATCCAGCTTCACAGGATACGCTTCTTGGTCCAGCGTCACAAGAACGTCAGCTTCATCCAGCTTCACAGGATACGCTTCTTCGTCCAGCGTCACAGGAACGTCAGCTTCATCCAGCTTCACAGGATACTCAGCTTTATCCAGCTTCACAGGATACTCAGCTTCATCCAGCTTCACAGGATACCCAGCTCCATCCAGCCTCACAGGATCGTCAGCTCTATCCAGCTTCACAGGATACTCAGCTTCATCCAGCTTCACATGATACTCAGCTTCATCCAGCTTCACAGAACACATAGCTTTATCCGGATTCACAGGATTCTTTGTTTCCAAGACACACAACATGTCTACTTTATTCATAAAGGAAACAAGTTACACAAGAAACGATTTACGCAATCGATTACTAGACACCCAAAACGAGCTGCAAGGGAAAATCCAACAGCTCATTAAGAATAATTGCAGGGATTCTGTCGACCGACGCCACCGAGACGGCTATTATTCCGCTAAACTAACTCAGTTAAACGATCTCTGGCAACAGGTTTGCGACCTAGATGAAGAAGTCCAGTAAGCGGCATTACCCACTGGAAGTGAGTACTCTTCACGACTAGTAGCACTTAAGGAGCTGGTCGAAAAATATCAGAATATCTTTCTGGACAACATGCCGACTGGAAGCGGGCTTCCGAAGGCCCCCAGACGAACTTCGGGCAACATCAAGATCACAACAAGAGATCAAGTCAAGGGAGGTTCCCCAATTGACACGGTGATCCGACAGTTGCAGAGAAGATGCAACGAAATGGAGTCAACATTAACATTAGCCTCGAACGCCCCAACCATCACCCCAGCCCTACAAAGGCACCTGGATCTCCATTGGGCGTTACTGAGGCAAGCCCACGATGAATTGGACAGCACACCTGGGGCCGCAGCTCTGGCAGAAGCAGAGCTAGCTCAATTCCACACATTATACGAGGAATACGAAATGAACCTGCTTCGAGAAAACGACGCGCCAATGAGCCTAAACTTGGCACTTCCGCCAATTAGCATTCCGGAGTTCAACGGCGAGTATCTAGACTGGCCACGTTTCCATGATCTCTTTGTGGAATTTATCCATAATAAACCATATTCGGCCAGTCAAAAACTACTTATTCTACAGAGCTCGCTTCGTGGTGAAGCGAGGAACGTCTTGACAGATACAGCCTTCTCACAGGGTGGCTATGACGACACCTGGTTGCGATTGAAGGCCAGGTACCAGAACGGAAAGGTAATAGTATTCGCCGCTATAGCAAAAATGGTTGACTATAAGCCTACAGACGGCTCCTCGCGCCAACTAAGGGATTTACAAGACACTATCAAAAACTCAATGAGTACTCTTAAAAAGTACTCCTGGGATCCACTCCTGTGTTTTATTATCAGAAGAAAACTAGACCAGCAGTCTGCACTGGAAAATTCAGCAGTTGCACCAACGGAAATTCCAATGTTAAGGAGTGTACTGACGTTTATTGAGCGGCACGCTTGCATGCTGGAGACGATAAGCGCTCAACCTACAGCAACACTCCGCTATCAGTCAGTTCACAACGAAGAGAGCTGTAAGATTTGTCATCTAGGACCACATCATCTTAGAGCATGCAGCCGTTTCCAGGAAATGGACCCCAAAACACGGCGCCAAGCCATTTTTCAAGTAGGAGCATGCACAAATTGTTTATCTACAGCTCATAAGGTTGAAAACTGTGGATCACCACCACCACCAGCCACTTGTCGAGTCTGCCAGCAACGGCATCATTCACTGTTACACCAAGGACCGACTAGCAATCCAGTGGCCGGCGCAGTAACCATTGCAACCCTAGAGGATATACTCTACTCGCGACCGCCAAGGTATCATTACAAGGGCCAACGGGTCACCTACAAACATGTCGCGCTGTAATAGATGGTGGATCACAGGTGAATCTTATCTCAAGGAGGATGGCAGATCTGCTATCTCTTAAGAAATTGTTCACCGATTGAAATATCTGGAATCGGAGGAAAAATATCAACAGCAATCAGATCAAAACATCAGGGTTTGAAACACTATTAGAGGTATTTCTTATGCCCGCAAACATTACAGACCAACCGTCAGTACCGATTGCAACCGATCTTAATATTCCCGAGGGACTGCCGTTAGCAGATCCTGACTTTCGGCAAACTGGACCCACTGACCTGACCTTAGGGGTTGAAGTATTTGCTCGTGTAATAGCCGGTGAACTTCTTGAACTAGGACCTTATAGACCGTTGGCCCAAGGCACAAGGCTTTTGTATGTAATCACAGGTTTTCTCGATAAAGAAACCTCATCTGATACGGAAGTCAACCCTATTCTGGTAGAAGACAGAGGTGATTTTGCAGAACCGAAAGCTGCTTATGAGCCAACGAAAGATAAAAATCCGATGAATAATAATGAATTTGATATAGAAGAAAGCAAACGGCAAATTGAGATTTCACTCGATGGAGAAGGTATTCATTCACCTAACGTAGCATTGATAGATCATAAAATAAAAGAGCCTGAAGATATATATAGCCAATCAAAAACTAGCGACACTGACTCGTCCGATCGAGAATTAACCGATACATATAATGGTTCATTGAAGCTGACTGACCTTTATACTGCAAGAGAAAAACCAATTAATATAGAACCGACTTCTCATCAATTTAAAACCTACAAGAAGTCTGACTTTTGTTCAACATTTCTAAACTTAACAAAGAAGTATCTTAGTTTTGTTGCAGATGGTCCACACACCATAGACGTGCCAAATGATCAAGTTTTACGAGGGCACAATTTCAGTCCCCACGGTAATGGCAATTGTATCGCAAAGGGGAGTGTTAAGCAGCGTCAAGAAGATCTGAAGGAAGGATCCTCCTCGGTCAATGATTTGTTAGGTGCTTTCTATACAATTCGGCCAAGGGCTGGGGGGTGAGAATGTTCGTACCCAAAGGTACTCAACATGACCACACCCATCAAATCAAGCAGTAGCCAAGTTGGGAACAGTACCAGGCGCTCAGTAGCACTCATTGCAGATGAAAACTGCTGATCAGCATATTATATGTCTCACGAACTCACCGTCTCACCGACTTAACGGCACACTGACTCGCCAATGGAGTCAGCACATAATGCAATGTCAGCCGCGCCACTTTTGGTCGAAAGTGTAAAGATAAAAGAAAGGAAACATTCACACACATATACTGCAGTGCACAAAGACTGAAAACTACCGAAAACACACTCAAATCAATAACTTATACAATTACACAAATCACTCAAACTCAAAATTGATCAAAACAACAACAGTATGAATGCATCAAAGCGACTAAGGAGTGAAAAGTCGAGTACCGAAATCAAGGTAGCTCGCACGTCGGACACACAATTGCTGCAACAAATTGATGAAAAATTCACGAGTCAACGGAAGGAAATCAACATGGAACTGTTGCAGCTGATCGACGATAAATTTGCGGAGCAAAGGGAGTCACTGGGTAGAGAGTATCGAGAGAGCGAGGCCCGCTTTCTCAACACTCTACAGGCTAAATTCGATGCAATGAACACCGAAATACACAACCTTACGAAACGAGTGCGAGAGCTGGAAACCGAGGCAAAAGAGGTGAATACACTGAAACAACAAGTGTGTGAACTAGATGCTCAACTGGCAGCAAAGTGCAATGCACAGGAGGTCGCGGATGTTGCATGCAACCTGCGCTGGCATGGTGTACCGCACGTCGAGGGCGAAAATTGAAACACCCTTTTCAATCGACTTTGTTTCTCACTACACCTGACCCCTCCTCCGCGAGTTGGGTCTATTTTTCGAGTCCGACCGCGCCAAAGAAACTCACTTGTTGACCCAATAATAATAATAAAAATGGATCACGTGCGCGAAAAAGCTGTGCTGCTGCGGGCGATTGGAGTGCACCGACAAACAACCAAATCGCAGCTGAGCTTACAGCTGATTGGTTTTGACTCGCCGGCATTTATATACTTAAACGAACAATTACCGAAAACAAATTACGAAATTTTTAAGCATGCCATGCGCCTCAAAAAACAAAAGCGCGTAGCGGCCGTCTTTACTCGCCGTGGAGACGTATTTGTTAAGCCTATAGACGGAGGAGAGGCTTACTACGTGCAAAGCTCCAATGAGCTTTCTGATCTGAGTAGTGATGTGGGCGAAATCAACTCAAGCAGAGATGCCGCTTTAGAGAATAATTCATTTCGTAATTAAAATATTTTTTATCTCTATATTAGGATTTCCAATTAGTTTAGTATCTTTATCTCTTGTTATTCATATGTTTAGGATCAGTCGCATTGTTAATTTAGTAGTCTGCCTAATTTTTTGTCTGGTGTGCAGTCCTTGTTTTTTTATTTTGAAATTTAAAACTATTCACAATGGAAGAAAACTTTAATAATTCAACAGCAAATAGTCGTGCCCTTCTGTGCATCCTGGCAAAGCAGAGACCTGGTCTCAAGATTTGTCATATTAATGCCCAAAGCCTGCCAAAGAAAATTGAAGAGTTTAGGTACATGTTTGTAAATTCGGAAATTGATGTTATATGCGTGTCTGAAACATGGTTTGTCCAGAGTCTATGTGATGTGCTAATATCGTGTGATGGATATAATGTGTACCGTTCTGATCGTGTTAGTCATGGGGGAGGAGTTGCTATATATGTAAACAAAAAATTAAAAGCCAAAATTATTTGCCAACACACAATAAACAGTGCAATAGAATATATTTTTCTTGAAATACAAAACCCGATTATTGAGAAAAATCTGTTAATTGGCTGCATTTATCGTCCGCATCGCAACACAAACTATGATGATTTAATCAATATTCTGACAGACATTACAGTAAACTTCACTGATGTAATCCTTGCAGGCGATCTTAATAGTGATATTCTGAGGGAATCTCACCTTACCAGCAACATGGAATCGCTAGGTCTGAAACCAGTGAATCTTTCATTTCCAACCCACTTCAGCAGAACACGTAACACATTATTAGATTTGTTTTTTGTGAGTGATGTTAATAAAATATGTTTGTATGATCAGCTAATCGTTCCGTCCTTTTCAAAACATGACCTTATATACCTGACCTACAACTTTGACCTAAACTACACGGACCATACAATATTTTATCGTGATTTTAATATTATTAATTACATACTGTTGAACGAAGCATTTGACCTGTGTGTATGGAACAATATTTACAGTCTTCCAACAGTCGATCGTCAACTTAAACTTCTACAACATAATATTAGCCACTTATACGATAGTTTTGTCCCAGTTAAAAGTAAAACAATTCGACCGTCCGAAAAACCATGGTTTACTAATAATATAAAATTGGCAATTATAAAACGAAATGAAGCATACCAGAAGTGGAAAAGATACAAAACACCGCAACACCACAGCATGTTTGTATCTCTGAGGAAAACGGTTACCAAACTAATCGACTCTGCAAAATCAAACTATTTTAGCCAAAAATTTAAAAACTCAACATCTTCGAGTCAAACATGGAAACAGATTAAAACTCTAGGGATAGGTAAACAAAAGACATCACAGGAACTAGATGTTGACATAGATGAACTCAACCTTAAATTAGCAGAATGCCAAGTTCCAGAGGTCACAACCAACACGTACCTGAATTCAGTACCTGAAAACATCTGTGATACTAGGTTTAGATTTATGTGTGTTGACCAATGTGATGTTTTAGATAATATTCTTAAAATTAAGTCTAACGCAATTGGACCTGACGATATTCATCCTAAATTTATAAAAATTCTACTTCCTAAACTTATCCCATACCTTACGCACACATTTAACACGGCTCCTACCACGTCTACGTTCCCTGATTGCTGGAAAACCGCCAAAATTATCCCAATACCAAAATCAAACAGAGAATATCGGCCGATATCTATTCTTCCGTACCTCTCGAAGGTGTTTGAAAATATTGTCGCATCACAAATAAATAATTTTATATCTGTCAATAGCCTCTTAAATGACCATCAATCTGGATTTAGAAAAAATCGTAGCTGCACTTCAGCCATCTTAAAAATAACCGAAGATATACGTCAACAGACGGACAACTCGTATGTCACCTTCTTACTATTGCTGGACTACAGCAAAGCGTTCGACACAGTAAATCATGATATCCTGTGCTCAAAACTCAAAAATCTGTACTTCTTCTCCAATACTGCCGTCAAACTTTTGTGTTCGTATCTTAAAAATCGTCGTCAATATGTTGTATCGTCAAATATTTGTTCTTCGTTTGCCTATCTGAAGCGTGGTGTACCCCAGGGTTCGGTTCTTGGACCACTATTATTCACACTTTATATAAATGATCTTCCTTCTGTGCTGTCGAAATGTAATGTCCATTTATATGCTGATGATGTTCAGATGTATGTTAGTCGTCCCTTAAACAGAATTAGTGAGTGTTTAGATATTTGTAAAATGGAGCTTGAAAGAGTAAATGAATGGGCAAAAAACAACGGTCTAGCCATCAATCCATTGAAATCAAAGTGCTTAATCATTTTTAAGAAGAAATTATGCAATATTGAACTGTTCCCCTTGATGATTAACAAAACACCAATTGAGTACGTGGAAACCGCCAATAATTTGGGTATCACATTTAATAGAACCTTGAACTGGAATGACCACGTAAACAAAGCTGTAGGCAAAACATACGGACTAATAAGATCCTTGTCACTAGTTAAATGTTCCTTACCTGTTAGTGTGCGTCTTCTAATTGCCAAGTCTTGTATAATACCCACACTCTTTTATGGTCTAGAGATCTATGCAAATTGTGATGTAGCAAGTCAACATAAGCTGAAAATAGCATACAACAGTATTGCGCGTTTTATATTTAATTTGCATAGATCTGACCATGTAACTCAATTTTCTTACAAGATATTTGATATAAGCTTGGCAGATTATATGAAAAGTAGAACAATAATCTTTTTACACAAAGTTATATACACCAGGGAGCCATCGTACTTATTTGAAAAACAAGGAAGAACGCTATAGTCGAGTACCTCGACTATCAGATACCCGTTACTCAGCTAAAGGGACCAAAGGGAAATGGAGATATGCAAGCAGCAAAGCGAGATTTAAATGCGCCACCTACCGGCGGAAGACAGATTTAAGCATTGTGGGCGTTAGGGTAGGCGTGGCAAATTTTTTTTGGATCAATCGATAGGCATTGACGAGACCAATACATTTCAGTTAAAATTTTTAATCTAGCATAAAAATTGAGGGCGCCACAGGCTTGGGCGGTTTGTGGGCGTTAGAGTGGGCGTGGCATATTCGCATAACAAACTTGCGCTGCGTACAAGGCTACGGAATCTAAATCTGAAATCCCAATACTCTATCTTTGATAGTTTCCGAGATATCCGCGTTCATATTTACGATTTTTTGAAGTTTGTAGGCGGTTTGTGGGCGTTAAAGTGGGCGTGGCGATAGGTATTGATGAGAACAATTCATTTCAGTTTAAATTTTTACTCTAGCATCAAAACTGTAGAAGCCACAGTTTTGGGCGGTTTGTGGGCGTTAGAGTGGGCGTGGCACTCTACTGAAACAAACTTGCGCTGCGTAAGAAGCTCAGGAATCTGCTCGCCAAATCTCAATAGCCTAGCTCTCATAGTTTCCAAGATCTCAGCGTTCATCCGGACAGACGGACAGACGGACAGACGGACAGACGGACAGACGGACATGGCTAGATCGACTCGGCTAGTGATCCTGATCAAGAATATATATACTTTATGGGGTCGGAAACGCTTCCTTCTGCCTGTTACATACTTTCCGACGAATCTAGTATACCCTTTTACTCTACGAGTAACGGGTATAATTACAATTCTCCAGATCTACAAGAACAAAGAATATTATCTGCATCCGACACAGGTTTCTGCTTTCAAATAGACAATTTTTTATAAATGCGATTAGAACGTGGAACGAGCTTCCCAACTACATAAAAGAAACTAGAAGCGCAACACTATTTAAGACAAAACTTCTCTCACACCTAAAAAATAGCAGTTCTAGTCTACTATAAGGTATATTATCCTATTTTAACATTGCGACTTATCCCCAAAACCTTTTCCTTAGTTTTTTAATTTCGATTTAACTTCATTTCTATTTATCTAAATGTTCAACAATAAATGTAACAATGTATGTCATTAGATTTAAGAACCAATTTTGTCTAAATTTAAATATGTTTACCAGTTGTGACTAGCGCTGTAATTTATAAGTTTTAAAACTTGTAGCGTTAGGAAGCCTAAAACAATAAATAATAAATAATAATAATAATAATACTTTAGAATATAACTTATTTCACTAATCATTACACTAATAGTAGTATATAAGCATGTATCAAATGAAGAATAAATCAGTTATCAACGCACCTCATAACTCCGCGGTTCTACTTCCTACCTCTGGGAATAGGGCTCGTAATACACTATCTCAACTAGCAGCTAACCACGTTAGCTCAACCTCAGCGCAGCTCAGCATCGCCTGTGGTCCGGCATCGCAGTAACCATCGTTACCAGTGCTCATTACCCCCTTGTCACGCGGTGTGACCCAAAAGTGTGTACTTCGGTTAGGCACAAACAGAAAAGTTAAAGAATAAATCATTGTTAAACCTTCAGTACTCTAAAAGTATCAATAGTTGAACGTTTCAATAGAACTCTTAAAGAATTAATGTGGCGTGACTTTAGTTTCGATGAAAAATATAGGTGGATTGATATGTACAGGGGTGGTCAAAAGTATTTTCATAAAAAAAAATTTAAATATATTCATAATTTGAACTTACTTCTTGTTTACTTTGTCATCAATGGAAAGGTAATTTAAATGACGTTTGAATGATACAATACTTTTCTTAATCCATTCAGTACTTATGGAAAAGGACGAATTTGTGTGAAAATCTACTTTTTAAACTTTTTTCCTCGACTTGAAAACTTAAATTTTTGGATGCAAAAAGTTTTTTCAAACAAAAATAATAGTAACTGCAAAAATAATTTTTCAAAACTCATTTTGCTTATATTTTTAATGATTTTTTGAAGGTGACAATGTCGAAAAAAATTTGTATGAAAAAAAGAAAAATATGGCTGAAATTCATGTTTCTAAACATTTTCAAAAAATCATAAAAAATATAATAAAAATGGTTTTTGAAAAATTCTTTTTGCAGTTACTATTATTTTTGTCTGAAGAAACTTTTTGCATCAAAAAATTTAAGTTATCAAGACGAGGAAAAAAATTTAAAAAGTAGATTTTCACACAATTTCGTCCTTTTCCATAAGTACTGAATGGGTTAAGAAAACTATTGTATTATTCAAACGACATTTAAATTACATTTCCATTGATGCTAAAGTTTACAAGAAGTAAGTTCAAATTATGAGTATACTTAACTTTTGTTTTTTGAAATTACTTTTGACCACCCCTGTATAAGAAATTAATTAATAAATATAACAATAGAGTGCATAGAACAATAAAAATGAGTCCAGGTAATGTCAATTCTTCCAATGAAAAACAAATATTACAAACATCCTATAATCACGTAAAAATATTTGTTGCAAGTTAATTCCGTAAGGGGGGCCATGTTCGAATTATTAAATATAAACATGTCTTTCAGAAAGGGTATACACCAAACTATGCAACTGAAATCCTTCAAATTAGAAAGGTGAAGAATACATACCCTAAAACATACGTACTTGAAGACTTAGATGGTAGCCCGATTCAGGGCGGATTCTATAAAAACAAGTTCTAAGGCGAAAAGGAAAAAAAGTTTTGGTTAAGTGTCTGAGGTTTTCAAAGACTAGCTGGATAAATAAGAAAGACATTTTGTAATGTTACAAATGATTTATTTAACCAATTTGTATTAATTTTTTTTTTTACCCTATCTTATATTAAGTTTTTTAATAATATTTTTGTACAATGTTTACTTAAATAAAATTAAAAATAATAAATACACTTTTTACAAACTCAAAATAATTTTTATTTATATTTTCAAAAGTCTCGATCATAATAAAACATCTCCAATTCAACTGATTTATACAATAGTTATTTTTTAATATGTTCCTATTGAAATTTAAGGCTATCTTATTATTCTTCTTCGTTCACATAATTATTTTGTATCTCTCACCCAAGCAAAATAATTTAGATTTTAACCATTCAACATTTTCTAAAATATCTTTTTCGACTACTCTCTGATGTTTAATTGATGTCGTACCATGCTTAACTTTAAAAATGGTGTTTCGGTAACATTACGTTTTCTTTTGTTATCTTTACCACAAAGAATTTTTTATTAACTTTAATTGTAGTTATTTTGTGTGCTTTTGATCTGAACATTGTTTTATTACCATATAGAAGGGTTCCAGATAATAATCCGTTTTCATAATGTTCAATTATAAGATTTCGTGAGCTCAGCCCCATTGCTTTATTATGTAAAGATTCAACTTACTAATTCTGTCATGAGGTTACCGTTGAGCTAATCATTGAAAAACCCTAAAGTCCTTTTTTGGTAACTCTTTTGAAGTTATACAAATTAATTCTTTCGTCTAAATAGTCCGATGGAACAAATTATGCTTCAAGATCATTGCGAATGTCTTTATAAGAATCTTCAAGTTTTATTGTATAGATAAATGAATAAGTAACCATATAATTTTAAAGTAACATTTCCTGAAATTTTGGGTTCACATATCAATAGTGAAAATGATACATTTTCCATTTCGATAAGTCTAATACTGCAAGTCCTAAATTCATTGGCTTGTTAAATAGAACGGACAATTTTTACATTTGAATTGCATAGAAATTATCTATAAAATTATATATATCTTATAAAATTGGATTTTGAAATTAAAGTTTTGGCACAATGTGCTTTTCCAGAGCTTCCCATGTACTAACAAGCTTAATATCGACCATGCGCTCAGGATCTTCCGTTGTTTTTCCGTAAACAGATTTATTCATTAAATTAAAAAAATCTTTTTCAAATTTGTTGTTTGCATTTTGCCTATGTAAAGTATTAAGATCAATGTAATTCTTCAACCAAGGCTTTTGTAGGAACTGAACTCCTCTAAGGATCTTTTCCAGTACTAAGCCATTCTGTAAACATTGTTGCAAATTCCCATAATGTGTTACGTACTTTTTCTTATTTCTCAGGTCAGAAATTAAGTTGTTTACCTTATCCTCTGTTGAGGCCAGACGATTTGACGGACAAAATGGAAGATCATTATGAAGATCATGTAAACGGTACGGATATATTAAGACAACTTCCATGAAATAACCGCACTTGCTTCCAGTTGGAATTTTATGAATATCAAAATTGATTATTTCCGTGGTAGTCATCTACTTAAAATCTTTATACGGTAAAGGTTGTAACATTGCCCAACCATACAAGTTATTCGCATCCGCATACATTAAAAGTTAAGACTCCTTCGAGGAATCATAATCTGATTACTAACTAAAAATGTTTATTATTTGCTTTTGTATATCTATGACAACATTGAACTAAACCACCTCGAATGCTATTTTGAATAAATCTATACATATCTATTCGGAAATTTTCAAAAATGTCAGTTAAAATGAATACATCAGTTTTTAAATATTATTCTCAATAATTTTTCTTCTTACGCATTAGTCGAAATTCTATATCATTACTGAAAAATGGCTTTACAGAATTCAATTGATCATCAACTAAGTTAGAGGCTAGGGTATATAAACTTAATGGCGTAAATCTATACAAGGGTGGTCAAAAGTATTTTCACAAAAAAAAGTTTAATATACTCATAATTTGAACTTACATCTTGTTAACTTTGGCATCAATGGAAAAGTAATTAAAATGCCGTTTGAATGATACAATACATTTCTGAACCCATTCAGTACTTATTGAAAAGGACGAATTTGTGTGAAAATGTCCTTTCTGAACATTTTTCCTCGACTTGAAAACTTAAATTTTTTGATGCAAAAAGTTTCTTCAGACAAAAATAATAGTAACTGCAAAAATAATTTTTCAAAAATAATTTTGCTTATATTTTTTATGATTTTTTGAAGGTGGCAATGTCGGACAAAATTTGTATGAAAAAGAGAAAAATATGGCTCAAATGCATGTTTCTAAGCATTTTCAAAAAATCATAAAAAATATAAGCAAAATAATTTTTGCTTAGCTAAATTCTTTTTGCAGTTACTATTATTTTTGTCTGAAGAAACTTTTTGCATCAAAAAATGTAAGTTTTCAAGTCGAGGAAAAAAGTTCAAAAAGGACATTTTCACACAAATTCGTCCTTTTCAATAAGTACTGAATGGGTTAAGAAATGTATTGTATCATTCAAACGGCATTTAAATTACCTTTCCATTGATGCCAAAGTTACCAAGATGTAAGTTTAAATTATGAGTATATTTAACTTTTTTTTTGTGAAAATACTTTTGACCACCCATGTATGTATCGAAAAAACGAATTTAAAAACTATTTCCACTTAAACATTTTATTTTTTTTGAGACAGAAATCACTGTGGACGGCAGTCCACATAGTGACGAAGGGGAGTGTGCGAAGGCGACTACTATATATACAGGAAAAAATGAAAATCTGCTGTGATGGTCCAATCGTACTGAGTGATACACCAATTGAAAGGTATTGCAAAAACTAAAAGGATTGTATACCAAGGCTTAAAAAATTTTAATTGCTTTGGGAGAAAGAGTGGTGAAAGTGTAAAAGTGAAAACTTAGAAAATTGTAGCTATTGGGGCCGCTGAGGATAAGTGCCCCCTCGTGTTAGTCTAGTTGTATTCTTATTGAAAATACGCGGGTCTTACGATAAAATCCGACACTTCAAAAGTTAAACCCGAAACAAGATTTTGGGGGACTTTTAAAGATTAATTCTGTTTGTCCGTTTGTCTGTTTGTCCCAAAATGATGTTTTAGGATCCTAGAAATTTAGATGGAGTTAAACAGCTCAATATAAGAAACATTAGTTCTACCTTTTTTGGAAAAAAACCGCTAGTTTAGCGGAAAACCAGCTATAAATAGCGAAATTTTGGAAGGCCAATACTTCTGTACTACTGAAGCTACAGACTTGGGCTATACCTTGTTGTAAAGGTTTTTTTTTCTGTAAGCGCCGCTTGAATTAAATGATATATTACAAAAATTATGACAAAAAACCTTTTTTAAACTTTGTTTTCTTTAAAAAAGCATTAATATTTATATTTGTTTATTTATAAAAACAAATTTAATAGATCAGACTTACGATCAAGAATTTTTGACAACATAAAACAGCAGGACAGCGGAGATTTTTTGCGAAAACTATTAGAGTGACATTCCCTGGCAGGAATAAAACAATTATTTCTACATAAGCTTGTGGAATCTTTAAAATGCTCTAACTGCGATATACTCAACTTTGTGCTCCTATAGACAGAAAATGCACAATAAATGAATTGATATTTAACTATGGAATTGGAAAAATATTGAAGATAGCAAGTGTGGACATTGCGGAAACTATTTATAATGTCATTTCTTAATAGAAAATTCAAAGCGCGTTTTTGTGTTCTCACTTAGTTTAATCGATGCAGCGAATAGAAAAATAACAAAATTTAATTTAACAAACGTCTCACAAAGTGAGCTTAGATTTGAAAATAAAATGTATATTTTATCAAGTGCCATATTTCACCATGAAAATGCAATACATCAGTTCTAGGAAAAGATGAAACATTTTAAGTGTTAATGGCCACGTAATAGCAAAGATGTTTTTATACTGTTAAGTGTTGAAAGATAATTTGAAAATTTGAGAACAAATTTGGAAAAACTTAAACGCACATTGCAGAAAAATTCCGCCCTATTCTGATTTCCTCTTTGAGCAGTCATTAGTCTTTTATTTTAAATATTGTACATATTATTATTTAATTGCTTAAAAGAGATAAAAATGAATGAAAGAACTTACATTGAAATATTTTTAATGAACAAATAATGCCCATTTCCACCGTCTTCCAAAAACAACATATTGATATGAAGAGGTTTTTCCACTTCCGATTGATAAAGTGGTCCAATTATTTTCGTCGTATCTTCATTATATCCGAAAACGTTTAAGCTCATATAAGTATTCTTTTTAAGAAATGTCTTGTAGGTTTTATTTCAAGGGAGAAGTCAACCTTGTTAAATCCAATTTTATTTCAATACTTAAATGAATTATCTCCAGCGATATGTCAATATTTTAAGCCGAACCTCTTTGAGGTTTATTAACAATTTTTAAGGCAGAAATTAACGCCCATTTAAGGCAATATTAATCATTTTCGTTACACACTGATTCACATTCATTTCCAAGCGAATCAATTTTATGGGAGACCATCCATTATACCTCTTTTTAAATTCTTGTGTTTTAGAAATTATTTCCATAGTATGTTCATGAAAGATACATTCTAAATCAGAATCTGTTTTCATAATCGTCATTTTGTTTTGAAAGCTTTTCACTTCAATTTCTTCAGATTCATCTTTAAGCAGTATATACTTTGCAAACAATTCAAAGTTTACTTTTGCTGAAGTATAACTTTCTAATAAAATGCTGAGATGGGGGAGTAACGACAATCCAGCTTCTCTGAAGAATTTCTCAGGTAAGATGAAGTCCGATCCATCATTTACTTACATGAAATGCAGTATTCTTCCCTAGAATTCCTCAGAAATTTTTTTGACTCTTCCGTCAAGGGGTTGAATTGCATTTCGCTTATGCAAATCCCAACGGACATGGTTTGCCCACTTATTATTTTGCAATAAGCACTTGCAGGATTGACAGAACTAATTTTGGTTATTCGTTATATTTTATTCTTTTTATACCCTTGCAGAGGGTATAATGATTTCAGTCAGAAGTTTGCAACGCAGTGAAGGAGACGTTTTCGACCCCATAAAGTATATATATAAGAATATCAAGATCAAGAGATCAGCATCACTAGACGAGTCGATCTAGCCATGTCCGTCTGTCCGTCCGTTTCTACGCAAACTAGTCTCTCAGTTTAAAAGCTATTAGGCTGAAACTTTCCCAAAAGTCTTATATCTTTTGCAGGTAGTATATAAGTCGGAACCAGCCGGATCGGACAACTATATCTTATAGCTCCCATAGGAATAATCGGAAAAAAATGTTAAATTATATATTTGGTGTTTTTTAACATATTACCTCCTTTCCTTGGAAATAACATTTTTTAATTAGTTTTGAATTTCGAATTAAATTCTATCAAAATCGGAAGACTATATCATATAGCTGCTATAGGAACGATCGTAAAATTGGTGGGAAAATAATATGAAACAAATTATAGCTTCGGTGTTCCTTAACATATAACCTCCTACGCTTGGAAATAACATTTTTTAATTAGTTCTGAATTTCGAATTTAATTTTATCAAAATCGGACGACTATATCATATAGCTGCCAAAGGAACGATCGTAAAGTCGGTGGGAAAATAATATGAAACAAATTATAACTTCGGTGTTTTTTAACATATAACCTCCGAACGCTTGGAAATAAAATATTTTAATTCATTCTGAATTTCGAATTTATTTTTTTCTAAAATCGGACGACTATCACACCGCTCAATAAGTTCCCGGCCTAACAAGGAAAAACACTTTTTTTTTTGAAAATTTTGTTTTATTCATCAATATAGTTTCCATCTACGGCTATACACTCAGCCCAGCGCTTCTCCAACCTTTCTATGCCATTTTTGTAGAAAGATGAACTTTTACCCTCAAAATAGGTCTCAGTATCGACAATCACCTCTTCATTTGATCGATATCTCTTGCCTTGGAGGTGCTTTTTGAGATCTGAAAAAAGCCAGTAGTCACTGGGGGCCATATCTGGAGAATAAAGTGGGTGCGGCAGAAGTTCGAACCTCAATTCACTCAATTTCACCATTGTTGCCATAGACTTGTGGCATGGTGCATTATCCTGGTGAAACAGTGGTTTCTTCTTGGCCATATGTGGACGTTTTTCCTTGATAACGCGATCCAATCGATCCAGCAGTTTTATATAATATTCGCTGTTTATTGTTTTACCTTTTTCCAGGTAGTCTATAAATAAAATCCCATGTGCATCCCAAAATACAGAAGCCATAACCTTACCCGCCGATATTTGTGTTTTGGGACGCTTCGGACGGCTTTCACCGGCTACCACCCACTCAGAAGACTGACGACTGGATTCTGAAGTATAGTGATGTATCCAGGTTTCATCGATGGTTACGTAACGGCGAAAAAAATCGGTCCTATTGCGCTTCAACATGCTTAAACACGTCTCGGAAGCATCGATGCGTTGTTGCTTTTGGTCCGGTGTTAGCAATCGCGGCACCCACTTCGAGCAGAGCTTTCTCATGTCCAAATGTTCATGTAATATCGTAAACACACTGCCTTCCGATATCTTTGAGGCATCAGCTATCTCCTTTAATTTCAATTTGCGATCGGCCAATACCATTTTTCGGATTTTTGCCACATTTTCTGGCGTAACTGCTGTTTTTGGGCGACCACTGCGTTCAGCGTCTTTGGTGTCCACACGACCACGTTTAAATTCATTGTACCAATCTTTGATGGTTGATTTTCCCGGAGAAGAATCTGGGTAATGTTTATCAAGCCAAGCTTTTGCTTCTACTGTATTTTTTCCTATCAAAAAACAGTGCTTAATCAGGACACGAAACTCCTTTTTTTCCATATTGTAGAAAAACCCAAAGGTTGTATTACTTAAAAATTTGTAACTTAAAAGCACGTGGTCACAGAGTTGTATAATTTTTACACAGAGCTTATAATAATCGACACTTTCGATAAAAAATATCTATATTTCCTTACTACTGGTCCTTATATGTCGGGCCGCGAACTAATTGAGCGATGCGATATATCACATAGCTGCCAAAGGAACGATCGTAAAATTGGTGGGAAAATAATATGAAACAAATTATAGCTTCGGTGTTTTTTAACATATAACCTCCTAAGCTTGGAAATAACATTTTTAATTAGTTCTGAATTTTGAATTAAATTTTATCGAAATCGGACGACTATATCATATAGCTGCCATAGGGACGATCGGAAAATTGGTGGGAAAATAATATGAAACAAATTATAGCTTCGGTGTTTTTTATACCCTTGCAGAGGGTATATTGATTTCAGTCAGAAGCTTGCAACGCAGTGAAGGAGACGTTTCCGACCCCATAAAGTATATATATTCTTGATCAGCATGACTAGACGAGTCGATCTAGCCATGTCCGTCTGTCCGTCCGTTTCTACGCAAACTAGTCTCTCAGTTTTAAAGCTATCGGGATGAAACTTTCCCAAAAGTCTTATATCTTTTGCAGGTAGTATATAAGTCGGAACCAGCCGGATCAGACAACTATATCTTATAGCTCCCATAGGAATAATCGGAAAAAAAATTCTATCTTTGGTGTTTTTTAGCATATAACCTCCTACGCTTGGATATAACATTTTTTAATTAGTTCTGAATTTCGAATTTAATTTTATCAAAATCGGAAGACTATATCATATAGCTGCCATAGGAACGATCGGAAAATTGGTGGGAAAATAATATGAAACAAATTATAGCTTTGGTGTTTTTTAACATATAACCTCCTACGCTTGGAAATAACATTTTTTAATTAGTTCTGAATTTCGAATTTAATTTTATTAAAATCGGACGACTATATCATATAGCTGCCATCGGAAAATTGGTAGGAAAATAATATGAAACAAATTATAGCTTCGGTGTTTTTTGACATATTATCTTATACTATTGGGAATATAATTTTTTGTGTTTTTTAATTTAATAATTATAGCTGCAAAGGTATACAAGCTTCGGCTTGCCGAAGCTAACTTCCTTTCTTGTTTATGTTGTTTTTACTTAAGTTGTGTTTGATACTCTGTTATCCCACTTCAAGACTATTTTTGGCAGACTAACTATTGTCCTGAAGTGGGCGTGTACGATAAAATTGAAGATGAGATGGTGCATATTTAAGATTTTTGTAAATTAAAAAAAAAAAATGTAATTCTAGCAGGTTACATCGACTATTCATTGGTTAAAAGAGATAAGAACTATTGATTGTAAAAAATATTTGATACAAGTCTAACAATTGGGACACCAACAAATCGATAGAGGAGACACAAAACCATAGAATAAAGGAGAGTGTTGATTAGAAGAGATCGCACATACATAATTACTTTTACAATCATAGGAAACATTATTTCCCAACATGATCGGACATGTTCCTCTAAGATAACCATTTTTGGATACTTTGATTGTGCGACCTTTCTCACGTGAACAGCAACAGCTGTGATAATGAAGCAAAAGGGTACGTTATCACACCTTTCGCCAACATGATATGTTCCTCTAAGAAAACAACTTTTGGATACTATGGTTGTGCGACCTTTCTCACGTGACTATAAATGCTCATAATGAGGGGAAGGATACGTGATCAATATTGTCATATTTTAATGACATCAATGCCTGTTAAAATCAATTTACGGATTATGCTATTTGTCCTAGAACCTGCATACGTTAAGGAGAGGGGTCATTAATATGCTAATTGTCCCCGAATCCATGTTTTCTTACTTATAGCCATGAGATACAATGGACCTAATTTCGAACTACAGCCATCGGCAAAATTGCTTGGCTATAGTTCTTGCGGTAGACCTCCTGACCTTCTTGATAGGCTTTCTCTCAAGATCTTAAATTAAATTGCCGCTCATTCTTTTTATTTTGTTTCTGTATTACCTCTGGAGCCTTAGAACGCACCAATTCCAAGGAATCGTCCTGTGTGAACCTGAACGTTCTATCTTCAAGCATTCCTCGAGCTCTTAAAAGTTTATAGGTCGAGCCAGATGAACTGAAGTGCTGGCCAAAATCCCCGAATGTAAGGATGAACGAAACGCACAGCAAATACTGTTTAGGTCTAGTGGACTCCTCCGTGGCGGATCATCATGAGCTTTTATCAAGATCTCCGAAACAAATTCGCTTGAAAACTATAATTTCCATGCAAAGGTGTCGTGCAGCAAATCTCCATGATTCGTTCTAGCATACACCAAACCCTCAAAAACTCTTAAATCTGGAAACTTGTCGCTGTTTGCCTTAAACGATGGAGACTGCAAATCAACCAACAAACCGTGGTAGTACTGCTGTCGGGTCACGCAGCCACAGCAGCTAATTAACGCCTTAATTCGATCTCTGTTACGTACGCCCTCCACATAGAAAGATTTACATAGAGAAACAACGACGAATCTTTAGCCAGGGGGAAGGGTGCATGTGACTAAAGGCAGAAGAAGAAGAAGTTGCGTGGTCAGAACAATGACCACGATCGACCTACTGGTAACCATACTCCGGTAGCTGGCAAAGGGCAACAGCCGGCCGTTGACTCCCAAGACAGCAGATATCAAGAAACAGTAATCCTAGGTGGGAACATCTTGTTTATCCGATCCATACCGGCAGCCAAGTAAAAGCTCTAGTCTGGTATAAAAGACCTTAGACAAATAGAGAAAGGGAGAAAATACATTTGTGTGTCTTGCTGACTGAAACCGGCAGCTCCGAGGGAAGACGACTTTCACTGGGGTAGTCGTCCATGGAGTCTTCTGCCACCAGGACCAGCCACCATATCCAACAGTCCTTGAGGAGGACACAAATCGCTACTCGAAAGATTCTTATGTGTCGGACCAGCGCCGCCATTGTCATCAAAGAACGTGGAGAGGATTAATAACATCTGACATACTGTGATGTTTGTAGCCGCAGTACCCGTGATCCCCATGCTCCTGAAAATTGTTCAGCTGTAGGAGCCATCCGTTTGAAAGCGTAGTGACCAATAAGGTACTTCTGAAAAAGTAGTGGTGCAATATAAATGTGTTAATCGAGCCAACCCAAGCTAAAGTGAACTCATGCATAATCAAAGACTAATATCTTCAAGTAATACAATTGGAGAACAAGTGGAAATCAACAGAAAACATTGGAAGCATTCAAGCATGCACTGAAATACATTTAAACCAACCGAATCGATAGACAAAGTGTGAATCATGATGAACAGCCGTTGAAGAAGTTGCATGCCTCTGGCATAATATATCTATATATTTTGTGATTAAGTAAATTGGTATACTTAAGAACAGCCGTATTTTGGTGCACGTATATTTATATATATATATTCAATATAATATTTTCCAAAGCCCAGGATCCGGAGCGTCGAGATCTCATCGCCCAGGATTTAAAAAGGGGGTAAGATTGTCGGAACACGGTTCCTTTCTTACATATATAAATATTCGTGCAGTATCCTACAGTTTTAGAGACTACCATAAACTTTGTGGCGATCATGTTTTCTGCCATCTGGCATCGCTGAAAACTCCTCAGAATAGATTGGTATCAAAAAACCTCTCTGGGCACACTATTCGAAGAACCACGCTAAAAAGCCCACTAAGAAAACAGATCTCAATTCTGAACAATCACTCAGTATAAAAAAGTACAAAATATATATTAGCATCCAAGTTCTGTGTTTTACTTAAGAGCAGGACTTATCTTGGTTTGAAGACAAACCATAATTGGTGACCCCAGACGATTCAAACATCTGCAATCAAAGCGAACGCACCTCGACTTACTCAGAACTTCAACATAACCTCAAACAATGCCGGATAACGAAGACCGTCGACGCGCAGGAACCACTGCAAATTCCTGATGCTAGTGCTGTGAACTCGGTATTTGCCAAGATGCCCTTCCCTCAACTACATTCCATTACCAACATCGAAATGTTTTTCAGCAAACTGGAAAGCTGGTTTTTGCTGCAAGGTCTCGGTGCACGCAAAGAACAGGAGAAATACGCAGCAGTAATTGCGTATGCTGATCCCAAATACCTGGACCAAGTGCACGATCTTGTCAATAACCCACCACAAACAAACCCGTACTCAACCCTCAAGCAAGCAATTTTGTCAAAATTTGCCGAATCAGAGATGGTGCGCCTCGACAGACTTGCGACAGGAATTCAACTAGGTGACGGTCGTCCAAGTCATCTACTCAGCCAACTACAGCAAACTAACGCCACCAATGACGAATCGGTTGTACGTCGCTACTGGATCAAGCGCTTACCACCTCCCGCGCGTGCTGTAATCGCAGGTCTGCTCGAAAGCTCTCCCAACACCACCCTCGCCCAGCTTGCAACTGCTGCCGATGCTGTGATGGATTCCCTTAACTACGACACTTCAGATCACATGTGTGCAGTATCACAGCAAAACACCCACCACGCTTCACAGGAGGATCGCATCACACAGCTGGTTAAACGCCTGGATGACAATGACAAGATGCTACAGCAGATCAACAACAAGCTGAGTCAGCTCCTTGGCACCACCAATCAGCAACGCGGTCGGAGCTACAATCGATCGCCCAGCAACAATAGTTTCCGCAGTAACACACCATCCAGGGACAATTCTAACCCTCAGTTTTGCTGGTACCACAACAAGTACGCAGACAGTGCCTAACGTTGCATCCAACCGTGCTCTTTCCATGCCAACAACAGTTCAAAAAACTAAGCTCCACCGTTGGAAATCAACAGGGCAGCTCCGACGGTCGTATCCCAAATGCCTCACAGCGCTACCCATTGCTTAAAGTAAACATCTGCAGAATTTCATCCTCCAACCGTCTCTTCGTTCCGGACTCCAAATCGGGTAAAAGTTTTCTCATCGACACTGGAGCTGACGTATCTGTTATACCACCAAAAACAATTAATCGAGACATCAAAGCTAATAATAACCATACACTATTCGCAGCCAATGGAACAGCAATCCATACTTATGGTACCACCCGCCTTACGCTGGATCTCGGCTTGCACCGCCCTTTCACATAGATTTTTACCATAGCCGATACGAAAATCCCAATCATTGGCTCAGACTTCTTGCAGCACTTTAATCTCCTGGTTGATCTTAAAAACTCGAAGTTAGTTGATGTCGAAACACGCCTATCATGCTGCGGTATATTTAGCCAACAATCAATTGCGGAGATCAGGACATATAACATTCACTGCGAATTCTCCAAGCTACTGGAAGAATTTAAGGACATCACACAGCTTAACTCATCTCCTCCTCAAGCAACAACCGCCAACGTTACACACTGCATTAAAACCAAAGGCTCTCCACCATTCGCTAGGCCCAGAAGACTTACCCCAGAAAAATTCCAAGCAGCAAAAAGTGAGTTCCAGTATCTGATCAACCTCGGAGTTTGCCGCGCGTCAAAAAGCCCTTACGCCTCCCCGTTACACATGGTCCGTAAGGATAGTGGTGAATGGCGTCCATGCGGCGATTACCGAGCTCTCAATGCCCAAACCACCCCAGATCGGTATCCCTTACCACACATTCAAGACTGCACTCACATATTTTTCGGGAAGCACGTATTTTCAAAGATCGATCTAAACCGAGCATACCATCAAATTCCCATCGAGGCTCGAGACATCCCCAAAACGGCCATAACTACATCTTTTGGATTATTCGAATTCACCCACATGACTTTCGGACTGTGCAACGCGGCGCAAACATTCCAACGATACATGCATTCCGCATTCTCAGAGATGGATTTTGTCTTCGTTTACGTCGATGACATCGCGGTTGCATCAGTTAACATGGAGCAGCACCAACTTCACCTCCGCAAAGTATTTGAACGACTGCGCCAATTCAACCTCACCATAAATCCAGCTAAATGTAGTTTCGGAAAGAAGTCGATCGATTCTTAGGCCATCATATCGACTCAAACGGCATCAAACCACTGCCAGAGAAAGTAAAGGCCATTTCGGATTTCCCTCTGCCCAAAGTCGCAAAGGAGCTACGCAGGTTCTTGGCAATGATTAACTTCTACAGGCGATTCTTGCCAAATGCAATTCAACATCAGGCACCGCTAAACCAACTTATCCCTGGAAATAAGAAGAATGACTCAACTCCAATCACTTGGACTGCCGCTACTATCAACGATTTCGGTGAATGTAAGCGAACTCTTGCAGAGGCAACGTTACTTGTACACCCAGCACCCTCTGCGCCACTTTCTCTCTGCACAGATGCAAGCGATTTCGCAGTTGGAGCAGTACTACATCAAGTCGTGAGCGGCCAGTTTCAACCAATGGGATTTTTCAGTGTAAAGTTAACTGAAACGCAACGCAAGTATAGCACATATGATCGAGAACTGCTCGCTATATACCTCAGCATCAGACACTTTCGCTACATGCTAGAAGGAAGAACGTTTGACATTCGCACAGACCATAAACCTTTGATATACGCTTTTTCGCAAAAACCTGAAAAAGCCTCCCCACGGCAACTTCGACAATTGGATTTCATTAGCCAATTCACTACCTCTATCGTGCATGTGGCTGGAATTGAAAACACTACTGCTGACGCGCTTTCCCGCATCTCAACCATCGAACGCGAAATTATCGACTACAACCAACTCAGCATCGCACAAGCAAGTTGCGAAGAACTTAAACGACTACTGAACGACAACACCACTGCTTTGCAGTTGAAGTCAATCAGCATTCCCAACTCTACCAATTCAATAGTTTGCGATTTATCTACTTCCAGCGTGCGACCTTTTGTTCCAGAGCCTCTAAGGAGGAACGTCATCAGAAAACTACACAACATTTCTCACAGTGGAGTTGGATCAACTATAAAACTTATCAAGCAACGCTTCGTATGGCCCTCAATGCACAAGGAGATTTCTCAATTTGTAAAACACTGTACACCTTGCCAAAAATCGAAGATTTCCAGACACGTCCGCTCGCCGATGCAGCAGTTCACGCTTCCTACACAAAGATTCGATCACTTCAATTTAGATCTCATCGGACCAATACCACAATCAGGTCAATATAGATATTGTTTAACAATCATTGACCGTTATACACGTTGGCCAGAAGCCATCGCAATCGAGGACATGCACGCCAACACGGTAGCCTCTGCACTCATCGGCTCGTGGATCTCAAGATTTGGAGTTCCAGCCCGCATCACAACGGATCAGGGCAGACAGTTTGAGTCCCAATTGTTCCATGAATTGTCACGACTGCTAGGAATAGACCACCTTCGCACAACAGCATATCACCCACAAGCAAACGGAATCATCGAACGCTGGCACAGAACACTTAAAGCAGCCATTATGTGCAAAAACCGTGTAAATTGGCCACAAAAACTTCCACTGATCCTGCTCGGGTTGCGTTCAGCATTCAAGCCAGACATTCAAACAACATCAGCACAACTTGTGTACGGAACAACCCTTCGCCTTCCTGGAGAATTTTTTTATCAAAAGTCCAATTTCCAACCGCAAACTGACTTCGCAAAGGAACTGGAGGAAATCATGCGAGAAATACGGCCCATCCAGACGGTACATCACGACTCCTCCAAGCCATTTGTTTTTAAAGAGCTGAAACAGGCAACTCACGTCTTCCTACGCAACGACACCGTCCGTGGATCCCTTCAAGCGCCTTACGATGGACCTTTTGAAGTGAAAGAAAATCAATCCAAATACTTCACTATAAACACCGGCACTCGATGCATTAAGGTGTCTATAGACCGACTCAAGCCCGCCTTCATCGAAACTCCGCAGCCAATCATTCCACCCCCAAATCCATCCAGTGACTTCAGCAACAGGATCGAAGACACCGCAACGACCCCTGTTGTTAACCAATCTTCAAGACCTCGTCGTACAATTAGACTCCCTGTTCGTTTTACAACATGAAGTCTAGGGGGAGTACTGTGGCGATCATGTTTTCTGCCATCTGGCATCGCTGAAAACTCCTCAGAATAGATTGGTATCAAAAAACCTCTCTGGGCACACTATTCGAAGAACCACGCTAAAAAGCCCACTAAGAAAACAGATCTCAATTCTGAACAATCACTCAGTATAAAAAAGTACAAAATATATATTAGCATCCAAGTTCTGTGTTTTACTTAAGAGCACGACTTATCTTGGTTTGAAGACAAACCATAACTTTTTCAGCGGCGAGTATCAGCCTTGTTGTTGTATGTACAACTGCAAGAGCTCTCTGAGCGACGTTTGTAGTCGTGAATAGTCAGCATTTAGCTGATTTGTGCACCTTCACAGGTGGTAAATTCGATACTCTTCGCTAACAGAATAATTGTCAATTAAATTAATTCCATATGCATTAGCCTATTATTACTCATCCACGGCAGACGCCGATATATATTACCTAATAAATTTATAATGTGTAAAAGAATATCAAAAACATGAAGTGCTAGAGCTTTATTAAGGGGGTGTGCTGACGCGAGAAGTGGAGTAGGTCAAGAACAATGATATAACTTTCGACGGACAACCTTGACAACGACTATTTTAGCAATGCATTTTTTAATAAAATTAAGCAACTGGTTGAGGATTATAAAACAGAATTCAACAATCAGTTGTCTCTCTTGGAAGCGGATGATACATCCATCGCATCATCAGCAGACGAAATTGAAATAGAATCGATGTTCAGAGAACAAAGGGTGTTGCTTGATAGTTTAGAGCGCATCATGAATAAAATGACTGAAGAAACAAAACAAAATTTTACCCCCGTCATTGCACAATACTGGAATGAAATAAAAAATATTCATGTCCAAATTTATAAAAAATTTAAGGACCCGAAGGAACTTGGATATGATGACTTCAGATACATGGCAGCAGAAGATGCAGTCATAAAGGTACAAACAGAAGTGTATGTAAAAAAGGAAACAACAAATAGTTCTCCAACAAATGCTGTTCAAAATGCAGTACATTATACAAAGGTAGCCATACCCAAATTTGATGGGGATTATTTAAAATGGCAACAGTTTCATGATATATTCAAAAAAAATGATTCATGAATCAACGTTAGCCACTGTTTGGTCATCTCACTGTTTGTTTTGTTTTCTATGGTCGTTGCGATGCGGACTATCGAAAGCTGCGAGCAGGGGCGTAGCACAGCTGATAATCGCTAATAAATTACCCCCTACAGGTCGGCAAGCAACGATCATACAACAAAATACTAGATTAAAAATAATACTAGATTACCATAAAATACTAACTCTAGATACCAATATAATAGGGAAGATCTGAAACAAGGGGTTGGTAACATTGTTGAATAGAAAAGCTCTTGAAATAAACGCACAATTCGCGAAGTTGCATATTTACTCCTGCTTCCTGAGCAAACATTGGCGCCACCGGGTGGACACACTGGTTCTTGGCCGTCTTCTAAACTTCGGATTTGCGTATTGTTATAAGTTGGCAAATCACCAAGAGATATATAACAAGTGCACGCGGCCAATTTGCGTTGCGCAACAAATGCATCGGCATCGCACATTGGGTGCATGGTCCAAGATTTGGAGACGCATTTACGCGCCAGTGCAACTTTAATTTCATCTTTCGTCGTTGGAGCGCCCGCACAGCCGGAGCGCAGTACCCACTTACATCTCGGCGTAGAGGGAGCGCACATCGGCTGCGTCCATCTCCTCGCCACAATCTCGTCGGCACCCATAGAGAGGTGCAATAGAACGTCGTCTTTCGTTGCTGGAGCACCCGAAGAGTGGTGAGCCCCACATACATCATCGTAGAGGGAGCGCACATCGGCTGCGTCCCTAACCTCCATTTCGTCACAGGGGAGCATCAGCTGGCTTCAACCTAACCTCGTCGGAAACATCGAGAAGTACATCCCAATCCGAATCTCATCGCAGGAGCGCCTGTACAGCGATCCGCATTGTATATGGTAAAGTGGCCTACGTAAATATATGCAAACTTTATTTCCATCACTTGCACAAACACATATCATAATTCACTTGGCTTTCAGTCACATACACACACAAAGGCCCATACCCAACACATACACACACACACATTCACTCTTGCTTAATCTGCCCCGTTCTTCGCGCGCTCTTTGGTTGTGTCGGTCTTTTCGCCATCCTTGCTCCAATCGCGCATAGCCTGGCCGAGAATTTTAGTACGGTGGGACAGTGCAGACATTCTATCGCTACCAACAGCATTGCATTGGCATTTGCTTGTTAGAAATAATCTAAAAACGGGAAGTTGCTAGTCACAATGGGTGGAAGTCGGAAACGTTTTGGCAGAACTCCCTCAGCGGAGGACGACACAAACGAATTGCTGGAACAGCCTGAGCGGAATAAGAATCATATAATTAGAATTGAGGCCACAGCTCGTGGTCAAGTAACTCCCCCTAATGCGTGCGAAATGGAATGTCGTTTAGGTATTTTAAATGGATACATCGAAAAGGCGTTCGAGTTGCAACAACAATTAGAGGCAATTAATAATGAATTAATTGGCATTGGAATTAAAAGGCATTATTAATGTCAAATTGTCACCGGCCCGAAGGAGAAAGAAATCATTCTACCTTCGCAAATAATAGTAGTTTAAATTTTCAGCAAGTCACAGCAGAAACTCCCAAAATTCGACGGCAACTATGCCGAGTTCAAACATTTTATAGGTTTAATTAACAGCTTAGTTCACGATGACGAATCTCTATCAAATGTTGAAAAGTTTAATCATCTGCTATCCTGTTTAGACAAGGAAGCCTTAGGAACAGTAAAGGCTTACCAGATCACAGAAGCAAATTACGCAAAGGCCCATGCGGCCTTGGTCAGGGTTTATGATAATCCGTGCCTAATATACTTTAAAAGTATCTCTCGATTGTTTGAAATCCCAACAATGCAAGCGCCATCCGCCTCGGCGTTGCGATCCCTTATCGACACTGTAACTGCTATATATGAATCTCTTCTCTCGCTCGGCAACGAGAAAACTCTCGCCAACGCAATGATAATTCACATCGTCATGTCTAGAGTAGATCCCAAAACGCGGTCGCGATGGGAAGAGCAACTTTGTTACGATTCTATTCCGTTATGGAAAGATTGCTCAGAGGCGCTTAATAAACGATACCAACACTTAGCGGCTGAGGAATCCACGACAAGCAGAAAAGCTCCCAAACAGTGACAGCTAGGGAACAATCCCAGATATAGCAAAGCGGCATTAGCAGTTTCCCGACCTGTCGAAGAACTTAAGTCTAAATGTTGCTTCTGCAAGTCAGACAACCATTTCATTCTGAGTTGTACATCTTACGCTAATATCTCGGTAGAAGCTCGGTTCAAGCTCGCACCACTTTGCATCAATTGTCTACGCAGAAGACATAGTGTCGCAACATGCCAGTCATCTCGTTGTCGAATTTGTACGAATTTGTACATACTTCTGCATCGGTATACCTCAACCTCCCAAGTACCGTCGGGCAATCAATTGTCATCGCCTATTGACAATCAGGTAGCCCAACAGTCACTAAGTGCCTCGGTTAGTCAGCCTATGCCCCAAAAAGTAGATCACGTCTTACTTGCAACGGCCCTTGTCGAGGTTCAAAGTCAGTCAGGAGCCAAGCTGTGCGCTAGGATTTTGCTAGACTCAGGGTCACAGGTTAATTTTATTACGGAGGAATAAGTTAATAATCTGCAATTAAAAGGGTACCGGCTGAGGCTAAATTCTCAAGCATTGGGAATTCCGCGTGTTTAGCTAGCTTCACAGTCCAGACGACAATTGGGTCGCGATTAAACTCCTTCGAAGCGGCAGTTCAATGCATAATTTTACCGTCAATCTCAGGGTATCGTCCAGAAGCAACCGCAATATCATCCGATTGGATTCGTAATGATATCTCCTTAGCAGACCCTTACTTTTACAAGCCCAAACGCGTCGACATGCTGATCGGCGCTGAGTTGTTTTTCGACTTGCTTAGGGAAGGACAAATACGTCACAAGCACTCAGGTCCAACTCTACAAAATACTGTCTTTGGCTGGGTAGCGTCAGGGACCTATAAAGAAAATCCGCCCGCACGATGTATCTCAAACTCCACTCTAGTAGCTACTGAGGATAACAATTTGGATCATACGCCAAGGAAGTTCTGGGAAATTGAAAGCATACCCGATTTAACAAAATCTCAGCTCTATACCCCTGATCAAGTGTTGAGTGAAAAATCGTTTGCTAGCACCGTCTCGCATGACTCTACAGGAAAAAATTATTAAAATGCGCGAGACCCCGCAAGACCCTCTACAAATTTATCGGCTTAACACCGTTACGTATGGTACGGCAAGTGCTCCTTTCCTTGCAATACGGTGTTTGAAGCAGTTTAGCGAGATCTACTCCAATTCTCTTCCCTTAGCTTCACAGGCTCTAGCAAATGATTTTTATGTCGATGACTTGTTAACAGGGGCCGATTCAATCCGTGAGTTAAGGGAATTGCGAGGGGAAATCACATAGAAATCACTATTGAAAGATCTCACTTCTAACTCATTTATCCTCTGTCTCAGCAGATTTGTTGGGCGGCGCGGCCCGCTCGATCGACTGTACTGCGACAATGCAACCAATTTTGTTGGTTCCTCACGTCTGCTTCAGGAGATGGCCTCCGATGTCCGCAGCACACTGGGAACGTACGGCGTCCATCACCAGGTTGAGTTCGTCTTCATTCCGCCCCGGTCGCCTCATTTCGGGGGCCTATGGTAGGCCGCCGTCTAGTCCGCCAAACACCTCTTTTTGAGGGCCGTCGGAAACGCCTTGCTGAAGGAGGACGAAGTCCAGACGATCCTGGTTGAAGTGGAAGCAGTGCTTAACTCGCGTCCGCGAGTAGCTGACAGCAGCAACCCTAACGACGGAGAGGCTATTACTCCAGCCCATTTTCTGGTAGGCACCACGCTCGCTGCTCTACCCCCAGGATCGGCACCTCCTCATCCGAACGACGACCTAACTCATCTACAACGCTGACAGCTTATATCAGCCATCAAGCGACGGTTTTGGCGAGACTGGTCCCGTGATTACATAGCGGGGCTGCAGCAAAGAGTTAAGTGGACAAAGGAATCGGCCAACCTTCTACCAGGAACCATCGTCGTCATCAAAGAGGACAATTTACCGCCCCAGAAGTGGCTGCTCGGCAGAGTCACCGAAGTAACGCACGGATCGGATGGCAAGGTGCGCGTTGCTCTAGTAAAAACCAAGCAAGGCATATACAAACGATCAGTACATCATCTGGCACCTCTTGAAGGCCTGCAGCTCTTCAACGCGGGCGATGTTTGGTCATCTCACTGTTTGTTTTGTTTTCTATGGTCGTTGCGATGCCGACTATCGAAAGCTGCGAGCAGGGGCGTAGCACAGCTGATAATCGCTAATAAATTACCCCCTACAGGTCGGCAAGCAACGATCATACAACAAAATACTAGATAAAAAATAATACTAGATTACCATAAAATACTAACTCTAGATACCAATGTAATAGGGAAGATCTGAAACAAGGGGTTGGTAACATTGTTGAATAGAAAAGCTCTTGAAATAAACGCACAATTTACATAGATGACGGCTAAGCAATGTTTTAAATAAAACCAGTGGGTTCGCGAAGTTGCATATTTACTCCTGCTTCCTGAGCAAACAGCAACTATACAAAAAATGTGGTACTTAAAGACTAACGTAAATGGAGAGGCAGATCGCATAATTCGCCATTTATCGCTAACTGGGGCAAATTATTCATCTTCGTGGAAAACACTTAAAGAACGCTTCAACAATAAAAGAGTATTAAGTAATACTTTAATTCAAAAATTATTGGGTCATTCAATGATAACAAATGATTCCAAAACAATTAAGTCGTTGCATGATAATGTGAAGGAAACACTATCTGCTTTCAATAACATCGGCATAGAGACAGACAAATGGGATCCACTTCTACTCTCTCTTCTAACAAAAAAGCTTGATAGACAAAACCACTTGTTGCATACAAGCCAAATTCAGCCTTTGAATGAATTTTTAAACTTTCTTGAACAAAGGACTCTCACTCTTGAAGCCATTGGATCAGAAAAGGGAAAAAAAAACAAAATACATGTGCATTAGTTGGAGCTGAAACACAATATAACTGTTTCTTTTGTAAGAAACCAAATCACAGCATATATAAATGCAATGAGTTTTTAAAGAAAACCCCAGCAGAACGTCTTAACTGTGTTCAAAAACCAAAATTATGTGTTAAATGTCTAAGCCAAAATCACCCGTTAAAGACATGCACAAAGAGAGATTGCTTTAAATGCAACAAAAAACACAATACCTTGTTGCATTTGGAAACAAAACCGGACCTCTCGGATAGTATCACGGCCGCATCAGCAAGTGGAAAGCAATCCAGTTATATTCTTCTGGGGACTGCCCGAGTAATTATTCAAGGAGTAACTGGACAAAAGGCAGAATTCATAGCCCTGCTTGACTCTGGATCCCAAATTAATGCCATTTCCAAAAGAGTAATTAAAATGCTCTCACTGAAAACCACAAATTCGATGCTGAAAATAAATGGCATTGGTGGAAAATCTCCGACTTCCAATGCAAGGATCATAGTAACCATCTTCTTCAAGGTTTGGATAAGGAAGATATCATTCCTACCGTACAATTTGAAGGTGCTGCCTTTGAGGACTGCAGCATTAAAACCTTGGGAATCACTTGGAATCCTACGATTGACAAACTCTGTGGAAAAGCACAAACTGTGACCACAGACAAAATAACAAGACGCGATGTGGTTTCAGAAATATTACAAAGTATTCGATCCTCTCGGACTATTTTCTCCAGTAGTCATAAAGGCCAAAATATTCATGCATTAAAATTCCCCGCCATGTGTTTGATGAAAAGATTCCGGTATGGAAGGAGATACATATGTTCGTCGACGCTTCAGAAAAGGCGTATGCTGCAGCCATTTCTCTTCGTGCAGTTCACAAGGATAAACAAGTGACTGTACAGTTATTATGTGCAAAGTAGTGTTTGGCCCCAGAAAATGCGATCAAACTCCCGAGACTAGAAATGAAGGCAGCAGTTTTAGGTGCTCAATTAACAGCGACCATAAAGGAACAATTTTCGCTGCAAGGAACTGCAACATATTTTTGGGCAAAATTCCGAAATTGTGTTGTCTTGGATAAATAGCCCAAAGACAATAAAGGACAATTTTGTGGTTACTAGAACTACCACCATTCAAGAAGCATCGTTGCAAAGGGAATGGCGCCATGTTCCATCGGAAAACAACGCTGCAGACATAGCGTCAAAAGGAATAAGTGGTTCCAAATTCACCAATTTCAGTTTTTGGTTCTATGGTCCACTGTTCTTGTATGGTCCATCATCAAAATGGCCATTACCATTTGTTGCGGCAAAATCAGAACGCCGTGCAATTCCCCAGGAGAACCCAGAAATCTTGGTAGCTACCACGCAAAGTCCAAATTGGCTTTATGGCATAAACCACGGGAATTCATTTGATAAATTACTAAGAATAGTAGTCTACATCATGCGTTTCAAAAGGAAATCTTCAGACGCAACGACAATGGTGAAATTTACAGAGCAGCACAATAATTTTAGCGCCGAAATCAAAGAATTAAAGAAATGCCGGGAAGTTGGACAAGGCAGTAATCTCAGCGCCCTAACGCCTTTCTTGGATCAGGATGATCTCATTCGAGTTGGAGGCAGAGTGGAAGCATCTGAGCCTTCATTCGATGCAAAACATTTTTTACTATTGCCATATAATGATCCAATAGTCAAATTAATATATAAAAAAATCCAAAAGAATTCTCGAGTTGACTATTGTGGACCATTTAAGATTCACTTCAAAATTCGTGGAAAGAAACCACATACTGCATACTTAGTAATCTTTTGTTGCTTTGCGACCAAGGCAGTGCATTTGGAATTGGTCAGCGATTTAACCACAGAAGCATTCTTGGAAGCACTTCGTCGATTCATAAGTCGTCGAGGAAAATGTCAGAGTCTTCACTGCGACAACGCTACGAATTTTGTTGGAGCAAGGAATAAGCTTCAGGAATTGGAAGAAGCCATCTTTTTAGAAAAGGCCAAGAGGTCTATAGTGCAGACCTGCAATAATAAAGGCGTCAACTTTAAGTTTATCCCACCAAGAGCACCGCATTTTAGAGGAATCGGGAAGCGGCGGTAAGATCGGTAAAACATTTATTGCTAAAGAATGTTTCTACAGCGGATCTGACCTTTGAGGAATAAGAAACTGTGATAGTGGAAATAGAAGCTATCATGAATTCAAGACCCTTAGTTCCGATATCGAGCGATCCAAATGATGTAACGGCACTTACCGCGGGTCATTTTCCAATTGGAGAACCATTAACCGCACAAGCTGATAGTGAGCCATCTCAGCAACCACAATCATTGGGACAGCGATGGCAAGCCGTTTCCAAGTTAAAGCATGCGTTTTGGACTCAATGATCAACTGATTATCTGCAACAACTTCAGCATCGTCAAAAATGGAGAAGATCCTCGGCGAACGTAAAAGAAGGAGCATTAGTGTTGATAAAGGAAGATAATACTCCAGTTCTGCAATGGCCATTGGGACGAATAATTAAGACAATTCATGGCAAGGATAATTTTGTCAGAGTTGTAGAAGTCAAAACGAGTAATGGAATATTTAAACGAGATATTCAACATATATCTCAGAAGGGGAGCCTGTTCATAAGCATCCAGCTGCCGAAGAGGAAGAGGAGAATTCCCCTGATGAGAGACAGACGAAAAGGTCGAAGAAATCAGCAATGCCTTCGCTGACAATGGCGTTAGTTGTTATGCTTCTTCTTTTACCGTTAGTAGCAGCACAATCAATTAAAGTTACTCAATTTGCATCGAAACCTGGAATATTCTTTGAAAGGATTGGAAAGAGTCAACTTGCGAAAACGGATTGGACCTTAATTGTCTATTATAATTTTCAACCTTACTGGAAGGATATGAGTAACTTTTCAACGGGCACAACAAAAATTGGACACTTGTGCAAGCATTTTCCAGAGACTGAAGCATGTTCAAGCATGTATCAACATTTTAAACACATCGAGAAGGATCTTTAAGCTGAAAGCATGCTGATAGCAAGATCACGTCAGCCAAGAGGGCCAATGGACATCGTTGGAAATATTGCCAGTAGTCTCTTCGGCATATTGGACTCTATTTTCGCTGATAAAATATAACAAACGATAACAAATGTTAAAGCGAATGAGAAGCATTTGTTTACGTTGTTAAGAAATCAAACATCTTTGATTGACTCTACAATTAATGTTATTAAAAGGAATGAGATCTCAAATTCCAAGCGTTTGAAAAAGATAGAGAATTATATCGCAGAAACAACTGGTACTGAAAGTAGATTTAATAAATTTTCATGGTACATAACACTTGCGACTCAACTCTCTCTATAAGCCTCCAGCTTGCAAAGAATGCAAACCGAGATCATAAACGTTTTAACAGATATTCGGCATAACACAATAAGTCCGATGTTGCTGTCACCAAGACAATTAAAGGATCAGTTAGATCAGATACGAAATCATTTGAAGCCTGGACAAATGCTTCCAGTCTCTCCTGAAAATATATTAATGGCATATCAGATGATGAGGGCTGAGGGAACCATCATTAAGGAGCATGTTATCATCAAGGTAAACTTGCCTTTGGTATCTACTCAGATTTTGGATGTCTACAGATTGACACCAATTCCATTTTTGGCTGAAAATGGAATCAGTATGTTCGCAATTAAAACCCCAGTCATCGAGATGAATTCGTTGAAATGTCCGAGATTGATTCGAAGGCTTGTCAAGAGAGAGCGAAAGATGATTTTATATGTTACAACAAAAACCATGATTTTGTAGATGGTCTTCTAGAATTATCGTTACAGCAAGTAAGCTTTATACGGAATTCATTAAATAGACAACTAGATCTCGTGTTTGTTTCAGACTCGTCTGAAGTCACGGTATCTAGAATTGACGCTCTTGTTGTACCTGAAGACCGATATCATCCAACAATGGAATTGACAATCTGCCTCCCATGCGTTGATACCCTCTCTCCTTTAGTTCCTCAAACTAAAATGAGATGTTTTCGAAAATGTGACTATCAAAAACTTAACGATATGATTTCTCAATATAATTGGACAGACTTGTACAATTGTATGGATATTGAAAGTGCCACTGAACTCTTCTATATAGTGTTAAATACTTTTTTTAATGAATGCGTTCCTGATAGGCTTCCTTCAAAGCTAAACAGGCCTCCTTGGTTTACCAATGCGCTTCAAAGACTTAAAAACCTTAAAACAAACACCTATAAAAAGTATAAAAAATCGGGTAAGCCATCTGATTTTTCGAAATATGTGGTGGCTCGATCGGACTTTAATGTTCTCAATAGTCATTGCTATTCTATGTATTTAAGTCGATGTAAATTCGAATTTTCAAATGATCCGAAGCAGTTTTATAACTTTGTTAATGCCAAGCGTAAGTCGTCGGCATTGCCTTCATCTGTACGTTTTAACTCAATGGAGGCATCGACGGATTCTGAAATTGCTGATTTATTTGCCGAGTTTTTCCAAACTACTTATAGTTCGGTTGCTTGGTCAAATTCTAACTACCCTAATCCCCTAAATAGGGCAAACTGTATTTTTACCCCTGAAATTACTGAAAGTTCTCTCATAAGAGACTTAGCAACAACAACGCCAACTTATTCTCCCGGTCCAGATGGACTCCCCGGGTGTGTGCTTAAGTTTTGTGCGTCGACCATATGTAAACCGATTCTTAAACTTTTTAATTTGTCTATTTCATCATCAGTTTTTCCTACTATCTGGAAGGACTCTTTTATCATTCCACTTCACAAAAAGGGTGCGAAGGCGGATGCCCAGAATTATAGAGGTATTTCCAAATTGTCGGCAATTCCTAAAGCATTTGAACGTATTATTACTTCTCATTTGCAACATTTATGTTCCTCGCTAATATCACCGTGTCAGCATGGTTTTGTTAAGCGAAGATCGACCACCACCAACCTTCTTGAATTGTCATCTATTGTAATAAATGGATTTAAGAAAAAAATGCAGACTGACGTTATATATACAGATTTTAGTAAGGCCTTTGACTCTGTCAACCACTCTCTTCTATTATTCAAATTAAATCAGCTTGGGTTTCCATGTAAGCTATTAACTTGGATTTCAAGTTATTTGAATGGTAGGACTCAGAGGGTTATATTCAAGAACGCTGTTTCAAAATTGATCTACGTGACATCTGGAGTGCCTCAGGGTAGTCATTTGGGTCCTTTGCTGTTTACTTTGTTTATTAACGACCTTCCCTCTACCATAAAACATTCTCGTGTACTAATGTATGCTGATGATGTTAAGCTTTGTTTATCATATAACGATATAGCTTCGGGTTCCAACTTACAGTCAGATATTGATTGTTTTCAGGGATGGTGTGAGTATAACCTTTTAAATTTGAACTGCCTTAAATGCAACGTTATGACTTTTTATAGGGGTACTCCTACTTTTGTTACTTACTCTCTTCAAAATACGTCACTCGACCGTATATATTCCGTTAATGACTTAGGCGTTCTTCTGGACCCAAAACTTAAATTTGACTGCCACATAATGTCCACTGTCAGCAAGGCCATGAGTGTTCTTGGGTTTATAAAGCGTTGGTCAAAAGAATTTGATGACCCTTATACAACCAAATTATTATTTACCTCCCTTGTCCGTCCTATTTTGGAATGTTGTTCTTCGGTTTGGAGTCCACAATATCAAGTGCACATTGACCGTATTGAGTCGGTACAAAAAAAATTTCTTCTTTTTGCCCTTCGTAGTT
The DNA here is from genome assembly GCF_014743375.2 of Drosophila subpulchrella. Taxonomy (NCBI): domain Eukaryota; kingdom Metazoa; phylum Arthropoda; class Insecta; order Diptera; family Drosophilidae; genus Drosophila; species Drosophila subpulchrella. The sequence continues at coordinate 141,998 of NW_023665695.1, read as the reverse complement.
TGAACTGGGATCAAAACGTAAGGCTACCTTCCTATCAGAGTAGATTACTATTGCTTAATTTACCTACACTTGTAAATCGTAGAACAATGCTTGGTACTATTTTTATGCAAAATCTTATTAGAGGTGATATTGATTCTGTAGAACTTGTAAACCGCCTAACTTTCAATGTCCCTGCTAGACTAACACGAAATTATTATCCCCTAAATTTGCCACGATGTACATCAAATTTTTGTCTGCACGAGCCCTTTCGTGTTCTTTGTAATAATTATAACAATCTTTACCATTTAATTTGCACATCAACTTCTATCCCGGTATTAAAAACTAATATTTTAACTCATTTGCTTCATTCTTAGTTGCTTCTTTTATTTTCATTTGTGTCCCGTCCCTATTTGTTTTTTGTATCTTCCTCGCGAACTCGCATTTTTGCCCAAATTTATAGAAGGGCCCCGCGCGTAACAAGCACGTGCTTGGTGTCGTTGGGCCACTTGTTTGTACTGCTCGTAGTGCATCAACGTCCATCATAAAAAAAAAAAAAAAAAAAAAAAAAAAAAAAAAACGAAATGTTCTCTTCGGAAACTAGCTGCGAAATGCAGATGTTTCATAATAAAACGGATTCTTCTTGCAAACTAATAAAGGCAGAAAGACCGTTAGTTTGGCTAAGAATACTTGCCAAAAATCACTGGATCTTTACAACAAGATCCACGCTATCATTATCTGCAGTTTGTTTAGACGGAACCTCCAATATAAATTTAAGAGGTTCAGGATTAATGGTTGCAAAACCTGGATGCACCATTCGAAAAACCTTAATGACAATTACAAGTCAAGACATATTGGAAGCCACATTTAGTACATCGTATGCTCGCTTTGGAGAAGGAGAACTCACAGAGAATTTACAACCTAATTAAACAAGATCTACCTCTACAAGTTTGATGTAAGACCCAAACCTTAAATACAAGGAGTTGTATCAACGAGAAGCTCAACTCTTGCCTCCCAATAGTTTTAAATTATCACATAATCTTGAGACTATTGAACATCATCATATTGCTATTTATATTGCATTAGTTTTTATAATAATCATTGTTGTAATTCACTTAATGAAGAAATGGCGAAAACCTAGAAACACCCTTCACCTAAATCTAATGCCGCCCACGCCTGTAAATAGAGACGGTTCTTCGATCCAGCCCTTCACGATCAACATTAACGATTGTTGAACATTAGTTGAACGGCCGGAGTATGTACTATTTTGACTTAGCAGAAATTCGTTCGTTGCTGATAGCTACCATAACCTAAATAAATAGGTAGCTGATATCTTGGCCTGATAAACGGGTCATAAGCCATATGCATCCAGCCGACGGACGTGTCTTCTAGAGGTGGAGAAACATCGATGCTAACATCGATGTTTTCGAAACATCGCTAACATCGATGTTTGGCAGGGAATCATCAATGTTTTTCAGCCAACACCAACATCAGAACCAACACGATTTTCGTTTTTGAAAGTCAAAGCGCAAAGTAAAGTGCACTCTTCCTGGGCAGATGCCATCATCTTATTAAGGCAACACATAGAAAAGGAAAACCAACCAGAAAAATGCGACCCACTTACGTATTGGGAGGTAAGAAATAATTCATGATTTAATGACATTAATATATTTTTCCGATATTTATTGTAGAAATGATCCTATTTTAGATGACTACCGAGGGTGAAGCATTTAAGACATTGGCCAAAAAGTTTTTGTGCGTTCCCGCATCTTCGTGTGAATCGGAAAGGGTTTTCAGCAAAGCTGGCCAACTAATCAGCGACCGTCGCACACAGCTATTATCGACCGTTATCGATAAAATTTTGTTCTTAAACAAGAACATACATTTAAATATAATAGAATAATGGGCTTTCTTTTCAGCTTTATTATTATTTCACACATTAACGATCTCACATGAATTTATATTTTTGTTAAATATTTTTAATTTCAAAAACTACTAAGTAATTAATAATTATGTAAAAAAAACATAATAAAAAATGTATATCAAATGAAATGAAATATTTGTTAATGTTAGGCATGTTTGAAACTTTATGAACAGTTTTTGTCAAGAACTATTTTTTTTTAATTTCGGACATTATTTAAAGTTAAAATAAAGCTTTAATCAAATAGAATGTTTTTCGCCAAAAACATCGAAAACATCGATGTCAGCCAACATCGATGTTTCTCCACCTCTAGTGTCTTCACACCATTTGGTAGCTGTAATTGCTTATTTAGGCTATTTTCCTGTAATCTGATAATAAACCATGTTGTCCATTTGTATCTAGACTAGACCTAAGTAAATATCCTTGTAACCCCAAATCATGTATATAAGCCCGGATCCATGCTCAAGAAAATCAGTACGAAAGGAAATCTTGACGTATTCACTTCTCCGCAGCCCAATTTGTTCTGTACTTATTGCGGCGACTATTGCCACTGGTTCTGTACTTGAGGCACGCAAAAAAACCTTTTCAGCAAAACCAGATTTCGGTAGAAATCCTACAGCTTCCTTCTCGTCCCACGGATGTTTCGCCATCCTTCCCGCGAAATCTGTAGTCCAGCTCCAAGCTGGCCAATAATGGCTGGTGATGGCTCCTCCACCTGTCCCTTAGCGGGCGACCTTATTTCCTCCTCCCTATAGAAGCCGGCGCATCCTCTATCTCCGGTCCATCACAAGCTGCCAAGTAGCTGGTGAAGGAGGAGTCCTTAATGGAGAGCTCGTCGGAGATCGTGCGATGTCCCATGTTCTTGCCCACTGGGATTCTCTAGTGGATCTCCTCCAGAGCTTCAACTATTCTGCGGGTTTTCCCCATTGTGGTATTGGTTCCTGTCGGTCAAGTCCCACAAAAATGGGTAACAGCTTGGATTAGGCGTCCATTTTCATCTGTACTGCCCTCCTTTACTTGTTTTAGGTGCTTTTCTTCCATTTATATACCCGTTACTCGTAGAGTAAAAGGGTATACTAGATTCGTCGGAAAGTATGTAACAGGTAGAAGGAAGCCTTTCCGACCCCATAAAGTATATATATTCTTGATCAGGATCACTAGCCGAGTCGATCTAGCCATGTCCGTCTGTCTGTCCGTCCGGATGAACGCTGAGATCTCGGAAACTATAAGAGCTAGGCTATTGGGATTTGGCATGCAGATTCCTGAGCTTCTTACGCAGCGCAAGTTTGTTTCAGCAGCGTGCCCACTTCAACGCCCACAAACCGTCCAAAATTTTGGCTCCTACAGTTTTTATGCTAGAATAAAAATTTTAACTGAAATGTATTGTTCTCATCAATACCTATCGATTGACCCAAAAAAAGTTTGCCACGCCCACTTTAACGCCCACAAGCCGCCCACAAACTTAAAAAAATCGTAAATATTAACGCGGTTATCTCGGAAAATATCAAGGATGGAGAAATGGGATTTCAGACTTAGATTCCGTAGGCTTGAGCGCAGCGCAAGTTTATTACGCGAATATGACACGTCCACTCTAACGCCCACAAACCGCCCAAGCCTGTGGCGCCCACAATTTTCATGCTAGATAAAAAATTTTAATTGAAATGTATTGGTCTCGTCAATACCAATAGATTGATTTAAAAAAAACTTTGCCACGCCCACTCTAACGCCCACAAACCGCCCAAGCCTGTGGCGCCCACAATTTTCATGCTAGATATTACTTGAACTGTAGTGCATGCAGTGTAACGCTTATATCCAATGACCACTGTACTGTACACGTACTGTAAAGCACTGTGACATTTTGTTGCAATGTGTACATAAACACTTGACTTCAGTTCAAGTGTTATATGATCCTCCACTAAGGCTCATAAGGAATAAATGAATGGTCAGCATTGTAAGATGCCCGGCTACAGTCACATATATGAATATATGAATTATATATGCATACACAACATTCTCCTCTTATATATTCATATTCATATATATATAATATATAATGCAGCCGCTCTGCTGCTATCCTCCGAAGCAGCACTGCCCTTCGATTTAAGTCTTCATTTAAGTTAAAATTGTAACACATATTCATTCGATCAATATCCAGAGAAGCGACCGGAAGAGTCACTCTCTAAATAAATAATAATAAATACAATTAAATCTGGACTATTACCATGGAATCTCCGATCATATTACATGACGACCGTGACAATTGTCCTGGAAGGATCTAGGACAACTGGAGGACAACATCAAAAACCATCAACCTATTACATGGCAGAGACAACTGGATAATACATCAAATCTATTACAAAAACCAAATAAAAACGCAGTGAGTAGAGTTGTATGTGTGGAAAAAGGGGCGGTTTGGTGCAACGCCTTAAAAACAGAAAGACAAAGTTGCTAAAATTATTAAATGGTAAACAAATTAGTTGGAATACATCGGTGAAGCTCCTCGCTGAGCTTAACCACAAAAAACACCTATTTATAAAAAAAATCAGAAAAAATAAATGAGCACACTACCACCACCACACTGCAATATCAAATACCAATAATAAAACAAGGAAGAACGCTATAGTCGAGTACCTCGACTATTTGATACCCGTTACTCAGCTAAAGGGACCAATAGGAAATGGAGATATGCAAGCAGCAAAGCGAGATTGAAATGCGCCACCTACCTGCGGTAGACAGATTTAAGCGTTATGGGCGTTAGAGTGGGCGTGGCAAAAAACTTTTTTTTATGTCAATCGATAGGTATTGATGAGAACAATTTATTTCAGTTTAAATTTTTACTCTAGCATCAAAACTGTAGGAGCCACAGTTTTGGGCGGTTTGTGGGCGTTAGAGTGGGCGTGGCACTCTTCTGAAACAAACTTTCGCTGCGCAGGAGTCTCAGGAATCTGCATGCCTAATCCCAGTATTGTAGGTCTCATAATTTCAAAAATCTCAGCGTTCATGCGGACAGACGGACTGACGGTCAGACGGACAGACGGACATGGCTAGATCGACTCGGCTAGTGATCCTGATCAAGAACATATATACTTTATGGGGTCGGAAACGCTTCCTTCTGCCTGTTACATGCTTTCCGACGAATCTAGTATACCCTTTTACTCTACGAGTAACGGGTATAACAAGGAAAAACGCTATAGTCGAGTACCTCGACTATTATATACCCGTTACTCAGCTAAAGGGACCAAAGAGAAATGGAGATATGCAAGCAGCAAAGCGAGATTGAAATGAGTCACCTACCGGCGGTAGACAGTTTTTAGCGTTATGGGCGTTATAGTGGGCGTGGCAAATTGGATCAATCGATAGGTATTGACAACCCAATACATTTCAGTTAAATTTTTTTATCTAGCATGGAAATTGTGGGCGCCACAGGCTTGGGCGGCTTGTGGGCGTTAAAGTGGGCGTGGCACATTCGCGTAACAAACTTGTTACGGCTAGTGATCCTGATCAAGAATATATATACTTTATGGGGTCGGAAACGCTTCCTTCTGCCTGTTACATACTTTCCGACGAATCTAGTATACCCTTTTATCTGTATCTATAGTCCGACTAATTTTCACTCCCTAGAACTAATGACATTTTGGATCAACTACGAAGAGCAAAGTATTTTTCATGCCTTGACTTAATGTCAGGTTTTCAGCAAATTGAGCTTGAAGAGAACTTCAAGAGATATAACGTAATTTTCAACGAGCAATTATGAGCCGTTGCTCGCTTCACGCGACTACCATTTGGTTTAAAAATAGACCCAAATTAATTTTAGAGAATAATGACCATAGCATTCTCAGGCTTAAAATCTTCTCAAGCATTTCTTTACATGGACGATTTAACTGTCATGGATGTTCAGAACGACAGATGATTAAAAAATGTATATGAACTCTATAGAAACCATAATCTGAAACTACATCCACAAAAATGGTAATTTTTTATGCACGAAGTGACATTCCTAGGTCATAGGTGAACAGATAAAGCAAAAGAATTTTAACCACACATGCAAGCAAGCAAGCGTGTGGAGTTTTAGGTTAGCCTTAACCAGATCAATGTTCAAAGTGACAATAAACACCCACGGACGTCGTGTAAAAACCCCAACGTACTCCCGTGTTTTTTGTACCTTCGTTTTTGGGGCTTCGTTCTTTCAATTTCAGCGATCAAGCCACCCCGCCCCAACATTTGTGTCCTTCAAGTCGGATTTTTAAAATCTTTTGATTTTCCTTTCCTGGAGTTTCTTTGGATTTTTCCTATCAGGCTTAAACCGCTTCAGATAAGTTCCACTTACTATTATTTGCCGGTCTTACAGCAAGATTTTCGAACCCTATTTCGACTTCTGTATGATATAATGTCTAAATCCAAATGTGATATATGTGTGATGCGGTAGTGGAGAGACAAGGACAACTAGAAGCGGTTTCATCTACTGATCCAATATCTTTCCCTTTCTGTACTCGATATTCAAGTAATACTCGATATTCCTAAGTAATACTCGATACCCAGTTGCAACGTGAGTGAAAAGTGGCAACGCACCGCCATACTCACTCGCTGCCAGAATCTCGCCAAGTACAGTGCTATAGCACTGAAACTCCAGGAAAGGAAAATCAAAAGATTTTAAAAATCCGACTTGAAGGACACAAATGTTGGGGCGGGGTGGCTTGATCGCTGAAATTGAAAGAACGAAGCCCCAAAAACGAAGGTACAAAAAACACGGGAGTACGTTGGGGTTTTTACACGACGTCCGTGGGTGTTTATTGTCATTTTGAAAATTGATCTGGTTAAGGCTAACCTAAAACTCCACACGCTTGCTTGCTTGCATGTGTGGTTAAAATTCTTTTGCTTTATCTGTTCACCTATGACCTAGGAATGTCACTTCGTGCATAAAAAATTACCATTTTTGTGGATGTAGTTTCAGATTATGGTTTCTATAGAGTTCATATACATTTTTTAATCATCTGTCGTTCTGAACATCCATGACAGTTAAATCGTCCATGTAAAGAAATGCTTGAGAAGATTTTAAGCCTGAGAATGCTATTGTCATCATTCTCTAAAATTAATTTGGGTCTATTTTTAAACCAAATGGTAGTCGCGTGAAGCGAGCAACGGCTCATAATTGCTCGTTGAAAATTACGTTATATCTCTTGAAGTTCTCTTCAAGCTCAATTTGCTGAAAACCTGACATTAAGTCAAGGCATGAAAAATACTTTGCTCTTCGTAGTTGATCCAAAATGTCATTAGTTCTAGGGAGTGGAAATTAGTCGGACTATAGATACACCCGTTACTCGTAGAGTAAAAGGGTATACTAGATTCGTCGGAAAGTGTGTAACAGGCAGAAGAAAGCGTTTCCGACCCCATAAAGTATATATATTCTTGATCAGGATCACTAGCCGTAACAAGTTTGTTACGCGAATGTGCCACGCCCACTTTAACGCCCACAAGCCGCCCAAGCCTGTGGCGCCCACAATTTCCATGCTAGATAAAAAAATTTAACTGAAATGTATTGGGTTGTCAATACCTATCGATTGATCCAATTTGCCACGCCCACTATAACGCCCATAACGCTAAAAACTGTCTACCGCCGGTAGGTGACTCATTTCAATCTCGCTTTGCTGCTTGCATATCTCCATTTCTCTTTGGTCCCTTTAGCTGAGTAACGGGTATATAATAGTCGAGGTACTCGACTATAGCGTTTTTCCTTGTTATACCCGTTACTCGTAGAGTAAAAGGGTATACTAGATTCGTCGGAAAGCATGTAACAGGCAGAAGGAAGCGTTTCCGACCCCATAAAGTATATATGTTCTTGATCAGGATCACTAGCCGAGTCGATCTAGCCATGTCCGTCTGTCCGTCTGACCGTCAGTCCGTCTGTCCGCATGAACGCTGAGATTTTTGAAATTATGAGACCTACAATACTGGGATTAGGCATGCAGATTCCTGAGACTCCTGCGCAGCGAAAGTTTGTTTCAGAAGAGTGCCACGCCCACTCTAACGCCCACAAACCGCCCAAAACTGCGGCTCCTACAGTTTTGATGCTAGAGTAAAAATTTAAACTGAAATAAATTGTTCTCATCAATACCTATCGATTGACATAAAAAAAAGTTTTTTGCCACGCCCACTCTAACGCCCATAACGCTTAAATCTGTCTACCGCAGGTAGGTGGCGCATTTCAATCTCGCTTTGCTGCTTGCATATCTCCATTTCCTATTGGTCCCTTTAGCTGAGTAACGGGTGTCAAATAGTCGGGGTACTCGACTATAGCGTTCTTCCTTGTTTTATTATTGGTATTTGATATTGCAGTGTGGTGGTGGTATAGGTGTTTTTTGTGGTTAAGCTCAGCGAGGAGCTTCACCGATGTATTCCAACTAATTTGTTTACCATTTAATAATTTTAGCAACTTTGTCTTTCTGTTTTTAAGGCGTTGCACCAAACCGCTCCTTTTTCCACACATACAACACTACTCACTGCGTTTTTATTTGGTTTTTGTAATAGATTTGATGTATTATCCAGTTGTCTCTGCCATGTAATAGGTTGATGGTTTTTGATGTTGTCCTCCAGTTGTCCTAGATCCTTCCAGGACAATTGTCACGGTCGTCATGTAATATGATCGGAGATTCCATGGTAATAGTCCAGATTTAATTGTATTTATTATTATTTATTTAGAGAGTGACTCTTCCGGTCGCTTCTCTGGATATTGATCGAATGAATATGTGTTACAATTTTAACTTAAATGAAGACTTAAATCGAAGGGCAGTGCTGCTTCGGAGGATAGCAGCAGAGCGGCTGCATTATATATTATATATATATGAATATGAATATATAAGAGGAGAATGTTGTGTATGCAAATTATGTTTTTTGCTTCGGGATATATTAAAAAAAAGCGATTTTTATTTTAATATACAGCGGAGTTTTTATTGGTAAAGTTCTTTCAAGTTAGATCCCCAATCTTAAACTGATTTTACAAAATGCATTATTCTTATAACTATGGCTTTTAGCGGTGACAGCGACGCGAGCAGCGAAAGTGGACTTTGATTGAGAATTTTGATTGGTCAAATCTGTGGCCCGATGAAACGGTTTCTAGGCTGCATCTTTTGTTTAATTAATTTGGATTGGCCAAAGCTTTTATGCTGACGAATGGGTTCTCAGGCTGGACCCTTTGTTTAAATGTTTGAATATTGTTTATGTCTACCGTCGTCGATAAAGGCGTGAGAAGTGTTTATAATTCTGGTGCTGCCGATTGAAGGCGTGGGAAAGATTTGTGTCTGAGGGGTTAAATGTTTATGTCGGATTGATTTGAATAACTGCGATAGTAGGCTCTGGACTTATGTTATTGACAATTGGAATAATGGGTATCTCGGGATATACAGGTTGTGTGTTGGGTTTGGTATCCAGGGTATTTGCGTATACGTCACTCGCCCCTCCTTTAGAAGATTCAACATCCTTGTTGAATTTAAACAAAATTTCTTTTTTGTTGGCTAGGCGCCTATAGGTAAATATGATGTAAGTAGTAATGCTTAAAAGTATAATTATTAATATTGTAAAAACAATCCACTTATAAATTGATTCTTGTTTTTGTTGATAGCTAATAGAATTTTTAAGTTTTAACAATCGTATTGGTTCATATAAAGTAATATTAGTGCTGGATAATATAATTTTATATTCTTTTATATTCTTTGATGTTGTAATTTTAATATCTCTTATTTCTAAAGTACATTGACTTAATTGTATTATATTGTTACCCTGAATTGTTTTGTTAAACATTTCGCAATCTTGATTAATTTGTGTCTCTTTTAAATTATAAGTAATAATGATGTTTGGCTCAATATATTTTAAAGATTCATTTTCTGATACAAAAGTGTGTTGACATTTCGCAAATTGATTAGTAAGGATTTGAGAGATACATTGATCAGTGATCATAAATTTTTGGTCTAAAATATTTGCTAATGAATTTGGTGAATTTTCCAAGTAAAATACTTTCTTTTCGTCGTTTACAAAATATTCATAATTATCATTTATATCAATTTGTCGGCCCATACTATCTGGATATTTATTAATTCTATATTTTTGTGTTTCTTTAAAAGAAGTGGGTATATGGGCTAGAATAAAAGTGTCCTTAGTGTGACTGCTTAACCAAGCTGAAGTTTTGATTGAGAGTAATTTTTCTTCGTTTATGTTTAGTATATATTAGTATTTTAGGATTAAATATTCCAACTCTTGTTAATTGTAAACTCATTTGTAAATCTTCAATGTATTCTAGGAATATATTTAAGGAATATCTAAAAATGTGCAAAGCTTTTTCTTCTTGTTTATCTTTTACGAGTTTGCTTGTATCTTTTGATTGTTCATTTATTACTTGAATTATTTCATTAAATTCTTTGTTTTCAATTAACATTTCTTGTAAGTTTTGTAGTTTATCTTCCAACTCTTTTTTATCATCTTCAGTTAATGTTCCAAATAGATACTTGTGAGCTGTCCCTAAAAAGTTAATTAATCCCCGTTTTTGTCTCGATGACGAAGTAATTCCCTTGATTTCATGTTTTAACTGTTTCAATGTTAATGCAATGTCCGGTACATTTTTAAATTGGTTTTCGTATTTTATAAATTCCTGATATGTTTCAAATAATTTAGTTTGATTTATTTTAATCATATGATGTTCATACTTTAGAGGTATTTTTATAGTCCCTGTGTTCAGAAGTAAATAACCGTTGTTCGAAGTAATGGGTGTAATGCTAATTTGTTGAGCTGTTGTCAATGGTATTTTCGTCCATGTCACTATCATGATCATATTCATTATCAGAATCAGTACTGTCAGTTTCCCTGGAATGAGGAGAGAGATTTTGTATTTTAGCTTTTTTAAATTTACTTATGTGTTTTACTACTTTATGACCCCTATTAGTTTCTTGCCAGTGCTTTTCGTCTTTTTGTTCTAACGCTCCTGTCTTTTTGAATGGGTTTACTAATTTAGCTTTACGTTTCATTTCTTTTTCAACTTTAGTGTATTCCAGATCTACTTCATGTTCCTCGCGGTCTTTATTAAGTTTATCTATCTTATGTTCTTTTTGTTTTTGCATATTTTTGCTTGGTTTTATTCCATAAAGAAATATTTCAGCAGGAGTTTTACCTGTGGCATCGTGGGTTATTTCGTGATTATAAACGTATGTTGCCTTTTCTATGTTCATTAACTTATCTTCAGCGTCCGTAAGTGTATTAAAAATTCTAAGTTTTTCATTGATTGTTTTATGTACCCTTTCTATATCAGCTATACCATTCTTGCTAGTTGTAATTTCAATGTTAATATTTTCCTTTTGTAACCAATTTTGTAATGATTTAGATACTAGGCCAGGATCTTGATCCATTTTAATTGTTTTCGGTTTACCTATCATATTAAAGATTTTAAGAAGAGCTTTTTTACTTTCAATCCAATCTGTGGTTTTTGTTTCAATAATAGAAATGAATTTTGAATGAATGTCGATGCATGTTAAAAATTTACGTTGGTCAATAAAGTAATAGTCTATAACATATTTATCGCGAATATTTTTGGTTCTGGAGTTTTTTCAAACGGAAGAGCAACTTTTCTGTGCTCTGCTTTGCATAAATTACAAATTTCACATTTATTAATAATGTTTTGAATAAGTTTTTGTGCGTCTGGGAAGTAGTATTTCGTTTTAAAAGTGTCATAAGTCTTTTTAATACCTTGGTGTATTGTTTTCTCATGTATTTCTAATATTTTTTCATGAAAGTCTGCATATGTGGGCAAGTTGGGAAGTACTACTGAAGTTTTCATTAATTTCGTACCAGTATTTGGTTTAATTAATTTCATATAGGCTCGTTGAAAAATTGCAAAATCTTCGTCATTATTAATGTACATAACAAAATTGTGTCCACATATAAATTTTATAATTATGTCTTTCGCCAAAGTCTCAGTCATGTCACTGTAAATAATTTTATTAATAGTTTTGTTAAAGTAGTGAGTAAGTTCGTTAGTGTCTTGATTTCCCTTTTCAAATATAAGTTGGTGATTAAAAACGTTAACTGGTCGTTCGGTAATTTGTATGCAATCGCCATTATCTTCTTGTGCACTATGCACTGTTGCTGCAGTAGTATCTACATCGTCTTCATTTTGAAATACTTCTTCAATTTCGTTATCTTTTGATTCCTTTTTTGTAATCCTGGATAGAGCATCTGCTACATGATTCTCTTTTCCTTTAATGTACTTTATTTCATAATCAAACTCTCTAAGCTTTATTTTCCAACGTTGTAATTTCATATTAGGTTCCTTTATATTGTGTAACCAAACAAGTGGTTTATGGTCAGAACATATTTTAAAACTTCTACCAAAGAGATAGGGGCGGAAATACTTAGTCGCCCATACGATAGCTAATAATTCTTTTTCAATAGCTGCATAATTTAACTCATGTTCATTTAAAGTTCTACTAGCAAAACAAATGGGTTTCCCTTCTTGGGATAGTACAGCACCTAATGCATAATTGCTTGCATCTGTAGTTAGATCAACTTCTTTTCAAAATCCGGATATATAAGAATTGGATCGTTACTTATTAAAGTTTTTAATTTTTCAAACGCTTCATTGTAACTAGGATCGTTTATATTTATCTTTGCTCCTTTCTTTAAACAGAGAGTCATGGGCTTGGCAATTTTTGCGAAATCTTTTATAAATTTACGATAAAAACCACAAAGGCCTAAAAATGACTTTATTTGTTTTGGAGAGTTTGGAATTTTAAAATCTTGAATAGCTTGAATTTTATTTGGATTTGCTCTGATTCCTTCAGTTGAAATTATGTGACCTAAAAATTCAGTTTCTCGTTTCATAAACTCACATTTATCTAATTGTAGTTTGAGATTCGATCTGCGAAGACGTTCGAATACTTTTTTTAAAGATTGAATATGCTCTTGTAAAGAGGTTGAAAATATAACAATGTCGTCTAAATATACTAGACAATGGGTACCTATTATGTCGTGTAATATGTTATTCATACAACGCTGAAATGTAGCGGGTGCATTTTTAAGGCCGAAGGGCATTCTAGTATATTCGTAGTGACCCTTCTTAGTGGAGAATGCAGTTTTTTGAATAGAGTCTGGGTCCATTTCAATTTGATGGAACCCTTTAGCAAGATCTAATGTTGTAAAGTATTGACATTTCCCTAACTTGTCTAATATTTCGTCCATGTTCGGAATAGGGAATTTATCATTGATAGTTATTTCATTCAGTCCTCTGTAATCAATAGCCATACGAAATTTGGGTATGCCCGATGCATCCCTTTTCTTGGGTACCATTACAATTGGACTACAATAAGGAGATTTGGATTTTCTGATAATACCTTGTCTTATCATTTCTTCAATTTGTTTTTCTACTTCTGTATCGTAAATGTAAGGATAACTATATGGTCTCTTATAAATCGGTTCTTCTTGTTTTGTTTTTATAACGTGTTTGATTTCGTTCGTGAAAGTCAAATTGTCACCTTCATGATACTGAATATCAAAATATTTTGACATTAAATAATGAAGTTCAGTTTTTTCTTCATTATTTAAGTGATCGTCTCTAATATTATTGTCAGATAAGTCCGTTTGTAAGGCATAATTATATTCTTCATCCTCTACTACATTTGAAGCAGTTTGATTACATTTTTCCGTTATATTTACCATAGGGAATTCATAATTATGTAATTCAATGGTGTTTTTCGTAAAATCAATTTTTGCTGACGATTCTTTCAGAATTTGTCTTCCTATAAGAATGTCATAATGTTTTGAAAAGTTTTTTATAAAAAATGTTTGCTTAGATGAAAATAATTTTGGAATACTAAACTGAATATATTTATTCAAAGTTACAGATTCACCAATTGTTTCAATTCTAGTAGAATTATTTTTAATTTGATAGTTAAAGAAGTTTTCGTTAATTAAATTTATGCTTGATCCTGTATCGATAAGACAGAGGCATAGTTTATTATCAATTTTAATTTTTATGGCTGTGGTGTTTCGTCCGAGGCTGTTGTCTGAAATTTTTCAATTTTTATCTTCAAAGATTCCTACAGCTTGGGCAGCTTGTTTTAATTTAAGAGGAGACGAAATATCAAATTTACTTAATGTAATAAAAGTTTTGACTGGTAATTTTTCACGAATCACTTCAGCTAATGTATCACTCAATGTCCTCGAAACTAGAACTGTGTTTGATGGATTATTGTCTAAGCTCAATTTACAACAAATTCTACTAGTCTGTTCTTCTAATTCTTCAACAAATTTTCTTAGTTTATTTTTATATTTAGTCTCACGTAATTCTGCTATTATTCGATGTGGAGGTGTTGCGCTGTTGAACTCGCTGATAAGTAGGGTTCTCAATTCCTTCCAGTCCTGTGGTATGTTTCTCATCAACAGTGATCTGGCTTGTCCAACTAGGAGGTTCCTGATGGCTGCTTGGATAATTTGATTTTGGCCTTCTGATGTTGTAGGGTAATGGTAGACTAATTCATCGACTTCCTTTATAAAGAGAGCCAAATAGAGTGGGTCTCCGTTGAATTTATTTATCTGTTTTAGTTGCAGAAGGAAATGATTCATGGATACATCTGATAGGGCTTGTGTTGCTTTTGCTGCTGCGGCCACGGCTGCTGCTGCTGCTGATGTTGATGGCAATTCAATTTTTAATGGTTTTTTAGGCGAAATTAATTAGATTTATTATCGCTGGGTTAGACACTAGAAATCCTCATTCGTGATTTAACTAATGTTAGTAAGTTCGTTTTGCGGATACAAATAATGTTTTTATTTTCGCGAAGTGATTTTTTTAAGTCCTTTTTAGGTAGTCACTCGCGAGGATATTACTTGTATCCTACCGGCTGCGCCAATTATGTTTTTTGCTTCGGGATATATTAAAAAAAAGCGATTTTTATTTTAATATACAGCGGAGTTTTTATTGGTAAAGATCTTTCAAGTTAGATCCCCAATCTTAAACTGATTTTACAAAATGCATTATTCTTATAACTATGGCTTTTAGCGGTGACAGCGACGCGAGCAGCGAAAGTGGACTTTGATTGAGAATTTTTTGCTGCTTTGCTTTGCTTTTATGCTGACGAATGGGTTCTCAGGCTGGACCCTTTGTTTAAATGTTTGAATATTGTTTATGTCTACCGTCGTCGATAAAGGCGTGAGAAGTGTTTATAATTCTGGTGCTGCCGATTGAAGGCGTGGGAAAGATTTGTGTCTGAGGGGTTAAATGTTTATGTCGGATTGATTTGAATAACTGCGATAGTAGGCTCTGGACTTATGTTATTGACAATTGGAATAATGGGTATCTCGGGATATATAGGTTGTGTGTTGGGTTTGGTATCCAGAGTATTTGCGTATACGTCACTTGCATATATAATTCATATATTCATATATGTGACTGTAGCCGGGCATCTTACAATGCTGACCATTCATTTATTCCTTATGAGCCTTAGTGGAGGATCATATAACACTTGAACTGAAGTCAAGTGTTTATGTACACATTGCAACAAAATGTCACAGTGTTTTACAGTACGTGTACAGTACAGTGGTCATTGGATATAAGCTTTACACTACATACACTACAGTTCAAGTAATATCTAGCATTAAAATTGTGGGCGCCACAGGCTTGGGCGGTTTGTGTTCGTTAGAGTGGGCGTGGCAAAGTTTTTTTAAATCAATCTATTGGTAGAGACGAGACCAATACATTTCAATTAAAATTTTTTATCTAGCATGAAAATTGTGGGCGCCACAGGCTTGGGCGGTTTGTGGGCGTTAGAGTGGGCGTGTCATATTCGCGTAATAAACTTGCGCTGCGCTCAAGCCTACGGAATCTAAGTCTGAAATCCCATTTCTCCATCCTTGATATTTTCCGAGATATCCGCGTTAATATTTACGATTTTTTTAAGTTTGTGGGCGGCTTGTGGGCGTTAAAGTGGGCGTGGCAAACTTTTTTTGGGTCAATCGATAGGTATTGATGAGAACAATACATTTCAGTTAAAATTTTTATTCTAGCATAAAAACTGTAGGAGCCAAAATTTTGGACGGTTTGTGGGCGTTGAAGTGGGCACGCTGCTGAAACAAACTTGCGCTGCGTAAGAAGCTCAGGAATCTGCATGCCAAATCCCAATAGCCTAGCTCTTATAGTTTCCGAGATCTCAGCGTTCATCCGGACGGACAGACAGACGGACATGGCTAGATCGACTCGGCTAGTGATCCTGATCAAGAATATATATACTTTATGGGGTCGGAAAGGCTTCCTTCTACCTGTTACATACTTTCCGACGAATCTAGTATACCCTTTTACTCTACGAGTAACGGGTATATAAATGGAAGAAAAGCACCTAAAACAAGTAAAGAAGGGCAGTACAGATGAAAATGGACGCCTAATCCAAGCTGTTGCCCATTATTGTGGGACTTGACCGACAGGAACCAATACCACAATGGGGAAAACCCGCAGAATAGTTGAAGCGCTGGAGGAGATCCACTAGAGAATCCCAGTGGGCAAGAACATGGGACATCGCACGATCTCCGACGAGCTCTCCATTAAGGACTCCTCCTTCACCAGCTACTTGGCAGCTTGTGATGGAGCGGAGATAGAGGATGCGCCGGCTTCTATAGGGAGGAGGAAATAAGGTCGCCCGCTAAGGGACAGGTGGAGGAGCCATCACCAGCCATTATTGGCCAGCTTGGAGCTGGACTACAGATTTCGCGGGAAGGATGGCGAAACATCCGTGGGACGAGAAGGAAGCTGTAGGATTTCTACCGAAATCTGGTTTTGCTGAAAAGGTTTTTTTGCGTGCCTCAAGTACAGAACCAGTGGCAATAGTCGCCGCAATAAGTACAGAACAAATTGGGCTGCGGAGAAGTGAATACGTCAAGATTTCCTTTTGTACTGATTTTCTTGAGCATGGATCCGGGTTTATATACATGATTTGGGGTTACAAGGATATTTACTTAGGTCTAGTCTAGATACAAATGGACAACATGGTTTATTATCAGATTACAGGAAAGTAGCCTAAATAAGCAATTACAGCTACCAAATGGTGTGAAGACACTAGAGGTGGAGAAACATCGATGTTGGCTGACATCGATGTTTTCGATGTTTTTGGCGAAAAACATCGATGCTTAAAAAAAAAAAAAAATTAATTACACGAGTGTTTCTATTTGATTAAAGCTTTATTTTAACTTTAAATAATGTCCGAAATTAAAAAAAAATAGTTCTTGACAAAAACTGTTCATAAAGTTTCAAACATGCCTAACATTAACAAATATTTCATTTCATTTGATATACATTTTTTATTATGTTTTTTTTACATAATTATTAATTACTTAGTAGTTTTTGAAATTAAAAATATTTAACAAAAAGATAAATTCATGTGAGATCGTTAATGTGTGAAATAATAATAAAGCTGAAAAGAAAGCCCATTATTCTATTATATTTAAATGTATGTTCTTGTTTAAGAACAAAATTTTATCGACAACGGTCGATAATAGCTGTGTGCGACGGTCGCTGATTAGTTGGCCAGCTTTGCTGAAAACCCTTTCCGATTCACACGAAGATGCGGGAACGCACAAAAACTTTTTGGCCAATGTCTTAAATGCTTCACCCTCGGTAGTCATCTAAAATAGGATCATTTCTACAATAAATATCGGAAAAATATATTAATGTCATTAAATCATGAATTATTTCTTACCTCCCAATGCGTAAGTGGGTCGCATTTTTCTGGTTGGTTTTCCTTTTCTATGTGTTGCCTCAATAAGATGATGGCATCTGCCCAGGAAGAGTGCACTTTACTTTGCGCTTTGACTTTCAAAAACGAAAATCGTGTTGGTTCTGATGTTGGTGTTGGCTGAAAAACATCGATGATTCCCTGCCAAACATCGATGTTAGCGATGTTTCGAAAACATCGATGTTAGCATCGATGTTTCTCCACCTCTAGAAGACACGTCCGTCGGCTGGATGCATATGGCTTATGACCCGTTTATCAGGCCAAGATATCAGCTACCTATTTATTTAGGTTATGGTAGCTATTAGCAACGAACGAATTTCTGCTAAGTCAAAATAGTACATACTCCCGGCCGTTCAACTAATGTTCAACAATCGTTAATGTTGATCGCGAAGGGCTGGATCGAAGAACCGTCTCTATTTACAGGCGTGAGCGGCATTAGATTTAGGTGAAGGGTGTTTCTAGGTTTTAAAATCTTTTGATTTTCCTTTCCTGGAGTTTCTTTGGATTTTTCCCATCAGGCTTAAACCGCTTCAGATAAGTTCCACTTACTATTATTTGCCGGTCTTACAGCAAGATTTTCGAACCCTGGTTCGACTAACTTTCTGTATGATATAATGTCTAAATCCAAATGTGATATATGTGTGATGCGGTAGTGGAGAGACAAGGACAACTAGAAGCGGTCTCATCTACTGATCCAATATCTTTCCCTTTCTGTACTCGATATTCAAGTAATACTCGATATTCCTAAGTAATACTCGATACCCAGTTGCAACGTGAGTGAAAAGTGGCAACGCACCGCCATACTCACTCGCTGCCAGAATCTCGTCAAGTACAGTGCTATAGCACACGTATATTTTGTAAAACCTAAGTTAACCCGTCGAATGTGAATAAAGCATATCATCATACTATTTAAAGTCAGCGTTATCTTTTCTAAAAAGAGGACCCTGCAATTTTTGGGGGCTCAACCGACATATAGCCTACCATTCGACAGAACTTTCAACTTGGCAAAAACACGTGGAGTGCGGTGTAAGCAGAGAGCTGGTGAAATTGAGCAAATCGGCTAGATATCTTCAAATCGTCATAAGCAATTTGGCTGGAGTGTGACAAAGAAGGCTGGCGCTGAAAGCAGACACGGTTGATGGCTTTTGCAAAGGCAAGAACTTGAAGATCTAGCGGACGAAGTGCTGGAAGGATTAAGAGGCAGCGGATCGTGGCTGGAGGTCTAGGAGAAGCAGCAGACACGGGCTGGAAGCAGTGGAGATTCAGCGAGCAAGACATTGGATCTGGTGTGGTCATCGGAGCATGCGTGCAGGATTGTGCAAGCGGAAGGCTGGTGCACAGATCTTGGCAGCAGACGAAGACATCCAGAAAGTTCCAGTTGAGTTTGGAAGTCTTCATTGTATGTGTGACGCTACAAAAGCGGCAAGCGAGTGGCTGAACTTTTGGTGGAGTGTTGCCAGAAAGTTTATTACAAGTCGTTTGTAAAGTAGTAAGGTAACATTGAAATCAAGCAGTTCCAGAGACAGGGCGGTTAATCTATTTACAATTTGCATTTGATACTAGATTTAAGAAAACATTGTTTAATTTTAATATTCTACAGGACAAAGTTGTAAAATGGAGAGAAGCGAGATCTTGGCATTGCGAGTTGAAGAGTTGCGTCGGAAGTTGTCGGAGTTGCAGTTGGGTACGACTGGATTGAAAGCAGAATTGCAAGAGAGGTTGTTAACCCACTATGGTCTAAGTAACGAGGGTGAGTCAGAAACGGAGGATGGTGGTGAAGATGGTCTATCAGTAACGTCCGCAGAAACCACTATAAATCGGCCAAACGCAGCAGGTTGGCATCAAGGACTAGGAAATGAAAGGCAGGGTAGATCATGGTTCACGTTGAAAGATGTCGAGGGCAGTGTCTCGCAGTTTTCTGGGTCGAGTTCCCCAGATATAAACCAATGGATAGGAGAGTTGGAAGATTGTGCAGCTACAGTTGAGTGGAACCCTTTACAGTTGTTTGTGTATGCAAAGCAGTTGCTTATTGGAGCAGCAAAGATGTTTGTGCGTAGCCAGAGGAATATCAAAGACTGGGCAAGTTTGAAATCGGCTTTGTTGGAGGAGTTTGGAATCAAGTTTTCCTCAGCAGAAGTTCATCGCAGGTTGGGAAAACGACAGCAGCATAAGGGTGAATCCTTGCACGAGTTCCTTTATGCACTTATGGAAATTCCGACGCAACGGCATTTAATATATGTACTTCAATTCCGTTATTTGTGCCCGACAATATTCCAGTTTCCTTTGCCCACAATTGTACACTTTAAACAAATGCAGTAGATATTCCAGTGCTACTATTCAACTAAAAATGTTTCTCAAATATATTTTTAATTCCAATTGTGAATAAAATATAGCTCAGCCACAGTAAAAAATTCCCGATTATCAAATTTTTCCCTAAGACTTGCACTCTTTACTATACCCGTTACTCGTAGAGTAAAAGGGTATACTAGATTTGTCGGAAAGTATGTAACAGGCAGAAGGAAGCGTTTCCGACCCCATAAAGTATATATATTCTTGATCAGCATGACTAGACGAGTCAATCTAGCCATTTCCATCTGTCCGTCAGTTTCTACGCAAACTTATCTCTCAGTTTTAAAGCTATCGGCCTGAAACTTTCCCAAAAGTCTTACATCTTTTGCAGGTAGTATATAAGTCGGAACCAGCCGGATCGGACAACTATATCTTATAGCTCCCATAGGAATAATCGGAAAAAAATTTTTAAAATATTATATCTTTGGTGTTTTTTTAACCTATATAACCTCCTAAGCTTGGAAATACAATATTTTGATTAGTTTTGAGTTTCGAATTAAGTTTTATCGAAATCGGATATAGCTGCCATAGGAGAACGATCGGAAAATTGGTGGGAAAATAATATGAAACAAATTATTGCTTTGATGTTTTTTGACATATTATCTATTGGGACTATTGGGAATATCATTTTTTTGTATTTTTAAATTTAATAATTATAACTCCAAGGGTATACAATCTTCGGCTTGCCGAAGTAAACTTCCTTTCTTGTTTTTTACTGCGTTCCAGCTGCGAGCTTATATTTACATAAATAGTATAATACAGTCTACTTTAACTACTCTTTCTAAAAACTTCCACTCCAACTACTTTTCTCGATCTACAATTACGTCTAAACTATTTCTAAAGTTAAAAACAAAGATACAGTATCCACAAATTTACTGCAGCAAATCGACTGCAATATTATTGTGCAGGTGACATACAAACGCACCGAAAATCAAATATAAGCGAAGTCTTTACAATTTCCGCAACGTTATTCCGCTACTCGCACCCCACATACAGCGGTGGTCAAAAGTATTTTCACAAAACATAAGTTAAATATACTCATAATTTGAACTTACTTCTTGTTAACTTTGGCATCAATGGAAAGGTAATTTAAATGCCGTTTGAATGATACAAGACATTTCTTAACCCATTCAGTACTTATTGAAAAGGACGAATTTGTGTAAGCATCTACTTTTTAAACTTTTTTCCTCGACTTGAAAAGTAACATTTTTTGATGCAAAAAGTTTCTTCAAACAAAAATAATAGTAACTGCAAAAAGAATTTTTCAAAAATCATTTTGCTTATATTTTTTATGATTTTTTGAAAATGCTTAGAAACATGAATTTGAACCATATTTTTCTTTTGCTAGATTTAAATGCGCCACCTACCGGAGGTAGACATATTTAAGCGTTATGGGCGTTAGAGTGGGCGTGTCAAATTTTTTTTTGGATTAATCGATAGGTATTGACGAGACTATAAAATTTCAGTTAAAATTTTGTATCTAGCATACAAATTGTGGGCGCCACAGGCTTGGGCGGTTTGTGGGCGTTAAAGTGGGTGTGGCATTTTCGCGTGACAAAATTGCGCTGCGTACAAAGCTCTATCTCTTTGATAGTTTCCGAGGTATCCACGTTCATACTTACGAGTTTTTGAAGTTTGTGGGCAGTTTGTGAGCGTTAAAGTGGGCGTGGCAAACTTTTTTTAAAAAAGTTTTTATTCTAGCATCAAAACTGTAGGAGCCACAGTTTTGGGCGGCTTGTGGGCGTTAGAGTGGGCGTGGCACTCTGCTGAAACAAACTTGCGCTGCGCAGGAATCTCAGGAATCCTAATGCCTAATCCCAGTATTGTAGCTCTTATAGTTTCCGAGATCTCAGCGTTCATACGAACAAACGGACATGGCTAGATCGACTCGGCTGGTGGTCCTGATCAAGAATATAGATATATACTTTATGGGGTCGGAAACACTTCCTTTTGCCTGTTACGACGAATCTAGTAAACCCTTTTACTCTACGAGTAACGTGTATAAAAATCATAAAAATATAAACATAGTGATTTTTGAAAAATTCTTTTTGCAGTTAGTATTATTTTTGTTTGAAGAAACTTTTTGCGTTTTTATGATTTTTTGAAAATGCTTAGAAACATGAATTTGAGCCATATTTTTCTTTTTTTCTACAAATTTTTTCCGACATTGTTACCTTCAAACAAGGGAGAACGCTATAGTCTAGTACCTCGACTATCAGATACCCGTTACTCAGCTTAAGGGGCCAAAGGAAAATGGAGATATGCAAGCAGCAATGCTAGATTTAAATGCGCCACCTACCGGAGGTAGAAATATTTAAGCGTTATGGGCGTTAGAGTGGGCGTGTCAATTTTTTTTTTGGATTCATCGATAGGTATTGACGAGACCATAAAATTTCAGTTAAAATTTTGTATCTAGCATACAAATTGTGGGCGCCACAGGCTTGGGCGGTTTGTGGGCGTTAAAGTGGGTGTGGCATTTTCGCGTGACAAAATTGCGCTGCGTACAAAGCTCTATCTCGTTGATAGTTTCCGAGGTATCCGCGTTCATACTTACGAGTTTTTGAAGTTTGTGGGCAGTTTGTGAGCGTTAAAGTGGGCGTGGCAAACTTTTTTTAAAAAAGTTTTTATTCTAGCATCAAAACTGTAGGAGCCACAGTTTTGGGCGGCTTGTGGGCGTTAGAGTGGGCGTGGCACTCTGCTGAAACAAACTTGCGCTGCGCAGGAATCTCAGGAATCCTAATGCCTAATCCCAGTATTGTAGCTCTTATAGTTTCCGAGATCTCAGCGTTCATACGAACAGACGGACATGGCTAGATCGACTCGGCTGGTGGTCCTGATCAAGAATATATATACTTTATGGGGTCGGAAACACTTCCTTTTGCCTGTTACGACGAATCTAGTATACCCTTTTACTCTACGAGAAACGTGTATAAAAATCATAAAAAATATAAACAAAATGATTTTTGAAAAATTCTTTTTGCAGTTAGTATTATTTTTGTTTGAAGAAACTTTTTGCGTCAAAAAATTTAAGTTTTCAAGTCGAGGAAAAAAGCTTAAAAAGTAGATGTTTACAAAAATTCGTCCTTTTCAATAAGTACTGAAAGGGTTAAGAAATGTATTGTATCATTCAAACGGCAAATTATGAGTATATTTAACTTTTGTTTTTTGAAAATACTTATGCCGACCAGTGTATATATCAATTTTGCCTAGGTATAGGTAATTTAAATGCCGTTTGAATGATACAAGACATTTCTTAACCCATTCAGTACTTATTGAAAAGGACGAATTTGTGTAAGCATCTACTTTTTAAACTTTTTTCCTCGACTTGAAAAGTAACATTTTTTGATGCAAAAAGTTTCTTCAAACAAAAATAATAGTAACTGCTAAAAGAATTTTTCAAAAATCATTTTTTTTTTTTTGATTTTTTGAAAATGCTTAGAAACATGAATTTGAGCCATATTTTTCTTTTTTTCATACAAATTTTTTCCGACATTGTTACCTTCAAACAAGGGAGAACGCTATAGTCTAGTACCTCGACTATCAGATACCCGTTACTCAGCTTAAGGGGCCCGAGGGAAATGGAGATATGCAAGCAGGAATGCTAGATTTAAATGCGCCACCTACCGGAGGTAGACATATTTGGGCGTGTCAAATTTTTTTTTGGATTAATCGATAGGTATTGACGAGACCATAAAATTTCAGTTAAAATGTTGTATCTAGCATACAAATTGTGGGCGCCACAGGCTTGGGCGGTTTGTGGGCGTTAAAGTGGGTGTGGCATTTTCGCGTGACAAAATTGCGCTGCGTACAAAGCTCTATCTCTTTAATAGTTTCCAATGTATCCACGATCATACTTACGAGTTTTTGAAGTTTGTGGGCAGTTTGTGAGCGTTAAAGTGGGCGTGGCAAACTTTTTTTAAAAATGTTTTTATTCTAGCATCAAAACTGTAGGAGCCACAGTTTTGGGCGGTTTGTGGGCGTTAGAGTGGGCGTGGCACTCTGCTGAAACAAACTTGCGCTGCGCAGGAATCTCAGGAATCCTAATGCCTAATCCCAGTATTGTAGCTCTTATAGTTTCCGAGATCTCAGCGTTCATACGAACAGACGGACATGGCTAGATCGACTCGGCTGGTGGTCCTGATCAAGAATATATATACTTTATGGGGTCGGAAACACTTCCTTTTGCCTGTTACGACGAATCTAGTATACCCTTTTACTCTACGAGTAACGTGTATAAAAATCATAAAAAATATAAACAAAATGATTTTTGAAAAATTCTTTTTGCAGTTAGTATTATTTTTGTTTGAAGAAACTTTTTGCGTCAAAAAATTTAAGTTTTCAAGTCGAGGAAAAAAGCTTAAAAAGTAGAAGTTTACAAAAATTCGTCCTTTTCAATAAGTACTGAATGGGTTAAGAAATGTAATGCGAAAATGCCACACCCAGTTTAACGCCCACAAACCGCCCAAGCCTGTGGCGCCCACAATTTGTATGCTAGATACAAAATTTTAACTGAAATTTTATGGTCTCGTCAATACCTATCGATTAATCCAAAAAAAAATTTGACACGCCCACTCTAACGCCCATAACGCTTAAATATGTCTACCTCCGGTAGGTGGCGCATTTAAATCTAGCATTGCTGCTTGCATATCTCCATTTCCCTTTGGCCCCTTAAGCTGAGTAACGGGTATCTGATAGTCGAGGTACTAGACTATAGCGTTCTCCCTTGTTTGAAGGTAACAATGTCGGAAAAAATTTGTATGAAAAAAAGAAAAATATGGCTCAAATTCATGTTTCTAAGCATTTTCAAAAAATCATAAAAAATATAAGCAAAATGATTTTTGAAAAATTCTTTTTGCAGTTACTATTATTTTTATTTGAAGAAACTTTTTGCATCAAAAAATGTTACTTTTCAAATCGAGGAAAAAAGTTTAAAAAGTAGATGCTTACACAAATTCGTCCTTTTCAATAAGTACTGAATGGGTTAAGAAATGTCTTGTATCATTCAAACGGCATTTAAATTACCTTTCCATTGATGCCAAAGTTAACAAGAAGTAAGTTCAAATTATGAGTATATTTAACTTATGTTTTGTGAAAATACTTTTGACCACCGCTGTATGTGGGGTGCGAGTAGCGGAATAACGTTGCGGAAATTGTAAAGACTTCGCTTATGTTTGATTTTCGGTGCGTTTGTATGTCACCTGCACAATAAAATTGCAGTCGATTTGCTGCAGTAAATTTGTGGATACTGTATCTTTGTTTTTAACTTTAGAAATAGTTTAGACGTAATTGTAGGTCGAGAAAAGTAGTTGGAGTGGAAGTTTTTAGAAAGAGTAGTTAAAGTAGACTGTATTATACTATTTATGTAAATATAAGCTCGCAGCTGGAACGCAGTAAAAAACAAGAAAGAAAGTTTACTTCGGCAAGCCGACGATTGTATACCCTTGGAGTTATAATTATTAAATTTAAAAATACAAAAAAATGATATTCCCAATAGTCCCAATAGATAATATGTCAAAAAACATCAAAGCTATAATTTGTTTCATATTATTTTCCCACCAATTTTCCGATCGTTCTCCTATGGCAGCTATATCCGATTTCGATAAAATTTAATTCGAAACTCAAAACTAATCAAAAAATTGTATTTCCAAGCTTAGGAGGTTATATAGGTTAAAAAAACACCAAAGATATAATATTTAAAAAATTTTTTTCCGATTATTCCTATGGGAGCTATAAGATATAGTTGTCCGATCCGGCTGGTTCCGACTTATATACTACCTGCAAAAGATGTAAGACTTTTGGGAAAGTTTCAGGCCGATAGCTTTAAAACTGAGAGATAAGTTTGCGTAGAAACTGACGGACAGATGGACATGGCTAGACTGACTCGTCTAGTCATGCTGATCAAGAATATATATACTTTATGGGGTCGGAAACGCTTCCTTTACATACTTTCCGACAAATCTAGTATACCCTTTTACTCTACGAGTAACGAGTATAGTAAAGAGTGCAAGTCTTAGGGAAAAATTTGATAATCGGGAATTTTTTCCTGTGGCTGAGTTATATTTTATTCACAATTGGAATTAAAAATATATTTGAGAAACATTTTTAGTTGAATAGTAGCACTAGAATATCTACTGCATTTGTTTAAAGTGTACAATTGTGGGCAAAGGAAACTGGAATATTGTCGGGCACAAATAACGGAATTGAAGTACATATATTAAATGCCGTTGCGTCGGATATATGCAGGGTCCTCTTTTTAGAAAAGATAACGCTGACTTTAAATAGTATGATGATATGCTTTATTCACATTCGACGGGTTAACTTAGGTTTTACAAAATATACGTGTGCTATAGCACTGTACTTGGCGAGATTCTGGCAGCGAGTGAGTATGGCGGTGCGTTGCCACTTTTCACTCACGTTGCAACTGGGTATCGAGTATTACTTAGGAATATCGAGTATTACTTGAATATCGAGTACAGAAAGGGAAAGATATTGGATCAGTAGATGAGACCGCTTCTAGTTGTCCTTGTCTCTCCACTACCGCATCCCACAATCGGCCCTCCTGACGCAGGATTCGTCCCGAATGCCTTCATGTACTCTGCGACGGTTGATGTCTTATATGGCCCATCACCTTCTCCTACCCTTTCAACTTCGTATCTTCCATGGTTTCCTACTTTGACTACTTTATACGGCCCTAGGTACTTTCCTTTCAATTTGAAACCAGTACCGTACTGGGTGCGCTTAATGGCTACCAAATCGTTTAACTGGAACTTCTTTTCTACCTTTCTTTTTGCATCAAAAGCTTTCTTGTTTTCCGCTTGGATACTGTGAATGTTCTCCCTTGCTTCCTTCCTCAGTTTGTCGCGTTCATCATCTAACTCCGAAATCAAACAATCTTGTATCAATGACTTGAGCTGGACATCTCCTGAGATACGCATATCTAATCCTGTTAGCAGTTTGAATGGTGAAACTTTGGTACTCCTTGGCTCAGTGTTGTTGATGATCTGCTGTACCTTACCTACATGCTTATACCAGCACCCTGGGCTTTCAAGGCTTAGTTTGGAGAGCATCGGAACAACTATTTTATGCATGCGCTCTACTTGTCCGTTTCCCCTTGGTACGTCTGTTGCAATCAGCAAATGTTGGATCTTCTTTTTATCGCAGTACTCCTTGAACAGGTGGGATGTGAATGCAGCTCCACGATCTGACACTATCCTATATGGACTTCCAAAACAAACAGCCTGGCGCTCCAAACAAGT
Source organism: Drosophila subpulchrella (assembly GCF_014743375.2). Lineage (NCBI taxonomy): Eukaryota > Metazoa > Arthropoda > Insecta > Diptera > Drosophilidae > Drosophila > Drosophila subpulchrella. Next base: position 114,741 of record NW_023665695.1, on the reverse strand, counting down.
CACCACTTCTTCAACCCCTGTGCTTCGTGTAGGATACAACCATACGTACTTGGAAAAGGCATCTACAATCACGAAAATATGATTATATCGCTTTTTGGTTAACTCCATCGGACCAACACGATCTACATGGTATGTTACGAGCGGTTTGTCTCCTTTGTCTATTGGTGTAAGGAACCCTTCTTGCCTACCAGCCTTCGCATTCACAAGGATACACTCTACGCAGCTATCAACTACTCGCGCTACTTTCTCTTTTATCTCCGGAATGTAATACGACTTCTCAATCAAATCCTTAGTTTTCTTGGATGAGAAGTGTCCTTGCTTGTGACTGTTCTGGATAATTTCGGTTTCCATGAGTGAAGGAACTACTAGCAACTCTTTATTAGGATCTTTGAACAGAACTTCGTTCACTATGTAGAAGTCTTCATAGCCTTTGGTCTCAACGACTCTTTTGAGCACCTTTGTCCAATCATCTAATAGCTGTGCCTCCCGCAAACGATGAAACAAACTATCAGTCAGCGTATAACATGACACCCTACTCAACGCATCGACATGTCTCATCTTCGAACCTGACCTGTGTTCTATTTCGTAGTCGAAATCTTGTAGGTACATCGCCCATCTAGACACTCTGAGTGGAATCTCTTTCTTCTTCATGGTCATGGTAAAAGCGTTACAGTCCGTAATAATTTTAAACTTCTTCCCTAGAACATACACCCGCCACTTTACCAAGGCTCCAATAACTGCAAGTACTTCCAGTTCATAGGAATGATACTTTTCCTCACATGGCTTGGTTTTACGGCTCATGTAGAAAACTGGATGCCACAAGTTATCATAGGGATCTCGCTGAAGCAAAACGGCTCCAAATCCGAACTTGGATGCGTCGGTATGAATTTCCGTGTCAAGCGAATGGTTATAGAGCTTCAGAACTAGTCCACTGATCAACGCTTCTTTTAGCTTTTTAAATGCTGCTAATTGCTGGTCTTGAAACTCGAACCTCACCTCCTTGCGCAACATGTCGGACAACGGTTTGGCAATTACAGCGTATCCTTCCACAAACCTACGGAAGTACGACGTCAATCCTAAGAATCTTTGGACTCCTTTCTTGTCGCGCGGAATCGGAAAATCAGCAACTGCTTGAGTTTTCTCATTACCTGGCTTGATGCTACCGTTTTCAACGACATAGCCTAAGAAGTTAACTTTGCGCTTCAACACCTGACATTTACTCCAATTTATGCGCAAACCATTTCCTTGTGCCACTTCCAAAACTCGCTTCAACTTCTGCACGCCCTCATCAATACTCTTGCTCGAAATGATAACATCGTCCATGTATACAACCGCATCCTCGTTCTTAATCGAATCACGCATAACTGCCATGATAAACCTGGTAAACACTGCTGGAGAGTTTGTTATACCGAAGGGTACAAACAGGAACTCATACTGACCACTCTGAGTTACGAACGATGTATACTTTTGGGATTCTGGCGAAACAGGCACGTGAAAGAAACCATTAGTCAAATCTAGAGTTGTAAAAACTTGTCCACCTTGTAGCTTTTCGATCACACAATCCATTTGAGCTGTTGGGAAGTTATCTCGGACAATCTTTTCATTTAACTTTCTATAATCGCAACACAAGCGCTTCTTCCCGTTCTTCTTATCTACAAGCACCACCGGCGAAGCAAACTCGGATGTATTTGGCTTGATTATCCCTTCCTCTAGCCATTCTTGAACCTGGTCATCGACAATTTTCTGATCGCAATAAGCTAATCGTCTCGGATGTTGGAAAATTGGCAACTCGTCTGTCAACAAGATCTTCATCTCGACTGGGGAAGTGAGATTTCTTTCTGGCTTGTAGTTATCAATCAACGACTCCAGTTCAGAGGCTACTTCCTGACTCAAATGCTCCAAATCTACTGCCGAGACTGTCTTAGAGTCTTTCGTGCTGATCATGCATAGACTTTCGAATTCGCTAATGACCACTACCAGTAAACGTACTCCACTTATAAAATGTTTGCCGCGCAGCTCATTGAGCAAATCCAATAGGGCTTCTACGTCTTATGGCTGACGGCTCCCTCATATCGACACAGAGGTTTTCTCTGGTGATCATCTTCGCTGGCCGATTTTCCGGAACCTTTTCACGGCAATATACATAGACCATCCGAGTCTAACGTCCGTTCAAAAATTATTCCACTTAAATTCAAAAACAAGTGGCGAAGCTCATTCCATAGTTTCAAGATCCCCACTCACCAATGATGGCATTCGCTCAGCCTGGAAAAACCTCACTAAGCGTTTCGAAAATAAGCGATTGCAGGTGAACAGTCACCTGAAAACACTTTTCAATGTGCAATCCATAGCACAGGAGTCGGGAGCAGCCTTAAAGGAACTTCAACGCACTTTTCAAGGTTGCTTAACTTTCTTAAAACTTTCCGGTGTTAATATTGAGAATTGGGATCCTATCCTGGCTTATATGTGCTCGACAAAACTATCAAAGCGCACCCTCTCATTATGGGAGCAATCCATCCAAAATAAAGCCGAAACTCCTACGTGGCTTGAGCTTGATTCCTATTTAACGGAGCGCCATCGAACTCTTGAGGCCGTCTATAGTTTCCGATCTGCCAATTTCCTCCACGTCCAGTCCAAAGACACAAATCGAGTGGCAGAATTTCCAAAAATAAATTCCATCAACACAAGGTTAGTTCCGATACCCAAAGGATGCGATCTGTGTTCGAAGAAGAACCATCCCGTGCGTATATGTCCACGCTTCCTACAAATGACGGTAAATGATCGCCTAGCCTATATCCAAAGGAAGCAGTTGTGCTCCAATTGCTTTGCAAGCAGCTATCAATTCCGGGATTGCACAAGCGCTCACAACTGTCTCACTTGCCAAGAGCGGCATCAAACATTGCTGCATCGAAACAGCGGTCCTACCACTCTGCCTATTCCATCCGACCCTCTAAGGCCAGTATCCGCTTCAGTTCCACACACCATTTCGTCTATTCAACGCAAGTTTCCGTACAAAAAGTCCCTCCTAAGAATACTCCATCCGAATATTGGGTTCCATACCCCGCCTTGGATGGTAGACGTACTCGAGGTATTAAATCCTACCAATGCCGAGTCTGCCAAAATATCCATCCTCTACGGAAGTGCCACCACTTTCTACGGCTGTTTACGTCAAAAGGGCGTTTAATTTCAGGAGGCAGTGTCGAGCGGCAGTTTTATCCAGATGTGTACACCTCGAGCGCTCGCACTGTCGTCCGCTCTTCCTCTCCATCTCTCCCCTAAGTCTCCGCTCCGCACTGGAGCGCTTAAGTTAAGTTAGGCTTAACGAGTTCTTATTTCAAAGTGTACGAATAAACACCCAAGCCCGTCGCGCAAAAAACCCTAAACTACCCCTGTGTTATTTGCGTACCCTTCGTTCTTGGGACTTTATCTATTTCAGTAACGGCTATCTGATAGTCGAGGTACTCGACTATAGCGTTCTTCCTTGATTTTACATAAAATTAATAATCAATCTTTTAATTTATATATACAAGGGTGGTCAAAAGTATTTTCACAAAACAAAAGTTAAATATACTCATAATTTGAACTTACATCTTGTTAACTTTGGCATCAATGGAAAGGTAATTAAAATGAGGTTTGAATGATACAATACATTTTTTAACCCATTCAGTACTTATTGAAAAGGACGAATTTGAGTGAAAATGTCCTTTTTGAACTTTTTTCCTCGACTTGAAAACTTAAATTTTTTGATGCAAAAAGTTTCTTCAAACAAAAATAATAGTAACTGCAAAAAGAATTTTTCAAAAATCATTATGCTTATATTTTTTATGATTTTTTGAAGGTGACAATGTCGCAAAAAATTTGTATGAAAAAGAGAAAAATATTGCTCAAATGCATGTTTCTAAGCATTTTCAAAAAATCATAACAAATATATGCAAAATAATTTTTGCTTAGCAAAATTCTTTTTGCAGTTACTCACCATAATTCGTAGTTTTGAGATCATGTCCACCTCGATTCATGAACATCGTTTTTGTGTTTAGAAGGAATTGAAAATGTTGACCAATTATCTGTCCTTTATATTGTTCAATAAATTGGTCAATTTCCTCATAAAATTTCATTTTATTAATTTTGTTTTCTTGTAGGTACTTACACATCTAGTCTCAACATTAAGGTGATGTATAAAAATTAATTTATTATTTTGGAGCTACTTTTAAAAAATGTCAAAATTATGTATGCATTGTTAAGAGTACAAACCCCGCCCTTAAGGTGTGTATCACAATAGGGAAACCGGTTTCCTTTAAACCTTTTGAATGACGGATGGCCCATTTCCTCAATATTAATGAGTTGACGACTCCCAAAAATACGTCTGTAGAAATAATTTCTTTTGCACACCCTTACAAATAATTTGTTTTCCGCTTGTAATTATCCTTAGATACTTTTGAGTTTGTGGAAAACTATTTTCTCCATCGATCCATAAAATTTAGTGATGTGTATTGCTTAACCAAATTGCAGTCTTGGAGATTCTCTATTTAGCAAAGTAAAATCATATGGTGATTCTATTAAAAAACAAGGAAGAATGCTATAGTCGAGTACCTCGACTATCAGATACACGTTACTCAGTTGAAGGGACCAAAGGGAAATGGAGATATGCAAGCAGCAAAGCGAGATTGAAATGCGCCACCTATCGGCGGTATACAGATTTAAGCGTTAAGCGTTTTTTTGGGTCAATCGATAGGTATTGACGAGACCAATAAAGTTCAGTTAAAATTTTGTATCTAGCATGAAAATTGTGGGCGCCACAGGCTTGGGCGGCTTGTGGGCGTGGCATATTTTCGTAACAAACCTTCGCTGCGCACAAGGCTACGGAATCTAAGTCTGAGATCCCAATTCTCTATCTTTGAGAGTTTCCGAGATATCCACGTTCATATTTACGATTTTTTGAAGTTTGTGGGCGGTTTGTGGGCGTAAAAGTGGGCGTGGCAAACTTTTTTTTATCAATCGACAGGTATTGATGAGAGCAATACATTTCAATTAAAATTTTTATTCTAGCATCAAAACTGTAGGAGCCACAGTTTTGGGCGTTAGAGTGGGCGTGGCACTCTACTGAAACAAACATGCGCTGCGTAAGAAGCTCAGGAATCTGCACGCCAAATCTCAATAGCCTAGCTCTCATAGTTTCCGAGATCTCAGCGTTCATTCGAACAGACAGACGGACAGACGGACAGATGGACATGGCTAGATCGACTCGGCTAGTGATCCTGATCAATAATGTATATACTTTATGGGGTCGGAAACGCTTCCTTCTGCCTGTTACATACTTTCCGACGAATCTAGAATACCCTTTTACTCTACGAGTAACGGGTATAACTATTATTCAAGTTTGGATCTTTTTCGAATACAATTCCAATTTCCTTTAGAATAAAATTATTATTATCAAAGAAATAATAATCGAAACAGTATCTTTCAACATTTTTCTAATGTTAAAAAACTCGTTGTACTAGTCCGTTTAATGGGTTATATTCAACTAAACGGTCATGTATGAGGAGACCGTAAGCTTGGGTATTTTCATGACTTGGTGTCTTCAGTTCTATTGAAATTCTCACAACAATAGGACCAGTTTTCACTGATTCGTTTTGATATGAAAGATCAATCACAATAATAGGGGCCTTCAATTTAAATTCATTGGGGGTCAAAAATGGTTGTGATTCACGATTATAGTAACTAGATTGAAATCTTGTATACATTTCATATAGGTGAGCATACTGATTTTTACTAAAATCAACATTCAGATTATTCAGATTATCATATGGATATGACTCAGAATTCAAGTGAACTTTCAAGTTTGGTAAGTTATTTGTGATAAGTTCTCCATTTAGTGTAAATCCAATAATGGCAAGTCTTGGTTTTTCACGGTTAGCCGACAATTTCACATTCCAGCTGTGTTGACTTCCATACCCCAATTTGGGGTTAACATATGAATCCCAACTCTGGAATGCGATTGGTAGGTTTACACAACTTTTAATAATATCGTACATCCTAATTTTTGCAAAATCGCTCACAGTTACATGGGGAATTTACCAGGTTTTATTCGTAATTTCCAGTTTAAAAGTTTGTTCATTTCTAGTTTATTCAAACACATCACCAAGATTCAACACTAGTTCGTGTTTACAATTTAACAAAACTTTTTTATAATCCTCAGCAAATCCCAACAAATTTTTTAATGGTACAGAAAAATTGAAGTGGGGTCCCGTAGAAATTTCATCTCCACTGCTCCATCCAGAATTTAATAGATTTTAACTTTAAGGATTATCCAGAGATACTGAACGTTTTAGGGTAGTAATCATACCGACAAATCGTGTTTTATCAATCCCACATCCATTTATTTCGTACTTAATTTCATCCAAAAAGTAAGGCATACAATTATTTTAAAAAAAAAGTAACATTATCAGTTGTAGCTCCATACGGTGAATCTTCTCTAATAATTCCTTGAAAATTAAGGTAACTTTCGTGATGAAGCACGTATAATTCTTGATTATGGATAGTAATTCGAATTTCATTGTTTGATTTAAATGTTTGATTATACGATAAATAAGTATGAAACTCTTTCTTCGAAATACTCTCATTTGAGTAAGTCTTTTCTCAAACATTTAAAATTTCGTTCATTGTATTCCTTTCCACCTTTTATTTATACTCGAAGCTTCAATCCTAACGACTTTAAAAATAGTTTATTTTTTAAAGTAAATGAGTTTATTTTTACTGTTGATCCTCTTTCTATAGCTTTACAATTAGTAATGCTTGGCTGAGGACTTAAGCTACGTCTTGTATTATAAATAATCATTCTATTAACCGAATGTGCGTGCGAATCGAATCGTTTTCACCACGTAAATTCACCAAATCACCGTTTTGATCAACTATGCGTATAGATAGTGTGCTTATTTCGTCACAGTTGATTGGTAAATAAATTTGTTTATGTGGTGTCACTGTCATTTTATACCCAGGCGTGACATTAATGCCAAACTATTATCTACATATGAACCGCTGATTATATTACATTCCAAACGAATTGTATTAATTTTTAATATGTTCACAATCTGATATTATAGATAAGTTTTTGTAGGATGTGGTTCTAGTACTTTTTGATGGAAACCAAACAGTTGTCCAACCGATAAGATTAAAATCGATAAGAGCGCCCTCATATCGACCATTCAATTCGATAGGTGGAAAAAAGTTTGTGTATATAATGGAACTATTTCCATTCAAGGATAATGCAAGTGATCTAGACATATTGAAATCTCTTGATGAACTGTGGGATTGTTAGTAAATCATAAAAAATTGATCAAATTCTGTATCTTTCGTTATCCATTTCGTTATTCTTGCTAATTAATAAGAATCCGTGCTTGTCCTCCCAACATTTTTGACAAATTTTCACAAATGTTTCATAATTCATATCAGTGTTAATATGATCCCGATATCATATGATCATCTTGTTCAAATATTATAATAAAGTTTGCATTGTCACGAATCAGATGTTTCGGTATAATACTATATTAACATAAATAAAAAGAGTCGATATTTTTATGTCGACCCATACAAAAATAAGATCTTATGTTATCTAGTTTTTCACAAGCTACGTCATCGAATATCATAATGGAATTGTTTTTGGATTCACTGGGGTCTAGTACACCGTCATTATGGGAGAATGTATGATATTTCATTCCTTTAATCGGTTTGATTAATTTCTCCAAGTACTCATATTAAGGTTGATATAAACTTTTTGAAAATATATAAACATTCATCAATCAATGGGTTCTAAGAAATGTGTTAAAGTACCCCGTGTAATTAATGAACCCAAAATTGGAGGTTTTTTACCAATCGTGCCGATCTTGACAGCCCTCAGCGCTCTTGGTAGTTTAGCAAATGGTAGTGCAGCAATTGCAAAAACAATTAACAATGCGAGAATGGCTAAAGAAGATATGGAGGAGAACAATCGTCGCAACAGGAATATTGAAAGTGTTGCTGTAGGATAAGGATTATATCTCAAATCCTATAGAAAGGGTTATGGTTTCTTTCTTAAGCCCTATAGTAAGGGGAAAGGAATTAAGATGCGAAAATAATTATTTCTCTGCTACCAAATAGACCACTATCAAATATCGACATTATACATTTTGCTAAGAAATATATCCCACATCTTAGAGGGGTGTTTATGAGAGATCTACTTCCAGAAGCACCAAAAAGTCGGGAGTGTGGTATAGTAAACCTAGATAATTCCCGATCAAGTGGTACACATTGGGTTGCATATAAAAACAAGAAAGGAAGTTAGCTTCGGCAAGACGAAGCTTATATACCCTTGCAGCTATGTTTATTAAATTTAAAAACACAAAAAATGATATTCCCAATAGTATAAGATAATATGTCAAACAAGAAAGGAAGTTAGCTTCGGCAAGCCGAAGCTTATATACCCTTGCAGCTATAATTATTAAATTTAAAAACACAAAAAATGATATTCCCAATAGTATAAGATAATATGTCAAAAAACACCGAAGCTATAATTTGTTTCATATTATTTTCCTACCAATTTTCCGATCGTTCCTATGGCAGCTATATGATATAGTCGTCCGATTTTGATAAAATTAAATTCGAAATTCAGAACTAATTAAAAAATCTTATTTCCAAGCGTAGGAGGTTATATGTTAAAAAACACCGAAGCTATAATTTGTTTCATATTATTTTCCCACCAATTAGTCCCCCGATTTTAACAAAATTAAATTCGAAACTCAGAACTAATTAAAAATGTTATTTCCAAGGAAAGGAGGTAATATGTTAAAAAACACCAAAGATATAATTTTTTAACATTTTTTTTCCGATTATTCCTATGGGAGCTATAAGATATAGTTGTCCGATCCGGCTGGTTCCGACTTATATACTACCTGCAAAAGATATAAGACTTTTGGGAAAGTTTCAGCCCGATAGCTTTAAAACTGAGAGACTAGTTTGCGTAGAAACGGACGGACAGACGGACAGACGGACATGGCTAGATCGACTCGTCTAGTGCTGCTGATCAAGAATATATATACTTTATGGGGTCGGAAACGTCTCCTTCACTGCGTTGCAAACTTCTGACTGAAATCATTATACCCTCTGCAAGGGTATAAAAATAAAAATAGTATACATTATTTCGATAGTTTTGGAAATCTTCAGCCACTTAGAGAAGTTGTGAAATACTTGGGATATAGAATACTATACAATTACGATAGAGTTCAGGACTTTGATACATACAACTATGGACACCTGTGCCTCGCTTTTCTACTTTCTTTCCTAGAAGATGTGGAGTCAAAACCGGTATATTTAAATGGTTAATTTACATTTGGGGGGTTGAAAATCAATTAGGGTATTCAATTGCGTTGCAAACGTTTGTAAAGTGTAAAAGTGTAAGCAGTTCCAACAACAATTTCCATACAAAACAGTTTTCAAGGCCTACAGCCTATGTATACAAATCAGTTGTACTTGTGTAGAAATAGGGGGTTAAAAATGGGTAAGAATTTTATCTAAAATACTAAAAATATACTGAAAAGTTGGGTTTAAATCCATGGTAATGACAGTGAAAGGAAAGAAACAAATTTGAATTTTAAATGCAAAAGAAAAAAATTTGTCTTCTATAAAACAAAATCATTGAATAACAATTTCAATGGAAGAAAAACTCTCAAGAAAGCGAGCCAGGGATCTCAAAACTAAGCGATGGTCTGAGAGCGAAGTTAATAAAGTCCTAGATTATATGTTGGAGCAATACAAAAATTTAAAAGTTATCTTTCTTTTGTACGTTAATCTCCTGCAACGATGTTTTGAAATAGAGGGCGTTCACAATTCTCGTCTGGCAAACTTACAAAGTTTACACTTTTGCAACGCAATTGAATACCCTAAATGTATGGGTACGTGTATGTATGAGCTCTGTATATTATAAAGAGTGGACCTGCACGCGTTCAAATTCACAGTCTAAGTTTTTACTTCACATCGAACGTTGTCTAGAGGACAAGAATATTTGATAGTTCCTAACAAAAAACCATAACAGCTCATAACAGCTGGTGACCAGCTTATAACAACTAGCAAACAGCTACTAAACAGATAGTAACCATCTAATATCAGCTATTAATTAGCTAAAACAACTAGTAAGCAACTACGAAACAAGTACTGAACGACCGCTAAACAGGTAGTAAACATCAAAATACAGCTAAATACAACGTGGAACAACTGTACCAAGTCCAAAAACCTCAACAACCATCATGAATCAGGAAAACCAGATGAACATTGTAATTAAAGAGTTCAATAAATTTAATAAAAAGACACTGCTATCGAAGACAAGGATGCCTGAAAATGCAAGATTTCCGATCCTCAAGGGGGAGCGCAAAACAACAAAGGTTGGAGAATCTATTGCTCTCGAGTTGGAAGAGCACATCCTGTACATGCCGGAAAGGTACACCTCTCTTCAGGATGATATCCTCAATGAAATGGTTGATGAAAAACTTAATATTTATAAAAGTAATGACAATTTATATTTAGAAATAAATCATTAATCATTAAAAAGATTGAGATTTTAAGAATATAACAATAAATACACCTTTTTAAATATAATGAAGAAAATGTATCGAATCTTTTTTATTCGGAAATGGTATATAAATATTACAGATTATGGCGTTCCCTAAACAGTATTTACTTAGTAACTGAGGAGTGACTACATGAATTTAGGAAATTTTAAGTCTTTCACCTATAAAGTTTGTAAAATATACTACAATGAATATTTTGTTACAGTTAACCAAAGCTATATTTGCTTTGAAGCGAAAAGTCGAAGATCTCAAACAAGTCTAAAATCATCCGAATTTGGAGGAGACTTTTAAACCCATTACTGAACTCTTACATGAACTTGTTAAGGAAAATGAAAAACAAGAGATTTCTGACGTAAAAGATAGTATAAAAGTAAAGCGTGAATTGAAGTAAATTAAAAAATATGATGATGATGAGAGAGAGCTTGACGATTTCTACTTTACAACTAATGAGAAAGATCTGCAGTCTAATAGAAAAATAACTTTACCAAGGTCTTTCGATGATAGTGATTCCTATAATGAATTCTTTTCACCGACGAATATTTAGGAAGGTATAGAAGATGAGAAAAAGGAGACGGAAAAGAGAGAAGAAGAAGGGACAACACCTTTACCAATGTATACAGGAGAGGCCGATATGGGAGTCCATGCAGAGCTAGAAGATAATAACACTAGTTATAATTATGATTTTAATATCAGTAATTTGAGCAGAGCAAATGTGTTGGATAAAGGCTATGGACCTAAAAAAACAGCAAGCAATTCATTAACATTGGGAGATAAAGAATTAAAAATTAAAGATAATAAAATATCATTTTCTAGTGGAATGAGTTGTGATCTGACTCCTGGTCTGTACTCCCTAATTTTTCTTAGTAAACCTGAAAACTACGATGATCAAGATTTGAAAATGTAAAAAAAAATTACTTTAGAAACGAATATACATAGAGTAGGCTTTAAACCTAATAACAGAATCAAGGATACACGAGCATACAAATATAGCAATATTATTAAGAAGTTGATAGACAAAGATTTCAATCCTACAACGTCTACTCCACTTCGCTCAAAAACAGGTTTTGGTTACATGACTCTTCAGAAATCAAATCCAAACTATGTATATTGGAATGATGTAAATGAGTTAGTCGAACGATTGGAAATTTTAGTAGCATCAAAAGGAGCGGGTAACACCAGAAACAATACTGAAATTTGTTCAATATTAGAGGTATTGCGGGAGGAAAGGATTATATTTTAATGGGTATAAATAGGAAGGGCAAATATGTTATACATTTATAAACATCATGTCTGTCGACAAGTTCGGAAATTTTTCTGTTGATAAGGAGGTGTCGCTTTTCGGCCTATTAGAAGAATATGATTAAGAGAGAAATCGTAAATGAGTTGCTCGGACCATCTCGAAAAAACTTTCAACAAAGACGAGTGATTACAAGGGGTATAAACGATCTGTAGCAAGCAGATTTGGTTGAAATGGAAGCCTTTTTAAAATCTAATGATGGGTACCGATACTTGTTGACTGTTATAGACACATTTTCGAAATATGCTTGGGGTAAGGCTTTAACATCGAAGAATGCGAATGATGTGTCCCAAGCCATGGAAAGAATATTTAAATCGGGTCACGGAACACCAAAAAACCTGCAAGCTGATGATGGCACTGAATTCTTTAATTCGAATTTTAAGGTTTTAATGAAAAGTTATAGGATAAATTATTCTTCAACCTTCACTACTCTAAAAGCATCTATAGTTGAACGTTTCATTAGCTTAGTTTCAAAGGAAAATATAAGTGGATAGATATGTACAAGCAATTAGTTAACAAATATAATAATAGAGTGCATAGAACAATAAAAATGAGTAAGTAAGTAATGTCAATTCTTCCAATGAAAAACAAATTTTACAAACATCCTATAATCACCTTAAAATATTTGTTGCAAGTAATTTCCGCATGGGGGTCCACGTTTGTATTAGTAAATATAAACATGTCTTTGAGAAAGGGTATACACCAAACTATACAACTGATATCTTTACAATTAGAAAGGTGAAGAATACATACCGTAGAACATACTTATCATACTTGAAGATTTAGATGGTAGCCCGATTCAGGATTCTATAAAAAAGAACTCAAAAAACACGATTCCCCCACACATACCTATTTGAAAAAGTTGTAAGGCGAAAAGGAAATACAGTTTTGGTTAGGTGGCTGGCGATTTCAAGAACTAGCTGAATAAATAAGGAAGACATTTTGCGTTTCCGACCCTATAAAGTATATATGTTCTTGATCAGGATCACTAGCCGAGTCGATCTAGCCATGTCCGTCTGTCCGTCTGTCCGTCTGTCTGTCCGGATGAACGCTGAGATCTCGGAAACTATAAGAGCTAGGCTATTAAGATTTGGCGTGCAGATTCCTGAGCTTCTTACGCAGCGCAAGTTTGTTTCAGTAGAGTGCTCCTACAGTTTTGATGCTATAATAAAAATTTTAACTGAAATGTATTGTTCTCATCAATACCTATCGATTGATAAAAAAAAAAGTTTGCCACGCCCACTTTTACGCCCACAAACTTCAAATATTCGTAAATATGAACGTGGATATCTCGGAAACTATCAAGGATAGAGAATTGGGATCTCAGACTTAGATTCCGTACCCCTGTGCGCAGCGCAAGTTTGTTACGCAAATATGCCACGCCCACTCTAAAGCCCACAAACCGCCCAAGCCTGTGGCGCCCACAATTTTCATGCTAGATACAAAATTGTATCTGAACTGTATTGGTCTCGTCAATACCTATCGATTGACCCAAAAAAAAATTGCCACGCCCACTCTCACGCCCATAACGCTTAAATCTGGCGCATTTCAATCTCGCTTTGCTGCTTGCATATCTCCATTTCCCTTTGGTCCCTTTAGCTGAGTAACGGGTATCTGATAGTCGAGGTACTCGACTATAGCGTTTTTCCTTGTTTTCATTTATATTTTCCAAAGTCTCGATGATAATAAAACACCTCCAATTCAACTGATTTATACAATACTTAGTATACCCGTTACTCGTAGAGTAAAAGGGTATACTAGATTCGTCGGAAAGTATGTAACAGGCAGAAGGAAGCGTTTCCGACCCCATAAAGTATATATATTCTTGATCAGGATCACTAGCCGAGTCGATCTAGCCATGTCCGTCTGTCCGTCTGTCCGGATGAACGCTGAGATCTTGGAAACTATGAGAGCAAGGCTATTGAGATTTGGCGTGCAGATTCCTGAGCTTCTTACGCAGCGCAAGTTTGTTTCAGTAGTGTGCCACGCCCACTCTTACGCCCACAAACCGCCCAAAACTGTGGCTCCTACAGTTTTGATGCTAGAATAAAAATTTTAACTGAAATGTATTGTTCTCATTAATACCTATCGATTGACCCAAAAAAAGTTTGCCACGCCCACTTTTACGCCCACAAACCGACCACAAACTTCAAAAAATCGTAGGTATGAACGTGGATATCTCGTAAACTATCAAAGATTGAATATTGGGATCTCAGATTTAGATTCCGTAGCCTTGTGCGCAGCGCAAGTTTGTTACGCGAATATGCCACGCCCACTATAACGCCCACAGACCGCCCAACCCATTTCCCTTTGGTCCCTTTAGCTGAGTAACGGGTATCTGATAGTCGAGGCACTCGACTATAGCATTCTTCCTTGTTTTTTAATATGTTCCTATTGAAATTTAAGGCTATCTAATTATTCTTCTTCGTTCACATAATTATTTTGTATCATCTCACCCAAGCAAAAAAATTTAGATTCTAACCATTCAACATTTTCTAAAATATCTTTTTCGACTACTCTCTGATGTATAACTGATGTCGTACCATGCTTAACTCTTAAAATGGTGTTTCGTTAATATTACGTTTTCTTTTGATATCTTTACCACAAAGAATTTTTTATTAACTTTAATATAATAAAACGTTTTTATAGTGTTCAATTGTAAGATTTCGTGAACTCACTCCCTTTGCTTTATTATGTGAAGATTCAACTTGATCTATTCCATAACAATAAACCTTTGAGCACAGATCTACAAATTCTGGCATGAGTTTACCGTTAAGCTCATCCTTAAAAAACCATACATATTTTTTGTTAACTCTTTTAAAGTTATATAGATTAATTCTTTCATCTGAACAGTCCGATGTATCAAATTTTGCTTCAAGATCATTACGAATGTCTTTATAAGAATCCTCAGGTTCTATTGTATAGATAAATGAATAAGTATCCATATAATTTAAATGAAACTTGTCCTGAAACTTTGGGTTGCTTCCAATTGGAATTTTAGGAATATCAAAATTGTCTATGTATGTGGTAGACATCCACATAAAAGTTATTCGCATCCACATACATTTAAAATGAAGACTCCTTCGAGGAATCATAATCTGACTCAAAAAAACACGATTCCCCCACACATACCGAGTTAAAAAAGTTGTACGGCGAGAAGGATATAAAGTTTTGGTTAAGTGGCTGGGGTTTTCAAAGACTAGCTGGATAAATAAGGAAGACATTTTGTAATATAACAAATGCTTTTTTTAATTAATTTTTATTTATATATTTATCTTATCTTATATTAAGTTTAATATTAATATTTTTGTATAATGTTTTAAAGTAAAATTATAAATAATAAAAATACTTTTTACAAACTTAAAATCATTTTCATTCATATTTTCCAAAGTCTCGATCATAATAAAACATCTCCAATTCAACTGATTTATAAAATAGTTATTTTTCAATATGTTCCTTTTGAAATTTAAGGCTATCTAATGATTCTCCATCGTTCACATAATTATTTTGTATCATCTCACCCAAGCAAAATGAATTTGATTCTAGCCATTCAACATTTTCTAAAATTTATTTTTCGATTAATCCCTGATGTTTAATTGATGTCGTACCATGGTCTTCATTACTTAACTCTAAAAAAATTTGTTTCGTTAAAATTACATTTTCTTTTGTTTTCTTTGCCACAAAGAATTTTTTTATTAACTTTAATTGTACTTATTTTGTGTGCTCTTGATCTAAGCTTTGTTCTATTACCGTATAGTCAGGACCCATATAATAAAACGTTTTTATAGTGTTCAATTGTAAGATTTCGTGAACTCACTCCCTTTGCTTTATTATGTGAAGATTCAACTTGATCTATTCGATAACAATAAACCTTTGAGCACAGATCTACAAATTCTGGCATGAGTTTACCGTTAAGCTCATCCTTAAAAAACCATACATTTTTTTTGTTAACTCTTTTAAAGTTATATAGATTAATTCTTTCATCTGAACAGTCCGATTTATCAAAATTTGCTTTAAGATCATTACGAATGTCTTTATAAAAATCCTCAGTTTTTATTGTTTAGATAAATGAATCAGTATCCGTATAATTTAAGAATAACTTTTCCTGAAACCTTGGCTTCATATGTTGATAGTGAAAATCATACATTTTCCTTTTCGATAAGTCGAATACTGCAAATCCTAAATACATTGGCTTATTAAATAGAACGGACAACCTTTTCGTTTGAATTGCATAAAATTTATCATTAATTTTAGTTGCACTATGAAAATTGGATTTTTAAATTAATGTTTTGACACAATGTGCTTTTCGTCCAGTCTTTGTGCTATCCGGAGCTTTCCATGTACTAATAAGCTTAATATCGACCCTGCGCTCGGGATCTTCCATTGATTTTCCGAATACAAAATTATTCATTATTTGAAAAAATCTTTTTCAAATTATTTTTTGCGTTTTGCCTATGTAAAGTAGTTAGATCAATGTAATTATTTAACCAAGGTTTTTGTAAGAACTGAACTCCTCTATGGATTTTTATCAGTACTCACCCAATCTGTATAAATTGTTACAAATTCCGATAATGTATTACATAATTTTTCTTATTTCCCAGGTCAGCCATTAATTTTTTTACCCTATCATTTTTTTGAGGCCAGACAATTTAACGGACAAAATGGAAGATCATTATGAAGATCATGTAAACGGTACGGATATATTAAGTCCACTTCTAAAAAATAACCGTATTTGCTATCAAATAGAATATTATGAATATTAAAATTGTCTATGTCTGTGGTAGACATCCACTTAAAGTCTTTATATGGTAAAGGTTGTGACATTGCCCAACTACACAAGTTATTCGCGTCCACATACATTAAAAATGAAGACTCCTTCGACGAATCATAATCTGACAAACATTTATTATTTGCTTTTGTATATCTATGACAACATTGAACTAAACCACTTCAAATGCTACTTTGAATAAATCTATACATATATATATCTGTCAGCAATTCAAGTTGAATATTTGTAGTTTTCAACATTGCCTCCCAAGATAGACCTGGTGTCGTAAAAAATACGGAGCTGGGTCAAGTGAATACATTTGCATACAAATTTTTCGGAAGTTTTCATAAATGTCGGTTAAAAGGAATACATCAGATTTCAAATATAATTGTAAATAATCTTTAAGAGTGGAACATGAGAACTGTGACCAAGCTTTAAGAGCTCGATCTTAATCTTCCTGAGAGCATTCCCTTTCCGTTAAATTACTGTAGAATGCTTCCTTTGATGGGAGGGAAGTTTCCTCGAGTCTACTAGCGGAATCTAAATATTCATAGGGAAATATACCGTTCTTACGCATTAGTCGAAGTTCTATATCATCACTGAAAAATGATTTTACAGTGTTCAATTGATCATCAACTAAATTAGAAGCTAGGGTATCTAAACTTGATGGCATAAATCTATATGTATCGAGAAAACGAATTTCAAAACTATTTCCACTTAAACTTTTTTTTTTGAGACAGAAATATAGTTTTCCCTATTTATTGGTATTACGGTAATTTCACCGGGAATCTTTCCTAACTCTTGAATAAATAAATGACAGTCGTATTTCGAAAAATTATGAAAAAATACTGGAATAAATTTGTTTACTTTATAATTCAAGTTTCATTTAGAGTGGGCTGCACCTCTTAAGTGACCTGTGAAATGACAATGATCTCTAACCCTATCAGTCCCTAAGCCTTGCTGACAGATAGAACAATTCAATGAATTATCAAATATTTGTTGGTCATCCAAAGTCATTCTTATAGGAACTATTTTGTGTAAGTACTCATCACTCAATTTAGTTAAATTTTTTATCAATGAATTTACAAAACTTATTCCTGAATTTGTTCCTGTTTCTAAAACAAATTTATCTAGCCGAGAATCAAAAGCACACTTTATATAATAAGATTATGATATTGGAATATGTTCAATAATATTAAATAATTTGGGGCTCACTTCAAGATTTTTCGGCTCCAGAATGCATTTAAAATCAGCGTAGACAACGAATGGAACTTGAAGCTGATGTTGAACTTGGGTAAGTTCCAATGTATTATTCTGGGTGTCTGGCATCTTTGAGGCCTTTCTACTACAGAGCGTCTTGTGTTTCAATGCAGGTTCCTCAGTTTTGGAAAAATTTAAACATACACTGCAGAAATATTGCGCCCTCTTCTGATTTCCTCTTTGAGCAGTCATTAGTCTTTGAAACAGAAATATATACAAATTATTTAATGGCTTAAAAGAGATAAAAATGAATAAAGGAATTTACCTTGAAATATTTTTAAAATACATATAATGTCCATTTCCACCGTCTTCCAAAAACAACATATTGATATGAAGAGGTTTTTCCACTTCCGATTGAAAAAGTGGTCCAATTATTTCCTTCGTATCTTCATTATATCCATATCATATATTTAAGCTCATATGATTTAAAAAATTTTTTATACATTTTATTTCAAGGGGGAAAGTCAACCCTGTGAAATCTAATTGTATTTCACCACTTAAACGAATTATCTCCAGCGATATGTCAATATTATATGCCGAACATCTTTGCGGTCTGTTAACAATTTTTAAGGCAGAAATCAAGGCCCATTTAAAACAATATTGATCATTTTCGTTACAAACGTTAACTATTGCTTTTTTCGTTAAAAGGAAACGAGGTAGTGGTATGAAAGATGAAACAGCCATCGGTGTATAATAATTCACATTAATTTCCAAGCGAATCAATTTTATAAGAGACCATCCACTGTCTCTCTCTTGAAATTCTTGAGTTTTGGAAATTATTTCCATGGTATGTTCATGGAAGATACATTCTAAGTCAGAATCTTTATTCATGATCGTCATTTTGCTTTTGTTGGGGCGGTGCGGCTTGATCGATGGAAATAGTTGAAGCCCCAAGACTGAATGGTACCCAAAAAACACGGGAGTACTTTTGGGGTTTTTACGCGACGAGCGTAGGTGTTTATTAGTACACTTTGAAACATGAACTGCCTAAGCCTAACTTAACTTAAGCGCTCCAGAGCAGAGCGGAGACTTAGGGGAGAGATGGAGAGGGAGAGCGGACGGCAGTGCGAGCGCGCGAGATGTAGACATCTGGATAAAACTGCCGCTCGACACTGCCTCCTGAAATTAAACGCCCTTTTGACGTGAACAGCTTTGAAAACTTTTCATTTCAATTCCTTCAGATTCATCTTTAAAAAGTATATACTCTGCATACAGTTCAAAGTTGAATTTTGCTGAAGTATAACTTTCTAATAGAATGCTGAGATGAAGTAGCAGTGACAATCCAGCTTCACTCAAGAAATTCTCAGGTAAGATCAAGTCCGATCCTGCATTTACATACATGTAATGGAGTATTCTTCCCTTGAATCCCTCAGAAATTTGTTTGACTCTTCCGTCAAGGGGTTGAAATGCATTTCGCCTTTGGAACTCCGAACGGTCATGATTTGCCCACTTATTCTTTTGCAAGAAACACTTGCAGGATTGACAAAACTGATTTTGGCTATTCATTTTAATTTATAATTTTTTTTAAAATTCTTTTTTAACGATCACTTTTTCACTTTTACTTAAGTTGTGTTTGACGTAACAAAGTATCCCACTTCAAGACTATACTTTTGTCCTCGATTATTTGTAGTGTTTGAACTGGGCGTGTACGATAATATTGAAGATTAGAGGTGCATATTTAAGATTTTTTTTTAATTCATAAAATATAGGTAATTCTAGTAGGTTATATCGACTATTCATTGGTTAGAAGAGATGAGAAGTATTTATTTTGAAAAATATTTGATACAAGTGTAACCAATAGGACACCATCAAATCGATAAAGGAGACACCATAGAATAAAGGAGAGTGCTGGTTAGAAGAGGTCGCACATACTTTGCTTGCAGGTGGGAAAGGAAAGATCATTTTTTATACACACCATCCTACTCAGGTAGCCAATAGGGGACAGTTTGGAAAAATCATTTCGACTTTGGAAAATATTAAAGATTTTCATTTGTTGAATTTCGAGCATGCACATCTTTGGGTAAAAGAAGAGGAAAAATCTAAGATTTCACTTGTTGAATTTTGATAATGCACATCTTTGGGTAAAAGAAGAAAATGAAAACATACATAAAATTTCCTTATAAATTGTGTAAGCATATTTAAAAGTGTAAGACGAGATTGTTGACTTAGATAGACAACATGCATTCAGTTAAAATAAATAATTTTGTGAATGTATTTGACGAAATTCTGTTCAATGCACACTATGTACGGCTCCAGTTCATACAATCAAAGCACTTTGAATGTGATGGAGGTAATATGAAAACATCTATCCATGGAAATCATATGGACACCTGCGTGTGGGGCAATGATGCAGCCACTGAGGGAGTTGATTTTTGTGTATGCCATCGAATTTCGGATTACAAAAAGGAAGCACTCAACAATATGAATATATACCATAATATAGAAAAAAGAATGAAAAAGTTTAAATAACATAATAAAACATGTTCGCAATACCAAAATAAATGAATAATTATATTTTATTATTATTATTCTACAAAATAAACTTCAGACTTTTTATTTCGAGTTATAATTACAGGTTCCGAGAATAGAAAATATTTCCTTGACTGAGATATGTCGGCTACTTGCGAGTTGTTGCGCGGTCGTGATTTCAACCCCTATTATGGGACGTATTAGAGCTAGCAGTCAGCCGTGAGGTCGTTGGCGTGAGGCCCATTATCTTGTCAATGATCGTGCGCCTTCAGGCTTGTGCATGTGTCCCTTTTATTGCGCTTGTCAATAAGCGTGCGCCTTCAGGCTTGTGCATGTGCTCCTTTTATTGCGGTCAGGTAATGGACAGGTGCGCATGTTCGGGTAGCTATTGCTTGAATCCCTTTTATGACATGTTTATGACCCATTTGTAGAAAGGATAGTCTCTTAGACAATTTACCAGAACCGGTATTTTCATACTACCAACTGCAAAAATAATTTTTTCAAGTTTCGTTTGAATGTGACAATGTCAAAAAAAAGTAATATAAAAAAGAGAAAAATATGGATAGAATGGAAGTTTCTAAATTTCTGCACATTTTTAAAAAAACATAAAATCTGTTCATACCGACAAACGGACAGTCGGACATTATTATTAATATAATGGAGTCCGCACCAGTCATTAAAAAGTTATACCCAAATAATAATCAATATTTTGCAATTGAATCGAGATTACCACATGCAGCAAATCAGCTGCTTTCACTAATACGCCACCAAGCCGCTAGGGGCGCTATATTCTAGTTGGAGAGTTGGTTTAGGAATATATCCACCATTTGTGGACTCCCTTTAGCTGAGTAACGCTTATTTGAGAGTCGAGGCCGAGACTTGAGTATGAATTGCTTAAGGAAATGTTTCAGCTCTTCGAAAAGTACTATGCAAGACCTTAAAAACTTAAAACTTCGTGGTCTCGAGCACTAGAGTGGTAGACCGATTTCTCAAAGGGAATCCGGCTTGGCCTGTCCACACCTCTTTGACCTCAGACGAGGCCGCAATGAGAAGTCTTTTGAAGAATCCGACAGCCGAAACAAGCATCGAAAAATTTAGAGCATGAGAGAACAACATTCTTCGACGTTGCTAGCTTTTGCTATTTAAAAAAAATAATATCAAGTTACTCACTATATCGATTTTTAGGCGATTAATTGTTGAATATATCCTTTTTTTTTACGTTTGCTTCTATGAGAGGTATAAAAAATAATTTACCGCTTTAAGGGGGTATTCTAGTCTAGAAATTTGAAAAAATCTAAAAATTTTTTTTTTCATAATTCGATAGTTTAGATATTTAAAAATATCTCCCTAAACGGATTTTTCAAAATTCAAATTATTTTTAAAATTATGGCTGATTAAGAGAATGTAAGTTATACGTGCTATTCTATCATTTACACTGCCTGAAATTTAACGTAAAACTTTAAACGCGTTTTTCTCCAAACTACTTTTTCTGATACGGTAGCCATAATATTTCAAGTTCTAATCAGCCGATTTACTTAAAATTTGGCATGAATATTCTTTCAATATCTCTCTATCGCATGAACCAACAAAAAATAAGAATTTAAAATTTGTAATATTTTTAAAAAATTCGATAAAATTAAAAAATTAGTGAAAAAATCGTTTTTTTTTTTTGGGTGGCCGCCATTTTATGAAAAAAATTTTTTTTTTTGTTTTGCTGGTTCATGCCATAGCGACATTCGTACTGATTAAGAATCTTTTTTTTTTTTTTTTTTCGGATGACCACAAGGGTAGAAATCATGGCGACGAGGACACGGCCTTTTTTTTCCCCCTCTACTTCAAGGACACATAACTCGATGAAAAATAAATTTTTTTTTTTCAAATTTTATTTTATGTACTCTTCTAAGTTAAATAAACAAATGATAAAAAACCCGACACTAAAAATATCAATGGTTTAGTTTTAATTAATTGTTAAAAAAGGCTCTAAAATAGAGCCTCTAGACTAGAATACCCCCTTAATAAAAATGATAAACTATAAATTAAAATGTTAAGTATCAACAGTCTTCAGAATTATATAAAACAAGAAAGGAAACTAACTTCGGCACGCCAAAGTTGCTATACCGTTGCAGGTCGTTCCCATGGGAGCATTGTATGTACAAAGCTTTCCGATTTTTAGAAAATCAAAAAATTTATTATAAAAGATTTCAGATAATGTTCCATTTTAATTTACTACCGTGTATGTTTACCGAAAACGAAATATAACGGTCTATGTATTACTTTGACATTAATTATCCGATCGTTACTAGGGCAGCTATATGATGAAGTCGTCCGAATCGATTTTAATTATATTATATTCTGAAATATTTAAATAATAATATTCCCAAGAGAAGAAGTTAATATATCCAAAGGATATGACTAGATCGACTCTAATAGTTAACCTGATCAAGAATATATTTACTGTATGGGGTCGGAAACGATTTTTTCTACCTGCTACAGACTTTCCGACGAATCGAGTATACCTTTTTACTTTACAAGTAACGGGTACGTGGGGCTGGAACCAAATAAATTTGGAAACCATTGTGTGAGAGGACAAGTACGTGATGATAACTTGGATAAATAAGGAATAATCTTCTTGCCAAGTGAGAGATAATCAATATATTCACGGTTATACATTATTTTTTTCAATGTTCGACATCGTTTGTCTTTTTGCTTATCGAACAGCAAGGCGAGTAATTCCGGGTGTGAGAAATAAGAGTTATGCTGAATAATCGGGTTTGTTATATAACGCAGATTGGGGGGCAAGTATGGGATAAACTGTATGAATTTAAAAAACAATGGACTTCCGAAAATTACTCAATAATTATACCCGTTACTCGTAGAGTAAAAGGGTATACTAGATTCGTCGGAAAGTATGTAGCAGGCAGAAGGAAGCGTTTCCGACCCAATAAAGTATATATATTCTTGATCAAGATCACTGGCCGAGTCGATCTAGCCATGTCCGTCTGTCTGTCCGTCCGGATGAACGCTGAGATCTCGGTAACTATAAGAGCTAGGCTATTGAGATTCGGCGTGCAGATTCCTGAGCTGCGCAAGTTTGTTTCAGTAGAGTACCATGCCCACTCTAACGCCCACAAACCGCCCAACACTGTGGCTCCTACAGATTTTATGCTAGAATAAAAATTTTAACTGAAATGTATTGTTCTCATCCATACCTATCGATTGACCCAAAAAAAATTTTCCACGCATATTTTAACGCCCACAAACCGCCCACAAACTTCAAAAATCGTAAATATGAACGCGGATATATCGGAAAATATCAAATATAGAGAAATGGGATTTCAGATTTAGATTCCGGAGGTTTTAGCGCAGCGCAAGTTTGTTACGCGAATATGACAAGCCCACTCTAATGCCCAAAATCCGCCCAAGCCTGTGGCGCCCACAATTTTCATGCTAGATACAAAATTTTAACTGAAATGTATTGGTCCCGTCAATTTTGCCACGCCCACTCTAACGCCCACAACGCTGAAGTCTGTCTACCGCCGGTAGGTGGCGCATTTCAATCTCGCTTTGCTGCATCCATATCCCCATTTTTCTTTGGTCCCTTTAACTGAGTAACGGGTATCTGATAGTCGAGTACCTCGACTATATTCTTCCTTGTTTTATCTTATATCAAAGTACATTGGGACGTAAGCTTTAATAATATATTCTGTCAATATTCGTACATTTTGGGGCAGAATTTGTTTGAACGTGCACCTGGTCCCGGCTTTTCAATTGCCAACTCAACAGGACAATACCCATCTTATTGTAGGATTGCTTGTACCAAAAGTAGGCAACAGAATTTGGCCAAAAGAGTTTTGGTTGGTGATAGTTCTCTTGAGGCAGAATGCGAGAATGTCACCAAAGTGGTGAATAGCTAGAGCGACAGGTCGGACTCAGGGTCCCGACCCAAAGTTCAATTTCGGTGGGAATAAGACTAAAACTACCGGTCGAGAGACCTACATGTTAGTTGCAAGTGCGGTGGAAAATAAATTGATAAAAATTTCCGGCAATTTGCGTAAAACAGTTTTTGAACTAGTGCTAAAGTGCCAAACCCTAGAGGGTTAGTGTTTCTAGAGAAAGCTGGGAAACGGTGTATTGAACGCCTACATTTTTCAGATGGCACCTAATCAACGAGTCCGCTAGAGATTTTGCTAGAGATAGATTTTTAAAATTTAAATGTTATTTAAAACTAGGATTTATATTGAGTACGCTTCTTAAGCTACTAATGCACCTTGACAAATTTATATTTTGTCCATTTTTAGGTTAAATCTATGTTTAGTAATAAAATGTATAATGTTCCCTGAAGTTGAGTAATTGTCAGTAGGGAAGCCATGCGTCGTCGAAGGTTGTCGGTCATGATATGTATCATAGTCACGAAATCTTGCCGTTTATTTTATCGATATTCTCTGTTATTATGTACACTCTAACATAGCTATACAGAGCCGAATCAAGTCAGTTGGACATATAATCTCAAGCCGATCTGTCGTCTCCTTTCAATCGGAACACAACAGGTCATGTAAAGTGCAGTCGCCTTGTCTGTCGTTTTCAAGTCCTGCGGAGATTCCATGTTGTATTGTAGCACGCTATTTAATAGGTGTTATTGATATGCTCTAGAGCTGCGTCAATAGTTATATCTCCGTCCTCCTCTACAGTAAACTAATGCCGGAACCAGCCCGTGCTTGATGGGATGCAATCCCATTTGCTCTGAACGCAAAGTACGTAGTTCGCTACATGATATGGCATTAACTATGCGGTGTAAATATTTCGCATCCGTATATAAATCTCGCTCCCAATTGTTGTCGCTATTTATAGGCGGCATATTCTGTAATATAACTGGTACAAAATCTTCGAATTCCTAAAAAATTTTAATTTGCTAATCATTTTATTTGTAAAGAATCTAAGAAAATGTACTTATTAGGAGCTCAGAACTTTTCATCTGTTTTGACATTTGATCAGTCGATGTTCTTGGACCTCTTGTGCTTTATTTGTCTAACGCATTAAATATAGGGCGAAATGGAAATTCATTCAAATGAAGAAGACAAACAAACCGATTCATTTTTTTTTAAATGATCTCAAATCGATGAATTATTCCTTTCGAATTGCCTTTGCTGGTTGCTTCTCCATTGCTGCATATTCCAAAAAGATTTTCCAAGTAAACTTTTTTTTTGAAATAACGTCAGAAGTTCTCTTTCCTTCGCTGCAGCTTCTTCTGTATCGACTTTTAAAAATCCCAGCGTCGAACTGCATTTTTTCCCTTGCCAACTTATTTTTTAAAAAAATTCTGCCATTACATTTTATTTCGCATGTGTTGGTCATTCATAAACTGGACTAGGTTTGACTAAATTTGTCAATAAAAACATGCTTTTCATTTTAAGTTGCACTTGCACTTTCCTATATAAAATTGGTCATCAAGTATACCATCATATTGCTCTGAACGGTTCTTATTCTTGGAATCCATCTCATATTGGTCGAACAAGGTATTTAGTTTGAAAATCAAACTTTTTCTTTTGATTGAAACAATTCCCGCGATCTCTATACATGGTTATGTGGGTTGCAGACAGATTTAAGCGTTATGCGCGTTAGAGTTTGCCACTTTTTGGGTCAATCGGTAGGTATGGACGAGCCTAATACATTTCAGATAATTTTGTTTTTTTGGCATGAAAAGAGTGGGCGCCACAGTCTTCGCGTAACAAACTTGCGATGCGTACAAGGCTACGGATTCTAAATCTGAAATCCCAATTCTCTATCTTTGATAGTTTCCAAAATATCCGCGTTCATATTTACGATGTTTTGAAGTTTGAGGGCGGTTTGTGGTCGTGGCAAACTTTTTTTTTGAGTCAATCGATAGAAATTGATTAGAACAATGCATATCAGTAAAAAATTTTGATTCTAGCATTAAAACTGTAGGAGCCCTAGTTATGGGCGGCTTGTGGGCGCTAGAGTGGGCGTGGCACACTGACGAAACAAATTGTGCTGTGCAGGAATTTGTAGAATCTGGATGCCCAATCCCTGAATTGCAGCTTTTAAAGTTTCCGAGATCACAGCGTTCAAACGGGCAGACAGACATGGCTCAATCAACTCGGCTTCCTTCTACCTGTTACATACTTTCCGGCGAATCTAGTATATCCTCAAGGGGTATCGAGGCCGTGGATTACAGCGTTCTCTCTTGTTTAATAGTAAAAATATTAAATTTCTGCCTTTTTCAGATTTTTTTGTATATCGACTCGTATCCACTTTATTAATCCAGTTCGTTTAATTGTAATGGCAATATAGCAGAGCTAAACTTTGCTGTTCATATTGTTACGTACGCCCTCCACATAGAAAGATTCACATAGAGAAACAACGACGAATCTTTAGTCAGGGGGAGCGGTGCGTTCGACTAGCCAGACTCAGACTTGTAAAGGCAGAAGAAAATGCCATTCTGCAATTCACGGGTGTAGCGTGGCCAGAACAACGTCCACGATCGACCTATTGGTCGTTCATTATCGTTCACTTAAATGCACAAAGTTTGCTAAAGAAGATTGATGAGTTTAGATTCCTTTTCACTCAGTCTAACGTCGATGTGATATGTGTGTCTGAGACGTGGTTTGTAAATGATCTATGTGATTCGTCTATTGTTTGTGAAGGCTTCAATGTTTATCGGTCCGATCGTACTGGTCATGCAGGAGGTGTGGCTATATACGTGAATGTGAGGCTGAAATGTAAGGTGGTACTTAAACAGCCAAGTGACAGTACTATTGAATACATTCTATTAGAACTTCCCAATAAATTCCATGGAAGAAAACTTCTAGGTTGCATTTATAGACCGAATCGGACAATTGACTACGGGTCATTACTTAATGTTGTTTCAGACATTTCGTTGGAATACACTGACATCATATTGGCAGGAGATTTTAACAGCAACCTATTGTCAGAAAGCCATCTCGTAGATAACTTTAAATCCCTAGGTTTGTTTTCCGTAAACGAAACGATCCCCACGCACTATAGCAGCCACTGTGATACATTACTTGACTTATATCTTATCAATGACCCTAGCAAAATCATACATTATGACCAGGTTTCTGTACCAGCCTTCTCCAGACATGACTTAATAATTTTAACATACGACTTGACCTTTGACAGCAAAATCAATTCTTTTACGTATAGAGATTATAAAAATATAAACTATAATGAATTAAAAACGAAATTTTTGTGTTGTGACTGGTCACGTATTTACCACCTTCGTCCTGTAGATTGTCAATTAGAGGTTTTAACCAACAATGTCCAGTATTTGTTCAACAAGTTTGTGCCCCTAAGGACCAAGGTGATTAAGCCAATGCAAAATCCATGGTTCAGTAGTGAAATCAAAAACCTAACCCGTCAGCGAGATGTAGCTTTCCTCCGGTGGAAGCGATACAAAACTGATGAATTTCGAAAACAATAAAAAGAGGCTAGGGTAAAAGTAAACAAAAAGATAAAATCAGCAAAGAAAGAGCAATATAACATAAAATTTAATAACTGCGTTAACTCAAAAAACAGATGGAACAAAATAAAACGGTTAGGTATTGGAAAATGTAAGCAACAGACAGAGTCTGAGGTGGATGTGGAATTGTTAAACAAAAAGTTTTTGGAAATAGATGTACCTGAAGCAACATGCAATCCGTACCTGAATACTCAACTCCTCTGTGATAATAGTTTTAGCTTTATATGTATAAACCAAAGTAATGTCCTAGCTAGTATTCTGCATGTCAAGTCCGATGCTGTTGGTCTCGATAATATGAGTCCCAAATTTGTTAAGCTTTTGCTCCCCTTAATGTTGCCCCATGTTACATATATTTTTAACACGGCTATTACACAGTCTTCATTTCCGACAATATGTAAAAACGCCAAAACTTTCCCAATTCCTAAGCTAAACAATGACTATAGACCTATTTCAATATTACCTTTTCTATCAAAAGTCTTTAAAAACCTTATGTCCTCACAGATTCAACTATACTTAGCTAATAATTCTCTACTTGATGAAAGACAATCTGGATTCCGTAAGAAAAGGACTTGTATTACTGCAATCACTAATATTGTTGAGGATATAAGACAAAAACTGGACAGTAACTGCGTAACGTTTTTGACGCTACTTGACCACAGTAAGGCTTTTGATTCTGTGAATCATAACATTCTCCGTACCAAGCTTAGGAATATGTTTAATTTCTCAACTAATGCGACGAAGCTTATTAGGTCGTACTTAACGAATAGATATCAAGCTGTCGTCTCTGGGACGCAAGTTTCTTCTCTCCGGAACTTATCCAGGGGAGTGCCACAGGCATCTGTGCTAGGCCCATTGTTGTTTTCTATATATGTCAATGATCTCCCTATTATCCTGTCTGAATGTGAAGTACATTTATATGCTGATGATGTCCAAATATATGTTAGTAGACCCGTAACTAAAATACATGCCTGTGTACGTATAAGTAATAAAATGTTGTGGCTAATTGAAAAATGGGCAAAGGAAAATGGCTTGGGTATAAATCCTAAAAAATCAAAGTGCTTGGTAATTGGTAAAAAGCAACTTTCAACACTTTCACTCCAAAAATTATATATAAACCATACGCCGATAAGCTATGAAGTGAATGCAGTTAATCTAGGGATAACATTTAACAATACTTTATCATGGAGCAACCATATAGTCAAAGCGACAGGGCGTACCTATGCTCTGTTAAGAAAATTTTCATTCTCTTAATCGTTCCTAACTGAGGAAGTTAGACTATTAATCGCCAAAGTTATCTTCCTGCCCACTCTCTTTTACGGCATAGAAATTTTTGGAAACTGTAACTGTAGCTTTCAATTCAATTGTCCGTTATGTGTTTAACTTAAGACGTTTTGACCATGTATCAGATCTGACATATAAAATACTTGACCTTAACTTGACCTCCTGGATCGATCTCAGAATTTTAATCTTCTTTCACAAAATAGTGACGAGTGGAAAACCAAAATATCTTTTCAATAAACTTACCCCAGCCACATCTGTAAGAACCAAAAATTACACATGCCCTCGAATACAAACACTGTGTTCCAGAAGGCAATTTTTAATAAATGGTATCCGGTTATGGAACAATCTACCGCACCAATACAAAACAATTAGGAGCGCAACTCAATTTTACAATAAAGTTAAAGATCTTTTAAAGTACCAGTACACATAAGTATAAAAATTAAATGAAATGAAATAAAATTAAAAAATAAAAAAATAAAAAAAATATATTAAAAACAATAATGATAGTAACTAAGAAAATGTGATGTTAGTCATTAATATTAATTAAGAGAGCTAGAGAAATTGTTTAAATGATTTAAAAATAATAATAATATAAAATATCAACTCAATGTGACTAGCGCGATAATTATAAGTGTGCACTTGTAGCGCTAGGATTTAAACAAATAAATAAATATATTGGTAACCATACTCTGGTAGCTGGCAAAGGGCAACAGCCGGTCGCTGACTCCCAAGATATCAGATATCAAGAAACAGTAATCCTAGGTGGGAACACCTAGTTTATCCGATCCATACCGGCAGCCAAGTAAAAGGTCTAGTCTGGTATAAAATACCTTAGACAATTAGAGAAAAGGGGAGAATACTTTTGGGTGTCTTGCTGACGGAAGCCGGTAGCTCCGAGGGAAGGCGACTTTCCCTGGGGTAGTCGTCCCCGGAGTCTTCTGCCACCATATCCAACAGTCCTTGAGGAGGACACACAGCTCGAAAGAATCTTATGTGTCGGACCAGCGCCGCCATTGTCATCAAAGAACGTGGAGAGATGTGATGTGATGTTTGTAGCCGCACTACCCATGACCCCATGCTCCTGAAAATTGTTTAGCTGTAGGAGCCATCCGTTCAAAACCGTAGTGACTAATAACATACTTCGGAGAAAGTAGTGATGCAATATAAATGTGTTAATAGAGCCAATCAAAGCTAAAGTGAACCTATGCGTAACCAAAGACCAATATCCTTAAGTAATACAATTGGAGAACAAGTGGAAATCAACAGAAAACATTGGAAGCATTCAAACATGCACTGAAATACATTTAAACCAACCGAATCGATAGACAAAGTGTGAATCATGATGAACAGCCGTTGAAGAAGTCGCATGCCTCTGGCATAATATATCTATATATTTCGTGATTAAGTAAATTGGTATACTTAAGAACAGCCGTATTTTGGTGCACGTATATTTTTATATATATATTCAATATAATATTTTCCAAAGCCCAGGATCCGGAGCGTCGAGATCTCACCGCCCAGGATTTAAAGAGGGGGTAAGATTGTCGGAACACGGTTCCTTTCTTACATATATAAATATTCGTGCAGTATCCTACAGTTTTATAGACTACTATAAACTTTTTCAGGGGCGAGTATCAGCCTTGTTGTTGTATGTACAACTGCAAGAGCTCTCTGAGCGACGTTTGTAGTCGTAAATAATCAGCATTTAGCTGATGTGTGCACCTTCACAGGTGGTAAATTCGCTACTCTTCGCTAACAGAATAATTGTCAATTAAATTAATTCCATATGCATTAGCCTATTATTACTCATCCACGGCAGACGCCGATATATATTACCTAATAAATTTATAATGTGTAAAAGAATATCAAAAACATGAAGTGCTAGAGCTTTATTAAGGGGGTGTGCTGACGCGAGAAAAGGAGTAGGTCAAGAACAATGACATAACTTTCGACGGACAACCTTGACAATAGGGGATCGTATTGCGCGGCCCGCGACGATCCATTGGCACACGAATGTGTGAGGGGGAGGGAATATGGCCAAGACACAGCCCGATCGTATTGCGATCAAGCGACAGCTAAGCTTGTAAGGCAGTGTGGACTGACGACTGACGAACTTTTTTGACTAATATTATTTTTCAGGCACATTAAATATTTACTCTCGTTATGTTGGAAAGGAGAGAGGCTTGCCAAGATCCCACGACCCGAATACGACATAGATTATGCCGGCAAATGGTGCCTGAACATCGGACGCCTCTCCCTCGGCGCAAGTACCTGTCAGGACTCGGGGACTAATATGCCCACGTAACATCTCTTATATTAATTGCATCGCGAAAAGTATCTCTCTCTGTCCAATTCTCTCATTTTTGTGTAGTTGCATTCTTGGGCCCAGCATTCGGCTGGCGGTCCCTTTGTAAAATCAGTTCGAGTTCTGATCTCGACATTTAACGCACTCTCGTCTCACCTGCTGTACTCTCTTCCGCTAGTTAATTGTTAATAAGCATAAAGCAACCCGAAATTTCGTATTTTAATTTTGCAATAACTAATAAAAAAGCTCATTAGTTAAACATTGGTGACCCCGACGGGATTTGTACATAAATAATACTAAGTGCAAATCATATAAGTCGACTTTTTCGTTCTTGCGGCTGCGGTGCATTGGCGGAGAAACAAATCATGAAGCCTTAAATGCGGTGAGCGCTATAAATAAATAGCAGTTGGTGATTGCGGAAATTTGCATATAAGGCGCAAAATCAGTTATACATAGGCGCGTACATAGCCAAGTAACGGACTGTTTATTCCCTACCGAATTTCGGGCATTTCGGATGCTGGGCTTGTTGTTGTTGTTGTAGGCATGCCTACGGGAACTTTTGGAGATGTTACAGCTGATGCAAACAGGGCAATATTTTTAAAGCGCAAGGCAACTGCTTTTTTTAATAGAGTGGAGCGCTTAGTGGATTCCCTATCAAGTGCGGCGTTAACTTCATGCGACGAATCCGGTCTTTATGTGAGGTTGGAGTTGATTGATGAGCTTCAAGAATCATTTAAAAAGGTTCTCGGTGAGCTCGAAGAATTGGATTTCGAGGAAATTGAAAGTGATTTGAGTGAGAAATTTTATAACATTCTCGTAATTCTGAAGACATCGGTTCGAGCCGAAATTTCAAAGCGCGCCTCACAGCTTCCTTCGCACTCATATTTTGCTGACGGCATCTCTCCTGGAGTTTTCGGCCCCCAGCAGCGTCAGCCTCGACATAGGGCAACATTGCTGCTCCCACTTGAGCTTCCAAAATTCACTGGAGGTTATGCAAAGTGGTCTGATTATTATTCTATGTTTACCACGATCATAGATAGTCATCTGAACCTCACCAACGTAGAAAAGCTGAAGCATCTACGATCATGCCTGAGGGACGCTGCGTTGGAAACTATTCGCTCGTTGGAAATTTCGGATGGCAACTACGCAATTGCTTTGGATTTACTGCAAAATAGATTTGATAATCGTCGTTTGGTTTTTCAGGCACACATTACTGAGATCTTGGGACTAAAGGCGGTGCACAGTGGTTCCGTCTCGACACTTCGGGAGCTGTCAGATAAATTAAACGCAATACTCGCGCTCTCAATGGACTGGGCACGACGGAACAAATCGCAGGATGCATCATCGTCCAAGTCCTGTTCCAAAGGTTGGATCCGGCAAGTCAGGCAAAGTGGGAAGAGCGTTTAGAGGACCCTGCCTTCGTCATCTTTTCTGGAGCAGCGATGCAGGACGTTGGAGACTATGGATTTCGCCATGGCAAACTATGCGCCAGGCAATCAGGTGGGAAGTATCAGAATACCCAATACGCGTAGATCAGCATTTGTTGCCTCGAATTCTAACCCTTGGATCTGTATATTATGTAATGATGTGGGTCACACTTCTTATTGTCAGAATTTTAAAACCCTGTCTCCTACGAGTAGGAGCGAAACGGCTCAGTCTTTGCATAAATTGTCTTAAGGTTGGTCATTAAGTTATGCAATGCAATCCCAGTAATTGTCGTGCATGCGGATCTAAGCACCACACGCTGCTTCACCTGGGAGATTTAGCTTCCTTTTCTTCACAAGAATTAGCACAGTTTCAAGGAGCACTTCCCTCTGCCTCACCCTCTGCACTGCCTTCCACTTCGACTGCTCTTATTGCACAGGATTTTAGTAATGATATTGTGCTCTTAGCAACGGCTAGCGTTTTAGTTTAAAACCGTTCCGGGGTTTTCGTTCCCTGTGGAGCTCTACTCGATTGGCAAATCCGCTTCAAATAAAGAAAATAAAATCTACAGCATCTGTAACTGGAATATGCAATTCCAGTTTTATGACGGATGGTCACTCGGTTAATATTTCGATTCAGTCCCGAACTTCCGAGTACTCAGCCAACATTACCGCTGTGATTGCTCCGAACATAACAGAGCGACAGCCTACCTTCAACGTCGACATAGGCAACTGAAATATACCTAAAAATATACAGTTAGCTGACACAATTTTTTATACTTCCCAGCGGGTGGACATTTTAATCGGAGATAGCCTCTTTTACGAGATGTAAAATCAAATCAAAACCAAATCAAGCTCCCACCTGGATTACCCCTAAGTCAAAAGACGCGTCTGGGTTGGGTTGTTTCTGGAGGTTATGGCTTTTCCAACGGCTCTTTCCTAATGTCGTCTCAAGATGTAACTCTCGCTAGTAGAGAGAATAGTTCCGATCGGTAAGATGATCTTCTTCGACGATTTTGGGAAGTGGAAAGCTGCGCCGAGCCAATTATACGCGCTACTAAGGAAGAATTGGATTGTGAAGCACATTTCGTAAGACACGTCTTTCGTTTACCAGCTGGTGATTATTCTGTTCGCCTGCCTGCCAAGCTCAATCTAGATCTCTTGGGAGAGTCCTACCAGCAAGCTTATCGAATATTCTTGTCCCTAGAGAGAAAGTTGAATCGTCAGCCTGCCTTGAATGCTCAATATGCAGCAGCTAGGACATATGTCATCAGTTTCTGCCGCTGACATCGGGTCGTGCCGATACTTCTTGCCTCATCATTACGTCATAAAGGAGGATAGCTCCACCACAAGGCTTCGCGTAGTTTTTGATGGATCGGCGGCCAGTTCCTCAGACTATTCTCTCAACGATGTTCTTATGGGAGGACCCTGTAATTCAGCCTAGGCTGTTCCAGATTCTTCTTCGGTTTCGTTCACACCCAGTAGCAACCACAGGAGACATTTGCAAAATGTACCGTTGTGTTAGGGTTCAGCCTGAGGACAGCTTTTTGAAATGCATTTTGTGGCGGGATGCCTCCCAGAACCAACTGCGGTTGTTTAAGTTAGACACCGTTACTTATGGCACGAAGCCAGCATCATTTCTGGCTGTGCGAGCTATGCATCAGTTGTCAGCAGACGAGCGTACAGCGTTTCCGCTTGGGGCGTCGCGATCGTCGCGATTTTTATGTGGATGATTTGATATCTGGAGCCAAAGCCAAGGAAGAGACAGTCATAATTATGGATCAGGTAACAAAGCCAAGGGAAAATTTAAGCTTCGAAAGTGGTGCTCGAATGTGTCAGCTGTTTTGGATGGAGTTGCAGACAAGGATAAGAGTCTTATTTGAAGTTTGATAATGGCACTGGTTTTGCAAAAACCTTAGGTCTCGCTTGGGATCCAGTTTCTGACCAACTATTGTTTTCCTTTTCGGTCTTACAGTCAACATCAAGTCCCTGCGGGCGATTTGTCCAGTCTGCAATAGCGCGATTTTACGATCCTCTCGGGTTGGTTGCACCTGTGATCACAAAATCGAAAATTTCCCTTCAACAACTGTGCAAGAAGTTATCCTGGGATGAAAGCCTTCCTGAGTCACAGAATACGAAATGGAGTGCTATATGCACGAGTTTTGGGCAGATTAGGCATGCGTCATTTCCTCGGCTGGTTTGATCTCCAAAGTCTGAAAGTGAAATTCATGGATTTTGTGATGCCAGCATAGAAGCATATGGTGCCTGTGTCTACATCGTTTGCAACGGCCGATCTCAATTACTTTGCTCAAAGTCAAGGGTAGCCCCCTTGAAATCACTCACTGTGCCCAAGCTGGAACTTTGTGAGCTGAACTCCTGTCTAGGCTCATCGCAGAAGTGGCTGGGACGAGTGCATTTGAGGAGAAGTTGTACTGCTGGAGCAACTCGGCTGTTGCGCTTTC
The DNA here is from genome assembly GCF_014743375.2 of Drosophila subpulchrella. Classification (NCBI taxonomy): domain Eukaryota; kingdom Metazoa; phylum Arthropoda; class Insecta; order Diptera; family Drosophilidae; genus Drosophila; species Drosophila subpulchrella. The sequence goes on along the minus strand of NW_023665695.1, from coordinate 79,385 downwards.
ATGGATCCGGGACGAGCCTTCCAGATTCAAGAATTTTGTAGGGAACCGAGTAGCTGATATTCTCTCCCGAGGTGCTTTTCCTGCTGAGCTCAACGAGTCTCCTCTCTGGGCTCATGGACCAAAATTCCTTTGTGGCCCCAAAGCTGACTGGCCGACCCCAATTATTGCTGAAAAGCCAACGCTTGAGGTTCGCCGGAGAATTACACTAATAAAATCTCCATACGAAGTCATAGTGGCCAAAATTAGCGAATTCTTATGCTGCCGTTCATAAAATTTTCGGATACGTCTAGTTTAGAAATCGCATCCGTCGCCCTACGCTCACGGTGTCTGATCTTCAAGGCGGTACTCTGCTGTTGCTTCGTCTTGTCCAGCGCTCACATTTATGGGATGACATAGAAACATTGCAGTCAAAGGGATTGGTGCACTCATCCAGCTCGCTCGCACCTCTTTCGCCATTCGTTGATCAATTTGGGCTTCTTAGAGTGGATGGTCGGCTAAGGAACTCTTCGCCGGATTTTAATGGGCGTCATCCAATTATATTAACACGGAGTTATTCGGTCACTATTGCCATTATTGCTCACTTTCATGAACGCAATCTGCACTCTGGGCCACGGGCACTACTCGGCATAATTCGATCCCAATATTGGCCTTTTGGGGGGTGGAAGACGGTGATGAAGTCTGTAAACCAATATATTAGATGCTTTCGAATGAAGCCTTGAGTAGTGGAGCATATAAATGCTACGATTGTGTCTTCATCTGTTTCGCCACAAAGGCTATTCATTTGGAGTTGATCAAGAATCTCTCTAGGGTGTCGTTTTTACATGGCCTCAAACGATTTATATGCACTAGAAGTAGGCCGCGGCATATTTGGTCTGATAATGTAACCAACTTTGTTGGCGCTCGCAATGAGCTGCTCAAACTAAAGTGCCTATTCCTCAGCAATGATCATCAGAGAGCTCCATTGGACTTTTGCCTAGCTTAGGCTATTGATTGGTGTTTCATTCCTCCTAGGTCGCCACACTTTGGCGGTCTTTGGGAAGCGGCTGTGAAGATCGCTAAGCATCATTTCTACCGCGCTGTTTGCACTGCTGTTTTAGCCTTTGAGGAGTAGCGGACCCTGGTGTGTTACATTTCGGCGGTTGTTCATTCTCGACCATTAGTCTCAATTTCAGAAAACCCCGCTGATCTGGATGTATTAACTCCAGCACATTTTTTGAATGGTGGTCCGCCTTCCTCTTTCGTCGAGCCGGATGTGACCAGTCTTAACTTCAATCGCTTGGATGGATGGCAACGCGTGGCCTACTTGCAGCGAGTCTTTTGGTCCCGATGGAAGGAGGAATTCTTAACACTACTGCAGCAGCGCTCCAAGTGGCGCACCCCAAAACCTGGCCTGATTGTCGATGACTTAGTTCTGGTCAAGGACGAAAACTTGCCTCCCATGAAGTGGCCCCTCGCCAGAGTGATCAAGCTTTTGTTCGGTGGAGATGGAGTTGCTCGAGTTGCCGTTCTGAAGAAAGCATCAGGAGTGGCAAAGCGAGCAGTAAACAAGCTGTGTCTGCTAACTCTTAAGGATGATGTTGAAACCCAGGCTTTCAACGGGGGGAGTATGTCGGGTCACGCAGCCGCAGCAGCTAATTAACATCCTAGTTCGATCTCTAATATTAATTGCATCGCGAAAGGTATCTCTCGCTATCTAGCTCCCTCATTTTTGTGTACTTGCATTCTTGGTCCCAGGACTCGGCTGGCGGTCCCTTTGTAAAATCAGTACGAATTTTGATCTCGACATTAAACGCACTCTCGTCTCGCCTGCTGTACTCTCTTCCGCTAATAAATTGTTAGTAAGCATAAAGTAACCCGAAATTTCGTATTTCAATTTTGCAATAACTAATAAAAAAGCTTTTTAGTTTAACGACTGATATTTTCTCCTCATTCGATTGCGTTAACGCATCGGGAACGACATTGAGCCTACCGCGACGATGCTTAATTTTGAAGATAAAACCTTGTACGACTACGCAAATCTGTTTGGGACATAAGCCATTTCAGAGGCGTGATCAGAAATCACGGTGAACTCATGGCCTTCTGCGAACGCTAGAAACCTTTTGATACAGATGATGGCTGCCAAACATTCTTGTTACGTCACCGAATAATTTCTTTGGGACTTGTTTAGTTTTTTGACCAGGACACCTCCGACACCAGATTTACTTTCATCGAACTGAAAAAATAATGGTATAGAAAAATCAGGGCATGTCTTTTAGCGCTTCGAAAGATTCTTCTGATTCAGGAGTCACCTGAACCGATGCAAAATTGTTGATAAAATTCCTTTTAACGATTTTGGCAAGGGAAAATTCTTCATAGCCGACGTTATTTCGGGGTCTGTGCGAATAACGCTTTCTCCAACAATGTGACCCAAATTCTTGACCGATTTTATGCAGAATTTGCTTTTGTCAACATAAGGCGTTAAACCAGCAGCCCGTTTTTGGTCAGCAACCAATCTTAACACCCTCAGGAGCGCCTCGAATTTATCAGACACCACCAAAATTTCATCCGAATACACAAAATACTTATCAACGATGGCGGAATTACCATGAAGCGGGTCATTGGGGACGCATTGGGACGCATTTGCTAGCCCGAACGGCATTACTTTAAACTGGTAGAGTGGCTTCCCAGGAATGGTAAAATCATTTTTTTTTCTTCTCCTGGCAGTTTGGCTGGCGATGGCGTTCTCTATGGCAGTTCCAACAATTTAAACCTAGAGCCCCAACTTCCCCCGCCTCATCAGCATACTCAATTCAGCCACCTGCTTCTGAAAATGAACAACCTTTTGGTAGCCTTGATTTTTCTGACATCTTCCAACTCTCACTACCACGGTTGACAAAATGAATGGTTATGTTTAATAGCTCATGTCTTATTTCTGGTCTCAAATTTCTTTTCAGAATATCGAACAGTGAAATCCTCTAAAGGCACTTCCAGCCCAGTAAAAGTGTTGAAATTCTACCTCTATTTTTGGTTGCGATCACGATTCTTCCAACCGTTCAAGATATGTGCAACCTTTAATGGCCTTCGCGCTAAGTCGGAGACGTGAGCAAGTACCAGAGCTGCGACCAAAACCTAAGTCGACGTCTACGTTTATTTCCGGAATGCCAATATGCGACGGTTGGCCAGTGCCTGAAATACAACTGCGCTGAGATAGCTGATCACTTATCGGTTCAAATTGCGCCGCTATGTTTGATCGAATTAGCTATCCCATTTCCCTCGATAATTGGGCCATTAACTCGCATCCCTTGAACAGCCTCTGAAATGGTACTATTTATTGATTCGGTTAGTGCATTTAAATCCGACGGCTGGCGAATCGACTGATTCAAGCCTGCTGTTGTTCCTGGACTGTCGAGATTGATTTTACCCTAAGACTTACAAGCAGTATTGGGGGTAGAAGGGCTTCTCAGAACAGACTATACTACAGGCTGGACAAGATGGTTTCTATTTGGCGTAAGCTGCAATACACGTCTTTTAAAATTCGTGCAAGCTTTTGGTTCTTAAAATGGTAGAAGCTGTTAATGCTTTGCCACAAAACACGCATTGTGGTGGCGGCAAAGTACTTATGTTTTCCTCATCACCCATTTTCCTAGCTGTCTTTACCTGAAAGACAATAACTCAATAATATTCTCTATAAAAAAAGATCCTAATATAAGAAGACAAATATCAAATAAATGTACTAAAAACTTTTAATTATTTTTAAAAATCGATATTTACAAAACAGTAACTTTAAATTATATATACATTTATATTTTTTGACTCGGATTTTTATTTCTAGAGTTCAAGTTCAACCGCAAAAACAGCTCTTTCTCTCTATCAGCTCAGCTTTAATAATAAGTGCATGTAAACGAATGTATGCGTAAGAACCACTGAGAACCAAATTAATGCTCAACCGAAATCCAAAAAAAAATTCTTCAGATGATAATCGCTTGCCTCTAGCGTGACTAATTCCCTTGCGAAAACCAAATTGAGACGTCGACCAGACAAGACAGAAAATGTTAGTGGGTGAAGATGTGTGTCGGTGGTACACTAAAAAAATTCAGACTCACGTTTTGGGTGCCAGATAATTGTAATTATATTACAATAATCATAAGAATAACAATTATTTATAAAAGTAACGGGCATTTACAAACAATAATGAGGTTGGTTGTAAAAATAAATGGATATATATGCTATATGTATAGCTAGCTATTGGTGTGGATTCCTGCTCTAATCCTTATCTGTCTCCTCGACTATTGTTAACAATTCAAATTTCGTGCTAAATCAAACCAAAAACTATACTTGGGGAGATAAAGCACTCTTACACTTGGGCTTTTGTCGAGTCTCGAGCGTCTTGCACCTAGGATCGGGTCTAAGTCGGCGATCAGCCCAACATTCCATTGGCCTTTCCCTACCCTTCCTCTAAAACGGCCCCTTCGCGGTGACGGTTTCACAGGGGTCTCATGCCCGCCGAGGAGAAACACTCTAATTACCACGTTTTAAACATTTTTTTATTTACAAACTAAAACTGATACAAAAAAACTCAAAAAAATAACTCCTCCGAAAATTCAATCTACATTCGATATAGAATATGACAAAATAGAAATAAGATAAAAAACATGATTAATACAATAAATAAAAAATGTAGCATAAAAACTAAAACATAGGGTCTGGAATAATAAATTTAGATATAATAACATTGGTGAAAGTGCGGCATGCTTAATTATGTTAACTTTAAATCTGCTTTTTTCACAATTACAATAACTTTTGGAAAGTAGATAGATGTGGATAATAAGAACAAGCTCTTATAAAAATGTGGGCGGTACTGCTATAGTTGCTTGTGGGCGTTAGAGTCAGCGTTCATACGGAGTGACGGACATGGCTAGATCGGCTCGGCTAGTGATCCCGATCAAGAATATATATATTTTATGGGATCGGAAACGATTCCGAGGTACTCGAGTACGACTATCCTTCCTTGTTTTTTTTATACCCTTGCAGAGGGTATAATGATTTCTGTCAGAAGTTTCAACGCAGTGAAGGAGACGTTTCCGACCCCATAAAGTATATATATTCTTGATCAGCATGACTAGACGAGTCGATCTAGCCATGTCCGTCTGTCCGTCTGTCCGTCCGTTTCTACGCAAACTAGTCTCTCAGTTTTAAAGCTATCGGGCTGAAACTTCCCCAAAAGTCTTATATCTTTTGCAGGTAGTATATAAGACGGAACCAGCCGGATCGGACAACTATATCTTATAGCTCCCATAGGAATAATCGGAAAAAAAATGTTAAAAAATTATATCTTTGGTGTTTTTTAACATATTACCTCCTTTCCTTGGAAATAACATTTTTAATTAGTTCTGAGTTTCGAATTTAATTTTGTTAAAATCGGGAGACTATATCATATAGCTGCCATAGGAACGATCGGAAAACTGGTGGGAAAATAATATGAAACAAATTATAGCTTCGGTGTCTTTTAACATATAACCTCCTACGCTTGGAAATAACATTTTTTAATTAGTTCTGAATATCGAACTTAATTTTATCAAAATCGAAAGACTATATCACGTAGCTGCCATAGGAACAGTCGGAAAAATGGGGGGAAAATATAATGAAACAAATATAGCTTCGGTGTTTTTTGACATATTGCTTTACTATTGGGAATATAATTTTGTGTATTTTTAAGAATTTCGAATTAAATTTAATAATTATTACTGCAAGGGTAAACAAACTTCGGCTTGCCGAAGTTAACTTCCCTTCTTGTTTATTGCTTTTTTCGGGCGAAAGTGCTTTATTTCTTCCAAAAAAGTCGTCGCCTTGATGTGTGTGAAACAAATATTTTTGACAATTGGGACAAGCTCAAATGCATGATTGCGGGGATGAGACTTGGATGCTTTGATGCTTATGCGTTTATTCTCGGATCTGGGTTACAAAGTTTATCTGTCTTGTGATGGTATTTCTCGTGCCAATCCTTCTCGTCGTCTTCCGCTCCCGGTGCTCCAGATGCTTCACTCGCGAGAGATGACGAAGAGTTGGGCTGTCGGGCTTCCGGAAGCGTCACCGTTCCCGGACTAGGGTGAACAGGCGCCGAGCTCTCAAGACACTCACAAAGACACACTTTGACACTCCAGGCAATCGTCCGGTTTACGCCAGCAGTCCCTGAAGCAAACGCCCACTGAAAGACGAACGTTCCACCCTAGCCTTCCCTCAAGGTTGTTGCAGTCGTACCTGAGGCGTGTTAGCCCTGGATGTCCTCCTTGCCAAACAAGCAAACGACGGGTGCCACGATCTGTTAAAACCACGTCAGGATCGACAGGATGTCTCCACTCAACCTAGTCTTAATTCGGAGACTTTTGATGTCACCTGCCTGACTCTATGGCTGTATCTCCTTGACTTTGACTTGTTTGATGTTGTTCACTAGCGTTCTTATTCTCGATGACTGATCCATCTTCCAGCGCTGGACCTGCTTATATAGGGTTATTGATACCGTTAATCCTCGGCTTCTCCTTTTCGATCTCTACGCACGGCACCACACTAGGGTCCAAAGTGCGATCTACCGTTATCCCTCCTCTCTCTCCGCTCTTTCTCTCCAAACTCTCTTTCCTCGTACTCTCCAACCTCTCTCCAACTGCATTCTCCCAACCCACTTTCCTCGTACTTTCCAAAATCTGTCCAACTGTATTCACCCAACTCTCTTTTCCCGCAGTGCCGTTACTACGCGCAGTGCCGTTACACTGCGTATTCAGCAACTGGCAGGCCTCCATACAGTCGATCTTTGCTTCTATTTGTGCAGAGTTATTAAACTCCTTCCACTTTTTACAACAACGTGTGGTATGTCAAAAGTTGAGGAATCTCAAGAGCTATAAAACTTCTGGATAATTAAAAAATCGTTGAAGCTCAAGACAAATCGTGATAGAAAAGTGTACAAAGTATTTCGAAATACCTTTCTTACCACATATATCACAAGCCTGTAGCTTTAGTTGTTCGCAAATTACGGGTGTAAAAAAGTTCCAAAAGTTGTAGAACTAAAGTTGCTTATATTAAATTGTTTAACGTCATCTAAAAGGACCGGACCTTAAAATAGAGTTTGATACGCACAATAAAAGATGAATGCTCAGGCAATGTTAGATGTTCTGAACTGGTAAATGGCAGTTCGTCGTGCTTATACTTTATATATATACATATGTCGTAGATTAGTTGGCCAATTAAAGTTATAACATCTGTTAACTTTGATTTGTCTTTTGCTTCCCATTCGTTTTCATGTATGTACTTCTGTGCTGTTCCTTTGGCTGTTCAAATAGAGGCAATAGTTTCTGTTGTCAACGTTAGTCTGTGCACTGGTGTGAGCGAGATAGAAGGATGCAGGTGTCCGCATCAAAAAGGAATAACGAGAAGTTCTCATTAGTGTGTGTATTGGAATGCGAGAACGGGAGTAGAAGAAAGTAGCGAGTGACGCTGGCGAAACAGGAAAAGGGGACGCAAGCTGTAAGGGAAAGCATTCGTATTTGAAGAGCCAAACTGAAAAGATGCCACGCGCCAGAAAACGCCGTTTGGAGCAGCACGAAGAGCAGCCTGAAGCAGAGGAAGGTTCTAGTGATTCCTCGACATCAGAAGTGGGATTGCCCAGGCCTCAAACCGAAAGCGAAAATAATCTGAAGCTGCTTTTGGAATCACAAAACCGTACTTTCTTGGAACTTATAAAAGCAGTACAGCGCGCCCCGAATGACGCAGTTACCGTTGTACTTCCGAACTTTAATCCTGATCGTGCAAGCGCGGATGCAGTATCATGGAGTGCAACGGTGGATTACATTCTTTCCGAAAACAGTCTAGAAGGCAGCGCTCTCGTGATGGCTCTCAGTCGGTCCTTGCAAGGAAGCGCGTCGTGTTGGCTTGCACAAACGGTCTACCCTGGAATCACATGGACGCAATTCAAAGAACTGTTTTTGCAGTATTTCGCCGGAACGGAGACCTTGGCTGCAACTGTGTTGAATTTGCTGAATGGTCGCCCAACAGAGGGAGAATCTATGTCGCTGTATGGAAACAGAGTTGTAACATCCCTGATGTCCAGGTGGAAGTCCCTGACGGTAGAGCAAATTGCCGTTTCTGTTGCTTTGGCACACGTGGCTGGATTGGACAAGCGATTGCGACGCTTGGCTTTTACTACAGAAGTCAATTCTCGGAACGAGTTGCAACAGGAGTTGAAAGCCTTTTCTTTTGATGCTGGACCGAACCGCGGTACTGGCGACGTCTTGTCGGCCCCGACTAATAAGAAAACAAGACCATTCTTCAATATCAGATGTCACAAATGCGGAAAAGAGGGTCACAAGAAGGCGGAGTGTCGCTCGTCTGGTGTGCCCCCGCGACAAAGTCAACTAGCTAATCAACGTTCTGGACATAACGGAGGAAGAGATCGCTCGACTCTAATCTGCTTTAAGTGTGGAAAGGAAGGGCATGTGGCTACTGTGTGCCCGGATTGTCAGGAGCGCTCAATGACGGTCAAGAGGGATTATGTTAAAGATGTCAACCTGTGTACCATACTTGAGCCCCTTGAAACTTTTCAACAATTTGGTGAGTCGTTCCAATTTTGTTTTGACTCAGGAGCCGAGTGCTCGCTCATCAAGGAAGCCGTCTCGCTAAGGCTGTCTGGATCTAGAATAAATAACGTAGTAATTTTAAGAGGTATTGGTAGTAATACGGTTTATAGCACCCTACAGATATTGGCTAAGGTTTTGATCTGTGATCATTCCTTCGAAGTTCTTTTTCATGCAGTTCAAGATAGTTATATCAAGTATGATGCTTTGATTGGGAGAGAAATTTTGAGCCAGGGAATCGGTGTAACAATTACATCTAATTCACTTTCAATGTTTAATGAAAAAACTGTATTGCCTGTCTTGACTTCAGACTGTGTTCCCGATTTGGCCAATGTTGATACCGATCTAAGAGGTTTAGATAAGGATAGGCTAACATCAATGCTTCAAAATTACTCTGGTTCGTTTATAAGCGGTATTCCACAAAGTCGCGTAACTACGGGGCAGCTAGAGATTCGACTGATTGATCCAAACAAGACAGTTCAGAGACGACCTTACAGATTGAGCGTGGAAGAAAAAGAACAAGTGCGAATGTCTATTAAACAGCTGTTGGATGCGAACATTATAAGACCAAGTTCCTCCCCCTTTGCAAGCCCGATGCTTCTTGTTAAGAAGAAAAATGGAACAGACCGTCTCTGTGTTGATTATAGGGAACTGAATTCGAACACTATTTCTGACAAGTATCCGTTGCCACTTATTTCGGACCAGATAGGTAGATTAAGTGGTGCTAAGTTTTTCACCTGCATAGATATGGCAAGCCGATTTCACCAAATCCCAATTCATCCGAATTCGATCGAACGAACAGCGTTCGTTACTCCGGACGGACAGTATGAGTTTGTTGCCATGCCATTTGGGTTAAAGAATGCCCCTTCCGTATTTCAACGAGCTATAAATTGTGCTTTAGGTGATCTTGTTCATTCGTATGTAATAGTCTACATGGACGACGTTATGGTAGTAGCAGGTACCAAAGACGAAGCTTTAGAAAGACTTGAGGTAGTTTTGCAAACCCTAACTAAAGCCGGATTTTCTTTTAATATCACCAAATGCTCATTTCTTAAATCCTGTGTTGAATATTTGGGGTTTGAAGTTAAGGCAGGTGAAATAAGACCCAATCCAAGAAAAATAAAAGCATTGACTGATCTGCACCCCCCACAGTCTGTGACCCAGCTGAGACAGTTTATTGGTCTCGTTTCTTATTTTAGGCAATTTGTCCCTCAGTTCTCACAATTGTTGAAACCTTTGTATGCTTTAACTTCCAAAAGCATATCGTTTGAGTGGAACCCGGATTACGAGCAAGTACGACAAAGAGTAATTTTTATCTTGACCAATGAACCAGTGCTCACTATATTTGACCCACTTTTTCCGATTGAGCTTCACACCGACGCAAGTGCTGATGGTTATGGGGCCATTTTATTGCACAGGATCGAGAACAAGCCTCGAGTGATCGAGTATTTCAGCAAAAGGACTTCCCCCGCCGAATCACGCTACCACTCATACGAGTTGGAAACGCTCGCAGTATATGTCTCCATGAAGTATTTCCGTCATTACTTGCATGGTCGTCAACTTACGGTGTATACGGACTGTAATTCGCTCAAAGCTTCCAAAACCAAAGCCGAGTTAACTCCTAGAGTGCAAAGGTGGTGGTCGTATATGCAGGTTTTTAAGTTCGATATTGAGTATAGACCAGGTGATCGAATGGCTCATGTAGACTTTCTCTCTCGAAACCCAGTGATGGAAGATCGTAAAAATTCAAAAGGTATAACCGAAAAACGTATAAACTTGACAGAGATTACCGACAACTGGTTGCTGGCAGAGCAGCAAAAAGATGAAGAAACATCATCTATCGTGTCCAAATTGCGCAATGAAGAACTTCCTGAGGATATAGCGAAAACCTATCCTTCCCGTTTGATAGCTGATCAGGGACGTAGCTTTGCTAGTACTGTGTTTCGTGACTTTTGCTCAGCGCAAAATATAGATTTACATTTGATCGCAACTGGCGCCAGCCGGGCCAATGGCCAGGTCGAAGGAGTGATGAGTACTCTTAAATCTATGCTAACTGCGGTTGAAACGGGCAAGGGATCTTGGCAGGACGCTTTGTATGAAATTCAACTGGCTCTTAATTGCACTCCCAATCGGGTAACGAAAGTTAATCCAATAGAGTTACTAATTGGAAAAGAATCTAGACTATTTGGTCTTGTACCCGTTGCTGAAAACGAGAGTGTAGTTTATGTAAATCTAATCAGAAATATAGCTAAGCACAATATGGAAACAAAATTCCAAATATGACAAATTAAGATTCGATCGAAATAAAGCCACTACTGTTAAGCATAAAGTTGGCGATTATGTCTTACTCAAGAATGAGGAGCGACACCAGACAAAACTAGACCCCAAGTTTAAGGGCCCATTTTTAGTTGTTGAGCTATTACCAGGCGATCGATATAAATTAAAAGCGTTAAAGGGCAATCGAACTTACAAATATTCTCAAGAATTTTTTCGAAAAATGCCTGAGAAGGGGATTACCAGAGAGCATGACGAGGCGGTCATGAATGAAGATGGTGTTGATCGAGCCGGTGATGGCTGCGATGATTTATGAAATAAGAAAATGTAAATGATAACCGTGGGCTATGTGTTGGCCGGTTGGTCAATTGATCTGTTTATAGTCGAGACAGCTGTGTGCTATGTTGGCCGGTTGGTTGAGACAAGACTTAAATTGTTAAGTAAAATGAAAACTGTTAATGTGATTGCTTATTGGAGAAGCAAATGAAAATGGAAAATGAATATTGTTTGAATTGATGGTAGTCCGGATCTCAAGGCTTAAAATAATAAAAGTATTGTCCTTTGTTAACGTATGAGGAAGTGTAAGTTCGATCTGCTAGTTAAGAATTAAGAATTCTGTATAACTTTTGAATTTAAAAGAATAATGTTATTGAGGAAAAATGTTAAGAAAGCAAAAATGCTAAGTTTGATTTGTTATTCACAGATTAATAGTTTATAAGGCTTTTGAATAATGAAAATATAGTTGTTTTGCTTTAACTTCAAGGTACATATCTAGTTCTATTTATTATTGGGAGATAATATTTTGTAATGTTTAAAAGTTGGAAACACACGAGGACGAGTGAAAGTCAGGATGGCCGTGTCGTAGATTAGTTGGCCAATTAAAGTTATAACAACTGTTAGCTTTGATTTGTCTTTTGCTTCCCATTCGTTTTCATGTATGTACTTCTGTGCTGTTCCTTTGGCTGTTCAAATAGAGGCAATAGTTTCAGTTGTCAACGTTAGTCTGTGCACTGGTGTGAGCGAGATAGAAGGATGCAGGTGTCCGCATCAAAAAGGAATAACGAGAAGTTCTCATTAGTGTGTGTATTGGAATGCGAGAACGAGAGTAGAAGAAAGTAGCGAGTGACGCTGGCGAAAAAGGAAAAGGGGACGCAAGCTGTAAGGGAAAGCATTCGTATTTGAAGAGCCAAACTGAAAAGATGCCACGCGCCAGAAAACGTTTCCGTTTGGAGCAGCACGAAGAGCAGCCTGAAGCAGAGGAAGGTTCTAGTGATTTCTCGACATATACTTTCGCAAATGCCATAGGATTCAAGTTTCTAAATGATTCCCCGACCCTAAAATAGCGTTTGGATACGCACATACAAAATTTATTTGTCAAAAGTTGAGAAATCGCAAGGGATATAATTTCCCACTACTACACTGAAAAAGGCAAAAAACGACGATGACCGTCGATACCGTAATTAGTATACCCCCTCACTAAATAAAAAAAAAAAAATTTGGTGTCATTGGAAAGCATTTTTCAAGCCCTTTCCAATGGTATAATTTTCTCTGTTCTAAAATAAAAACTGCACATTTTGAACAAAACTCACAGAATTGAAATTTTACACCTTCGCGCACAAGCAGTCATGAGCAAGGACTCGAGGGTAGGGGTGAGATTCGGGTTCGTGGGTACACACGTTCACTTTCTCCTGCTCATTCTCAGAAGATAACGAGGGGTCACAATATTTGAAATGCAATAAAACGGGAGGGTTCCGTGGAATACCAAACACACTGATTATGGGATGAGTATACGCTTGCAATTAAAAACAACTCATACAAAATACATTTAAAACCGCCTAAAAAACCTACGCAACCGCTTTTAATAGCTACTCTTAGCTTAAGGCTTAGGAAATTCGAATGGTTGCATCGCGACATCTTATGTCAATGCTGGCCCGACCTTAACTGACCATTTATTCATATCTTGCTTACACAGAGATTGCCTTTTCTTAACCTATGTCAAAGTTGTACACCTTCGGTATTTACCTACATCCTAACCCCTCCTACACCACGTTCACCCCCGGTAACTTGTTATCAATACTTGTGTTCGTTTTCCTTCTAATAACCATTCTACTGGGGTATTGGGCTGCTCCTTATATTCGAGAACCAATCGGATTGGTTCTAGGAGTACAACATGCCTGTATGCACTCCCTGTAGATGTCAACCTGTTAAGTGAACATTCTAGACTATAAAAATGACACCACTCAAATTGCTCAGGATCAGTTCTTCAAATGCCTCAGTACTGTATTCTAATAAAATAATTAGATCCACATCGGTCCTTGTAATCGCGCCTAACAATTCGAATCGTGCTTTTTACCTTTTTAACGAGTGGGTGAAAATTGTTAACAACATTACAACATATAACAATATATTTTTTGAATAAAAAAAAATTAAAACTAAAACCCTAAAAATGGAGTCGTTCATTGCTTGTGATTTGTGCACCAAAAATGTGGAGTTGAGTGAGTTTGAAGCTCATTATGCTCAGTGCTCAATGCCTCGGAATGCCTTCGAGGTTTTAATGTGTAAATCGAAAATAAGGTGTGACTTATGCTCTACCTTAGTTCATAATTATGAATTCGACGAGCACTATCAAAATTGTAATGGACCAAAAAATGCATTCAATATTTTAATGAATGTTGAAAAACGACAACCCCAAAACATAAGGCAAAATCATCTGGACGATCATCCCACAACATCATCAAATGCTCTCAAACGGATGAGAATGGATGAGGGTAAGGAAGTAAGCATTCAAGAAAAAAAAGCTAAGATTAGCGAAAATAAAAAGGATTTAAAATTAGAACTTTTATGCCCTACTTGTGGTGACAAATATCTTGCATCAAGGGAACGTCAACACATATTGACCGATAAGCATAAAAATGCATCAGCCAGAGAAGTAAAAAATAATGAAAATATAATTCTTCTTAACTCACAAACTGTTTTTCCTGTAAAATCATATCGAATCAATAGTACAGTCCAAAACACTATTGATTTAAAAGATTTTTATCAGCATTGCCAAAAAAATATAATTGAAATTATAAAGCATTGCATGATAGAATATAGAGCCATTAAATTCAACCTAAGAGTTTATGGTACCTATATTAAACAAACAGACGAAGGAGTTACTGTTGAAACAACAAAACATTTTGGGACTGCATATAAATCTGTATACCAAAATGAAAACATTATCGATGAGCTAAATATGGCAGTAGATAGCTTATTAGCATCGAGCAGTGAGTTTCAAGAAAAAGACTCTGGTTGGGCAATAAAAAATTTCAATTATTTTGAAATTACAATAATCAAGCTAGAAAACATTCCTGCTAGCGGATACATACAAGCCCCGAAGAATATAAGAGCCCGAAATGCACTTATAAACGTACAGAATACTGACGTATTTTGTTTCAAATGGTGCATACTGGCATTCATAGCAATTAAAACTCATGAGAGTGCTACCTTTGCAACAGCAAAGCAAAGAAAGTATTCACGAGAGAAAAAGACAAAGCCCACAACTTACCACATTAATATTAATAATGAAATAATTGTATATGATGGTATAAGATTGGATTTTTCAGGAATCGAGTTTCCAATCACGAATAAAGGAACTATTCATTTCGAGAAAAATAATAAAGATTTTAGTATAAATATTTATGAGATCGATGCTGATGGTGACAAAATTATCGGTCCAACGTTTAGAACTAAATGTATTCGAAGTAACCACATAAATATATTGGGAATAAATAACGTTAACCAAGAAAGTATGCATTACGCTTATATTACAAGTGTAAAAAGATTATGCTACTCACAGCATTCCAAGGCCAAATCAGGAGGATATTTTTGTGATAACTGTCTACAGTTTTCACGGTTAATAATACTACCCACAACAAATTTGAATGCGGAAAAGTGGCCTCGTTTTACCCTGAACCAAATACTACAACTTCATTCAAGGGCTTTCACAAAAAATTATCTCCTCCGGTGGTGATATATGCCGATATTGAGGCTGTTCTTGAAAACTATAGAACATGCCTAAATTCGTCTTCAACTTCGTCAACAACAAAAGTGCAGAAGCATACTGCATGTGCCGTATCATTTTATGTAGCACATAAATATAATCCTGATCTTAACCAATTGTGGACATATGAAGGTATGTAAAAAACATAAAAAATTAATTTATTACTATTTTAAAAACTAATTCAAAATTTGTATAATTTTATAGGCGCTGACTGCATACAAAAATTCTGCAAATCACTAAAGGAAAAAACTACGAGCTTGTTTTATATGTACTGGTCGACCCCCAAAAACCCGATTGCTAGCACAATCCATGAACAGGAAGGCAACTGCTGTGCCTGTGAAAAGGAAATCAACGCTGCCGACCTGGACAAATATTTTGATCAATTTTCTGGAAAATTCATGGGTCCCATTCATAAAAATTGTAAGCCAAAGTACAAATTAAGTGATCCCTTCTTCCCTGTAGTATTTCATAACTTATCTAAATATGACATACATTTATTCATTACTGAATTAGAAGGAGACTTAAGCCCCATACCATGTAATAAAGAGCTTTATATAGCGCTAACGCAGACAATTAAAATTAATGCCTCAAATAGATTCAAAATAAGATACATCGATTCGATTAGATTTTTAAATTCGAGCTTAGAAAAACTATCGAGCTACTTGGAGGACAAAGATTTTAAAATTCTAAGTACTAAATTTCAGGGAGAAAAATTTAAGCAAATGCGTAGGAAGGGTGTCTTCCCTTACGACTATTTAGATAGTTTTGAAAAATTTGAGGATACCCAGCTTCCTGACATTGATAGTTTTTACAATTCTCTCAGTGAAGAAAATTGTAGTATAGATGATTACAATTTTGCCCAAAAGGTTTGAAAAACTTTCAATTGTAATACTATAAAAGATTATATAAAACTTTATTTAGAAAGTGATGTTTTAATTTTGACCGATGTTTTCGAAAATTTTAGAAAAATTTGTCAGAAAATTTATAAGCTAGACCCTATTAACTATGTTACAGCACCGTCAATATCTTGGGATGCTATGCTCAAGTATACTAATGTAAATTTAGAACTTATTAGCGACGGAGACATGTACAATTTTTTAAAAAGAGCGATAAGGGGTGGGTTAACTCAATGTACCCAAAGAATTTCTATGGCTAATAATAAATATATAACTTACTTTGATTCAAGTAAACCAAATAACTATCTGAGCTATATTGATGCAAATAATTTATATGGTTGGGCAATGAGTCAACCTTACCGCTTTCAGGATTTAAATTTTTAAGTAATGATCAATTAGAATCGTTCGATTATAAAAATATTTCTGTGGAGGGAAATGTTGGATATATATTAGAAGTTGATTTAGAATATCCTACTGATCGGCATGACTCACATAACTACTTGCCTTTCTGTCCAGAAAACAAAGTTCCTCCAGGAGGTAAGCAGAAAAAACTTATAGCTGATTTAACGAATAAAAGCGAATACATTATCCACTTAAAATAGCTTCAACTTTGTATACAGCATGGTTTAATTGTAAAAAAAATACATAGGGTTTTGTCTTTTACACAATCATGCTGGTTAAAGCCTTATATTGATTTAAACACTGATCAAAGAAAACTAGCCGAAAATGATTTTGAAAAAAATTTTTTCAAGTTAATGAATAATGCAGTATACGGCAAAACAATGGAAAATGTCGCCAAGCGAAGAAATATAGTATTAGTAAAACATTATAAATCAAGGCAAAATTCGCCAGGCTTCAGGCAACGCATAGCTAGACATGATTTCCATAGCGTTGAGATATTCGGGACAGATCTTGCAGCGATTGAATCAACACCATCAAAAATTATGTATGAGAAACCAATATACATAGGAGTTGCTGTTTTAGAATTATCTAAATGGTTAATGTATGAATTTTATTATAATTTTCAATTACTTAAAAGTCCTTCTTCGAAAATAATTTATATGGATACAGATTCATTTATTTTATCTTCAGAGGAAGACTTTTACGAAACTATAAAAGAAAATCCCGAACGATTCGATACCTCAAATTATAAACTAGACAACCAATTTAATATAGTTCAAGCTAATAATAGGGAACCTGGAAAAATGAAGGATGAACATGCAGGTAGAATTATGACTTCTTTTGCTGGACTTAAGGCTAAGGCATACTCTTGTTTAGTTGATAAGGAAGGAAACGAAAACGAATGTATAAAAAAAATTAAAGGAGTTAAGAAATCAGTTATTAAAAAACTGAATCATGAAGATTATATAGAATTTATAAAATATAAAAAAACATTTTATGGATCCCAGCGAGTTATTCGAAGTAGGTCGCACATCCTCTATACTGAAATTATGAACAAAATAAGTCTTAATTATAAGGATGATAAGAGATATATTTTACCAGATAATTGTAATACATTGGCTCATGGTCATTATAATATTGAACATATATTAAGTAGTATCCAAAATTAAACCCATTATTAAATAAATGTTTATATATTTATATTATAAGAATAAAAATTTGTAAATAAATAGATAAAAATTAAACTTGCTATTGTTGCGTTTTATTACTTTAGCAGGTCATTTACAGATATCCATGAGTTGTGGCTGGAATCGAAACCGCTCCATTTTACAAGCACTTGATTATTTTTCCTTTTTAGTATTTTCTCTCACTTTTTGAAGTTCCTCTTCACAAAATGACCCATTGATAGGGGTACCCATGTAATCTTGTATTTCATATGTTACGGGGTATGTAGACTTGACTTTTAAAACTTTAAAAACTTCTGTGGTCCAATTTGGTTCGTACCCCTTAATAAATGCTCCCTTGTATTTACTTATTCTAACAAAATCACCTACTAAAAATTTATGTTTTGGAAATATTTTTGGTAAATTATATACTGATTTTAAAATAAACTCTTCATTTTTCGAGCAGACATCTATAGGCTTCATTTTAATTGTTCGGTGATAAGAATTATTGTATTGATTTTTGAGATAATTGATGTTATGAATCCACTTATATTTACCCTGCATTTTCCACATACGATTTTTTAATGTTCGATTAAAGCGTTCACATATAGAAGCCTTGAGATGCGTATAAGTATGATAATGATTTATATCAAATTTATCCATTAATTTCCTAAAAGTGGAATTAAAAAATTCTTTCCCTTGATCTGACTGAATATTCTTGGGTGTACTTTTGCTCTTTTTAAAAACAGATTTCATTGCCTCTGCTACATCCAGGGCAGACTTTGTCTTAACTGCCTCGGCGTATGCATACTTTGAGAACGTGTCAATAACGGTCAGTAAATATCTAAAACCCTTATTTCCTTTCCAAAACGGTATCATTTCAACTAAATCAATTTGCCATGTGTCATTTATACCTTTTTGAACGAACTTTCGCCGTATAAAGTTTTTTCGCGCTGCCTTATGAATTTCATCGACAACTTGTTGTTTGCTCATCATAAGGTGTTGATTTATTAGTGTTAGTTTTTATTTGATGACGATGGTTGCTTAGTCAATAATGCTTGCTTATATACAAGAACATGTCTTTTTATTTCTGTACGCATCTTTTTGGAACTTTCAAAACATAATCGGGTTAAATCTATTTGCACATCTTTATCATAGCTACCTTCTAAATCAGATAGTTGAATATCGAATTTTTGTAAAGATACACACTTAGGAATAATATGATTATTGTAAAGATATATTACTTGCTGTCGTAATATGAGGTTCCAACATAAAAATGTAGTAAAAAATATGCCTAATCTTAGTAATGATCTCCAGGACTCTGAATCAAACTCAATTTTGTTACCATACTGATTAATCACAAAAACGTACTGATTATCTGATTTCCTAAATCTAAAGTTACATTTTATGGAACGCAAGCACGGATGATCAATAATTGTATCAGGCATCAAGAAGTCATACTGGTCCAGTTTCAACAGAATAAATTCCTTATACGTAAGCAGTTGCATCCATTCGTCTTTGTCAAATCCAATGAAATTATTTTTACTTTGCTGCATCCAAACCATTGGCAAAAATTTTCGAGTAGTTGACAGACCACATTTCAATTTTAAGTTATGAACAACATAATACTCGAATCCAAAAATGACTTCGTGATCCTGTTTCTTTCGAGAAGTTTTATTTCTTTTAGTTACACACATGTCCATCAGGTAAGACTACTTTAAATAAACTGTAAATATGTTCTTGTCTTACCGGTATATAAAGGAGAAAGCCCTAGCAGGCACACCCTCAGTTGATTAAAAAATCTCAACCAATGATGAACACAGTCGATCGTAATTCAAGCATTATAGTAGATTTTCAATATGTACTTGGTAACAACAAACAAGTTTTCGTTAAAGAGCTGGCGTTTATGCCTGCTGGAACTGTTATACCTAATTTTTTCCATTTCAAACCGCCATACAACATAAAAGAATTGGATAATGGAGCTCTTAAGCAGCAGCACTGTAGTATGCATGTATCATTGTAGCGAGTACCCAGTGTACCGACACCAACATTGTGTTACAGTGTACTTAAACAAATACAAAAGTGCCGGTCGCTAAACTTTTGCGGCCAGCCGAAATATGAATGCGCCTCAGAGCCCAACTTATGGGAAGTGCTAGTGTCAGCATATTCCCATGGCCTGAGTGCAGACACATACAAAGCATGCATGTACAACTCCTCTCGCGCTCTCACCCTGCAAGCATTTTCTATCGCGGAAGGCACTATTAAGTGACTTCTAGAAGATGAAAACGATCGTCCGCGATATCGCATTCGGATCGCGGAAGTGACTCCCGTCGGGAAGAAATGTGCCACTTCGGCGACACTTCTACAAGTGTCGCCGAAGTCACTTCTGGAAGTGTCGCCGAAGTGACTCCGAGAAGTGTCGCTGAAGTGGCACATTTCTTCCCGACGGGAGTCACTTCCGCGATCCGAATGCGATATCGCCGAAGTCACTTCTGGAAGTGTCGCCGAAGTGACTCCGAGAAGTGTCGCCGAAGTGGCACATTTCTTCCCGACGGGAGTCACTTCCGCGATCCGAATGCGATATCGCCGAAGTAACTTCTGGAAGTGTCGCCGAAGTCACTCCTAGAAGTGTCGCCGAAGTGGCACATTTCTTCCCGAAGGGAGTCACTCCCGCGATCCGAATGCGATATCGCCAAAGTAACTTCTGGAAGTGTCGCCGAAGTCACTCCTAGAAGTGTCGCCGAAGTGGCACATTTCTTCCCGAAGGGAGTCACTCCCGCGATCCGAATGCGATATCGCCAAAGTAACTTCTGGAAGTGTCGCCGTAGTCACTTATGGAAGTCACTCAAAAGTGACTTTACATATGCTTGTAGAAGATACCTAGAGGAGTCTTTCCCAATTGGAAAATCTTGAATACAAACATATTTTTTTTTATTTTTAATATTTTTCATTTATTTTTTGTATACGTGCTTTGTCCGCTTGTATACACGGTCCATGGCATGTAGAAAATTTAGCTGAACAATGTTATTTAGGTCCAGCTCCGTTGACATAAGAAATTTACTTATAACCATTTCTAAAAGAAACAGAAACAAAAATTGTTCTTTGTTCAGTCAAAGTAAAAATAAAGTAAAATACATTACCTTTTACAATGAAGCACAAATACAATTGAGAGCATATACTTCAATATATATGACGGCCGCTGCCAATGTTTGCAGGCAGCGCAGCCGCAAATAGCTAGCTGTAATTCATTCATATTTTGACCATTGCTAAATAAATATCTGTTCATGGCAATCGTAACAAATGACAATTCTTTTAATGAAAATATAATGGCTAATACAACATGGCGACCGTGACAGCGATAATGGACTCAAAAAAAATAATAATAACACAAATCAAAGTTGGAAGTGAAATAAACAAAAGGAAAGTTATGAACGATTGCCGCCACATCCATTCGTGTAAAAGGGTGCAAGCGAAAATGTTTACGTGAAACAACGTGTGTCCCTAGTATGACAGAAATGAGATATTCTATCTAATGAGACGAGTACAAACAAAAGTGCCGGCCCAAAAAAAAAAGAGGAAGAGCAAGCGCCCACTATTTAAATGAAAGCAATCACCACCTGTGCGAGGACCAGCACCGGCACCGCCTAAAACCATAGGCCAATCAACGCAAAATAAAAACTAAATTACCGCTTGTGCGGGGACCAGCACCGGCGCCACCTAAAACCATAGGTCAAGGACTACAAGAAGGATAAGAAGTGTGGGAGGAATGGCAAATCCTCCTACGCCTACGATGGAAAACACACAAGTATAAACGAAGACCTACACCAAGGACTACAAGAAGGATAAGAAGTGTGGGAGGAATGGCAAATCCTCCTACGCCTACGATGGAAAACACACAAGTATAAACGAAGACCTACACCACCCAACTTACACTGGAGAAGGAGAAGCCTGTGCAGCCAGCACCGGCCCCGTTCGGCGCTCCAAGCCGGACCCTGGAGAAGTGAACCGACAGCGCTTCCAAGAGCGCACATCTTAAATTTTTTTTATTATTTTTATATGCATCTGCGATGCAAAACATTATATTTAACAACAATTGTACAGACCAGGCAGTTTCTAGCTGCGGGTCTTAATTTTTTTTTACCTAGGTAGGGATACATGTAAAATTTCATACATATATATCAAAAAAAAATGTTTAATTAATTAAATAACACATATGCAAATGCCTAAGACAAAAAAAAATAATAAGAAAAAAAGGAGAGGAGGTCAGAAGAACTTCCTGAATTTAAAAATTAAAGATCCTGGCATGAAAATGTAGAAATTAAGAACGAATTAGAGAACACGTATAGGGAATTAGATGCCTACAAAAATAAAAATGACATGAAAGAGGCTAGAAAACCAAAGTGCCCTGCAGATTGTAAAGGGCCTTTCGAAAATACAGCTTGTGAGTATACGTGTCATAAGAAAAATTAAAAGATATAAAAATAGAATATATAAATATGAATGAACATTTTTTTTTATGAAAAGTAACGCAATATCCAAGACAGATTTTGAATGCGTTACAGAAATAATACCCAAAATGGGTTTAATTGAAACTAAAACAGTGGACTCCACTGCCAACGTAATTAATAAAATCGAATCAAAAACTATTGATAGCGATTTAACAAACATATTATTATCAATAATTGTTTTTATAATGAGTGCATACATTTTGTATAAAGCATATGTATACCACAATAAGTGTGTATCAAAAAGAGCTATAAATAGAAGCCAGGCCAACGATCTGGATAAGATTTAAATTAACAGAGCACAAACAATTATTATAAAAATATGTTTTAAAAGCAAAAATTAAAATCCAAATTTGTAAACGTATGCAACGAAATACCAAAATAAGAAAATTAAAATTTTGAAATAAAATAAAAATAAAATATATTAACAAACAATATGAATACCACAAATTGCATAAGAATTATTCAAGCCAATCAACCAACTTTTGAGAATAGGGTATTAGCCATACTTAGAAACAGAACAGAGCCTTTATCAATATCAGATTTTGAAGAAGAGTATATGAATAGGTACGACCTAGCTTTTTCCCCGCTTATTCATTGCAGCGGTACGCAAAAAGCAATAGTACTGTCTACAGTAAGAAACTGTAAAGTATTTTCGGAAGTAGACATACACCCAGTGCTAGGACATATAATTGTGCTAAAAATTATGCGCAACTAATACACAAAAAAAAAAATATAATAAGTCCTTAGTATGGAATGGGAGCAATCATCTACCCAAATACGAGAATTAAAGGACACATTTGACAAGTCTTACAAATGTATAAGCCAAAATAGGCCAATACATAAAGACACTATTAATAAACATGCAAAAATTCTTGTAGATTCTTTCAATACTGCAAAAACTTTAGTACATGAAAATAGGGCAGCGATAAATAAAACGAATTGGTCAATATTATCTAAATTATTGATCAAATTACGTACAAATCTAATAACTGTCAAAGATAGGTATAATTTAAATATATCGATACCGACAATTTTAGATACACCCTTGACGATAGAACAAGACATAGACCTAACAGAAAATGAAGATGCCGATTCGAGCGAAGGAATCGAAATAAAAGAAAAAGATCTACACGATCTAACAATTCTTGCAGTTATAACAGTAACAGAAGCAGAAGAAGAAGAAGATATAGAATCAGATGTAAGCGTGCCAGACACAAAAGAAAACATAATGGCAGATCCAGCAGCCCAAAGGGCATATATAAAAGATATCTCGAATGCCATCCCGGAATTTAACGGGCAAAAGATACATCTTCAAAGATTCATAACAGCCTAGAAGTTGGTTAACTTGACTAAAGGCACATTCGAAGATTTAGCTGTAGAAGTCATTAAATCAAAAATAATAGGATCTACACTATACAAAGTACAGAACGAAACATCAATAAATTCAATAATAAAGAAATTGCAAGACACTATAGTCGGCGAAACATCCGACGTAGTCAAAGCGAAAATGGCGAAAACAAGCCAGAAAGGCAAAACAGCCGAAAAATTTACTTCAGAAATAGACAACTTACGAAAGCTCCTTGAAGCTTCGTACATTGACGAAGGCCTACCAGCCGAGCACGCTGACAAATTCAGCACAAAAGAAGCCATTACCACAATGGTTAAAAATTGTGAGCATGGCCGCCTAAAAACAATTTTAGAGGCAGGCAACTTCACAACTATGAATGAAGCCGTCACTTAGTATATACAATGTAGTACTGAAATGACAGGCAATGCAAATTCAATACTCTACACACAAAGAGGAAACAACTATCGCGTTAACAACTTCAGAAATAATTACCGCGGTAGGGGCAATAACCGAGGTAATTATCAGCATAACGGATATTACCATAATAATGGCTATAACCAAAATAACAGTTATAGCCGAAACTATAATAATCAGACCAACAACAATTATAGAGGTCGTGGTTATTATAGAGGACACAACCGCGGTGGAAGCACCAACAATGCAAATACGAACACCAACAGACAAAATAATAACAATGTCCGACAAGTACAAACCACGTCGGAAAACCAATAAAGACCCTTAAGATAAAAAACCCAGTAAAGAATACAATTCATACTATCAATCTTAATTTCAATCTTTTCGTTTCTCTCAAAAATGAATACACAAATAAATTATATACATTACTAGTTGATACAGGTGCAGACATATCCTTAATAAAAGAAACTTCGGACTCGTTTAACAATGTTGATTATACAAATATTAGCCAAATATCAGGTGTTGGTGAAGGAACAACCAACTCAAAGGGATTAGTATCAATAGAACTTCTTTCAAGC
Organism: Drosophila subpulchrella; assembly: GCF_014743375.2. NCBI lineage: Eukaryota > Metazoa > Arthropoda > Insecta > Diptera > Drosophilidae > Drosophila > Drosophila subpulchrella. The sequence continues at coordinate 55,160 of NW_023665695.1, read as the reverse complement.
AACTATGCTATACCACATACTTTTCATTTAGTAACATCAAATTTTCCTATTCCATGTGATGGAATCATAGGCGTAGATTTTATGAAAAAATACAATTGTCAAATAGATTTAAAACCAGAAAACGATTGGCTCATACTGAGAGAGAGATAACCTCTATAATCCGATACATATTCCAATAAATCATACACTAGAAAATAATTTGACAATTCTACCAGCAAGATCCGAAGTAGTCCGAAAAATTGCTATAAATTCAACAACCAGGTATATATTAATACCAAACCAAGAAATCCAAAATGGAGTATTCATTGGAAAATCCATTGGAGATTCTAAAAACACTTTTGTCCGAATTTTGAATACAACTAATAAAACTGCAATCATTCAATTAAATACACTGAAAGTTGAACCATTAGATGATTACGACATAGTTAAATATAATAAAAATGTAAACAAAAAAAAAATTTAGAGAAATTGAACAAAAATTTTCCACCTCAGTTCAAGGAAATTCTTAACGAATTATGCACAAAATACACAGATATATTCGGAAAAGAATCCGAATCAATATCAACTAATAATTTCTACAAACAAAAAATAAGAATGAAAGATGATGAACCTGTATACATAAAGAATTATAGAATTCCCCACAGTCAAAAAGACGAAGTAGAAAAACAAGTAGACAATTTAATTAAAGACAAAATAGTAGAACCTTCAGTTTCTGAATACAACAGTCCATTACTAATCGTCCCGAAAAAATCATTACCAAATTGTGACACTAAAAGATGGCGTTTAGTAATTGATTACCGCCAAATTAACAAAAAAATGTTATCAGATAAATTTCCACTACCAAGAATAGACGATATTCTTGACCAATTAGGTAGAGCTAAAAACTTTTCATGTTTAGATCTAATGTCAGGATTTCATCAAATAGAACTCGAAGAAACGTCTAGAAATATAACATCCTTCTCCACGAGCAAGGGCTCCTATCGCTTCACGCGATTACGTTATGGTTTAAAAATAGCGCCAAATTCTTTCCAAAGAATGATGACAATTGCATTTTCAGGTATCGAACCTTCACAGGCATTCTTGTATATGGATGACCTAATTGTCATCGGTTGTTCAGAAAAACATATGGTTAAAAATCTTACAAACGTTTTTGACTTATGTAGGAAGCACAACCTTAAATTGCACCCAGAAAAGTGCACATTTTTCAGACACGAAGTGACCTTCCTTGGACACAAGTGTACTGACAAAGGTATTTTGCCAGATAATAAAAAATACGATGTAATAAAAAAATACCCAGTCCCAACGGACGCAGACAGCGCTAGAAGATTCGTTGCATTTTGCAATTACTACAGACGTTTTATTAAAAATTTTTCCGATTACTAACGACACGACGATTATGTAAAAATAATGTTAAATTCGAATGGACAGATGAATGTCAAAACGCATTCGTATACCTTAAAATTCAATTGATGAAACCTACACTTCTACAATACCCAGATCTTAATAAAGAATTTTGTATAACAACAGATGCAAGCAAACAAGCGTGTGGAGCTGTTCTTACTCAAGATTACAATAACACACAGTTACCAGTAGCCTATGCATCAAGATCATTTACTAAAGGAGAAAGCAACAAAAATACAACTGAACAGGAATTAGCAGCTATCCACTGGGCGATAATTCACTTTAGACCATACATTTATGGAAGACATTTCACAGTCAAGACAGACCATAGGCCATTAACCTACTTATTTTCGATGACAAACCCGAGCTCAACTGACGCGAATGAGATTAGACTTAGAAGAATATGATTTTACTGTGGAATATCTTAAGGGAAAAGACAATCATATAGCCGACGCGCTTTCAAGAATAACCATAACGGATTTAAAGAATATTCAAACGAATAATAAAATTCTGACAGTCACTATTAGAAACCAAAGTAAACAGAAAAATTCCTGCGCAGGAAAAGAAAAAGAAAAAATAGATTTGCCTAGGCAAACTCTAAATGAAGCTTCTCAGCCCAACGTATACGAAGTCATTGTAAATGACGAGCTACGAAAAGTAGTGACCTTGCGAATAACAGATTCACTATGTTTACTTAAGCATGGAAAAAAAGTTATAGCAAGAATTGATGTTAGCGATATGTACACCAATAGAATTCTCGACTTAGGTCAGTTCTTTCAAAGGCTTGAAAAAGAAGCCGGTATACTTAATATCAGCAAACTCAAAGTGGCTCCGAGCGAAAAGATCTTTGACACTGAATCAATAGAATCTTTTAAAATAATGGGCAATAAAACATTACAATCTCTAAGAGTAGCGCTACTCAAGCCGGTGACCCTATTATCAAATATTGATAAAGAGAAAGAAGCATTAATGTTTACATTCCATGACGATCCAATTCAAGGAGGTCATACAGGCATAGCTAGAACATTAGCAAAGATAAAAAGGCATTATTATTGGAAAAATATGACCCGATTTATAACAAATTATATAAGAAAATGCCCAAAATGCCAAAAATCCAAAACAACCAAACATACAAAAACACCATTGACTATAACTAAAACGCCACAAATGGCTTTTGACAGGGTAATTGTGGATACGATCGGTCCACTACCTAAATCTGAACAAGGAAACGAATATGCAGTAACCCTAATCTGCGATTTAACTAAATACCTTGTGGCAATACCAATCCAAAACAAAAGTGCAAAAACAGTAGCAAAAGCTATATTCGAAGATTTTATTCTAACCTACGGTCCAATGAAGACGTTCATAACGGACATGGGAACAGAATATAAAAATTCGATAATTGAAGAGTTATGTAAAAATTTAAATATAAAAAACATAACTTCTACCGCACACCATCACCAAACTGTAGGAACCGTGGAGCGAAGCCACAGAACATTTAATGAGTTCATCCGCTCATACATCTCAGTTGATAAAACAGATTGGGATGTATGGCTCCAGTACTTCGTATATTGTTTCAACACAACACCATCTATGGCACATGACTACTGTCCATATGAGTTAATTTTTGGTAAAACTCCAAATTTACCTCAACATTTTAATAGCATAGATAAAATAAAACCTCTATATAATGTGGATGACTACGCAAAAGAATCTAAGTTTAGACTAGAACAAGCATTTAAGAGAGCTAGATTAATGCTAGAATCTCATAAAAAGAAACAAAAAATTAGATATGACAAAAATACCTTAGATTTTGATTTAAAAATAGGAGATCAGGTTTTATTGAAAAATGAAACAGGGCATAAGCTAGACTTCAAATATACTGGACCTTATAAGGTTGAAAGTATAGAAGAAAATGATAACATAGTAATTTCAAATAACAAAAATAAAAAACAAACAGTACATAAGGATAGATTAAAAATTTTTATTTCATAATCACTTTAATTCTCTTATAAATATATCTCGTATAGCCATACATAAATTAAGAACCATAATTATAATGGATATATAAAAAAAAAAAAAAAAAAAAAAATACTTAAATATATAATACTTATTGATTCGAAAAAAAAAAACAAAATAATAAATTAAATAAATAACAAAAAAAAAAATATATATATATATATATATTATTATAAAACAAGATGTTCATTTATATTTCATACACATATAGTAAGAAAATAACTTCATAGAATTACGTTATTTTTCAAAAGGAGGGAGATGTAGTATGCATGTATCATTGTAGCGAGTACCCACTGTACCGACACCAACATTGTGTTACAGTGTACTTAAACAAATACAAAAGTGCCGGTCGCTAAACTTTTGCGGCCAGCCGAAATATGAATGCGTCTCAGAGCCAAACTTATGGGAAGTGCTAGTGTCAGCATATTCCCATGGCCTGAGTGCAGACACATACAAAGCATGCATGTACAACTCCTCTCGCGCTCTCAGTGCTACCAGCACAAATACAATTGAGAGCATATACCACAATATATGACGGCCGCTGCCAATGTTTGCAGGCAGCGCAGCCGCAAATAGCTAGCTGTAATTCATTCATATTTTGACCATTGCTAAATAAAGATCTGTTCATGGCAATCGTAACAAATGACAATTCTTTTAATGAAAATATAATGGCTAATACAACAGCACCTTAACCAGCAGAACGTAAACGGATTGGATTGGTCAGCTGGAGATATTCCATACACAAGTCTTGAAGAAATACTAACACCACTCAATAAGTATCACACAGTTCTTGTTCGTGGTGAAATTAAAAAGAATTTTTTAATCAAGTATTTATCAACAAACATTATCGATATAGATATTGGAAGAAGTTTAACTCAACTACCCAATTTTTTAACAAATTGTAGAATACATAAGAAAAAACTTCCACTTCGATGTTCATTAAATAATTTATTTAAGCTGTTTGTATTCTTAGAAAACACCAATTATGAAATATATAGCAATGGTGACACATGTGTTTAAAATTTAGTAAAAAGAAATTCATGGTCCTATCAGGTTGTCTCTTATTATGGATTCTTTTAAGAGATTTTTTGGAAATTATCCCCGTAAAAATGGATACACGCAACTTATTTATTGTAATTATTGCGGATCTGATACTCATTTCGAGAAGAACTGCTCCAAGAAACGCGATCAAGAGAGTATTAATAAAACCTAGTATAACTTTAAAACATTATATAAGCAATTAGTAATAATAAAATATATTAAAATTCATTCCGAAGAAAATAAATTTTTTTAATAAAAAAATGTTTACACAATTTATACATCCTTTTACAATGCTTATTTGTGGACCCTCAGGATCGGGAAAAACAACCTTTTTAGAAAATCTAATCACCAAAAAGAATGATCTTTTTAATATTTCAATAGATCGAATTATTTGGTGTTATGCAGAGGAGAGTGCCAAGCCCAATTTCGAAAAAATTGAATATTTTAAAGGAGTCCCTGAAACAGTTGAAAATGAAACGAATGAACCAATTCTTTTAATATTGGATGACTTGATGATGGGAGCCTTTAATAAAAATGTGTGTGAGCTCTTTACAAAAGGATCACACCATAGGAATTTATCAGTAATAGTGGTAACTCAGAACATATTTCATAAATCTTTGCACACCAGAGATATTTCACTTAATACCAAATACATTGTTGCTTTCAAAAATCCTCGTGATAAGCTTCAATTTCAATGTTTAGCAAGACAAATATACCCAGAAAACCCAATGGAGCTATTTAGAATATATAAAGAAGTAACGGAACAACCTCACGGATATTTACTTATTGATCTCACTCAGGGCATTAACGATCTCTTAAGATTTAGATCTGACATTTTTAATTCAGAATATTCTGTGTGCTATTCAAATGAAAATGGTTTACAAAAAGAGTCTAAATCGCTTGAAAGCGAACAAACATTTATTGTATGTGCTCAAAAAGGCCGACAATAGACTACGTAAGGCAATTATAAGCAATAGTAATAGAGACCTGGTAAAAACAATAGTAGAGATTGTATTGAACACATTACAGGGAAACCATAAAGTTACTAAATCCCATCTTAATGCTCTAAAAAAGTATAAAAATGCATTGCGCTATCTTTCGTGCCCAAAGCGTACATTAAACTCTAAGAGAAAAGTCCTTATTCAAAAAGGGGGATTTCTACCGATTCTAATAACTTCATTGCTTTCTGGAATTTTTGGAAAACTTTTAAAAAATGATTAAAAATAAACATAATTTAAGCAAAGTAATTTTAATGCATCCTAACAGCTATCAGAAATTGTTAAACAATGATAGAGGAAATGAATTAATAAATATAAAATTTTTACCAATTTTGAATAATAACAAAATAAGTGATTTCGATAAATGGCTCAAAATTCGCCAAGAATTAAGTTACTATCAAAATAAAAAACGTAATAAATCATGGAATCTTCAAAATGAACAAAAAGCGATTCCTGTTACAACCAGAACAAGTGAATCCCAAACCACTGATTGGATTGATATAAAACCCATCACATCAAAATCAACATCAAAGCACGAACACTCACGTCAGGAAAAATTTGAGTTCCCCGATTTGCCGCCTGAAAGTGATGATGAGGATTTTAGTTCAAATAAAAAAGAAAATGTAGTATCAGATAAACGAAAAGTGAGTGATACCTCTTTTTTAGATAGTCAAACAGTTAAAAAGAAAATAGGATTAGAGAAACCATTGCTCAAAGTGAAGCTTAATGAACGACAACGTAAATTAAAAGGAAAACTACAAAAATTAAAAACGGAAACTTTACCTTATCAAAATTTTATATATGTAACAGGACGTGAAAGGTTAATGCGATCGGTTAGAACAAACAACCCAGTACAAACCGGTAAAAAGAAATTAAATTGGATATTATATCATTAACTTCCATAAAAAATCAAACATGGGTTATTTAAATGAGATTTTTATCACATTGTTAAGTAATGACTCAATGAATGTTTTTCCTGACAACGTAAAGTGTGCATTTACAAACATTGTAAACATTCCAGAAGACATGAACGATGATTGGGAAGTCGGTATTACAGATATATATTTGAATAATTACATTAAATATACACCTAACCAAGATAAAAATGTCGTTGAAGAAACCGAATTTGTTAGTCTTGTAAATGCTGAAACATTTAGATATAAAAATGTATCCATTCAAACGAATATACCTGAAAATGGATTGATTTTTATTTACACTGACATAATAAAACCAAGGTCAGTAGGTAGTAAAAGACCGCGATGCCTTCGTGTATTGCATTATAATGGAAAGGAACAAAATATTCAATTTAATAATATTGAATATTATCCTTTGGACATATGGTCACCAAATGAAATCTCAATACTTATTACTGATTCCAATGGATATAAGGTACCATTTGAAACTTCAGCTGTTCCGATTTTCGTTACTCTTCACTTTAGAAGAAGGAGAAGGTCAGGACTATAAATAATGCATACCCAAATATTATTTATTTAAAACTAAAATAGTCATCATGGTGAAATCTTATCAGGATTGTTATGTAAATCAGTGTGGTGGGGGCTTAAGCAACATCGGAAGTCTTTACATATCTCCGCATATAGTGCAACAAGGACGAGGAATCGGAAACTTTTTTAGCGGTCTTTTTAATTACATAAAACCTCTTTTTCTTTCGGGCATAACTGCTATAAAAAATCAGGCTGCTGAGACTGGAATGGCTATAATCAATGAATTTTGGAGAAAGCCTTTAAGAAATATAATTCAAAAACAAAGTAAAATTGCTTTACAAAATCTTTCAAATAAAGCAATTGATAAAATTACCCGTTTTCAAAGTGGAAGTGGAAAAAGAAATAAAAGTCTAGGTAAAAGGAAAAAACGTCTTCATTATACATCTAAACGACAACGTAAACATACCCAAACGCAACATAAAAAAAAAATCAACAAGAAAATTAAATATTAAAGATATTTTTTCTAAAGCAAAATGAGTACGCATATCGAATGTATGAAAAGTGAATTAGATTTGTTTGCGGCACACCCCACGCAAAGTTCTATTCTAAGAACTGAAGAAGTCTCATACAATCCAATTGCTTCTTTGGACGGCGCCTCTTCAATCGAATTTGTTTGCTTGGGAAATGGTGTAACGTATCGAGATTTGTCAAGTGTTTATTTACGACTTGTTGTGCAACTTAAAAAAAATTATAACAACAGCATTGAAGGAAATGCTGTTGGTGTTGTAAACAATATTCTACATTCAATATTTAGAAGTTCATCAGCTTATTTAAATAATATACTGGTATCGCAAAGTGATAATAATTATCACTTTAGAGCGTATTTGCAAACAATTTTAAACTATGGGAGTGACGCCTCTGAAAGTCACTTGGTCTCCCAAGGTTATTTTCCAAATTTTGGGAGAATAACAGCAGGAAAATATGTTTATCCGGACTCGAATGAGACCCTTAAAAATATGTTTCAAAATAGTAACAAGGTTGAGTTATTCGGAAAAGTTCATGGAGATATTTTTAATCAAACCAAACTGCTTGTTAACAATGTTGATTTAAGAATTAATTTCAATATTGAAAAAACAGCGTTTTAATTAATGGAAACTGGTACTGAATCAAATTTAAAGATACTAGAAGCACAACTTTTTATGAACCTTATAACAGTTAACCCAAGCATTTTATTGGCTCATCATCATGTTTTACAAACAAAAAATGCTCTGTACCCATTCAGCAAGGTTGAAGTCAAATCATTTACAATATATCCAGGAAACAATACACTGTCGATAGACAACGCAGTTATTGGTCAAATACCGAATTTTCTGGCCTTTTGTATGGTTAAAAACCGCTCATACTCAGGAAACCGAGCCTTAGACCCATTTCAATTTGAACATTTTAAAATTCAACGCTTTAACCTATTGGTTAATGGAGTTCAAGTTCCTTCCCAGGCTCTGGAGTTCGATTACTCGAACGCTGAAAAGGTTCAAAGCTCAAGAGGTTATAATATGCTTTTTAGATCATGTGGAATTAAACATTACGATCGTGGACTACAAATTACCAAGGAAATGTTTGATTCAAACAGTTTTATATTAAGCTTTGACTTAACTGCGGATCAATCAAATTCAACTATATGTTCAAATTTAATCTCTCAAGGTACTATAAGAATCGAAGGAAGATTTTCGGAACCACTTGCTGAAGCAGTTACTTGCTTGGTATACTGTGAATACGATTCAATGATTGATATTGATAAGCATAGAAATATTCGTACGCTCTTTTAAAATGAATACTTTACAAATTGAACATTTTCTTTCTAAGCATCCAAAGACAAAATCTATTTTTAAAGGAGTTTTTCCTTCGGATAGGTTACCAAAAACTATTTTAAAGTATCCCGCACTAATAATTGCGAATACCGACACTTCAGATCAACCTGGAACTCATTGGATTGCATTTTATTTTGATAGTCGTAGGTCAGCAGAATTTTTCGATTCGTACGGTCAATATCCCCAGAAAAAAGAATTTTTAAAATTTTCAAAATCTAACGCTCATAAGGATACTTTTCTAACACTTGCGGACATTATTGTATGCTGTACGGTCTTTTTAAAAGTAAAAAGAAAACACTAGATTTTTTTTAAAGAAAATTCAAGAAAAACGACTATTCATTTAATGATAAATTAATAATAAAAATGTTTAAGAACCATTTTAAAAAAAAAAAACATATATATTTAAGTAAAATTAATTCGTTTTATTCATGGTTTTGGAGCAATACGTTTGTTTAACTTATAATATTTAATCATTAGACTAATGGCTTCCTTTTTCAGTGCAGGCAGCATATGACATTGACATGTGTCTGGTCCAGATGAGGCATCATCGTCGCTCCAGGGACAAAGCTTAATGGAATCCAAACTTCGAATGGATCAACTCTTTTTCCTCTAAATCCTCCAAAGTGGCTTTTAGGAACTCCATCCTTTGTAGGTGTTGCTCGAAAAGCATGCCTTCAAATTGCAACAAGAATAGTTCAATCTGTTGAGCGTACATTTTTAAGGAAAACTATTTCTTTTTTAGACTGATTTAAGACTGTTGTTGGATTTAAAAACTCAGCTCTTTATATTGAAGAATTTTATTTACTTTACTTATTTACTAATAAAAATTCAATTAGAGCACAACTATATCTGTTCGGATCTTTTCCTTTATATACCATATGAGTTATTCCATTCTCATTTAATTTCCTAAATGGTGTCTTTGTAGAAAATTTGTTCACATAACTTTTAGGTAGAAATATCCAAACATCTTTGTCGTCCTTGTCAGTTAAATACAGAGCTATTTTAGTTCCATATGGTGTCTTTTTCAGCTTACACCCAGTGATCTTATACTCAAATCCAATACATAGATTTTCAATTTTTGTGTAGCCAATCACAGGCTTCACATCATTTAAGGTCTCTAAGAAGTCCTATCAAATTCAACAGAATTAGTTGATAATGTATTTACTTTTAATTTATATGCATACCATTTTTGATCCTCGTAAGATTGGATTCGTTGTGCACTAGTACCTAACTGTTGTATACTAATTCTTTAACCCGAAATTACATGGTCTTTTATACTCGTCAAAAACTATATATTTCTATCAATTCATGTGGAGTAAATGAGATAACAATATGTCTTCATTATACATATCAAAATACTTATTCAAACTATGTAATACTTGAGAATAAAGTCAGAAATACATATCAGTATGTCTATCTCTTTTTATATTTATATAAATCTTTCAATAGCGTTAAAATAAAGTTAGTGTATATAACATAAGAATTGTCTCTCAGATGCTATATAAGATACATTTTTTATAGAAAAGTCAGTTTATTTTTAAAAACATCGAAATGGTGAAGTATCATTGCGAGTTGTGCTCAGAAACAAAATCCTTTACTACTCGCAGCGGCCTAAAAGCGCATACCTTAAAGATACACAACTTCGCCTATCAGAAATCTAAATCTTCCTTTTATTATTGTTATTTCTGTCCTAAAGTACGGAAAATTTGGTTGCAATACGACTTTAATATGCATCGTCTGTTGGTTCACAACGCAGAGCTAAAAAGTATTTTTAACCAAAGAAAAATTGTCCAATAAATAAAAAACAATTATAAGATCTCAATTAAAAAAATAGTTTTTACTTTATTTTCCATATGTAATGTGTATTTATAATTAAAAGTTAAGAATCTAGATCAAATAAAACATCTAGTAACGCGCTGTCACCTCCATCATCCAGCAAAGTTAAATAATGGTTAGTCGGTGGCGGTTGAGGTCCCATAAGTTCTTCAAAGATGTGGTCGTCGTTAGGGAAAACATCTTCTTCTGGCCTGGATAGGTCGTCGTCCAATTGAAATTCCTGTGCACACTGATATACATCTTCACCTTCATCGTGTGTGATAAGGGATTCCAAAAAAGCCTGCGTAGTAGTCCCTAATGGAAACTGGCTCCACTCCAGAGACTCCAATCCTGGGTCCCTATTTTGGGTCGACGATGCAACCGGTTGAAATACGCTTTGTAGGAGGCGATCAACCGAATCTTCTGCTTCGGAAACCTGCACAAGGTCCAGATCCGAGTTTTCAATTATTTCAAGATCAGAATCTTGCGTGGGTGGTAATTCCAGGTTATCAGTCTCAACCTCGTTTTCCGAATCGACAAATTCTACGGTTAGATCCATAGGTATGCAGTACTGAGGCATTTGAAGAACTGATCCTGAGCAATTTGAGTGGTGTCATTTTTATAGTCTAGAATGTTCACTTAACAGGTTGACATCTACAGGGAGTGCATACAGGCATGTTGTACTCCTAGAACCAATCCGATTGGTTCTCGAATATAAGGAGCAGCCCAATACCCCAGTAGAATGGTTATTAGAAGGAAAACGAACACAAGTATTGATAACAAGTTACCGGGGGTGAACGTGGTGTAGGAGGGGTTAGGATGTAGGTAAATATCGAAGGTGTACAACTTTGACATAGGTTAAGGAAAGGCAATCTCTGTGTAAGCAAGATATGAATAAATGGTCAGTTAAGGTCGGGCCAGCATTGGCATAAGATGTCGCGATGCAACCATTCGAATTTCCTAAGCCTTAAGCTAAGAGTAGCTATTAAAAGCGGTTGCGTAGGTTTTTTATGCGGTTTTAAATGTATTTTGTATGAGTTGTTTTTAATTGCAAGCGTATACTCATCCCATAATCAGTGTGTTTGGTATTCCACGGAACCCTCCCGTTTTATTGCATTTCAAATATTGTGACCCCTCGTTATCTTCTGAGAATGAGCAGGAGAAAGTGAACGTGTGTACCCACGAACCCGAATCTCACCCCCTACCCTCGAGTCCTTGCTCATGACTGCTTGTGCGCGAAGGTGTGAAATTTCAATTCTGTGAGTTTTGTTCAAAATGTGCAGTTTTTATTTTAGTCCAATGACACCAAATTTTTTTTTTTTTTTTTTTAGTGAGGGGGTATACTAATTACGGTATCGACGGTCATCGTCGTTTTTTGCCTTTTTCAGTGTAGTAGTGGGAAATTACGGTAGCGGAGGTTTTCGCAGCGGCGGTTTGGACGCTGCCGAGACTGCCGCTGCGATGACCGCCGCTGCGGTCTTATACTCTAGTTTTTCTTATATGTTATACGATTCCTTTTGAGGAGTGTGTCTAGGAAAAATGAGCTGAAGAATCACTTTAATGTTCAAGTTGTATAAGACTTATAGGATCACTTTTCAGGGCTGAGGATATACAAAATTGTTTGTGTCTACGATAAAGTTAGACGGGTGTGTATAGAAAATTAGGTAGTGGGATCACTTTAAGGTTTGTGTTTTAAATTTCTTATTGGGAACACTTTTCAGGGTTTATATCTAGAGGTCACCCAATAATATTTATGTATAGGATAAGAAGTTTAGTTTTAAGAATTTCTTAAAACGAAGCATTCTCCGCTACCGTAATTTCCCACTACTACACTGAAAAAGGCAAAAAACGACGATGACCGTCGATACCGTAACTAGTATACCCCCTCACTAAAAAAAAAAAAATTTGGTGTCATTGGAAAGCATTTTTAAGCCCTTTCCAATGGTATAATTTTCTCTGTTCTAAAATAAAAACTGCACATTTTGAACAAAACTCACAAAATTGAAATTTCACACCTTCGCGCACAAGCAGTCATGAGCAAGGACTCGAGGGTAGGGGGTGAGATTCGGGTTCGTGGGTACACACGTTCACCTTCTCCTGCTATTTGAAATGCAATAAAACGGGAGGGTTCCGTGGAATACCAAACACACTGATTATGGGATGAGTATACGCTTGCAATTAAAAACAACTCATACAAAATACATTTAAAACCGCCTAAAAAACCTACGCAACCGCTTTTAATAGCTACTAGCCGTATTTCGAGAAATAAAAAAAGCTAAAAAATGAGACTAAAAAAATGTTTGCCCATAATTACGGGTGTACGAAATGTAGCTATTTATAGCTGTTTTCCCGCCAAGCTAGCGAGTTTTCAGAAGTGGTACAACTAAATTTTCTTATATTAAATTGTTTAACATCATCTACAATTTTTAGGACCTTAAAATGGAGTTTGAAAGGAGGGAATGTTAGACGTTCTGAACTGGTAAGTGTGGCAATTTTTGTTGGTTAATAACTTAAAAAAATGGCATTTTACAACAACGTGTCGTATTCAAAAACTGAAGAATCTTAAGGGCTATACACTTTGAGGATTAACCGAAATAGCTAGAGCTGTTTTTGAGAAATCCAAAAAAGAGCATGAAAATTCTGAATAAAAAAACTTGTGCCCATTAATTTTAAGCGGTGGTATTTAGGCAAATCATATTATAGAATCATAGAATTTCGAAATAACTTTCTAACCACATATAGCACAATCCTGTAGCTTGCGTAGTTCACAAGTTACGGGTGTACAAAATTTTGGTATTAATAGCTGTTTTCCCGCCAAACTGAAAAGTTTTTCCAAAAGTGGTAAAACTAAAGTTTCTTATGTTAAGCTGTTTAACATCGTCTAGAATTCTTAGGACCCTAAAATTACGTTTTGGGACAAACTGACAAACAAACTTACATTTTCATTTTGAGAAGTCCGCCAAAAACTTGTTTTGCGTATATCTTTTGAACGGAGCACAAATGATTTTAACAAATGTGGTGTGATCTCACGCGAATTTTAAGTGAGAATACAACTAGACTAATGAACGTGTGCCTTCACTTCTTCACTTTCACTGCTTTTTCCTCCAAGCCAATTGATTTTTTTAAGGACTTGGAATGCAATCATTTTAGTTTTTGCGATACCTTTCGATTGATGAATCGTCCCTTCAACTAAAACATTCATTTTATGACCGTTTCACTTTTAAATTACACGACAAAATGTACATGTTTTGATTCCAACTTTTGAGTAAACGTTTTATTTTTATTGAAATATTTTGTATTTCAACAGGTTAATGAACCTAATTAAAACAAACACATACAATACGGATATGAATACTTTGTTTAAACAATGTTAAATAACTTTTTTGTATGCGTAGTCGTAAGTCCATACATTTTATTTGTGCATAAATCAATATATACATATTAACTATTTATACATGTACAATGTACATCAGTTGGTGTGTTTTTGTGTGTTTGGGTATAAACATACAAAACGTTTTAGAGGACTTTTTTTCTGAAATAGATGCGAAAAGTGAAAAATTACCTCTGATGGTCGATATTCTTCTGTTTTCTAACTCTAATAGATCTCGCTCAGTTTTTAACTCTTAAGATAACGTGTTGTAGTCCTGTCACCATAGTGTTATGTCCCTTATAATAAATCCTCGCTTAACATTTTGTATTTATCGATTGTTTTTTTTGTAAAAGTTGTGGCAAGTTTCTGCGCAGGACTCCTAACACTTGGCAAATGATTCTGAACGTATTTGGTCAGACCTTAGCCATACAGTGATAAAAATACAAGAATTCATGGAAAATTATTTTTTATATATACATATATAATTTTTATTTAGGATTCTTAATTTTTTGTTTTTAATAAATCGAATATTACACTGGTTTTAATAAAACATGTTATATTAAAAATAGTGTTTAAAGCTTTTAAGTTTTTTATGTATGGTTTGTGTCCCGGGCTGAAAAGCTATATTTGTTGTTGCCCTACAGTTCCCCTCCAGTTCCAAAAAAAGTTTCAATCGTGAATCACCTTGTGAATACCGCGGGACATGTCAGCTTGCACGAGTGAAGAACAAGTGAGACTCCATATAGACAATTTTATGGGATGTCCGCTTTTTCACAAGTGAAAATTCAAAAGAAAATTTTACGAAGTCACTCGGGACTTCACTTGTTCTTTATACTCATTTGTCGTATGGACTGTCCTTTATTGTTTATTTGTATATTTACCTTTTAGAGCTGCGTATAACCCTTTGCGGTATTTTTATTGGAACAAAAGATTTCATCACCCACTTTACTTTAATCGTTTATTTGAGTTAAAATAATAAAGTCAGGTAAGTGTTACATTATGTTAAAGATGTTGTGCATTGATCTTAGTTTAAAGTAAGTACATTTTGAAGGTATTTTATGGATTATGATAGCCGAAAGTGGATGATGAAATGTTTTGTCCCAATAAAAATCACGGAAAGGCTTATACACAGCTCTAATAGGTAAATATACAAATAAGCAAATAAAGCGCATACTTTAAACATATGCCCATACATTTTTTCAGGAGCGTTGATCAATTATTCGGAGGACCCGGAAAAATAATTAAGGAAGGCGATGACCAGTGTAAAAAGCAAAGAAACGAAACTAACAATAACTGTCATACGACAAATGAGTATAAGGAACAAGTGAAGTCCCGAGTGACTTCGAAAAATTGTCACTTGAATTTTAACTTGTGGAAAGCGGACATTTTTAAGAAGATAATCTTACATTTTCTTAATAATAAAGTTGTATTTAAAAGGCTTCAGATTTCAAATAAAAAAGAAAAATAAGGACTCGAACCACCAACCCTCAGGACCGTGCATCAAAAATAGTGAACTCTGAGCAACGCCTACATTTTGTTATCCAGCGGCAAAATGCAAATGCAAATGCTTTTCAAGTGGCAAGTGGTTGACAACTAAATAGGGGCATATTGATGACGACTTTTTTTTTTGGGTGTACCCTTTCTAAATCGAAAAAAATCCAACTATATAATGTTTACTTACGAATTTAATGTTAATATTAAAATATTTTAAATACTTAAATCATTTTTAACGGACTTAATTTCTAAAACTTAACTAAAAAATGATATTGTAATAATAATGTATAATACGTAAACATAGCATTATAAGTAAATTCAACTTAAAAATTAGGGCACTCACATGTCCTTTAAAACTGTAGGACCCACAGTTTTGGGCGGCTTGTGGGCGCTAGAGTGGGCGTGGCACCCTGACGAAACAAACTTACGCTGCGCAGGAATCAGTACCCTTCAGTTCCAAAAAAAAGTTTCACTTGTGAATCACCTTGGGAATCACGTGGGACATGTCCTCTTGCACAAGTGAAGAACAAGTGACTCTCCATATAGAAAATTGTAAGGGATGTCCGCATTTTCACAAGTGAAAATTCAAATGAAAATTTTTCGAAGTCCTACGGGATTTCACTTGTTCCTTATACTCATTTTTCGTATGGCCTGTCACGTGCCGGTGACACGTCCCAAGTGAATCACTTGTGAAAATCAGAACTTTTCCATGAGCTTTCACTTGTGAAATCACTTGCAAGTGACACGTCCCATGTGAAATCACTTGTGAATATCAGAATTTTTCCATGAGTTTTCTCTTGTGAAATCACTTGCAAGTGACACGTCCCAAGTGAAATCACTTGTGAAAATCAGAATTTTTCCCATGAGTTTTCAATTATGAAAATATTGAATTTAAAATACATACATATTTAATTTTATTTTAATTAGATGGTATTATTAAAATTTTCAAAAATTGGACAAATTTTGTTTCTGTTTTTTTGTTTCGTAAGCTTATTTTTAACGTTAGTCATCGCCGTTATTAAACCTTTGTCCGGGTCCTCTGAATCCTTGGCCAACGCTCCTGAAAAAACATATGTTTAAAAAATGCGTTATATACGTACTTTAAACTAAGATCAATGCACAACATCTTAAACTTAAGGTAGCACTTACCTGACTTTATTATATTAACTTAAAGAGACGATTAAAGTAACTCTGCTGCGCACAATTAAAATGGATGCTTCCCTTTCAATCACTCAAAAAGAATGCACCAAGTCTTCTTCTGACCCCTTTACTCGATTTCCTTTGTTTTCTCTTCGTTGTTGGCGCGTGCCACTGCACCTTTACCCTTTCTAATGCGATAAATATCCGACTATATAATATTTACTTCTTGAGTAAAAAATTACAATATGAATTTTTAAAAAATGTTAATACTAAAATGTTTTTAAAATTGAAATCAATTTTAACGGACTAAATTTCTATAACTAAAATAAAAAATTATATTGTAATAAAAGTGTATAACAAGTGAACATAACATTATTAGTAAATTCAATTTACTTAATTTTACTATAATCAAATAATTTACTGTTATAAAACAATATTAAATGATTTTTTTATATACAATAATGCACCTAAAATATTAGGGCATTCACATGTCGCTGCGCGACGAAAATTTTTCCGCCGAAATATTAGTCGATAGCCGATCATAACGGAGAGACTCAAAAAAAAAAACAAGAAAGAACGCTATAGTCGAGTGCCTCGACTATCAGATACCCGTTATTCAGCTAAGGGGACCAAAGGGAAATGGAAATAAGCAAGCATCAAAGCAAGACTGAAATGCGCCACCTACCGGCGGTAGACAGATTTAAGCGTTATGGGCGTTAGGGTGGGCGTGGCAAATTTTTGGGTCAATCGATAGGTATTGACGAGACCAATACAGTTCAGTTAAAATTTTGTATCTAGCATGAAAATTGTGGGCGCCACAGGCTTGGGCGGTTTGTGGGCGTTAGAGTGGGCGTGGCATATTCGCGTAACAAAATTGCGCTGCGTACAAAGCTACGGAATCTAAATCTGAAATCCCGATTCTCTATCTTTGATAGTTTCCGAGATATCCACGTTCATACTTACGATTTTTTGAAGTTTGGGGGCGGTTTGTGGGCGATAAAGTGGGCGTGGCAAACTTTTTTTTAGATCAATCGATAGGTTTTGATGAGAACAATACATTTCAGTTAAAATTTTTATTCTAGCATCAAAACTGTAGGAGCCAAAGTTTTGGGCGGTTTGTGGGCGTAAAAGAAACAAACTTGCCAAATCTCAATAGCCTAGCTCTCATAGTTTCCAAGATCTCAGCGTTCATCCGGACAGACGGACAGTCGGACATGGCTAGATCGACTCGGCTAGTGATCCTGATCAAGAATATATATACTTTATGGGGTCGGAAACGCTTCCTTCTGCCTGTTACATACTTTCCGACGAATCTAGTATACCCATTTACTCTACGAGTAACGGGTATAATATTGGACCGACCGAAATTTGTCTCTGCGAGCGCGGAGTGCAGGCATATTATAGGACAGAAAGAGAGGGATATCTCCGAATATCTGCCTCTCTTTGTTGCACGATCGCTTTCGTAGGCAGTCTTCTACGCTGCGCCGACTTCTCTGCTGACGTCAACAGCCATGTCACCGCGTCCCTACTGCAGAACTGAAAGGTAGAATCTGCATGCCTAATCCCAGTATTGCAGCTTTTATAGTTTCCGATATCACAGTGGTCATACGGACAGACTGACAGACAGAATATATATACTTTATGGGGTCGGAAACGCTTCCTTCTGCCTGTAACATACGTTCCGACAAATTTAGTATTCCTCTAAATATTCATAATCATAACGCAAGCAATTCAATATTTTTAAGGAAGTTTTAAAAATTATAATAAAAGGGTTGCCTTGACATACTTTAAATTTGGAAGAAATACAGCTATTTTGAATTGCAGCGTGCCGAATGTAAGCAATTCAGAAAGTGTATTTATTTAGTAGATTGTATAATACATTTTTCTCACAAAAGTTGATATCAGAACTTTTGCTTGTTGAAGGTTCGATCGTCCCTAGCAGTTTACCTCGTTAAGAGGTATTTTTGTTTGATTTTCTATACTACAGGTCATTTGTTTTTCAATTCTTATGTTCCGTTATACTATCCGTCAGTCTCGAACAAGCCGCCTTGCTTTAGTAAGAAGTCCAGACTTTATAGGAAATACAAAGATACTGGTTCTCAATCTGTTAATTCTAGATAATTAAGTGCTCGGTCTAGTTTTATGGTGCTAAATCGTTGTAAAGTCCAATTCTCTAATCCGAATCCGAAAAAGTTTTATAATTTTGTTAGCACTAAACGTCTTTTAATTATCCTTCCTCGTTATCTTTTGAAAATATTACCGGAACAACTGAGCAGGCAATAGCCGATCTTTTTGCCAAGTTGTTTCAAACGACATATTCTACTTTACCTCGTTCTTCACAACCCCTTTCTTACACTGTATCCAGGTCAAATTTAAAATTTTGTCCCACCTTAAATGAAAGCTCTTTACTTGTTGATCTTCAACGTGTCAAGACTGTTTATTCACCTGGTCCTGAGGGTATTCCTGGCTGCGTGCTTAGATATTGCGCGGAGGCCTTATGCAAGCCCCTTCTCAAATTATTTACCTTTCAATATGTGGAAGGAATCGTTTGTAATTCCTCTCCACAAGAAGGATAGCAAAGTGGAAGCATGTAATTATAAAGGTATCTCTAAATTGTCAGCGATCCCAAAGCTCTTTGACAACATTATTACTCCCCACTTGCAGCACCTCTGTAGGTGAGTTATATCTCCGAGTTTGTGAAACGTAGATCAAAACCCACAAACTTTTTGTAACCTTCATCATTTATAATAAAGGGATAAAAAAATCATCTTCAAACAGACACCATTTACACTGACTTTAGTAAAGCATTTGACTCTGTTAATCACGCTCTTCTAGTAACAAAACTGGATTTATTAGGGTACCCTGTTGATCTTTTGAGATGGATCTTAAGTTATCTGAACTGCATAACACAAAGATTACTTTTTAAGAAACCTCTCTCCTGTCTACTCCACGTTACCTCCAGTGTCCCACAAGGGAACCACCTGGGGCCACTACTTTTTACTTTATTTATAAACGAAGTTCCATCAGTTATAACTCATTCTCGTGTATTAATGTACGCAGAGGATGTTAAATTATGCCTGCAGTACAAGGATACTTCCTGCCAATCCGACTTACTTTCCGATTTGAATAATTTTCAAACATGGTGCTCTGACAATTTACTGTATTTAAATGGCTCTTATTGTAAGGTAATGACTTTTTGGCGTGTCAATCAATGTGCGACATAAACGCTGAATGAGGGCTAATTGTATAGAATAACTCTAGTAAACGATCTTGGTGTTTTGTTGGACCCAAGACTAAAGTTTGCTGATCAAATTTCGCCCATGGTCATTAGACCTGGGGTGCCGAAAGGTTGTCAAAGAAATTTGATGATCCCCATTTTACTAAGACCTTGTCCACCCGATACTTGAAAGGATCACCTGTCTGGAGTCCCCAATACGAAATTCTTGTTGATCTCTGCAGTAGTATTTTTTAGTATTTGTTTACGAACGATGCTTGGAACAGTCTTTATTTATAACCTTATTCGAGGTAAAATTGATAGCCCCGATTTGGTTAGCCAGCTAACCTTTTCTGTTCCATGCAGTCTAGCAAGAAAATGCATTCCCCTAATTTTAAATCATTTCAGATCCAACTACGACTTGGATGAACCTTTCGAAGTATTATGTTCTGACTATAATAGATTTTTTCAAACGTTCTCTATATCTGACTCTCTGCCTCTCATAAAAAAATTAATATTAAATTATGTAGCACATATATTTATTTTTCAACGCGTCTATCATGTCTCAAATTCGTGCCGTACGACAACGTAGCCGCATAACCTGTCAAAGGTTGGTGAAAAAAGGTGGTCATAAAAGTTGCAAAGTTGGGTATCATATTAAATTTAGGCAAATCTCATATTCAAGGGTTATATATAAATATAAGCAATATAATAAGTATTTAAAAATTAATTTTATGTATTAAATTTAATTTAATCACTTAGCAAGTATTTAAGTCATGGGGGAATTTTATTTATAATATCAAAATCATTTTAATATTATTGTATACAGTCAATCGAAACGTGTAACATTATGACCGGAGCCGATAAGTCTGTGTGACAAAGGGTGCACTATGTTGTTTGTATGTATGTGGTACAAACCGCCCTGCAGTACCATTCGGCGCCGATTAGGCACTCAATTACTGCAAAAAGTTCATCACTCAGCGCCTAATAGGCGCCTAATTTATATGGGATTAGGTGCTCAAATTAACATGGGCATGTCCTAGGGTTCATCAGTGCATAAAAACTAGCACCCATTCGGCGCATTTTTGAGCACCCCTTTGAGCGCTCGATTAGGCAGTCGAAAAGGCACACATTCGGCGCACGTTGAGCGCTCGATTAGGCAGTAGAAAAGGCACTCATTCGGCACACGTTGAGCGCTGGATTAGGCAGTAGAAAAGGCACACATTCGGCACCCGTTGAGCGCTTAGCAGCAAATATAATTTCAATTGTAATTTTTATTTAAAATTTCAGTTCGGGGGTTCCCGGTGTTATCGGAGTCGTCGGTTCTTCAGCATCTGGTTTTTCACGCACCTCATTGCTTTTTGCAGTGCCTTTTCGGGAGGCTCCGAGGGCTCCGAGCGATTGAATCTAGTATTAGAAGAAAAATTAGTTTTGAAAATAGAACGAGACGAAAATAAAAACGAGTGATCGAAAGTAATCATTATTTGTAAGTTTTATTTATAATAAAAGATGTGTTATCTTTGGTATTCAATGTAAAAATCCCAGAAGTCATTTAAAAATTAAACTTACAAACAATAGTTACTTTCGGCCCCAATAAAAACTTACTTAACAAGGCGCGGACGAAATTTGGGTAGACTTTGAGCTTCTTCTTGTTTTGGCCCCCTCCAAGTTGTGGGACAGAACAAGTTCCTCGGATAATATGCTTAAAATGGATTGACTTAGCCATCCATTTTTACCATCAGCCTTGTCTAAAAATATAAGAAAATTAAAAAAATATCGAGAAGAAATTTGCAAACTTTTGTTTTCGGTCACTTGATTTATTTTATTTTGTTGTAAAAAATTATTAAGAAAAATATAGCACACACTATTTATGTATTTTTTATTATTTATTAAAACATTCATTGGTTTTGCAGATGCGGAAAAAAAATAACACTTTTCCAGGGACTGAAAATAAGAGATGTTTGAGATTTTTATTTAAATAGCCACGTTTGTTTACGTACACAAAAGTAAGAATTGTGGTTTAATGTTATTAATATTAATTTTTAACGAATTTTAACCACAAACATAAGTTTCAAAAACAAACATCTCTTATTTTTTGTCCCTAGAAACTTTGCACTCAGTAAGATTTTTAAATGCTTTCACAGATTTGTTTATTTGTTTATTATATGCACCATTTGTTGCTTTTCACATCAAAAATTAATATTTTTCACAGCTATTTTTTTTCCGCCACGTGTTTTTTTGGGAATCTTGTATTTCCCTTATTTTAAGTATAGATTATCTTGTTTTTTAGTCTCACTGTTTTCAGACTGTTGGTCTGCGAACGACTTACCTGGGAATTGTTTCTATTTCAATTTTAAGACACTATTGAATTTGACAAAGTTAGTTGCTCGTAGATTTCTGTCACTTCTAACTCCTTCACTTAAGTAAACGCAAGTGAAAAAGACGAAAAAAGGCGCGTGCCTTCCAGAAAAACAACAAGCAACAACAACAACGGTTCCGCTAATCCGTTGTTGTTCTGTTTTTTTGGCATGTCCCGTTTGGTCTATGCATCTTGCACTTAGAAGCAGGGTATTTATAGACATATCCGACTATGCAAATCGTTGTAAAAAAATATATTTTTAAAACTTCACATATTAATAAATAATATTAACAAACATATACATTTTTTTAAGAAATACAAATAGTTTAAAACCCAAACATATTATTTTAATTGGTTCAAAAGGAAAGGGTGCACAAAAGTATAGCTATTTTAATTGCTGGGCCTCCTTGCCCTCACACGCATTTCTTCAGCTGAGACATTGCGAGAGAGGGAGAGCCCAAAAGTACTTTTTGTGCGTTCTCTTTGCGGACGCCGACTGAGAGCGCGTCTCTTTGCCGCCGTTGCGCTCAGCTCTGCCGGCGTCGCTGGCTGCTCTGCCGACGTCGCAGTCGGCTTCGTGCCGATTAGGCGCCTAACTCAATTGTGGAACTGCAGGGCGTGCACTGTTGTTTGTATGTATGTGCGATAAAGGATTTTTTTGTATTAAATAAAGTTTAAGTGTATACAGGAGCAGAGAAAGAGAAATAAAAATGGTAGAGAAAGAGATAGATGGGTTCCGTTCCCGCGCGACTTCGCGGGACGGATGGCGGTTAGGTTGCCGCTCGTCTTTATGGCTCGTTGCGTCGACTCCCTTCTCGACGCCTTTGATCTCTCAGGATGCCAGCGGCCAAGTTAGCTACCGCGTCCCACTTGCATTGGTTCTCCAGCAGCTGATAACGTTATCCGCTGTCAGGTTACGCTCTGGTATTGTTTCAAATTCGGCTCGGTTCCTAGCGTATAGAAGGCAGATAAATAACGCGTGCTCCGCGTTCTCGATGCTTCTTGTGCTCGTGCTTAAACATACACAGAAAAAAAAATTGATATGATATGATGGTCAATTTGATGAAATCCAGTATCAATTCGGCCTTGATACGGCACATATCAATTTGATATGTTCGAAATGGTAAAAACGATTTTCGGTAATATCATTTTTACATTAAGCGGTATCAATTTTTTGAAATATTTTTGTTGTAAATTTGATATTATTGTAGATTTGATATTATAATTTCAAATGAACATTGTAGTAGATTGGATATTAAAAATACCAATTTGATATTATAATTATAATTTAAATAAAAAATAATATACCAATTTTTTTTTTTTATACGTTTTATTACCTATTTACAGTTTGTACAAAATATTTACAGTATTTCTTATTAACACATTATATTAGGATATTTACATTGGGTCTTTTTTTCGTACTTATGTATACTTATTAACTCAAATTTCTTAATTGTGATTAACTTATAATTCCAGTTCCAGATTCCAGTTCGGCATCCGCTCGCTAAAATTTGAAACCTTAATTAATTGAGTAATAAGAACAAATTTGTAAAAGACATTCAAGAATGTGCAAAATTTTAAGAAGAACAAGGGAGAACACTATAGTCGAGTATCTTGACTATCAGATACCCGTTACTCAGCTTAAGGGACCAAAGGGAAATGGAGATATGCAAGCAGCAAAGCGAGATTTAAATGCGCCACCTACCGGTGGAAGACTGATTTAAGCGTTGTGGGCGTTAGGGTAGGCGTGAAAAATTCATTATTCAATAGAATAGGTTAGCCGCGCACTTTGCTCTCTCTGAGCGACGGCAGTGGTTTTTTCTTTGCCGCTAAGTTCGGCCGGCAACTATTTACATGCACACACATACACGCGTAAAAACATTTCGCATTGTCTGGCTCTGACGTCATAGCTTTTTTTCTTGGGAGGTTTCTGGGCATTAGAGTGGGCGTAGCAAAATTTTTTTTGGGTCAATCGGTAGGTATTGACAAGGCTAATACATTTCAGTTAAAATTTTCTATCTAGCATCAAAACTGTAGGAGCCACAGTTTTGGGCGGTTTGTGGGCGTTAGAGTGGGCGTGGCAGTCTACTGAAACAAACTTGCGCTGCGTAAGAAGCTCAGGAATCTGCACGCCAGATCTCAATAGCCTAGCTCTCATAGTTTCCGAGATCTCAGCGTTCATCCGGACGGACAGACAGACGGACAGACGGACATGGCTAGATCGACTCGGCTAGTGATCCTGATCAAGAATATATATACTTTATGGGGTCGGAAACGCTTCCTTCTGCCTGTTACATACTTTCCGACGAATCTAGTATACCCTTTTACTCTACGAGTAACGGGTAAAACAATGAAAATCACGTGCATCTGTCTATACATACATACACTGGTGGAAAAAATAATAGAAACGACTTTCACTTCTGCACTTCTTATTAAATAGCAAAGTAAGTACGAAAGTTCTGGGCTTCATACCAATAACCTTTTTGTTCCTTATTAAAAAACATACATAAGTATTTGTTAAAAAAAAATATATATGAAATATATCTACTTTGTTTTTTATGAAATAAAAAAAAAATAAGAAAGCGAGTAAGCCGTTTCTATTATTTTTTCCACCAGTGTACATGTGTATGTACATGAGAAGCGACTTTGCAGGGCGGCGTAGAAAAAAAAAAAAATAGGCATGTAAGTCTAAGCGCATTTTAAAATATGTTTATGTTTAAATGCTATTATGTTTAATGTTAGATAGACATACATACTTATAAATTTTATTCACGCTAGCACACATACACACGCTTACGTACATACGTAAAAAAAAAAGTTTCACTTGTGAATCACCTTGGGAATCAAGTGGGACATGTCCTCTTGCACAAGTGAAGAACAAGTGACGCTCCATACAGAAAATTGTATGGGATGTCCGCATTTTCACAAGTGAAAATTCAAATGAAAATTTTTCGAAGTCCTACGGGATTTCAATTGTTCCTTATACTCATTTTTCTTATGGCCTGTCACGTGCCGGTGACACGTCCCAAGTGAATCACTTGTGAAAATCAGAATTTTTCCATGAGCTTTCACTTATGAAAACACATGCAAGTGACACGTCCCAAGTAAAATCACTTGTGAAATTCAGAATATTTCCAATGAGTTTTCACTTATAAAAATATAGACTTTAAAATATGTACATACATTTTTATTTACTTTTAAATTCATTTTAATTAAATAAAGTTATTTAGGATTTCTGTTAAGGGACAATCATTGTTAGTAGGCCTAGTTTAGTGTTACCCCTTCAGTTCCAAAAAAAAAAAGTTTTTAATTGAGAATCACCTTGTGAATCCCGTGGGACATGTCCTCTTGGACAAGTGAAGAACAAGTGACTCTCCATACAGAAAATTGTATGGGATGTCCGCATTTTCACAAGTGAAAATTCAAAGTGAATCACTTGTGAAAATCAGAACTTTTCCATGAGTTTTCACTTGTGAAATCACTTGCAAGTGACACGTCCCATGTGAAATCACTTGTGAATATCAGAATTTTTCCATGAGTTTTCACTTGTGATATCACTTGCAACCTACACGTCCCAAGTGAAATCACTTGTGAAAATCAGAATTTTTCCACGAGTTTTCACTTATGAAAATATAGAATTTAAAATACATACATTTTTAATTACATTAAAATTAATTTTAATTAGATCGTATTATTCAGATTTTTAATAAGGGGACAATTATTGTTAGAATTTCTGTTTTTTTTTTTGTTAGTTTGATTTTCACGTTCGTCATCGCCTTACTCAAACATTTGTCCGGGTCTTTGGAATCCTTGGCCAACGCTCCTGAAAAAATGTAAGGGCATATGATTAAAAAATGCGTTTTACTTTTTTAATTGTATATTTACCTTATATAGCTGTGTATAAACCCTTTGCGGAATTTTTTTTTGCACAAAACATTTTGTCATCCACTTTCGGCTAACGGAACCCATTGAATACCTTCAACATTTACGTACTTTAAACTAAGATCAATGCACAGCATCTTAAACTTTATGTAGCACTTACCTGACTTTATTATATTAACTAAACGATTAAAGTAACTCTGCTGCGCACAATTAAAATGCATGCTTCCCTTTCAATCACTCAAACAGAATGCACCAAGTCTTCTCACCCCTTTACTTGATTTCTTTTGTTTTCTCTTCGCTGTTGGCGCGTGCCACTGCACCTATACCCTTTCTAAAGCGAAAAATATCCGACTATGTAATTTGTACTTCTTAAGTAAAAAATACAATACGAATTTTTTAAAAATGTTAATACTAATACTACTAATGTTTTAAATATTGAAATCAATTTTAACGGACTAATTTTCTATAATTACACTAAAAAATATATTGTAATAAAAATGTATAATATGTAAACATAACATTATAAGTAAATCCAAATTACTTAATTTTACTATAATCAAATAATTTGCTTTTATAAAACAATATAAGTTGTTTATTATCGATACTCAATAATGCTCCTAAAATATTAGGGCATTCACATGTCGCTGCTCCACGAAAATTTTTCCGCCGAAATATTAGTCGCTAGCCGAACATAACGGAGAGACGCAAAAAAAATAACGGACCGGCCGAAATTTGTCTCTGCGAGCGCGGAGTCCAGACAGATTATAAGACAAGAAAGAGAGGGAAATATCCGAATATCTGCCTCTCTTTGTTGCTCGATCGTTTTCGTGGGCAGTCTTCTACGCTGCGCCGACTGCTCTCTGCTGACGTCAACAGCGGCACAGCGTTTTAGGCACAAAAAAAAAAAACAATAAAAAGATTTTTGCCTTGAGCCATGTCGTCCCTACTGCAGAACTGAAGGGTATGTACATACATAGTTGCACGTGCTTTCGTTGTCGTAGGGCAGCCAGAAAACCGCACACTATTTTAGTTTTTTCTACTAAGTTTACTCACCTTTTCCTTGTTCTGCGCTAAGTAAAAAACACTGACAATTTACGTCTGACCGGCTTCACAATAAAACTCAAGTGTCAAAAAATCCACTAAAACGTATGTAAGTGCAAGCGAGACAACATGATCGAAGTAGGCCAATTCGAGTTTCGAATATATCCTTTTC
This sequence comes from Drosophila subpulchrella, assembly GCF_014743375.2. NCBI lineage: Eukaryota > Metazoa > Arthropoda > Insecta > Diptera > Drosophilidae > Drosophila > Drosophila subpulchrella. The sequence continues at coordinate 27,904 of NW_023665695.1, read as the reverse complement.
GCTTCCACTCCCTTTTTCGATGTCAAAGAATTTCCGAAAAGAGAGAAATCGACAACTTGACAATTTTTGGTATCAATTCGACATTATTTAATGGTAAAAATGATATGTGTCTAAAAAACACAAATTTACCATGCAGGTATTCTTTGAAGCATCCGTGCCCGGAGCTCATCCGCGTGCGGTAGAGGTCTATTTGTCCGTGCCTTCTCTGCAGCCAAGGGGTTAGACTGGGGATTAGCCTGTGCGTCCATCGTCCTGTGGTCGCATTGTTTTACCTACTTTGCCATGCCCCAATCGTGCTACTGCGCTGGGTCCTGCTTCCTGTGCTCCCCGTTCTTCGTTCTGTCGCCAGGAGGTCCATCGGTATGGTACCGGCTACCACCAGCGCGGCTTCCTTAGATACCGTGCAGAAGCTGCTTGTGATGCGCAGTGCGCAGCGTCTGTAGACGGCTTTGCACTAGCGGCTGTATGTCGCGGTCTTCATAGCATCGGTCCGTATGGGCGCGTATATACAGTATAGTAGAGGTCACCACCGTGGCTATGATCCTTCTGCTGTGCTGCTTTGGTCCTCGAGTATTGGCCATCATCCTTGAGATGGCTGCAGTCGATCTAGATGCTTTGGTTGCTGCATACGCAAGGTGTGTCTTGAATGATAGCCCTTGATCGATCAGTACTCCAAGGTACTAAATTGAGGCAAGTGTTTCTATTGGAGTTGATCCGACTCGTATTGTTGCCTTCTTCACAGTCTTCCTGCTGCTTATGAGCACTGCCTCCGTTTTGTGCTTGGCAACTGATAACGCGTTGTCTGCGAGCCAGCACATGAGGGTGTCCATCGAGTTTTCGCTACCGTTACCAGCGCTATGTCGTCCGCAAGACCCACAACAGTGCATCTTTCGGGTAGTACCTGACTTAGGATCCCGTAGTACATAGCGCTCCATAGTATCGGGCCCAGGTCTGAGCCTTGAGGTACTCCTCCTGTCACCTGGTACTCGTGCTCTCCGACGTAAGAGAAATATGTGAGCACGAGGTCGGTCAGGTAGTCCGAGATTCCCATGCGATAAAGCGCTTGCAGGGCAAGGTTCCAGTAGGCAGAGTAAAAGTTGCGCTCGAATATCTTCCACGTTGTATTTTGTTCAACTTGCCCGGTTTTGGCACCAATCTTTGCCGCTTCCAACCTATGGGGAAGGTTCGTTGGGTGAGACATGTGTTATACATAAAGGTGAATATACCCGGGTAATTTGCCACCAATGTGTGCAGTGCAGCACTGGGAATGCCATCGCGGCCACGGGCTTTTTCAATCTTGGTTTTCCTTAGTTCCGCCAGGACTTCGGCTTTGCTGGTAAGAACGGTGTCCCCTTCCCCGGTAGCTTGCCAAGTAAGGGGCGAACAGGGTGGACACTATTTGGCCAAGCTGCAAGTGGTCGGTGGGGGTCGGCTGCCTGTTGAGCTTACCCATGACCATCCTGAATGCTAACCCGAGTGTTTCTGCATCCGCCGCTTCGCAGAGCTCCTGGAAGCATTTGGCCTTGCTAGCTTTGATCGCGTTTTTCAGCACCTTTCTCTTGGCTCTATAGGATGTTTCGCTTAGTTCCTGGTTTCCGCGTCCTCTGCTTCTGTGACACCTGCGCCGAGCCGCTAGGCAGTCTCGTCGTTCCACCACGGTATTGGTCTTAGCCCGTTACCACCTTTCGTGGCTTTTTCCATCGATGTATCGCACGCCGCCTTCACTCTATCGGCTATGTTCCTCGCGCATGTGTTAGCGTCTCCTGTAACGCAGACGCCTTCCATGTGTGCTAGGAGAGCTACTGTGTTAAGAGTATGCGCTTTGTAGGTCGTTTGGCTGCTGCTTGGGGCGGCCAGTCTGAGGCTTGTCTGGGTGATGATCAGGGCGTGGCCGCTGTGAGTGTAGATGTCTGACACCCTCCATACGCAGTTACGTGCCAGTTCAGGGCTAGCGAAGGTCAGGTCGATAATTGACTTCCGACCTGACTTGCTAAAGGTTGGTCTGTTACCTTCGTTTAGTAGCCATACATTTATCGAAGCCACTGCCTCAAGGAGGATGATTCCCCGCTGTGTCCTACTAGCGCTGCCCCATTTGGTGGACCATGGCTGAAATCACCTGCGATGCGGATAGGGGACCTACCGCGTGCGTCGTCAGCGATCTCCTGCATTATTGCTCTGAACTCACTAATGTGTACGCTCGGGGCTATGTAGCAGTTGTAGATTGTTATACCTTTGATCTTCGCTCTGTTGTTTCCCGTCCTGGAAGCCCTTAGCGATAGATGTCCAGGGGGCTGCCCGCAGCTCCATATCGCTTCTCTACCGTCCGAGCTATGTTGCCATACGCCTTTATGCTTGTCCTTGTAGGGCTAGCTGAGTATTGCCACCTCAGCCTGCTGCTCGATGACCGTCTGTGCTAGCAGGTCCTGCGCCTCTCTTCAGTGGTTTAGGTTAAGCTGTAGGACCTTAACTATTCTGTTTATCGTTCATAGCTTTTCGGTACTCAGGGCACATCCTGCTGAGGGTCGAGTGTTCGGCCTCTCCTCCAGATTTCCGGCTTCTTGTGCAGATGATGCTTTTCGGATTACCCTAAGTACAAGTCCTATACTTATGCCATCCTTGCTAAATTTGAAGCAAGATTGCGGCGTGTTTTTGGCTGTTGCCTCTGATTCTGGGCATCTGGGCTCCATTTTTTGCGGCAGACGACCCACCCATGCGTACGATCCTTCGCTGCATTTGATGAGGATTGCGTCAGAGCGCTGGTTCCTGCGCTTCGCGGTGCGGCTCACGTGATCTTCGCTTTTTCCAGTACTCGCTGCAGTGTCGTGGGGCTTCTTGCTTTTGCGTCTCACCTGCTGCCAGGGCAGGTTTCTCGGCGGGACCCTGCCTGGGTGCCCCGCGCCAGTATGCGTCCTCTTAATGTTGGTGCCTTCTTGCCCTGGGACAAAAAGCGATAGTGTTGTCTGCTGGGTTGCGCTGGCGGTCGGGCCCCTGGCGCGGGTTTCGTACAGCGTCGCACTGATTTCGCTTTGCAGCTTCTTCATTGCATGCAGTGAGTCGATCGTGGCCTGTGTGACATGGCGGACGACCTTCTTGTTGTTGCTCTTTGTATCCGTGAATTTTACGATCATTTCGTCGAGCATCTTGCCCAGTTCATCGGTAAGAGCTGCGGCGTTTTTCTATACCCGCTGCTTCTTGTGGGATCCATTGATCGCCTCTTCAGGACTGGTTGGTTCCCGACTTCTCTTCGGGGCTGTTTGTTTATCCTCGATACTGCTTAAGTTAAACATTGGCCCACATTGGTCACTTTGGGAGGCGCTGACAATGGGAGAGCTTTGGAAGTCTGCCCCATCCCCGTAGGCGACCGCTGCACCTTCTGTTCCATCATCTGGAACTTCCGTAGCAGCTCTTCTTCTGCCCTGGCTACCGCAAGAGCCTGGGTCTCGTCATGTCCGGACGATTTTTCGTGTCCATCGCGGAGTCGAAGGTCCCTCGGTGAACCGGGATTTCCCAGGGTTTATGCCTGATGGGAGCTACACAGGTCCGACTCGGTCCCCAGGGCCCTGTCTGTCGCTGTGGGGTTGGGAATTGGCCGGTAACTTGGCTCTGTGCTTATCTACCCCTGGAGGCAGTGGCTAAGGTGGTTAAGTTGGATTTGAGAACAAAGCCTTTCACCAAGTCGCACGGTCGTACATGAACTTGCACTGGTATGTTTAGGCTGAATTTCACAAGAAACTCGGCGCAGACCACCGAGTATGAAGCAGCACCAGCGCGGTAACAAGGGTGGTTAGAGTTTTCAATTTGGTTTTTTGGTGGGGTACCGACTCTACTCGGTCACCTGACTCACTGATCTTGGGTTTACCACAATGCGGATAAGTTGGCTTAGCCGGGTCTGCGGCCTTGTGAACCACTTCCCCCAGAACGCTCGCTTAAGAACCCGAAGGTCGAGCTGCAACGCTACGATGTATGAGTAGGCAATCCTACCGCCAGAGGTGTGTTGTAAAGGCGATCTCCATAAAAAATCACTCCTGTGTGTGTTCGTCTGTGAGCAGCAGCTCCCAAAAGTATGCCGTGCCTTGCAAGCTGTGGTGGCTCGTAGCAGCCAAGCTTTCGTACGCCATTCCCCAAGCCCAGCTGTATACGCAGGTTCTTAGGACACTGTCACATAGCACGCTCTTGCCGCATGTTTCGCATCGCTGAAAGAGAACTTGCAACTACAACATTTAGCCGCCACGAAATGCTCTGAAGAGAGATTGCCGGTGAAGACCGAAGTCCCTCAGTCCCGGGCTGTTGCACTGATTGTGGCCACGGCTAAGGTGCCTTCAATGGCAAAGCCTTCGATAGGCTACCATTGGCGGTGGTAACTCGGCACGTGACCCCACTTGACGGCTGTTCCCGGGGAGCGACACGACCAAAATCTAAAGCCAACTTCTTAACCTTTTCCCATTATCGACTGCGTTCTTGTTATTGTTGTTGGTTTTGTTTACTGAGCGCAGTACAAGAATATAGATTAGGCGTTTAATTTGGTTTTAGATTTATTAAAAAAAATTACTTGTTCCGTGCGTGCCAAAATCAAGTGCAAGAAGTGCCGTAGGTCGGCTGATATGGGCCGTTCCTTAACTAACCGATTACCTTTTTTGGGTCACATTTTGATTTGCTTAATATTTTTATACCAGTTACTCGTAGAGTAAAAGATTCGTCGGAAGGTATGTAACAGGCAAAGGGAAGCGTTTCCGACCCCATAAAGTGTATATATTTTTAATCAGGATCACTAGCCGAGTCTATTTAGCCATGTCCGTCTGTCCGTCCGTCCGTATGAACGCTGAGATCTCGGAAACTATAAGAGCTAGGCTATTGAGATTTGGCATGCAGATTCCTGAGCTTCCTGCGCAGCGCAAGTTGGCAGGGTGCCACGCCCACTCGAACGCCCACAAACCGCCCAAACTGTGGATCCTACAGTTTTAATGATAGAATAAAAATGTTAACTGAAATGTAGTAGTCTCAATGGAAATTAGTGCCTTTGATTTGGTGACTCCTTTACTAATCCCTTGTATATTTATAGTATTGTTAGATTGGATGTCATGAAAGACATCAGAATTTTCTTTAACGACTGATAACTCTACACCTGTGTCTATTAAAAAGATAAGTTATTTTCCTGTTGCAACATTATTGAATGATACGAATATATTTTGACTGAGATTGATGGTCTGAATCTTATGGTTCCTTATTGTTGAGTATCTAAAGGTTGTTGGGAGTTTCCCGAAGTGCTTTGGGCACCCTAACATTGCTACTGTTATTGGAGTTATTGCATCCATTTTGACGGTTGTTTCCTCTGTAATTTCATCGTCCTCTATTGCTGTTGTTGTTGTTGTTATAGTTATATAGGGGCTTTATTGCGGTTATTGCACTGTGTCACGTCTTACTATTTGATAGACCTAATGCAACTAATTACGATAAACTTATGTATTTTCTATCTTCCAATAATTTGTAAATTTCTATGTTGCTTACCATTCTATGTGAGCATGTATCTTAAACTGTCTATTATCTTTATCTATTATCTTTATCTATTATCTATCGTCTTTTTCCATTTCCGCGATTTCGATTACTTGCCCAAATCGGCGCGTAACAAGCATTGCTTGGTGTTGTAAGGGCCACTTGTTTGTACTGACCATAGTGTATCAACGTCCAAGAATTAATTATTTCCATAATAATTGTTATTATAACCACTGACATTGCCTATACCGCGGTAATTACCTCTGTTGTAATTACCACAATAAGCCTGACCTCTCAGTGTATAGAAAATTGTGCTCGAGTTGCCCGTCCTTTCTGTGCTACATTTAATATACTTGCTCACAACTTCATTCATTGAAGTGATTGTTCCTGCTTCAAGTATTGTTTTAAGAGTTTTATGTTCACAATTTTTGGTCATGACTCGAATCGCTTCTTTGGTGCTGAACCTATCAGCATGTTCATAGGGTAATCCCTCATCCATATAAGATGAGTCCAGCAAATTTCTTAATTTGTCAATTTCATTGGTATATTGCGTGGCTATTTTGCCCTTTTGGTAAATTTTCGCTTTTATAACGTCCGAAGTTTCTCCTACATTCTTGGATCTTATCTTGGACTTAATTACTTCTACAGCGAATGGTTCATATGATCCTTTCGTCATGTGTTAGTGTCAAAGTTTGTTAACTCCTGGTCTGATAATTCATATTGAATGGGGACGGCGGGGATGGTAAGGTTATTTAGGTCGTTTTCTTTAATTTCTATGTTTGTAGAATCAGAGTCTTGAAACAGAGTTGGTGAACCATATATTACGTAATTACGTTTTCGGTGATTGTTGACCTCCTCCCCCCTGTTTATCAAAAGTAATCTTTTAATAAACACCACACCACGACTTGCTGAAAATATCGGCTTTCGCGAACATGTTCTTTATACCAGTACTTTTCAATGTCATCCATTTCTGCCTCCTTTTCATTAGGTAGAACATGTTCGGCAGTCACAGGATGGTCATCGATGACCATGATTCCGCAGATTTCGGCCAATGTTTTCCCGGCGAATCCCAAATTTTGTTCCTCCAAGTCGAAGTCTTTTGTTCTGCCTTGGTTGTCCAAATGCCTTCCATATTTATCGTGCGGCAAAATGAACCCAGATAACTCCCGGCTCAATGGGGCCATTCTCATTTCGAATCGGTTAAAGCCACTTCTTCCTGAAATAAAAATTGAATTTGTATAACTATTCATTTTAGACTTGATAAACATTTTACCTGGAGCATTTGTAGCAACTAAAATTGCATCCAATTTGTATACCTTAAAATGTTGCACTGCGTAGGAAATAACCTTCCCATACCTGGGATTTTCATCGGGGCCGCCATCCGAAGTTATTACATCCACAGGCTTGACTCGTCCTAATCAGAGACTGATATGACAGATATTTAGTTGTCTGAATCTCAATGGAAATTAGTACCTTTGATTTGGTGACTTCTTTACTAATCCCTTGTATATTTGTAGTATTGTTAGATTGGATGTCATGAAAGACATCAGAATTTTCTTTAATGACTGAGATGTCTGCACCGGTGTCTATTAAAAAGATAAGTTCTGTGCCTGTTGCAACATAATAAAGGATAAAAATATATTTTGACTGAGATTGATGGTGTGAATCTTATGGTTCCCTATTGTTGAGTATCTAAAGGTAGTTGGGAGTTTTCCAAAATTTTTTAGGCTACCCTAACACTTTTACTGTTATTGGAGTTATTGCCTCCATTTTGTCGGTTGTTTCCTGTGTAACTCCCTCGTCCTCTATTGCTGTTGTTCTTGTTGTTGTTGTTATAGTTGTTCGGTCAAGCTCGAGCTTTCCCTCAGCTGGTCTATCTTTGAATCCAATAATATAAACATAATCTCATTGAATAATCGACTACATATTTACACTCTGTTAATCCTCAGTTAGCAAGCCCATATAGTCTCTCTTCTGCTAATAAAGGCTCAGTTGCAGTTCCAGATCAAAGTAAAACGGTTTTCTTTTCGCATGAGGTTAATGTTTGATCATTTTATTCAGCACAAAAAACGCTATGTGCACTAAAAGAAAGTTATATTGGCCGTTATTTCCATTATAATTATTATTATAACCACGGCCATTATCTCTGTTGTAGTTACCGCCATAAGCCCGACCTCTCTGTGAAAATGGTGCTTGCCCATCATTTCTGTGCTACAGTTAATATACTAGCTTACAGCTTCATTCATTGAAGTGAATGTTCCTGCTTCAAGTATTGTTTTAAGCTTATGATGTTCAGAATTTTTGGTCATGAACCGAATCGCTTCTTTGGTGCTGAACTTTTCAGCATGTTCATAGGGTCAACCCACACCTATATAAGATGATTCCAGCAATTTTCTTAAATTGTCAATTTTATTGGTATGTTGTGTGGCTGTTTTGCCCTTTTGGTAAACAATTGCCATTTTCGCTTTTATAACGTCCGAAGTTTCTTCTACAATCGTGTACTGCAACTTTTTAATAATTGCATCAATTGTAGATTCGCTACTGACCTTTTGTAAGGTTGATCCAATTATCTTGGACTAATTTACTTTTACAGCGAATGGTTCATATGATCCTTTCGTCATGTTTCCTAGCCTTACTGCCGTAATGAATCTGGGATGGTTTGTTTTCTGTCCGTCAAATTCTGGCACTGCATGCGCAATTTCTTTAATGTATGCCCTTTGGGCGGCTGATTCGTCGGGCATGATGAATGGTTTCTGCTCTTCTAAACTGGAGTTAGTATCAGAGTTTGTTAAGTCCTAATCTGATAATTCAAATTGTATGAGGACGGCGGGGATGGTAAGGTTATTTAGGTCGTTTTCTATAATTTCTGTGTTTGTAGAATCAGAGTCTTGCGTTTCTACTGGATCAACTGCTGGAGAATCATTATTTTCTGGATCATTTTCAGTTTCTACTGTTAAAGGGGTATTTAGGATTGTTGGTACCGAAATAGTTAAATTGTATCTTGGCTTTATTGTTATTAAATGCGATCCTAGTATGATCAAAAATTTTTGAATACTTGAAACCAATGGGCTTTATCTAACTGGACTCTCTTGTCATGTATTAACATACGCGCTGTGTTACTAATACTTCAGGATGTTTATTTAGGGTATTTGGTAGTATCGCCGATTTTGTGCTAACGACTTGTAAGATTTGTCGAAATCACTTTTTAAAATATTCCGCATATACATATGTATACATATCAATGAGAGAGAAAAAAATAAATATTGGTTTTTTTTCGCTCCAGGTTATCTGCTCTGCTAATGTATGATTTTTTAATTATCTTGTTGTGCTTCACATACAAGGTTAACAGGAATTGAGCAACTGTAACTAAGTGAAATTTAGAGGCAGTATCGTTAAAGTTCTTATTTCGTCCGTATGGTCTACTATTTTAACAATATTTACGGCATCTGATTACTATCATCTGATCCAAACCAGCCCATTTAAATATTAAAATTTTTTTAAGTCCGAAAGTACAAAAGAAAATGTAAAAGAAATCAAATAGTTTGTGGAACTCTAAAATTAAAAAAATTCAATAATATATCTTTTTTATATTTTAGCTCTGAATAATTCCAGAGGGTAAAGATGTGAAAAGGAAAATATGATATTAGTTTAGTCTATATAAATCAATACCAGTTACTTTGTTTTCAGTTGCAAACAGTAATAACCTGACGGTGGTTACTATTTTTCAAGCAGCGGTTACTATTTTTCAAGCGCGCATCGGCTTGAGTTAAAGTTTTTTAAATTAACGGCAACTTGGGCATTGGCATAAATGCAGCCTTTGTTGCGTTATTTTGGTCGTTTGTAAAGTCCTTTTTCGATGATGGCCATGTTCTTCTCGTGCGGTTTTATCTCATCAGGGCTTGAAGCCGCTTTCAAGTAATCTTCTATTAATCTTCTTTGTTGGAGTAGTTCGATCATTTGTCCACTCCTTTTCTTATTTTTAATGATTGTCTTCCTTCTTTCCTGGCGTGCCATGTACCCAGCTATTGTGAGGGGGCGGGGTCCATCGTTTGGACACACCTCTAGAGCTTCTTGCAGGCTCGGTGCGTCCCTTTGCTCGACAGGAGCAGCATCGTCCAGCCCAAAGTTGCTCATGCGCTAGAGGTGCAGAAACATCGATGTTTGCAGACATCGATGTTTTTCGATGTTTTTCAAAAAACATCGATGAAACATCGATGTTTTCCGTAATGGTATTATAAAATATAATTTAAAAAATATTGATGGAATTTGTATTAAGACTAGAAAAACAATTCATTTATTCAAGTAATATGCTAAGAAATAAAAACAAAAAAATAAAAACAAAAGTTCAGTCCATTGAGATCATCTTAGATTCAAGGGGATTACTTTGTAAAGCTTTGATAATTTTTGTTAACAAACATAAGTTGGTCAACGATACAGGACTTCAACCGGGTACGGCAATCTGATATTCAAGAACTTATCCATCGCTGAAATTTTAAGCAGCGTCGCGCCTACACCACCGATATTACTTCCTATAGTTCCAAGTAAATAATTAAACATTATTATTAACAAAATAGGAAAAATGTAACAAATTACAAACCTTTAGCGTGCTTTTGTACTTCTTCTTCTTTGAACTGTGAGGGCCCTAGAAACATCGATGGTCCAAAAAAACATCGATGTTTTTAGAAATTTGAAAAACATCGATGCATCGATGTTTCCATCGACGTTTCTGCACCTCTATCATGCGCACTTTTCCTGCGTTGGTGTAAGGTGCGGATTGCCTCCCACACTACGTTGGCTGCTGTAGATGTCCGTTGCCCTTTTGACTCTGGCGTTTTCGGTGCTGGTCTTCGCACAGGCAGTAAAACTTCAAGATCCCAAAGCTTACTGTTTTTATTTTAGTTTTATTTTCCATTTATTTTATTATTATTGTTGCTGGAGAAAATAAATTTTGAGTTTAATCGCCCTAATGTGAATGCGTTACACTTCAGTCACCCTGTACGCCAATCTTAGCTGATTTTTCTGTTGCCCAACACCTTTTTCTATTATTCCGTCTTTGTCGCTAACTCGTTGCTGTGAGCAGAAATACAATTTAATAAACGCAACGCATCGCTACGCAGCCTGTTAAGAACAATTTCTAATAAGTATATATAGTCGCCGATCACAAACCGAAGCGTTTTATTAAAGTATTTCAAAATGTTTATTACATTTTAAAGTTGCTTATGTCGCTAATTCTATTGAAATCTTTCAAAAAGTTGTGAAATTAGCTTTGTAAAAATCTGCAAAAGAGAGCATATAGTGGCACTCTTCACTCTTTCGGGACGCCCAAATGGTGTCGGCTCGTGGAAAAAGAAAATTGATGGGAAAAATGGATCAATCCCACAATTCGACGCCACGACCAGACACCGATGAAGACCACATGGATTCACTAAGTGAAAATGAGGATGATACTGTAATAGAAAAGGACAAGATAATTCCAATAATGAACATGCAGGATTTCATGGAGAAGATGTTGGTGGAACAGCAATTGCAAACGAATCGAACTATGCAAAAATGTAATGCCATGACAGAAAGTAAATTCTTTGGTTTCTGAAGCTGATAAACAGGGCAGTGAACCACCCCCTAATGGCGCACAGGGCGGTATTCATGGCCTGGTGTCCTCACACGAAGGCTACAATATGGAGCAGCTTCATCGTGTTCGGTGTCGCACAGGGCGGCATCTATGGCCTAGCTTCCTCATATGGAGGATTGCAACCTGGAATTGCTTCATAGAATAGCAGCGCACTGACTTCTGGAGCCGCACAGGGCGGCATTCATGGTCTGGTGTACTCACACGGAGGACTGCGTCCCGATGCTGTTACTCTTAGCAGCTATACTCCGACTTCTGGTGCCGCACAGGGCGGCATACATGGCCTGAATTTTTCAATAGGAGAATTTCATCCCACCGATACATTTGACACCACACAGGATGGTCGACAACACAATTTTCAAAATGATGCTATAAAAGGCGAGTCTGTTTTTGGATATTCTGGGTCTCGGGGTTCTGGCGCATTCGAAATGGGTGATAGTCAGAATTTTTCGAAGGGAATAATAATAGATCTGCCTAATTTTCATGGACTGTTAGAAGACTGGCCAATATTTAGAAGTATGTTTGTTGAGATAACTCTCGCATACAAGTACTCCGATTTGGAAATTTTACTCCGACTGCAAAATAGTTTTAAGGGTGTTGCCAGGGAAGAGGTGGCAGCAATGTTAATAAATCCAGTTAACGTCGATCATATTATGAAGCAACTACAGTTTAAGTATGGACAATCATGACTGCTTATTAGGAGTCATTTGGTAAAGGTATCTGAAATTCAGCAGATCTTAGAAAACAACTTGGACGAAATTATATCATTTGCAGCAAAGGTATCAAACGTGGTCATTTTTCTTAAATCGGCTAACGCCTTGCAGCATTTGCAAGACCCTGTCCTGTTAAGTGAACTTATAAGTAAGCTACCCATGCCAACTCGCATAGAATGAACAACATATGCATCAGGTATCCAACCCTATGCTGATCTAGGACATTTTGGTTCGTAGATAGATAAAATTGCAATAGATATATCATAAGCTTCTCTTACAACTGCTTTAAGTAAGCCAAACTACAGGTATAAGAAAGGCCCAAATCAAAAGACGATGATGCAGATAGCAAACGGCATAACCGAACCGTGTGCAAGAAGAAACGTATTTGTAAGGACGAAAACTGTAAATCGTTTCACAATTGCATGCTACAGCAGGATAAGAAGCTTGTGGCTGTAAATAGTTCGACAGAAGCAGTTCAAGATCAACAAGAATGTAGTCCAGCAAATATTCTCACAGTCAGGAACAGCACATCGATGCTCTTCTTTAAGGTTCTGCCAATTGAGGTTACTGGAGCAAATAGATCGGTTCTTCAAGTATTTTCCTTTATAGACGAAGGATCTTCTGCATCGTTAATAGATACAGATTTGGCAAAAAAGCTTGGTGTGACTGGAGACGCAAAAAAAAAAATGACCCTCAACTGTATACGAAATCACAAAAAAGTAATTCCATCGATAAAATATCAGCCTAGGGTTCGAACAATAGAAGGTGCAACAAATTAGTTGCCCCTAACAGGTACCACAGTTCCGTCTTTGGAACTGCCTGTACAATCACTTGATATTGAATCCCTTAATGAAAAATATACCAAATTAAGGAGATTGCCAATTAAAGGGTACGGAGATGCCAAGCCAAGTATTTTGATTGGAATGGAAAGCTGCCATTTGACCAAAACGCTTCGAAGTGTTTATTTGGAAAACAGTTTAATAGCCGTTAAGACAGCCTTAGGGTGCCTAGCATATGGATCCACACAACCTCAGCAAGAAAATCCTTAAATTGGTGTAAACATCGTTTTTTAAATGATTTAATGACGGAATATTTTAGTACAGAGAGCCTTCTCGTTAAGTTACCAAATAATTGGAATCAAATGAAATTGGCAGGGCTTACAAAATATTGAAAGAAAGTACATTATGTCGATTAATCGATTTTGTATATAAAGGACATGACAAAAAATTGACAAAAGAAGAAGCAGAAAAGGTCGGCTCAAGAACCTGGTATCTCTCCACTTTGGTGTGCATAACATTAATAAACCAAAAAAGATGAGGGTTGTTTTTAATGGAATTTCTTTTAACAGCGAATTGCAAAAGGGACCAGACGAAATCCCTTCACTACTTAAAATTCTGTTCTAATTTCGACAAGGCCTAATAGCTGTATGCGCCGACATCAGAGAAATGTTCTTGCAAGTAAAGGTCAAAGAATCAGATCAAGACTCCTACCGATTCCTATGGAGGGATTCCGATGGCAATATTGAGGTTTATAAGATGTAAGTACTAAAACTCGGAGCCTTGCTGTGCGCAGTATGTAAAAATCAAAATGCTGTTAATGCCACGAACAGGAAAGAAGCTGTTATTAGGGCCATACAAGAAAATCATTATGTAAATGATTTTTTTTTGATAAGCAATGAAAGCACAAATTAGACAATTTATGTTATTGTATTCCTTCTAGATCATTCGTGTAAGTTCTAATAATAAGTTTTTGTTGTTATTGTACGATTCCGCTCACTGTTCTCTGTCTCCCTATCATTCTCATCGCTCTCACACTCTCTTAATGAGTCGGGGGTTGATGCGGATCGTGAGCTGAGAGCGAGAGCAGTTGAACGCCGACCGTGATCCTGAACAGACGAGTTATCAAATAAAAGCAAAGACTATATGTTTAACTTCAGGGGGATACATTATACCCCTACAAAATCAGAAGTGGGCAGATAAATAAAATACCGCAGGAAATTCGTGAAAAGTTTGACGAAATGGCGAGTCAAAAAGGAGACAAAGACGGTGACAAAAGTGAAGGCGAAGACAGCGGCGAACAGGATTTCAAAGGCGGCGGCGGAATTATCCAGAAAGAAGGCGGCGACAGAAGTAACGGCAAAGACGGAGATAAAAGTAACGGAAATGACGGAGATAAAAGTAACGGCAATGACGGCGGCATACAGAGTTACGACGATAAAGACGGCGACAGAAGTAACGGCGAACACGGCGGCTTTAAGAATTACGACGAAAAAAACGGCGAAACTAACGGCGAAGATGGTGAAGGGAATGACGAAGTTGCTGTTAGCATTCAAAGAATTAGAGGCAAACGGAACGACAATTATACTGAAGACGACATGCACAACCAGGCTGGAGAGAATTCTAGGAACCCAAAAAGCTGCGAACATAAAGTGAAAATCGGCAACGTTGCGGTGGTGGAAAATTTTAACCAGAGCATGGACGTCTCGTTCGGTACGGCAACACAGGTGTTGAGTGAGTTTGCTGGCGAGTCGTGTGCCTGCAAATGGACTATTCAGATGGATAATATCGCGAATATTTACGGAATAGGTGGAAAATTCGAAAAAATGCTAATGTTGAGCAAAATTAAAGGAAAGCTTATAAGTGGCTGCACGCAAATTCAGACCGCGTGTTGCTACCGTTGGATGACTTGACTGCAGAGCTGATTTCAACGTTTGGCGGAAAACCACCGAAGTTGGAGATAAGACGCAAATTCGAAGGTCGCAAATGGACACAAAGCGAAACTTTCGGGAGTTATGTTGACGACAAGATAATGCTTGCTCAGGGCATTAATATTGATGCAGATGAAATGTTGAGCTGCATCATCGAAGGTATTCCCAATCAAAAGTAACGTAATCAGGCGCATATTTAATGCTTTGTGGATATTGGGCACATTAAGAGAGCGTTTGCGGATGTAAGCTGGCCAAAGTCATTAGGAGTTCGCAGGCTGACGACATCAACGGATTCCAAGGACAGCAAGGAAACTCGCTGTTTCAATTGCAATTCCAAAGGACATTGGGCGTACGAGTGCAGTAAGTCGAAGCGGAATAAAGGATCGTGCTATGCGTGCGATGAGATGGGACATTTTGTTGCGAAATGCTTGAAGAATAAAAACAAGAACGAGGGCGAAAATAATTATGTAAGATATGTTGAAATTAATTTTGTAGACGCTTAAAATACCAGGTTAGTTGCAGAATGCCTCATAGATACAGGAAGTCCGATTTCATTTATCAAAATATCTAAAGTACCAGAAGACATTTTAAAATTCCCAGTTTTAAGCTTATATTATGGTTTAAACAAAAGTTACCTAAAAACTCATGGAAAAGTATTATTTTATGTTTTAAAAAATTAAAAAAAAAACATTTTAATTTAGATATTGTGGCAAACGAATCTATGAGTCATGATGTAATCCTGGGACGAGATTTTATGGATGCTTCTAAACTAAATTTAAACCTTGACGCCTTGAAAATGGTTACTGTTGAGAATATTGAAAAAAATAAAGTTAGTGATAAAGAGCAGATAGTTAGCGATGATGTTAGTAATGTTAGTGATGAAAAACAGATAGTTAGCGATGATGTTAGCAATTTTAGTGATGAAAAGCAAATAGTTAGAGATGTGGATAGTTAGGGATAAAAATAAAATTGTTAGCGATGTTAGTGATAGAATTAGCGGCAGCAGGGAAATAATTAAAGAAATTTTTAGTAAAATCAGAGACGTAGTAAAAGTTACGGATAAAAATTATTATTATATATTGAGCCGGAAATAAATCTAGTGGAAAAGGAATTGTTTAATATAAATTAAACGGATATAAATATAAATTTAAATATAAATTTAATGTTAGGTGTCAGTTCGTAAGGTGGTAGAAAGTTGTTATGTAAATAAAGAAAATCCAAAGGAACCAGAGGTTAGATGGGAAATGAAATTAAGATTAGAGGATTCAAAACCATTCAGATGTTCGCCCAGACGTTTAGCTTACACAGATAAAGAAAACCTACTGGTCATATTAGATGAATACTTAAGTGAAGTAATTATAAGGCCAAGTGAATCCGAGCATGCATCTCCAATTTAACGGATGAAAGTGTAGAATTTAAAGTTGGTGATCATGTGAATTAAAATGTTAGGTGTCAGTTTGTTAAGGTAGTAGAAAGTTGTTATGTAAATAAAGAAAATCCAATGAACCAGAGGTTAGATGGGAAATGAAATTAAGATTAGAGGATTCAAAACCATTCAGATGTTCGCCCAGACGTTAACCTTACACAGAAAAAGAAAACCTACTGATCATATTAGATGAATACTTAAGTGAAGTAATTATAAGGCCAAGTGAAACCGAGTATGCATCTCCAATAGTGTTAGTTAAAAAGAAGTCAGGCGACTTACGGCAATGTGTAGATTACCGAAAGCTTAACAAGACAATGGTTAAAGATAGTTATCCGTTACTTTTGATTGACGATTTATTAGATACACTGGTAAATAAAACAATATTTTCGAAATTAGATTTCAAGCATGGCTACTTTTATGTGTTTGTGGGCAGTGAATCGATAAAATATACCTCATTTATGACGCCATTAGGACAATTTGAGCTTATGCGGATGCCAATGGGGCTGAAGAATGCACCAGCTGTGTTTCAACGCTTTATCAATAAGATTTTTGAAGATATGATAAGGGACGGTAAGGTAGATATATACATGGACGATATCATGAGTGCGAGTAAAGAAATGCAAGAACATTTAGATGTTCTAAGGGAAGTTTTTGATCGATTGGAACAAAAAACAGACGAAGCAAAGTATCATAGTTTTAAACTGGAAACCTTAGCAATAATTTACGCTTCTAGAAGATTTAGAATTTATGTGCAGGGTAGACGATTTAGAATAGTCACAGATTGTAACTCACTGACGTTGACGTTAAATAGAATTGAGTTAAGCCCCCGTATTGCACGGTGAACAGTAGAATTGCTAGAGTATGACTTTGAATTAGTCCATAAACCGGTAAAACTTATGCAACATGTTGACGCGTTAAGTTGAAATACAAACATAATGTAGTACAAACGAACAGCCTTGCAGATAAATTAATTATTTGTCAAGCGGAAGATGAAAAACTAAAAGATGTTAGAAGAAAGTTAGTAAATTAGGAAGATAACATTTTGGGATGAGGAATGGAGTTATATATAGAAAGTGGAATAATGGAAAGTTGTTATTTTGTGTTCCAGAAGAAAAGGAGGAAAATATATTATACAAATATCACAATGAATAAGGTCATTTAGGAAGAGATAAAGCAATGGATGCTATTGTTAGGACGTATTGGAAAAAATAGTGGTTAGACATACTGATAATTGTATAAGATGTGTAGCATATTCGCCAAATTCAGGGAAAGGGGAAGGACTGTTGCACAGTACACCAAAAGGAAACATGCCATTCGAAATTATACATATTGATCATTATGGACCGGTTGATAATGGAAGAGCAAAAATATGTTAGGCTATATGCAACAAAAAGGACGAACACAAATGAAGTTATTCCAACTTGTATAGTTTCGGATAGGGGAAGCTGTTTTACGTCAGAAGATTTTGAAAAATGTATGAAAGAATGTAATATTACACATGTCAAAATTGCGACTGGGTCACCTTAAGCCAATGGGCAAGTAGAAAGCATTAACCGAATTGTGGGACCAATGCTAGCCAAATTAGCAGATCCAGAAGAGAAACAGCATTGGGACACAGTTGTGGAGGATGTTGAGTTTTCACTGAACAACACGAAGCAAAGAAGCATAGCACAAATGCCAAGTTAGATGTTGTTTGGAATCGAGAAGAAAGGGAAAGTTATTGATTGAGACAAAAGTTAAATGAATTAGATAATGTTAGTGATGTTAGAGATTTAGGAAAATTAGAAAAAACGGTTCAGAAGCGCAAAGAAATTTACAAAAAGACAAGGAACAGAGATAAAATGAAAAAAGGACAAAGAGCTCGGAGTACAAAGTGGGGGACTATATTATGGTTACAAATTTTGATAGCGTAGTAGGAGTCGCAAGAAAGCTAATACCTAAACACAAGGGCCCTTATGTTATAGATAAAGCTGTGAGAATTGATATGTACTTGATAAAAGATGTTAAGGGGTTTCAATTATCGCGTTGCCCTTATCAAGGTGTCTGGAGTAGCCAAAATATAAAGCATTGGATTGGAAAACGAAAATAATGATTTAAATATATCTAAGAATTTGTAAATACAAATCTAACTAAGATAAATATAAGCTAAAATCAATTGTAAATTTACACAAGATCAGGGGATCTTAAAATGTCAGGACGGCCGAGTTGTAGCAGGATTGCTACGTAGTAGTATGTATGTATGTATATGTTATTGTATTCCTTCTAGATCATTCGTGTAAGTTCTAAGAATAAGTTGTTGTTGTTGTTGTACGATGCCGCTCACTGTTCTCTTTCTCTCTATCATTCTCATCGCTCTCACACTCTCTTAATGAGTCGGGGGTTGATGCGGATCGTGATCTGAGAGCGAGAGCAATTGAACGCCTGAACAGACGACTTTTTAAATAAAAGCAAAGACTATACGATAAAATCATATATATTCGGTGTTGGTGCTTAACTTCAGGGGGATACATTAGAGCCCTACACATATTATATGTCTCACTAGCTCACCGTCTTACCGACTCAACGGTACACTGACCCATTCAGCACATTTTGCAGTGTCAGCCGAGCCAACGACGAACACTACTTCCATAATCAAAACTCCCTGACCTAGCTACCTACCTACCTAGCTTATTTCACTAATCATTACACTAATCTTCCGTGTTCCAAGAAGAATAAATCAGTTATCAACGCAACTCATAATTCCGCGATTCTACTTCCTACCTCTGGGAATAGGGCTCGTAATACACTATCTCAACTGGCAGCTAACCTACGTTAGCTCAACCCGCATCCCGCATCGCCTGTGGTCCGGCATCGCAGTAACCATCGTTACCATTGCCGCGACGCGATCGTCTTGCGAGTATGAACTTCGGTTAGGCACAAACATTGATGACCCCGACGTGATCCTTTACCAACAAAGGATCACACTCCAGCTCACTCCAGGATCACTTCACACCAAATTCTGAACCTCTGGTTGGTGAGAAGACCCTTTAAGCTCTCTACATTCACCCGTCCTGGAAACCATAGCTCATCCAGCTTCACAGGATACTCAGCTTAATCCAGCTTCACAGGAAACTAAGCTTCATCCAGCTTCACAGGATCGGCAGCTTCATCCAGCTTCACAGGATACTCAGCTTCATCCAGCTTCACAGGATCGTCAGCTTCATTCAGCTTCAGGGGATACTCAGCTTCATCCAGCTTCACAGGATTTTGTCTGTCTGTCTGTCTGCCTGCCTGCCTGTCTGCCTTTCTGTCTGCCTTTCTGTCTGTCTGTCTGTCTGTCTGTCTGTCTATCTGTCTGTCTGTCTGTCTGTCTGTCTGCCTGTCTGTTTGTCTGTTTGTCTGTCTGTCGGTCTGTCTGTCAGTCTGTCAGTCTGTCAGTCTGTCAGTCTGTCAGTCTGTCAGTCTGTCAGTCTGTCAGTCTGTCAGTCTGTCAGTCTGTCAGTCTGTCAGTCTGTCAGTCTGTCAGTCTGTCAGTCTGTCAGTCTGTCAGTCTGTCAGTCTGTCAGTCTGTCAGTCTGTCAGTCTGTCAGTCTGTCAGTCTGTCAGTCTGTCAGTCTGTCAGTCTGTCAGTCTGTCAGTCTGTCAGTCTGTCAGTCTGTCAGTCTGTCAGTCTGTCAGTCTGTCAGTCTGTCAGTCTGTCAGTCTGTCAGTCTGTCAGTCTGTCAGTCTGTCAGTCTGTCAGTCTGTCAGTCTGTCAGTCTGTCAGTCTGTCAGTCTGTCAGTCTGTCAGTCTGTCAGTCTGTCAGTCTGTCAGTCTGTCAGTCTGTCAGTCTGTCAGTCTGTCAGTCTGTCAGTCTGTCAGTCTGTCAGTCTGTCAGTCTGTCAGTCTGTCAGTCTGTCAGTCTGTCAGTCTGTCAGTCTGTCAGTCTGTCAGTCTGTCAGTCTGTCAGTCTGTCAGTCTGTCAGTCTGTCAGTCTGTCAGTCTGTCAGTCTGTCAGTCTGCCAGTCTGTCAGTCTGTCAGTCTGTCAGTCTGTCAGTCTGTCAGTCTGTCAGTCTGTCAGTCTGTCAGTCTGTCAGTCTGTCAGTCTGTCAGTCTGTCAGTCTGTCAGTCTGTCAGTCTGTCAGTCTGTCAGTCTGTCAGTCTGTCAGTCTGTCAGTCTGTCAGTCTGTCAGTCTGTCAGTCTGTCAGTCTGTCAGTCTGTCAGTCTGTCAGTCTGTCAGTCTGTCAGTCTGTCAGTCTGTCAGTCTGTCAGTCTGTCAGTCTGTCAGTCTGTCAGTCTGTCAGTCTGTCAGTCTGTCAGTCTGTCAGTCTGTCAGTCTGTCAGTCTGTCAGTCTGTCAGTCTGTCAGTCTGTCAGTCTGTCAGTCTGTCAGTCTGTCAGTCTGTCAGTCTGTCAGTCTGTCAGTCTGTCAGTCTGTCAGTCTGTCAGTCTGTCAGTCTGTCAGTCTGTCAGTCTGTCAGTCTGTCAGTCTGTCAGTCTGTCAGTCTGTCAGTCTGTCAGTCTGTCAGTCTGTCAGTCTGTCAGTCTGTCAGTCTGTCAGTCTGTCAGTCTGTCAGTCTGTCAGTCTGTCAGTCTGTCAGTCTGTCAGTCTGTCAGTCTGTCAGTCTGTCAGTCTGTCAGTCTGTCAGTCTGTCAGTCTGTCAGTCTGTCAGTCTGTCAGTCTGTCAGTCTGTCAGTCTGTCAGTCTGTCAGTCTGTCAGTCTGTCAGTCTGTCAGTCTGTCAGTCTGTCAGTCTGTCAGTCTGTCAGTCTGTCAGTCTGTCAGTCTGTCAGTCTGTCAGTCTGTCAGTCTGTCAGTCTGTCAGTCTGTCAGTCTGTCAGTCTGTCAGTCTGTCAGTCTGTCAGTCTGTCAGTCTGTCAGTCTGTCAGTCTGTCAGTCTGTCAGTCTGTCAGTCTGTCAGTCTGTCAGTCTGTCAGTCTGTCAGTCTGTCAGTCTGTCAGTCTGTCAGTCTGTCAGTCTGTCAGTCTGTCAGTCTGTCAGTCTGTCAGTCTGTCAGTCTGTCAGTCTGTCAGTCTGTCAGTCTGTCAGTCTGTCAGTCTGTCAGTCTGTCAGTCTGTCAGTCTGTCAGTCTGTCAGTCTGTCAGTCTGTCAGTCTGTCAGTCTGTCAGTCTGTCAGTCTGTCAGTCTGTCAGTCTGTCAGTCTGTCAGTCTGTCAGTCTGTCAGTCTGTCAGTCTGTCAGTCTGTCAGTCTGTCAGTCTGTCAGTCTGTCAGTCTGTCAGTCTGTCAGTCTGTCAGTCTGTCAGTCTGTCAGTCTGTCAGTCTGTCAGTCTGTCAGTCTGTCAGTCTGTCAGTCTGTCAGTCTGTCAGTCTGTCAGTCTGTCAGTCTGTCAGTCTGTCAGTCTGTCAGTCTGTCAGTCTGTCAGTCTGTCAGTCTGTCAGTCTGTCAGTCTGTCAGTCTGTCAGTCTGTCAGTCTGTCAGTCTGTCAGTCTGTCAGTCTGTCAGTCTGTCAGTCTGTCAGTCTGTCAGTCTGTCAGTCTGTCAGTCTGTCAGTCTGTCAGTCTGTCAGTCTGTCAGTCTGTCAGTCTGTCAGTCTGTCAGTCTGTCAGTCTGTCAGTCTGTCAGTCTGTCAGTCTGTCAGTCTGTCAGTCTGTCAGTCTGTCAGTCTGTCAGTCTGTCAGTCTGTCAGTCTGTCAGTCTGTCAGTCTGTCAGTCTGTCAGTCTGTCAGTCTGTCAGTCTGTCAGTCTGTCAGTCTGTCAGTCTGTCAGTCTGTCAGTCTGTCAGTCTGTCAGTCTGTCAGTCTGTCAGTCTGTCAGTCTGTCAGTCTGTCAGTCTGTCAGTCTGTCAGTCTGTCAGTCTGTCAGTCTGTCAGTCTGTCAGTCTGTCAGTCTGTCAGTCTGTCAGTCTGTCAGTCTGTCAGTCTGTCAGTCTGTCAGTCTGTCAGTCTGTCAGTCTGTCAGTCTGTCAGTCTGTCAGTCTGTCAGTCTGTCAGTCTGTCAGTCTGTCAGTCTGTCAGTCTGTCAGTCTGTCAGTCTGTCAGTCTGTCAGTCTGTCAGTCTGTCAGTCTGTCAGTCTGTCAGTCTGTCAGTCTGTCAGTCTGTCAGTCTGTCAGTCTGTCAGTCTGTCAGTCTGTCAGTCTGTCAGTCTGTCAGTCTGTCAGTCTGTCAGTCTGTCAGTCTGTCAGTCTGTCAGTCTGTCAGTCTGTCAGTCTGTCAGTCTGTCAGTCTGTCAGTCTGTCAGTCTGTCAGTCTGTCAGTCTGTCAGTCTGTCAGTCTGTCAGTCTGTCAGTCTGTCAGTCTGTCAGTCTGTCAGTCTGTCAGTCTGTCAGTCTGTCAGTCTGTCAGTCTGTCAGTCTGTCAGTCTGTCAGTCTGTCAGTCTGTCAGTCTGTCAGTCTGTCAGTCTGTCAGTCTGTCAGTCTGTCAGTCTGTCAGTCTGTCAGTCTGTCAGTCTGTCAGTCTGTCAGTCTGTCAGTCTGTCAGTCTGTCAGTCTGTCAGTCTGTCAGTCTGTCAGTCTGTCAGTCTGTCAGTCTGTCAGTCTGTCAGTCTGTCAGTCTGTCAGTCTGTCAGTCTGTCAGTCTGTCAGTCTGTCAGTCTGTCAGTCTGTCAGTCTGTCAGTCTGTCAGTCTGTCAGTCTGTCAGTCTGTCAGTCTGTCAGTCTGTCAGTCTGTCAGTCTGTCAGTCTGTCAGTCTGTCAGTCTGTCAGTCTGTCAGTCTGTCAGTCTGTCAGTCTGTCAGTCTGTCAGTCTGTCAGTCTGTCAGTCTGTCAGTCTGTCAGTCTGTCAGTCTGTCAGTCTGTCAGTCTGTCAGTCTGTCAGTCTGTCAGTCTGTCAGTCTGTCAGTCTGTCAGTCTGTCAGTCTGTCAGTCTGTCAGTCTGTCAGTCTGTCAGTCTGTCAGTCTGTCAGTCTGTCAGTCTGTCAGTCTGTCAGTCTGTCAGTCTGTCAGTCTGTCAGTCTGTCAGTCTGTCAGTCTGTCAGTCTGTCAGTCTGTCAGTCTGTCAGTCTGTCAGTCTGTCAGTCTGTCAGTCTGTCAGTCTGTCAGTCTGTCAGTCTGTCAGTCTGTCAGTCTGTCAGTCTGTCAGTCTGTCAGTCTGTCAGTCTGTCAGTCTGTCAGTCTGTCAGTCTGTCAGTCTGTCAGTCTGTCAGTCTGTCAGTCTGTCAGTCTGTCAGTCTGTCAGTCTGTCAGTCTGTCAGTCTGTCAGTCTGTCAGTCTGTCAGTCTGTCAGTCTGTCAGTCTGTCAGTCTGTCAGTCTGTCAGTCTGTCAGTCTGTCAGTCTGTCAGTCTGTCAGTCTGTCAGTCTGTCAGTCTGTCAGTCTGTCAGTCTGTCAGTCTGTCAGTCTGTCAGTCTGTCAGTCTGTCAGTCTGTCAGTCTGTCAGTCTGTCAGTCTGTCAGTCTGTCAGTCTGTCAGTCTGTCAGTCTGTCAGTCTGTCAGTCTGTCAGTCTGTCAGTCTGTCAGTCTGTCAGTCTGTCAGTCTGTCAGTCTGTCAGTCTGTCAGTCTGTCAGTCTGTCAGTCTGTCAGTCTGTCAGTCTGTCAGTCTGTCAGTCTGTCAGTCTGTCAGTCTGTCAGTCTGTCAGTCTGTCAGTCTGTCAGTCTGTCAGTCTGTCAGTCTGTCAGTCTGTCAGTCTGTCAGTCTGTCAGTCTGTCAGTCTGTCAGTCTGTCAGTCTGTCAGTCTGTCAGTCTGTCAGTCTGTCAGTCTGTCAGTCTGTCAGTCTGTCAGTCTGTCAGTCTGTCAGTCTGTCAGTCTGTCAGTCTGTCAGTCTGTCAGTCTGTCAGTCTGTCAGTCTGTCAGTCTGTCAGTCTGTCAGTCTGTCAGTCTGTCAGTCTGTCAGTCTGTCAGTCTGTCAGTCTGTCAGTCTGTCAGTCTGTCAGTCTGTCAGTCTGTCAGTCTGTCAGTCTGTCAGTCTGTCAGTCTGTCAGTCTGTCAGTCTGTCAGTCTGTCAGTCTGTCAGTCTGTCAGTCTGTCAGTCTGTCAGTCTGTCAGTCTGTCAGTCTGTCAGTCTGTCAGTCTGTCAGTCTGTCAGTCTGTCAGTCTGTCAGTCTGTCAGTCTGTCAGTCTGTCAGTCTGTCAGTCTGTCAGTCTGTCAGTCTGTCAGTCTGTCAGTCTGTCAGTCTGTCAGTCTGTCAGTCTGTCAGTCTGTCAGTCTGTCAGTCTGTCAGTCTGTCAGTCTGTCAGTCTGTCAGTCTGTCAGTCTGTCAGTCTGTCAGTCTGTCAGTCTGTCAGTCTGTCAGTCTGTCAGTCTGTCAGTCTGTCAGTCTGTCAGTCTGTCAGTCTGTCAGTCTGTCAGTCTGTCAGTCTGTCAGTCTGTCAGTCTGTCAGTCTGTCAGTCTGTCAGTCTGTCAGTCTGTCAGTCTGTCAGTCTGTCAGTCTGTCAGTCTGTCAGTCTGTCAGTCTGTCAGTCTGTCAGTCTGTCAGTCTGTCAGTCTGTCAGTCTGTCAGTCTGTCAGTCTGTCAGTCTGTCAGTCTGTCAGTCTGTCAGTCTGTCAGTCTGTCAGTCTGTCAGTCTGTCAGTCTGTCAGTCTGTCAGTCTGTCAGTCTGTCAGTCTGTCAGTCTGTCAGTCTGTCAGTCTGTCAGTCTGTCAGTCTGTCAGTCTGTCAGTCTGTCAGTCTGTCAGTCTGTCAGTCTGTCAGTCTGTCAGTCTGTCAGTCTGTCAGTCTGTCAGTCTGTCAGTCTGTCAGTCTGTCAGTCTGTCAGTCTGTCAGTCTGTCAGTCTGTCAGTCTGTCAGTCTGTCAGTCTGTCAGTCTGTCAGTCTGTCAGTCTGTCAGTCTGTCAGTCTGTCAGTCTGTCAGTCTGTCAGTCTGTCAGTCTGTCAGTCTGTCAGTCTGTCAGTCTGTCAGTCTGTCAGTCTGTCAGTCTGTCAGTCTGTCAGTCTGTCAGTCTGTCAGTCTGTCAGTCTGTCAGTCTGTCAGTCTGTCAGTCTGTCAGTCTGTCAGTCTGTCAGTCTGTCAGTCTGTCAGTCTGTCAGTCTGTCAGTCTGTCAGTCTGTCAGTCTGTCAGTCTGTCAGTCTGTCAGTCTGTCAGTCTGTCAGTCTGTCAGTCTGTCAGTCTGTCAGTCTGTCAGTCTGTCAGTCTGTCAGTCTGTCAGTCTGTCAGTCTGTCAGTCTGTCAGTCTGTCAGTCTGTCAGTCTGTCAGTCTGTCAGTCTGTCAGTCTGTCAGTCTGTCAGTCTGTCAGTCTGTCAGTCTGTCAGTCTGTCAGTCTGTCAGTCTGTCAGTCTGTCAGTCTGTCAGTCTGTCAGTCTGTCAGTCTGTCAGTCTGTCAGTCTGTCAGTCTGTCAGTCTGTCAGTCTGTCAGTCTGTCAGTCTGTCAGTCTGTCAGTCTGTCAGTCTGTCAGTCTGTCAGTCTGTCAGTCTGTCAGTCTGTCAGTCTGTCAGTCTGTCAGTCTGTCAGTCTGTCAGTCTGTCAGTCTGTCAGTCTGTCAGTCTGTCAGTCTGTCAGTCTGTCAGTCTGTCAGTCTGTCAGTCTGTCAGTCTGTCAGTCTGTCAGTCTGTCAGTCTGTCAGTCTGTCAGTCTGTCAGTCTGTCAGTCTGTCAGTCTGTCAGTCTGTCAGTCTGTCAGTCTGTCAGTCTGTCAGTCTGTCAGTCTGTCAGTCTGTCAGTCTGTCAGTCTGTCAGTCTGTCAGTCTGTCAGTCTGTCAGTCTGTCAGTCTGTCAGTCTGTCAGTCTGTCAGTCTGTCAGTCTGTCAGTCTGTCAGTCTGTCAGTCTGTCAGTCTGTCAGTCTGTCAGTCTGTCAGTCTGTCAGTCTGTCAGTCTGTCAGTCTGTCAGTCTGTCAGTCTGTCAGTCTGTCAGTCTGTCAGTCTGTCAGTCTGTCAGTCTGTCAGTCTGTCAGTCTGTCAGTCTGTCAGTCTGTCAGTCTGTCAGTCTGTCAGTCTGTCAGTCTGTCAGTCTGTCAGTCTGTCAGTCTGTCAGTCTGTCAGTCTGTCAGTCTGTCAGTCTGTCAGTCTGTCAGTCTGTCAGTCTGTCAGTCTGTCAGTCTGTCAGTCTGTCAGTCTGTCAGTCTGTCAGTCTGTCAGTCTGTCAGTCTGTCAGTCTGTCAGTCTGTCAGTCTGTCAGTCTGTCAGTCTGTCAGTCTGTCAGTCTGTCAGTCTGTCAGTCTGTCAGTCTGTCAGTCTGTCAGTCTGTCAGTCTGTCAGTCTGTCAGTCTGTCAGTCTGTCAGTCTGTCAGTCTGTCAGTCTGTCAGTCTGTCAGTCTGTCAGTCTGT
The DNA here is from genome assembly GCF_014743375.2 of Drosophila subpulchrella. Lineage (NCBI taxonomy): Eukaryota > Metazoa > Arthropoda > Insecta > Diptera > Drosophilidae > Drosophila > Drosophila subpulchrella. Next base: position 1,816 of record NW_023665695.1, on the reverse strand, counting down.
CAGTCTGTCAGTCTGTCAGTCTGTCAGTCTGTCAGTCTGTCAGTCTGTCAGTCTGTCAGTCTGTCAGTCTGTCAGTCTGTCAGTCTGTCAGTCTGTCAGTCTGTCAGTCTGTCAGTCTGTCAGTCTGTCAGTCTGTCAGTCTGTCAGTCTGTCAGTCTGTCAGTCTGTCAGTCTGTCAGTCTGTCAGTCTGTCAGTCTGTCAGTCTGTCAGTCTGTCAGTCTGTCAGTCTGTCAGTCTGTCAGTCTGTCAGTCTGTCAGTCTGTCAGTCTGTCAGTCTGTCAGTCTGTCAGTCTGTCAGTCTGTCAGTCTGTCAGTCTGTCAGTCTGTCAGTCTGTCAGTCTGTCAGTCTGTCAGTCTGTCAGTCTGTCAGTCTGTCAGTCTGTCAGTCTGTCAGTCTGTCAGTCTGTCAGTCTGTCAGTCTGTCAGTCTGTCAGTCTGTCAGTCTGTCAGTCTGTCAGTCTGTCAGTCTGTCAGTCTGTCAGTCTGTCAGTCTGTCAGTCTGTCAGTCTGTCAGTCTGTCAGTCTGTCAGTCTGTCAGTCTGTCAGTCTGTCAGTCTGTCAGTCTGTCAGTCTGTCAGTCTGTCAGTCTGTCAGTCTGTCAGTCTGTCAGTCTGTCAGTCTGTCAGTCTGTCAGTCTGTCAGTCTGTCAGTCTGTCAGTCTGTCAGTCTGTCAGTCTGTCAGTCTGTCAGTCTGTCAGTCTGTCAGTCTGTCAGTCTGTCAGTCTGTCAGTCTGTCAGTCTGTCAGTCTGTCAGTCTGTCAGTCTGTCAGTCTGTCAGTCTGTCAGTCTGTCAGTCTGTCAGTCTGTCAGTCTGTCAGTCTGTCAGTCTGTCAGTCTGTCAGTCTGTCAGTCTGTCAGTCTGTCAGTCTGTCAGTCTGTCAGTCTGTCAGTCTGTCAGTCTGTCAGTCTGTCAGTCTGTCAGTCTGTCAGTCTGTCAGTCTGTCAGTCTGTCAGTCTGTCAGTCTGTCAGTCTGTCAGTCTGTCAGTCTGTCAGTCTGTCAGTCTGTCAGTCTGTCAGTCTGTCAGTCTGTCAGTCTGTCAGTCTGTCAGTCTGTCAGTCTGTCAGTCTGTCAGTCTGTCAGTCTGTCAGTCTGTCAGTCTGTCAGTCTGTCAGTCTGTCAGTCTGTCAGTCTGTCAGTCTGTCAGTCTGTCAGTCTGTCAGTCTGTCAGTCTGTCAGTCTGTCAGTCTGTCAGTCTGTCAGTCTGTCAGTCTGTCAGTCTGTCAGTCTGTCAGTCTGTCAGTCTGTCAGTCTGTCAGTCTGTCAGTCTGTCAGTCTGTCAGTCTGTCAGTCTTTCAGTCTGTCAGTCTGTCAGTCTGTCAGTCTGTCAGTCTGTCAGTCTGTCAGTCTGTCAGTCTGTCAGTCTGTCAGTCTGTCAGTCTGTCAGTCTGTCAGTCTGTCAGTCTGTCAGTCTGTCAGTCTGTCAGTCTGTCAGTCTGTCAGTCTGTCAGTCTGTCAGTCTGTCAGTCTGTCAGTCTGTCAGTCTGTCAGTCTGTCAGTCTGTCAGTCTGTCAGTCTGTCAGTCTGTCAGTCTGTCAGTCTGTCAGTCTGTCAGTCTGTCAGTCTGTCAGTCTGTCAGTCTGTCAGTCTGTCAGTCTGTCAGTCTGTCAGTCTGTCAGTCTGTCAGTCTGTCAGTCTGTCAGTCTGTCAGTCTGTCAGTCTGTCAGTCTGTCAGTCTGTCAGTCTGTCAGTCTGTCAGTCTGTCAGTCTGTCAGTCTGTCAGTCTGTCAGTCTGTCAGTCTGTCAGTCTGTCAGTCTGTCAGTCTGTCAGTCTGTCAGTCTGTCAGTCTGTCAGTCTGTCAGTCTGTCAGTCTGT